>NC_085141.1:189466668-190666668 GCF_024139115.2 Armigeres subalbatus
TGAGAATGGGTCACTTTTTCAATTACTTAGAATGCTTGTAGAATGGATTGAATGTATCTGAGGGCAAGAAGACTAAAATAGGATATCTGTTCCTATATATCAATAACAATAAGGCAATGCGCATATAAAATGCATTGATTTCTCACCCAATAATCAAGAAACATGAGAATAATTATGCTCGGCTCACGTAATTTTTAATTGAAAACAATTTGGTAACTTCAAAAATGAAATTATTATCACATTATAGAAGTATTTAGCTAAAAACATCATCGCCGCCATGCATCTATTTCAATAACATTCAAAAACAGTTAATCCTACATACTAACTTTTTATATTTCGAGCTCGGCAAAATTGGGCACCGCTGTAGCTCAGTAAATTTTAAAACTGAACTTCGACAGAAAATTTCGTTTATTCTAGACCAACATTTGAAAAGGGCGTAACAGCCAAAATTTATTCCTTCTGATTCCTCGTCTACATATAAAGCTATATATGTGGACGAAGAATCAGAAGGAATAAATTTTGGCTGTTACGCCCTTTTCAAATGTTGGTCTAGTATTAATGATTCTCAGCAAAATATTTGCTGTATCTAACTGAAACACCACTTTTACTGAAATCTCGGCAAAAATCATATTTGTTGGAACTCGGCGGTGCTTACATCGGGAAAATAAACAAAAAAATGCGGAGATCTCGGCGAAAAAATTAAGTGTGTATGCTTGTATGTACATCATAAGTGAAATCTCTCGCACTTAGTTTCATAGGGGCGTAACTGCATTGATCGATTTCTCTTCGTCGATGTTTTCTTTTTATTATTGTGGCGAATTGTGCTAGATTATCGATGATTTTATGATTTGGTGCGATAAAGGATGATTGTATCTTGCACCAGAATTAATAATTACGGTTGTAGCTTTCGAAACAATTGAGTTATTAACAAAATATAAAATCGATTAAGAGAAATCGATCAATGCAGTTACGCCCCTATGAAACTAAGCGCGAGTCTATGGATTTTTGCCAATAAATATGTGTGGATTTTTAGTAGTGTATAGGGGAAAATACGGCTTTGGCAGGTTTTGTTCTATTATTGGCAGGGGGGTTTTTGTCGAGCAAATTTTAAGAAATTTGGCCACAATATTCTTTGATATGCAAAGAATGTTTAGGCCAAATTTGAGCCTAGTCAGTCATAAAAAACCCCCTGCCAATAATCTGGTAATCTGGTAATATCAACGCACCCTCTGACCATAGCCTATCTGCGTTGTATTTAAATACCGCTGAGCGATACGTCTACTGGGCAACACGTCCGGTGTGCACTGCACTAAGATCTCCTTAGATGCAACCGGACCGAGATCTTACTCAAGGCTCCGAAGGGTCCCATTTCGCTGTGATATGTTGCCATAAAATAGTAATTTATGCACTTGCTTTTCTAATCTACGGGAATATTTAAATTTACTAATGATATTGATTATTCACGATGTATCTAAATATGTGGCAAGTCAATTCATTCACCGAACAGATTAGAACGAGCTCAGTGCAATTAAAATATAAACGCAATACTTATCTGCAATTCACAGAGGATGTTGGGATTGTCCTTGAAGTATTCTCGTTGTGAACACAGACTTCCTGTATTGACGGTGGTTGTAGGTAGTATTAGTTATGAATACCACTGCTGATACCGGAACTATATGATTTTCTTGAAGTCTGGAAGTCTTCTTCATCATTGGTCGTCTGGAAAGAGGTAGATAAAAGAATTGGGCCGCTTTCACTCGCCAGCCCGCAAAACATTAGTAAGTAATTAATCTTACTACAAAGACAAAAATACAGTTATTATAATTCTGCCTTATTAATGGTTATCACACATGCATATCTGCTATATAACCTAACTAAAAACATATCATCAATACTTAATAAAATAAAACGATAACTGTATTATAGTTTCTATTATTGTCCATATTGTAGTATTCAGAGCAAGCGGCTAATGATTTTAGTTTGTATAAGTGATTCTAGACTATGAATTGATTCTGCTATTGCGGATTGTACATTAAACATAAGCAATCAAATATATCAATCGTGAAATCACATATTTCGCGTGCCCCAATTTACCGTACAATGTGGCAAATTTTACATTAGACTTGATTCGAATTCTCAATTTTGCATATGCGCTAATACTGATCTCTATCGTGAAAGAATCTGTGCATGATTGAGTATTTGAGAGTATGGAGAGCAACATATTGAATTTTCTGACGAACTTTGCTTCATTTAAGCGTGTGCCAATGAATCGGTAGCTTGTGAGGGGCTGGGAGAGGTTGCGCGGCGGGGTATGGCAATGCTAGCGCATTGCTGCCACCGCAGTGTGAGATGGTGTTGGTAGCGCCATCGGGTTGAGAAGCAACGACGAAGATTGCACCGGCAGTTTGTTGTCGAATTTTAAAACGAACAGTCGCACCGCTCTTCAACGGCGGATTCCATTCAGCCGTTTTCGGCTGGAATACGACATGTCGCAGTCGGTAGAAATAGTGTTTGCTTTTATTTTTGTAACTAGCGCATGAAAATGGTGCTTGCCACATCCATTAATGTGCTAGTTACTAAATGGTAAGTATGCTCTCATTTTATGTTGTGGATTTCGGAGCGAGCAGGTCTCCGAAATCATAGAAAAAAACCGAAGCGAGCAGGTCTTCGAGTGTTTTAAAACATGATCCCGGAGCGAGCAGGTCTCCCGAGGATCGAATAAAAGATACCGGAGCGAGCAGGTCTCCGAGGCATTTTTTTTTGTTTATTCCGGAACGAGCAGGTTTCCGAGGCATTTTTTTGTTTTTTCCGGAGCGAGCAGGTCTCCGAGGCATTTTTTTTGTTTATTCCGGAACGAGCAGGTTTCCGAGGCATTTTTTTTGTTTATTCCGGAGCGAGCAGGTCTCCGAGGCATTTTTTTTGTTTATTCCGGAACGAGCAGGTTTCCGAGGCATTTTTTTATTCCGGAACAAGCGGGTTTCCGAGGTATTTTTTTGTTTATTCCGGAGCGAGCAGGTC
Organism: Armigeres subalbatus; assembly: GCF_024139115.2. Classification (NCBI taxonomy): domain Eukaryota; kingdom Metazoa; phylum Arthropoda; class Insecta; order Diptera; family Culicidae; genus Armigeres; species Armigeres subalbatus. The sequence goes on from NC_085141.1 coordinate 189,469,687, forward strand.
TCCGAGGCATTTTATTTTGTGAATGCGAGCCGACCTTCGAGGCATTTTTTTTTTGTTTATTCCGGAACGAGCAGGTTTCCGAGGCATTTTTTTATTCCGGAACAAGCGGGTTTCCGAGGTATTTTTTTGTTTATTCCGGAGCGAGCAGGTCTCCGAGGCATTTTATTTTGTGAATGCGAGCCGACCTTCGAGGCATTTTCGTGTTTATTCTGAAGCGAGTAGAACGCCGAAGCATATTGACGTAGGACTACGTCTGTGTTTTCTATACGTACACTTTGTGAATGTGAAGCACTCCGAGGCATTTTTGTTTATTCTGGAGTGAGCAGAACTCCGAGGCATGTTGACGTAGGACTACGTCTGGGTATTCTATAGAGGACCACACTCTGCGAATACAGAGCACGACTCCGAGAAAAATTTTGTTTATTCCATTTTCTGTTCGTTCCGGAGCGAGTAAGAATCCGAGGCATTTTATTTTGTGAATGCGAGTAGAACTCCGAGGCATGTTGACGTCGAACTACGTCTGTGACCACTTTGCAAACGCGAAGCAGGATTCCAAGACATTTTGTGTTCATTCCGTAGACGTAGGACTACGGCTGTGTATTCTATAGAGGAGTACACTTTGCAAATGTGAAGGACTCCGAGGCATTCTCGTGTTTATTCCGGAGCGAGTAGAACTCCGAGGCATGTTGGAGTAGGGCTTCATCTGTGTATTCAAAAAAAGAGTACACTTTGAAAATGCAAAGCAGGACTCCAAGGCATTTTGTCTTCATTCCGGAGCGGGTAAACATCAGAGACATTTTGACGTAGGACTGCATCTGGGTATTCTAAAGAGGAGTACACTTTGCGAATGCATGGCAAGATCCCGAGACATTTTTGTTTCTTTTTCGGAGCGAGTAGAACTTCGAGACATGTTGACGCTGGACTACGTCTGTGTATTATGTGGAGTACACTTTGTGAATGCGAGCCGACCTTCGAGGCATTTTATTTTGTGAATGCGAGCCGACCTTCGAGGCATTTTATTTTGTGAATGCGAGCCGACCTTCAAGGCATTTCCGTGTTAATTCTGAAGCGAGTAGAACGCCGAAGCATATTGACGTAGGACTACGTCTGGGTATTCTATAGAGGACCACACTCTGCGAATACAGAGCACGACTCCGAGAAAAATTTTGTTTATTCCATTTTCTGTTCATTCCGGAGCGAGTAAAAATCCGAGGCATTTTGACGTAGGAATACGTCTGTGTATTCTATGGAAGAATACACTTTGCGAATGCGAAGGACTCCAAAGCATTTTTGGTTATTTCGGAGCGAGTAGAACTCCAAGGCATTTTGAGGTAGGACATCGTTTGTGTATTCTATAGAAGAGTATACTTTGCGAATGCAGAGCAGGACTCCGATGCAACTCCAAGACATGTTCATCTGGGTATTCTATAGAAGGACGTAGGATTACGTCTGTGGCTTCTATGAAGGAATACATTTTGCAAATGGACTCCGAGGCGTTTTTTTATTTATTCCAGAGTGAGTAGAACTCCAAAGAATGTTGACGTAGGACTACGTTTGTAAGTTCTATAGAGGATTGCTCTTTGCGAGTACCGAGCAGGACTCCGAGGCATTTTTTGTGTATTCCGAATTGTGCAAGAGCAAGTAGAATTCCGAAGAAAAAAAATTAAAATGTGACCCACAATCATAATTAGTTTTTAGCAAAAATATGACGGTACTTAACATATCAAGTTTGTTCTTCTTTGCATTAGATGTTGATGGTATTACAATATTATGAATTGTTTTAATTTATTTTGAAGCAATTTAGGTATGATTTTTCATTATAATGAAATATTTATAAAATTGAAATCATATTCTTACAAAGTTGAAAGAGTAGGGAAGGAGAAAGATGTAGTATTCAGAGCAAGCGGCTAATGATTTTAGTTTGTATAAGTGATTCTAGACTATGAATTGATTCTGCTATTGCGGATTGTACATTAAACATAAGCAATCAAATATATCAATCGTGAAATCACATATTTCGCGTGCCCCAATTTACCGTACAATGTGGCAAATTTTACATTAGACTTGATTCGAATTCTCAATTTTGCATATGCGCTAATACTGATCTCTATCGTGAAAGAATCTGTGCATGATTGAGTATTTGAGAGTATGGAGAGCAACATATTGAATTTTCTGACGAACTTTGCTTCATTTAAGCGTGTGCCAATGAATCGGTAGCTTGTGAGGGGCTGGGAGAGGTTGCGCGGCGGGGTATGGCAATGCTAGCGCATTGCTGCCACCGCAGTGTGAGATGGTGTTGGTAGCGCCATCGGGTTGAGAAGCAACGACGAAGATTGCACTGGCAGTTTGTTGTCGAATTTTAAAACGAACAGTCGCACCGCTCTTCAACGGCGGATTCCATTCAGCCGTTTTCGGCTGGAATACGACACATATATACCTACTATTCAATCTAGGATTCCAAATCGGATAAATTAATTCAGTTCCCAACCAAAAGATAATCCTCAACGCTTTGGCTGTCAATAGTCCTCACAATATGAACCCTGAAGTTTATAACTTGTTCAATCCTACATCCGTCTATATTAAAACTCAATCTTAACTGCCCCGAAACCGCCCTCAACACACAACCGCCCCGAGTACAGCCACTACATGCGACCCACAGGACCCCAATCAAGGACGGCCCACACTATATACCATTACAACGCAGAGCCTACACCTCGGCCTACACCCTCTCCTGGGCTGTGTGACGCTGAAAACAAGCTCCTAACATTTGATGCCTAAAAAACAAAAATAATTATAATAATTACACTAAATCTTACACTCTGAGCGATCCCGGCTGACATCCGCGTTAAACAATGTGTTCCATGAGTGCTGATCACTCATAATAATGCACCGAATCGGGGGGAAAAATGCAATGTAACGCAGAGTTTAAACCCTCTCTTGCGCTAAGTAATGCTGAAAACCTAACTTTTAGAAATTTGATTCGTAGAAACAAATTACCTATACTGAAATTGTTGCGTGGCAAAATAAGTTATACTATTAGCTTGGTCTTAACATTCGTTTTCTTTTTAAATTCTACAACATTTCTTCACGCTTACCCCCCATATTAATCATATGTACAACGAATGCTTGACTATTACTATACTAAGTATAGTAAAAGACCGGAAGTAATCATGGGGCCAGCCACCACCATAAAAAAAAAAAAAAAAAACCCTGCCAATAATAGAACAAAACCTGCCAAAGCCGTCATTCCCCCTACCAAACTATAGGAAATCGCGTTGGTTTTTCAAATATAATTATATGCATAGTGAAAATGTGATGTGCTCTATGTGTTTTGAAGTGAATTTTGGAAGAATACACTTGTGTTAGCATGAAATTGAGTGGAAAACAACGGCGTGAAAACAGATGAATCTGCTAGTAGCAATCGAGCAGTGCATCAAACCAACAGTTCAGAGGTAGGAAAATGAAAATAAAAGTGCTTTATAATTTTATCTTTCAATAATTTGGTTCTTGTGCATTAAAACATTACTTTAAAAAAATCATTCAAGAATTCCATCCATTATTGTGTACATACGATGTGAGAAATTGTAATTAAATTGATTTTTTTTATTTGGTTCATCGACGGTTGGGATTAATATACGGGCTGTTCTTAATGTCTGATCAAATACCCTATAAGAGACCTTTATGAACTGTTTTGCTCTACAACCTCCAGGCTGAGGTTCTGACCCATTCTCACCCCCCAGATCCATTGTCACCCCCGATGGGATATGGTTTAAACACTCAATCTTCAAAGCGTTATAACTTTTTTCGTGGACGTTCCAGCAACGTGCCTTCTTCGGCAAAGTTTTTCGGCATCCTTTGGGTTATACTTTAACGTAATGTTCCACTTGGTTTACGAGGAACTGAAACATCTAGAAGTAAAAATGTAAAAATACACGTTCTCCCATATTAGATTCTATACAAACTTCAAACGCGATGCGGAAAGCGAGAAAGCAACCAATTGGGCCCAAATTCTGCACAGTTGTTCAAGACCCAGAATGGCTTCGGAAAACCATTGATTTGAAAAAATGACCATGACGCCCTACTCTAATATGCATTGTAAAAATTGCTTCCGAACGCAACTTGTTGAAAGCAAATTGGATGAGGTTAAGTTCGTGAAAAATAAGTGAGTTTTTTGCACGTTTTTAAAGTTTCAGGCAAAGGGATATCAAGAGCATTGTGTTACGGTTCTGATCACAGAATTGTGGCATAATGAAGAGAGTTTTGAGATTCTGATTAAAACTTGCATGACCTTAGAAAACCCTAAAGAATATTAGAAGGTAAACTAATTTGATGATTCTGAATTTCTACAAAAAATACTACTAAAAAACAACAGTAGGAGTCTATTTGCTTCTCTAAGATAACATTTCAACCGCGTGATTCCTGAAATATATATCTTAAGAATTTCCAGTACCTCCAGAGCTACGTAAGGTCCCAAATACTCTTAGTAATCTAAAGATATTTCGGAAAATTTCCATTTTTTTTCTCGAAATTCTTAAAACATATTCCCGAGCCTCTTTTTTTGCAACTTGATGCATCGAAAGAATGTGCGCGTTTTAGATATATTCCAATGCCAATACCTGATACACATTATAACATTTTCGTATTCAGGAAAATTTATAATTCCCATAGAGCGTTTAGTTTGCTTTTATATTCCTGTTTTTGTCCACAGTTTATAATACCAGACCAGATGTTTTCAGCATAATATTTTTTTTTGCGCGCTGAAAATATTCAAAAACATAACCACGTGGTTTCTGGATTGCCTTTTTTACGATTCGAAGAGGTTTTTGCTTGTTCGTTATCTATTGAGAGCTATTCCTGCATACCATAAATGCAAGTTTATTTGTACGCATAACTTCTTTTTAAGCTATATACTAAGCAAAGTTAAATGAATTAAATGAAATCATATTAATTTGAAATATTTATGTACCCCAATAGTTATGCAAGTTACTATTATATTGCATGTTTCGTTGCATTAGTTCACGTGCTACTTGGAGAGCTACTGTAGAAAGCTTCATCATGAAAAAGCTTCTGCAGGCTTAGCTTCTCCATGGTTTAGCTTTCGAATCTTCTTTATCCACCCAAGTTGGGAAATTAGGTTCTACAGCGTCTGAATGCAACCTCAATCTGATGACAAATGAGTAGTACTGCTTGATGACCTCAGGGGCAGCCAACCAATCACAATCTTGACCCTTGTCTGAGTCCTCGTCGGAGTCAGTGGAAAGTACTACTGAACTGTCAAAAAAGTTCATTTGACGAGGACCGAATTCATTCGTGACGTCATGCTGCATAACCTACTGGAAAGCATCGGGGAAGATGATGTAAATGCACAGCTCGAGTGAGGGAAACATCCGCTTGGACATACGGCTGCATCTTATTTTTCAAATTAACTCAAATCAAATTCAAAAGTGACTGAAGATTAAAATTCACCCGGTGATAATAATCGCCGGTGATTTCCAATAAGACATCTGTCAAAAACAATCCGATGTATGTCAAAAGTGACCTTTCTCGTCTCGGTAATTCAAGACAAAATTTTCAAAACGACTTATCTGCTTTTGTAAACAAAGATTTAAACGACGATTTGACGAATCTGATAGCTCACCCACGCAAACCAACACCATCAATAGGTAGGAGAAGGATTCCGCTACCTGTTGATGGTGTTGGTTTGCGGGAGAGCTATCAGATTCGTCAAATCGTCGTTTGAATCTTTGTTTACAAAAGCAGATAAGTCGTTTTGAAAATTGTCGAATTATGATTATTTTGTAAACAAAGATTCAAATGCCGATTTGACGAATCTGATAGCTCACCCACGCAAACCTACACCATCAACAGGTAGCGGAAGTCTTCACCTACCTACTGATGGTGTTAGTTTGCATGGGAGAACTATCAGATTCGCCAAATCGTCGTTTGAATCTTTGTTTACAAAAGCAGATAAGTCGTTTTGAAAATTTTGTCTTGAACTATGGTCCAATGCACCGAATGAACACAATGACGTTTGAGTCGGGCGCTGTTTACTAAAAATGAACACTTGCATGAACTCGATGAATGAAAAAGTATTCATTCTAAGTAAACAGCGCACCGCTCAAACGTCAATGATGAACTCGGTGCATTGGACCATAGTGCTGTCCAATGAGAGCTTGAAGTAGCTCGAAGTTTCTCCCTGTCCCTGTTATTATGCATGTCATATATGACATTATAATATATTGTATAAATACATATGTAGGTATATTGTCAAAATTTTAAATGTATTTTTGCCAAAGCAGACTTAATTTTATGCATGAAAAAACTTATGCAATAGCAACGTTTAATCTAAAATATATTCATTACCTTATTTCTACTTAAATACTTAAATAATAATAAAGGAATGAAGAAACAAATAAAATAATTTAAAACATTTGATGTAAAATACGAATGAAAAAAGCTGCATTTTATACCAACTTCTTCTTATGTATTTACATTTTTATATAAACAACATACGCTCTCTCAACTCCCACTTTTCTCTCGCAAAAGCACAAAAACCAAAACATTGCGCCTCCCAACACATCAAAACATTGCATAGTCATCAGTCCGTCAGCATCGTTCTGTTCAGTTCACGTTCTGCGAGGTTTGCGGAACGAAATGCATCTTTGAGTTCTATCGCGGTTCAATTCGGATACCCCGTGTTAATCAACAATGATAGTTAATTTGCTACGAAGCAGTTGCAGCCGAACAATATTCCATCGGAGAAATGTTCCGCCGCCGTCCAAAATAGCGTGTTTTTCGTTACGTCACAGTGATTGGTCAATTTGTTCGCGATATCCGCACTCGTGGAATGGGACACTTGATAAGGTAAGAAACGCCGGATGTTACAGCTCGATTATAACCGGGAGGAAGTGGCCGGTTCCCCGCCTGACTCGTACAATGAGTAGCACATCATCGGCACCGAGCTCCACAAGCAGGGAGACAATTCAGACACCTGTGGTGCAATCACAGAAACCACCGAAAGTGAAACTTAAATCAACAGACGTGAGACGGTTGCTAGAATTTGCTAAACCGGAACGATGGAATATAACCGGTAAGACAGCTGATTATTGTCACAAAAAAAAAACACGATTAAACAGAATATATGTTATTTTTTAGGTGGTATTGGCTGTTTGATGCTTTCTTCCGCAATTACAATGTCCGTACCGTTCGGATTGGGTAAGGTGTTGGATGTGATTTACGCTACCTCCGGGGAATCAGGCATTGCCAAGGAGAAGTTGGATCAGTTTTGTTTGTTACTGGCGGGTGTGTTTCTGATAGGCGGGTTGACGAACTTCGGACGAGTATATCTTTTTAGTAATGCTTGTAAGTAGATAGATTTTATTAGCTAGGGGGAATGACGGCTTTGGCAGGTTTTGTTCTATTATTGGCAGGGGGGTTTTTTATGACTGACTAGGCTCAAATTTAGCCTAAACATTGTTTGCATGTCAAAGAATATTGTGGCCAAATTTCATAAAATTAATTTTTTTCGACAAAAACCCCCCTGCCAATAATAGAACAAAACCTGCCAAAGCCGTCTTTCCCCCTATATACAGTTTTTGCGATTGGGTTTTTCTTGCTTTTGTTAGCCATTATATATGTTTTCTTGACAAGCATATGTCAATGTTTGGGGTATATTTGTTTTAAAAATTTTATCTTTTAATAAATTAAATTTCCTTGTCCCTTGTACAATGGGCATTCTGAGGAATTACATTCCAGGGAAATGACATACAATAAATAGCTCCAACATGATACTAAATGCGCTCCAACATCTCACAGCTCTACGGATAACCCGTGACATCCGGGCAAAGTTGTATAGCTCCATGCTGAATCAAGAGGCCGGATGGTTCGACCAGAAGGGAACCGGTGAGCTGGTCAATCGATTATCATCCGACACGTATCAGGTGGGGAACTCGCTCAGCATGAATCTCTCCGATGGTCTCCGATCGACGGTAATGGTTATGGCTGGTACTGGAATGATGGTCTACACCTCGCCGCAGCTAGCCCTGGTCGGTATGTGCATCGTTCCTTGTGTAGCCGGTATGGCCATCTGCTACGGACGCTTCGTGCGGAACATTACGAAGGAGGTGATGGATAAGTACGCCGACATAATGAAGATCGGTGAGGAACGATTAGGCAATATCAAGACGGTTAAAATGTTTTGCAAGGAGAAATTCGAGAATCAAATGTTCTCTGAACAACTAATGGATGCCCTTAATATTGGATACCGGGAGACCAAGGCCCGAGCAACGTTCTACGGAATGGTTTGTTTAAGCTATTTTTTAAAATGTACTTTCCAGTAAACTATGTTTCCTCATACTATTTCGTGATTTTTTTAGTTCTTTCTCTTTTTCAACTTTTCATTATCACTTTTTTTTAAATTATGGCTTTTTGTCTATATTCTATGCATATTAAACACGTCCCGTATTTATTTATTACCCGATGTCTTCTATGCAGTATGCTAAATGTTTTTTGTTATAGATGTATGTCTGTGTAATATCCATTATTTTGATCTTAAGTTCATTACCCTTTATTCTAATTTTTTTTTATTTCAATTCCAAACGAAATATTGTTCACAATATGTTATAATAACCTTTTCCTACCTTTACCGTAGACTGGTCTTTCCGGAAACATCATCATTCTATCGGTGCTTTACTACGGCGGAACGATGGTGAGCAACAGCGAAATGACGGTGGGAGCTCTAACTTCGTTCATTCTGTACGCCGGATACACTGCCTTATCCATAGGAGGTCTAAGTAATTTCTACACCGAGTTAAACAAGGGAATCGGCTCGGCAACGCGGCTTTGGGAGATTATTGACCGGAAGCATACAATTCCGGTGGAAGGTGGTCTTGTATTAAGTGAGAGCCCCAGGGGGAAGATTGTGTTCGATAGAGTTAGTTTCAATTATCCATCCCGATCGCATGCAACTGTTCTGCGGGATCTTAGTTTGACGATAGAGCCTGGAACTTCGACTGCCGTTGTTGGACGAAGTGGTTCGGGGAAATCGACAATTGCATCACTACTGTTGAGGTAAGTAACCGATGGTTATTTATTTTGGTGTTGTAGACGGATTCAATTATTTTATGCTATACTGAGTTTTTCTTACCTTAACACGCCGAATACCGTGATCAGAAAATCATGGGAACTAAATTTTCAAACAGCTGGTTCTCAGCCGTCTTTTGACCGATTTTCAAAATTCTTTTACGGATATCTTACCCATCTCATCTATTTTCACCATACTCGTTATGTTTCTAGGGATGCTCATTTTTTCCCTAGAAGGGAATGAGTACGGATGGTTTTTCCAAAATATAGTAAAATTTACTTTACATGACATATTTCAGTGTGAACAACACTTACAGGTTACAAAAATGTTTCATAACACTATTCTAGCATTGCCTATACTATGTGTGAACAATATGTTTCTTCTGGACATCCCTGACGACTCCAAAACGACTTCTATAACTGATGAAAGATGATATGCCGATGTTCTCGGTTCTCCAAACTGTTCTGGAGTTTGAATCAGTTGGTCTACCAGGTCAACAACGCTCGATATCTGAAATCGACCAGTCATGTCCATACAAATCCGTAGATCCCGCGCGTATTATTTGCAGCTTAGATATACCCAAACCAGATGTTCTAGGCTCTCCAAACTGTTCTGGAGTTTGGATCAAATGGTCTACCAAATCAACTACGCTTGATAGCTATCCGAAATCGACTAGTCACGTCCATACAAATCCGTAGAGCCCACGCGTATAGTTTTCAACTCAGATATATCCAAACCAGATGTTCTAGGCTTTCAAATGTGTTCTGTAGTTTGGATCAAATGGTCTACCATGTAAACTACCCTCGATAGCTATCCGAAATCGACCAGTCATGTCCATACAGTCCGTAGAGCCCACGCGTATGATTTGCAGCTATACCCAGATATACCCAATTTGCAGATATACCCAAACCCAATGTGTTCTGGAGTTTGGATCAAATGGTTTACCAGGTCAACTGCACTCGATAGCTATCTGAGATCAACCAGTCATGACCATACAAGTCCGTACAGCCCATGCGTTTGATATTCCACTCAGTTTTTCTCAAACCAGATAATTTCGGTTCTCAAAACTATTGTGGGCTTTGAATCAATTGGTCTACCAGGTCAACTGCGCACGATGCAAATCTGACAGAAACCAATTGAATATAATCCTGGAAGCACGAAACTCAGAAATACCCGAACCAAATGATCTAGGTTTTTCAACTGTTCTGAAGTTTGGATCAGTTGGTCGCAAGTTCCTCTAAGATCTCCTCCGGAAGTTTTTCCGAGAATTCTTCTCGAAGTTCCTGCGGAAGATCCTTCTAAAATTCCTCCGAAAGTTCCTCCACGAATACCTCCGGAAAGTCCTCTACGAATTCCTCAGGAAGTTCCTCCAAGAATTCCTCCGGAAGTTACTCGGCGATGAAATAAAATTGTCAACGCTATTATTTACGACTGAAAGCCACTCCGAAAACTGAGTTACTCTAGGAATTTTCACAAGGAATTCCTCCTGAAGTTCCTCCGGAAGCTCCTCCAGAAGTTCCTCCGGAGGTTCCTTTAGGAATTCTTCTGGAAGTTCCTCCGGAAGTTCCTCCAGGAATTCCTCCGGAAGGTCCTTCAGGAATTCCTCCGGAAATTCCTCTAGGAATTCCTCTGGAAGTTCCTCTAGTAATTCCTCCGAAAGTTACTCCACAAGTTTCTCCGGAATTTCCCCCGAATTCCTTCGGAACTTCCTCCAGAAATTCCTCCGAAAGTTCCTCCAGGAAGTCTTCTGGAAGATTCTTGTTGAATTCCTCCAAAAGTTCCTCCAAGAATTCCTCCCGAAGTTCCGTCAGAAATTCCTCCAAATGTTCCTCCAGGAATTCCTCCTGAAAGTCCTCCTGGAATTCCTCCGGAAGTTCCTTCAGCAATTCCTCCGGAATTTCCTCCAGAAAATCCTCAGGAATTCCTCCGGAATTTCCTCCAGAAAATCCTCAGGAAGTTCCTCCAGGAATGCCTCCGGAAGTTCGTCCAGGAATTCCTCCGAAAGTTCCTCCAGGAATTCCTCCGGAAGTTCCTCCAGGAATGCCTCCGGAGGTTCTTCTACGAATTCCTCCGGAAGTTTCTCCAGGATTTCCTTCGTTAATTCTTCCAGGAATTCCTCCGGAAGTTCCTCCAGGAAGTCCTTCGGAAGTTGCTCCAGAGAGTCCTACGGAAGTTCCTCCAGGAAGTCGTCCGGAAATTCCTCCAGAAATTTCTCCGGAAGTTCCTCCTGGAATTCCTCCAAAAGTTCCTTAGGAAGTTCCTCCAAAAGTTCCTTAGGAAGTTCCTCCTGGAATTCCTCCAAAAGTTCCTCCAGAAATCCTCCGGAAGTTCTTCCAATAATTCCTCCAAAAGTTGCTACAGGAATTCCTCCCAAAATTTCTTCTGGAATTATTCCTAAACTTTCTCCTGGAATACTTCCAGAAGTTTCTTCCGGTATTTTTCCAGAAAGTTCCTACAGAATTGACCCTGAAAATCCTTCTGAATTCCTCCGTTTTGTTCTAGTTAATCTGGTAGACAAATTTATTCAAACTTCAGAACAGTATGGAGAACCTAGAACATATGGTTTGGGTATATCTGAGCTGCAAATCATACGCATGGGCATTACGGACTTTTATGGACATGACTGGTCGATTTCAGATAGCTATCAAGCGTAGTTGACCTGGTAGACCAATTGATCCAAACTCCAGAACACATTGGAGATCCTAGAGTTGCAAGCATACTCGTGGGCTCTTAAGACTTGTATGGGCTCGACTGGTCGATTTCAGATAGCTATCGAGCGCAGTTGACATGGTAGACCAATTTATTCAAACTCCAGAACAGTTTGGAGAGCCTATAACATCTGATTTGGGCATATCATACACGTGGGCTCTACGGACTTGTATGGACATGACTGATCGATTTCGAATAGCTATCGAGTGCAGTTGACTTTGTAGACCAATTTATCCAAACTTCAGAACAGTTTGGAGAGCCTAGAACATCTGGTTTGGATTTATCTGAGTTGAAAATCATACGCGTGGGCTCTACGGACTTGTATGGACGTGACTGGTCGATTTCGGATAGCTATCAAGCGCAGTTGATTTGGTAGACCATTTGATCCAAACTGAGAACCAGCTGCTTGAAAATTGAGTTCCCATGATTTTCTGATCACGGTAGTCCGCGTTAATAATTTTATCACGGTTTTCGTAGTGTTAATTGCTTCACCTCACGCTCATTATCTGTATTTGCGTACAATCAAAGTTGATTGCCTATATTCCTTGTATTGGCCACCCGGAGTGGAATTGATTACAATGTCTATGTCAGGCACATAGCCGAACTCTCGCAATCTATTTTTAAAACCTACTATTTCACATGCATAACTAAATACTCATTAATTAATTATTTGAGTGTATTACTTCTACGTGAAGTTAAACGATTTACAATGATATGGAAATGCTAATATCATCTACAAAACTTAGACGTACATGTTCATGATAGAATAAGAGACGAAAGTATAGAATTGATAGTTCCGTTAGGATACGGCAGGCATTAAGAATGTTTTTATAGAAGTCGATTTGTAAGCGAGCGGAGGGCAATATTTGTGATGCACATATCGCACGACCTTCCGGATACAGAATGACGGTCGTTGACGTCGGTGGCCCAATTTGCATCAGCAAAACCAATGATCTGACAACACATTGACTCAATTCTAGTGTACACCAACCCATACTCCAACGTTCCTTTCAAATATCGAAGAACGGAAGAGCAACTAGGCGCAGCATCTTTTGAAGATGGCTGGAGAGATATTCGATCCGCCATTGGAAGCACCGCAACCGCTGCACTAGGCACGGTGGCTCCGGGTCAGAGAAACGACTGGTATGACGGCGAATGTGAGCAGTTAGTTGAGGAGAAGAATACAGCATGGGCGAGATTGCTGCAATAACGCACGGAGGCGAACGAGGCACGATACAAACGGGCGCGGAACAGACAAAACTCGATTTTTCGGAGGAAAAAGCGCCAGCAGGAATATCGAGACCGTGAAGAGACGTACTGTACCGCTCTAATAACGCACGAAAGTTCTATGAGAAGTTGAACCGTTCACGTAAGGGCCACGTGCCACAGCCCGATATGTGTAAGGACATAAACGGGAACCTTCTTACAAACGAGCGTGAGGTGTTCCAAAGGTGGCGGCAGCACTACGAAGAGCACCTGAATGGCGATATGGCAGACAACGGTGGTATGGTAATTAACATAGGAGCACGTGCGCGAGACATGCGACTTCCAGCTCCGAATCTCCAGGAAATCCAGGAGGAGATCGGCCGGCTGAAAAACAACAAAGCCCCTGGAGTTGACCAACTACCAGGAGAGCTGTTTAAACACGGTGGTGAGGCACTGGCAAGAGCGTTGTACTGGGTGATTACCAAGGTTTAGGAGGATGAGGTTCTGCCGTAGGATTGGATAGAAGGTGTCGTGTGTCCCATCTACGAAAAGGGCGATAAGCTGGATTGTAGCAACTACCGCGCAATCACATTGCTGAACGCCGCCTACAAGGTACTCTCCCAAATTTTATGCCGCCGACTAACACCAATTGCAAGAGAGTTCGTGGGGCAGTACCAGGCGGGATTTATGGGTGAACACTCTACCAAAGATCTGGTGTTTGCCATACGTCAGGTATTGCAGAAATGCCGCAAATACAACGTGCCCACACATCATCTATTTATCGACTTCAATGCCGCATATGATACAATCGATCGGGACCAGCTATGGCAGCTTATGCACGAAAACGGATTTCCGGATAAACTAATACGGTTGATCAAGGCGACGATGGATCGGGTAATGTGCGTAGTTCGAGTTTCAGGGGCATTCTCGAGTCCCTTCGAAGCGCGTAGAGGGTTACGGCAAGGTGATAATCTTTCGTGTCTGCTATTCAACATCGCTTTGGTGGGAGTAATACGAAGGGCAGGGACACGAGTGGTACGATTTTCACGAAGTCCGTCCCGTTATTTGGTTTCCCCGACGACATTGAAATCATGGTACGTAACTTTGAGAGGATGGAGGAAGCCTACATCAGACTGAAAAGCGAAGCTAAACGGATTGGACTAGTCATCAACACGTCGAAGACGAAGTACATGATAGGAAGAGGCTCAAGAGAGGTCAATGTAAGCCACCCACCACGAGTTTCTATCGGTAGTGACGAAATCGAGGTGGTTGAAGAATTCGTGTACTTGAGCTCACTGGTGACCGCCGGTAACGATACCAGCAGAGAAATTCGTAGGCGCATAGTGGCTGGAAATCGTACGTACTTTGGACTCCGCAAGACGCTCCGATCGAATAGAGTTCGGCGCCGTACCAAACTGACTATCTACAAAACGCTTATTAGACCGGTAGTTCTCTACGGACACGAGACCTGGACGATGCTCGTGGAGGACTAACGTGCACTGGGAGTTTTTGAAAGGAAAGTGCTGCATACCATCTATGGTGGGGTGCAGATGGCGGACGGTACGTGGAGGAGGCGAATGAACCACGAGTTGCATCAGCTGTTGGGAGAACCATCCGTCGTTCAAACCGCGAGAATCTGAAGATTGCGGTAGGCCGGACACGTAGCCAGAATGTCGGACAGTATTTCAGTGAAAATGGTTCTCGACTATGATCAGAGGGAACAAGAAGGCGAGATGCACAGCGGGCACGATTTGCGGACCCTCCCCATTCTGCGTGGTTGGCGACGTGCAGCCATGGACCGAGATGCATGGAGAAGACTTTTGTGTACTGCACAGGCCACTCCGGCCTTAGTCTGATAATAAATTTAAAAAAGATAGAAGCGAAACGATTGCGTGGATATTTCTCTTTAGTACTGCTATTTTCGGCGACGGCCAGCGCATTCTAATCCATTGTTTTCAATAGTTGGGGAAAATCTTTCGTCGATCGATTGATACTAAAATCTCGAAAATCGGTACTTTTCGTGAAGGTCTCAAATTCGAATATCCAGAATTACCTCCCTATCTTCGCAAAGGACGTAATTCTACGTCAAAAATTAGCCCCCCCCCTAGAATTTTTTGTTAGTTACGCCAATGGATAAATTTCAAATACTTAGTGTTTCGTCTAGGACGAAAGTGCGAGACCATTCTAGAATTCTGACGGGGGAAGAAGGTGCTTCGGACTACAATTCCGATGGAGGCTGCAAACTTTATGCATCGTTGGCCGTTGTCATTTGATACGGTTCACGCTTGGGTTCACGTCTCGCTGCCCTAGCGGTGCATATTGTTAACAAGCAAAACGTGGGTTAAATCAACCAAAATCTTAGGTTGAATTAGGCACAAACAATGCTTTAGTTTGAAATAATCTAGTCGTTAAGTTGAAACCAACTAAATTATTGCGTTGAATTTTTCGCCAATTCTTAGACGAATTCAACAAAACTTATGTTTGAATCAACTATATTGTTGGTTTGTTTGTTTGACGTTTATGAAACAACCAAGAATTATAGTTGTTTTAAACTAAGAAAAGTAGTTAGAAATAAACAAAACTTAGATTGTATCAAACGAAATTATTGGTTGATTCAAACTATAAAATGGTTGTTATTTCAATTTATGGTAACCAAAAAATTATTTCAGCTAAAAATAATGAGAAGATTGAAAAACTTATAGGGGTAATGACGGCTTTGGCAGGTTTTGTTCTATTATTGGCAGGGGTTTTTTTACGACTGATTATGCTCAAATTTGGCCCAAACATTCTTTGCATATCAAAGAATATTGTGGCCAAATTTCATAAAATTCGGTCGACAAAAAACCCCCCTGCCAATAATAGAACAAAACCTGCCAAAGCCGTCTGTTCCCCTACGTATAATTTGAAGAAAAATGTTTATTTGAAATTAGTTTCAGGCATCACAGACTGAGTATAACTGATATTACAACAAATATGCGTAGAGAATTTCCATCGGATTATTTCCACGCATTCGTACCATATGTTTCGTAGCATTTTTACGCTGCTGGCCTCTGGGGTCATTATACTGGCCGCCTCCGTTTTCATTTAGTTTTTTTTTCATGCATGGCCTCAAGCTCTGTAATATTTGATCCGAATATTTTCGTTTCGATGGCCGTTTTTCCTAGGTTCAATAAAACATGTTGAAAATAGCGCATTTCTATATTTTATTAATTATTCTTACCTTTGATTACCACAATTGATGATTACGATAAACGAATAATAAACTTTTTTTGGCGAAAATAGTAGCACAACAGTACAAATTTAAATTTGTTTTCAATAAAACTGCATCTGAAAATACCCGGAAAAGCGTGATGAAAAAAATATCTTGATCTATGTGTTATTACAAACAAAAACGTGCAAGCCAATATTTGGTAAAAACAGACTGATCGTTTGGTAAAAACAACAAACATATTGCTTTGAAGTCACTATAATACATGTTGAAACAAACTGGAATTTTAGCTTGAAACAACTTAACAAAACTGCTTGATTCAACCTCCATGCTTTTATAAATACAAACAACTTTTGTTTAAAAACAAATTGGTTTTATAGTTTAGAAATCAACCAACATTTTGGTTGTTTCAAACTAAGCTGGCTTTTCTCCGTGTTTCTACTATTTATTTTTCTCCGTAATAGAATACTTCTATCTCGTCATCACCCCCTCCACTTTTTGTGTGCAGTAGTAATCAGTAATTTAACATTAACTCCGAATACTGAATCAGTATATATGCGTGACAACTCGTATTGGTTAAACAAAGAACGCCATTTATATTTATCGTCTAATTTTCATTATCTATTCATTTCATACTTGGCACTGGATTCGGTGCAAATTAGATATTTAGTGAAACACATTTCTATTTATAGGTTATATGATCCTCAAGCTGGCACTATTTCATTGGATGATCGTGATCTGCGGGATCTAAACCCTATGTCCCTGCGACAACATATCGGAGCTGTGAACCAAGTTCGTATTTTTTATGCTTTGATCAGAATTTTTAGTTCAATCAAAGTTAATTTTTCTGAAAACTCATATGTGAATATGTACATTATGTGGAAGATAATGATTTGAAAATCGCAATTTTTTGCGTAACGTGCGTTATGGATCTTCCCTTGGAGGTAACCACTTTCCCTTCGATGGGACACGAGCCCACTGAGGGTCGTAGGTTCGAGTCTCATCGAAGGGAAAGTGGTTACCTCCAATACTTTTTTTCATATCATTATCTTCCACATAATGTACATATTCACATATGAGTTTTCAGAACATTGTGAAACAGAATTTTTATCTAACCCGTTTTTTTTTACTTCACAGGAACCAATTCTGTTCAGCGGTACTATTCGAGAAAACATTCTATACGGACTGAATCTAGGTGACAAAATATCAGAATCTGAATTTGAACGAGTAATACGCGAAGCACACGTGTACGAATTCGCCAAGGATTTCCCCGACGGTTTGAATACACGTGTCGGTCAACGAGGTATCATGCTTAGCGGTGGTCAGAAACAGCGAGTCGCCATTGCCAGAGCCATCATTCGGGTTAGTAGAAGACTAAATTGAGTCACCTTTGATGTTTTTAACCATAAGTCAGCGCCCCATCTAAAGCAAGCAATGATAAAATTGACATGCCAAGCACAGCAGATCAGATGTTAAATGTCTCGTTACGACTTTTTCACAGAATCCCAAAATATTGATCCTTGATGAAGCGACCAGCGCCCTTGATGCCGTCTCGGAAGAACTAATCCAAAACGCATTGGAGAGCTTGACGAAGAATCGAACCGTATTGACGATAGCTCACCGGTTGAGCACGATACGAAATGCCACCAACATTGCCGTTCTGCAGGATGGGATGGTAGTGGAACATGGAAACTATGCCCATCTTATAACAAAAGAGGCTGGCATATTCAAAGAGTTGGTGCAAAGACAAACATTTGCTTCTTCGACGTAGATTAAAGTAGCTATTAGGAATTTGTTTTCAGGTGAGTCGTTTATCTTTATCAAATATTTTATTTGAAAGGTAGAGAAAAAGTTGTATTTTTTGTTCATAACGATGCGAACAAGATTGTTTTGTAATAAGTAATGCTGTTTTCACTTACACCGAAAGTTTCCTTTTCTAATGCAGCGTACACACCAATCAAGCAGTTTGACGAACATTGATACCGCCCGCCCCCAAGAAAACCCTTTGGATGCTGCTTTTTTTGAACGTGTGTGAAGTTGTCCGAACAACCATTTGACCCATATTTTACCTCTAAGTGACAAATGATTGAGTGGATTTGTTTATGTTCCATTCCTGACTGTTCTGTGTTTGGGCCTGAAGATAGGCAATTAAAATTATAAACCAAGAAATTCCCAGACACAGACTTCATGTTGCTGTTGCCAAATATTGAATCCGACCTCGTTGCAGTATGTCTACGCTCAAAACTCGGAGTTGTCCACCGTGGCTAAACATTCGGCGGCTACAAGACGGTAGACTAGTCCAAGACTACGCACAGCAGCTAGAAGGAGCACTCCCAACGGAATAGCAGCTAGGCGCAGCGTCTCTTAAAGTTGGCTGGAGAGAAAGGACAAGTATTACGGCGAATGTGAGCAGTTAGTTGAGGAGAAGAATGCAGCATGGGCGAAATTACTGCAACACCGCACAAGGGCGAATGAGGCACGATACAAACGGGCGCGGAACAGACAAAACTCGATTTTCCGCATGAGCATGAGCATGATTGACCGCCCACGGTTGCTACTTCGTTATTGTCAGGTAAGCTGTAATTACACTGAGAACCAACACCGGCTCCGTATCTCCAGAAAATCCAGGAGGAGATCGGCCGGCTGAAAACAACAAAGCCCCTGGAGTTGACAAACTACCAGGAGAGCTGTTTAAACTGCTTTGGGAGGATTAGGTTCTGAGGATGATCTGCCGCAGAAGTAGATCAAAGGTATCGTGTGTCCCCAGGGAATCAATATTCGAGCAACGCCTAACAATATACCCTTTGTCGTCAACAGAGTTTGTCACTGAAAAACGCACCTCGCCACAAGCCTTTATCAGAACTCAAACACAATATGACAAGAATTATTTGCTATGCATGTTCTGATATTTCCTGATAAAAAGTTAGCAACAAAACTGTTTTCTTTTTTGTTGCTAACAATTTTTTTGGATCTTTGTCATTATTATCTACTGCGAAAATAGAGTTCGCCGCCGTACCAAACTGACAATCTACAAAACGCTAATTAGACCGGTAGTCCTCTACGGACACGAGACCTGGACGATGCTCGTGGAGGACCAGCGCGCACTTGGAGTTTTCGAAAGGAAAGTGCTGCGTACCATCTATGGTGGGGTGCAGATGGCGGACGGTACGTGGAGGAGGCGAATGAACCACGAATTGCATCAGCTGTTGGGAGAACCATCCATCGTTCACACCGCGAAAATCGGACGACTGCGATGGGCCGGGCACGTAGCCAGAATGTCGGACAGTAACCCGGTGAAAATGGTTCTCGACAACGATCCGACGGGCACAAGAAGGCGAGGTGCGCAGCGGGCAAGGTGGATCGATCAGGTGGAAGATGACTTGCGGACCCTCCGTAGGCTGCGTGGTTGGCGACGTGTAGCCATGGACCGAGCCGAATGGAGAAGACTCTTACATACCGCACAGGCCACTTCGGCCTTAGTCTGAATAAATAAAATAATAATCTACTGCGAAAACAAAGCTTTTTTGTTGGATCTCTGGATTCCCTGTGTGTCCCATCTACAAAAAGGGCGATAAGCTGGATTGTAGCAATTACCGCGTAATCACATTGCTGAACGCCGCCTATAAGGTACTCTCTAAAATTGTATGCCGCCGACTAACACCAATTGCAACAGAGTTCGTGGCGCAGTACCAGGCGGGATTTATGGGTGAACGCTACGTAATATGGTTGATTAACGTGACGATGGATCGGGTGATGTGCGTAGTTCGATTTTCAGGGGCATTCTCGAGTCCCTTCGAAACGCGCAGAGGGTTACGGCAAGGTGATGGTCTTTCGTGTCTGCAATTCATCATTGCTTTGGAGGAAGTAATACGAAGGGTAGGGATTAACAAAAGTGGTACGATTTTCACGAAGTCCGTCCAGTTATTTGGTTTCGCCGACGACAAATATATTATGGCACGTAACTTTGAGAAGATGGAGGAAGCCTACATTAGACTGAAAGCTAAACGGATTGGACTAGTCATCAACACGTCGAAGACAAAGTACATGGTAGGAAGAGGCTTAAGAGAGGACAACGTAAGCCACCCACTACGAGTTTGCATTGGTGATGACGAAATCGAGGTGGTTGAAGAATTCGTGTACTTGGGCTCACTGGTGACCTTTGATAACGAATCAGCAGAGAAATTCGGAGACCCATCATGGCAGGAAATCGTACGTACTTTAGACTCCGCAAAACGCTCCGATCGCGAAGTTGGAGTGGAGTTCGCCGCCGTACCAAACTGACTATATACAAAACGCTTATTGGACCCTTAGTTTTCTACGAGACTAGACCTGGACGATGCTCAAGGAGGACCAACGCGCACTTGGAGTTTTCGAAAGGAAAGTGCTGCGTGCCGTCTATGGTGGAGTGCAGATAGCGGATGGTACGTGGAGGGGGCGAATGAACCACGAGTTGGATCAGCTGTTGAGAGAACCATCCATCGCTTTTTCGTAGATTTATTTATTTATTACAAACATACATTTGAGTTTAATACCATGTCAACATTGTGTCCTATTGTTGTTTTTGTTAATTTATTGTTTAGATTCGTCTGCCTTATAAAGGGTTAATGGCATTGTGTAACTTCGAGTGTCGTCAAAAATAGTTAAAAAAGGTATACGGATGATGTGAGTAGGAAGTGCTTTTGAGATCGGTGAGCAGTGTAAATACTGGTGATTAGGATATGGCCTAAATTCTCCTTCGATACTCCTAGGCCTATTTGTGCATGCTACCGAATGTGTCGACGCGGGAAAGCGGTGTCCAACAACAATTAGTGCCCTGTGTAGTCGCAATCAACGTTAGCGACAACATCGACGATCTATGGGAGTCGATCCATGGAGCGGTGAGCACAACAGCACGAGAAGTGGTAGGCACTGCACAGAGGCGACCCAGGACGGGTTGGTGCGATGTGGAGTGTCAGAGAGTTACAGACGAGAAGAACGTTGCCAGAAGCCGGATGTTGGTGTCGGGTACCCGATCGAATAGAGATCGGTACAAGGAAGCAAGAGCAGCCGAAAAACGAACCCACCGCAGGAAGAAGAAAGAATATGAAGAACAAGTGAACCGTTTGTTTAAGAAACTGCATATGTAACATTTTTGGCCAAAATGAGATTTTAATATATTCTGAATCCTCGTTCAAAAATACGTATTCTGGCAAAAAACACGAAAAAAAAAAAGTTGTTCAGGAATGTATGAAAAAAAATTCGTTTGTTTGAGAAACTACATAGTCCGTGTAAAATGGACTTATGCAGTTTCTTAAACAAATGATTCAAGTGATTAGCGAGGCGCAGGAAAAAATGGAGCAGAACGATATGCGGAGGTTCTATGAGTCTGTCAATGGCGTGCGGAGAAAGACAGCGCCATCTCCCGTCATGTGCAACGACCTACAAGGGAATTTGCTGACAGATAAAACCGAAGTGGCTGCCAGGTGGAAGCAACACTTCGAGACTTTGTTGAATAGTGGAAGTGACGGTGCATCGGTGAGCAGAATAAATATTAGCGACGATGGACAAGCTGTGGAGTCGCCTACACTAGATGAGGTTAAAAAAGCTGTTAAAGAGCTGAAAAACAATAAGGCTGCGGGGAAGGACCAGCTCCCGGCTGAACTTCTCAAACATGGCAGTGAGCAGCTTTATGAAGTTCTGCACCATATTATGTCGAAAATATGGGAAGACGAGGAAATGCCTGCTAGCTGGTTGGACGGCCTCATTTGCCCTCTCTTTAAGAAAGGGCACAGACTGGAGTGCGCCAATTACCGAGGAATAACCCTCCTTAATTCGGCGTACAAAATTATGTCCCGTATTCTGTTCAACAGATTGAGACCGCTTGAAGAGTCCTTCGTCGGTGAATAACAAGCAGGTTTTCGTGAGGTCCGATAAACGACGGATCAAATGTTTACCCTGAGACAGTTCCTTGATAAATTCCGGGAGTACAACTTGCAGACACATCATCTGTTTATTGGTTTCAAGGCGGCGTACGATTCAGTGAAACGGAATGAATTATGGCAAATTATGCTTGAACATGGTTTTCCGGCGAAATTGATACGGCTGATTCGTGTAACGTTGGACGGATCGAAATCAAGTGTAAGGGTTGCGGATGAAATATCGACGTCCTTGTTACCTTAGATGAATTAAAGCAGGGTGATGCACTCTCGAATCTACTGTTCAATATAGCGCTTGAGGGAGCGATTAGGAGAGCTAGTGTGCAAAGAAGCGGTACTATTATCACAAAATCGCATATGCTCCAGGGATTTGCGGACGATATCGATATTATCGGGATTGATCGCCGTGCCGTGGAAGAGGCTTTTGTGCCTTTTAAGAGGGAGACAGCGAGGATTGGACTCACGATAAATTCCAGCAAAACGAAGTATATGGTCGCTGGCTTTATATGGACATGAAACATGGACGTTAAAGGAGGCTGATCGGAGAGCTTTCGGAGTTTTTGAGCGTAAGGTGCTGCGAACAATACTCGGCGGTAAACAGGAGAACGGTATCTGGCGGCGCCGCATGAATCACGAATTGTACCAGGTGTATAAAGGGCTGGATATTATTAACCTTATTCAACACGGCAGACTACGGTGGGCTGGTCACGTTGTTCGTATGCCGGAAGAACGTCAAGCGAAGATAATATTTAGTAGAGAACCCGGAAGAGGAAGGCCGCGTACATGGCTTTTTGCAGTTGAAGAGGACCTGAGGGCGCTCAATGTTCAGGGCGACTGGAAGCGTCCAGTGGAGATTACAGGGCTGTTACGGAGACCCTGAAATATTTTCTGCGCCAAATTCGAGCCGACTAAAATCAAATCCGCGCCATTTCCGCGCGACGTGAAATCCATTCCGCGCCAAATCCGCGCGATCCAGATCTGAATTCTAAGCAAATACACGTTAAATGTCAATTTTTATATAACAATTTATTGAACGTCTTCTCTTCAAGTTTTTTTTACATTATTACTGATTTCAAATATGATTTTAAACTGCAACATATGTTTGTATCAAAATGCTAATAGGACTAATAAAACCGCAGTAAGTATTACAACCCTACTAAATGGCCACTAGAAGTACTGAATCTAAGGGAACAAGAACTAAACAGTCAAAACTATTTGCATAAGCACCGCTATTTGGATTAGATTATGGCTTTGGCATGTTTTGTTCCGTTATTGTCAGGGTTTTTTTTTTGTTAATAGAACTTTAAAAAAATCAGCACAAGGTACGTTGATATACAAATGAATGTTAAGGTGACTCGGGGAAGCACTACACACCGTGTTGTTTTTCCTATCTTTTATCTCTTTCTAGCGTTATCACCTCGTAACTTTGGAGCGGCGTATTACGGTTTTTAGTTGTTTGATGTAACTGTAAATGTATCAGCATGTAGATGGCGAGTAAGCACGCGTCGCTGATGATTTTTCAAAATCATATTTGTTGTAGAAATAAAATTAAGCATTCAATGATGAAAATGATGACGATTTGATGATTGTTCGTGCTTCCCGTATCCCCTTAAGGCCAGATTTGTTCATAATTGATTAAAGATAAACGTGGCAAATATTTAAAAAAATCTGTCAAAACCGCAATTACTTTTGAAGTAATTAATTATGCAGCTTTGTTGTAGTTATTGACAAGACAAACTTGCGTAGATATTAAGAAATAAGACAATAAAGCTCCGAGTATTCTTACAAAAATTCCCTGGGAAATTATTTTGTAATTCATTTAAGAATTTTATCATGAGTTCAAGTAAATTCTCCACAAATAACCTGCGGAAAATCTTCAGAGCTTACTTACAGAAATCCCTTCATGAATTCCTACGGAAATCGCTTTAGAAATTCTTGCTGAAATTGCTTGGTGACTTCCTGCGGAAAAACTCCCAGTTTTATTTTTGAGAAATTATTAAAGAAATTTCTGTGATCATCGACTCTTTTGTAAATTCAAGGCGTCATTCTTTTCGATTTTCTATAGTCATTCCTGAGGTTACCGCTCCAGGAAATTCCTCCAAAAATGTCTTTATAATTTTTCGGGTTTTTAATGCTGCAAAAATCCTTTTCACGCTGTGGAAATTTATTTGCAAGGAATTTATACAAGGATCACCATAGGGTCCTTGTGGAAACTTCTTGAGGAGTTTTCTTTGTTTTCTGTTGGTAATCCTGTAAAATCGGAGTTAACCGAAAACATCATAAAAAACTCGCCAGAAATAACTTTTGAGAATCATTTTCTAATTTTTGATCGACTTTCTGCGGAAGAACTTATTAAAATGATGCATCTGCATTAAATTACAGAACATTTTTATGTTTTCAATTGTTGTATAAATCCTTATTCGTTCTAGATGAATGTTATAAAGGAAATATAAAATGTTCCAATATTATGAAATTCTTGACTACTTTTGAAGAATGATATAATATATCATGCTGAGTGGTTCATCGTAAAAGAAACAACCAATTAGAAACTGACAAACATCTTGGAATTACAAAGAAATTGACAAGATGAAAATGGGTGTTCATGTCCTTCAATAGACAACATGGTTTGTGTGCGTTGTGTTTTAGAATGGTTTAAAAATGACAACAAGTGGCGTTTCTCTCCTCATAACATTTGTTTAAATAATGCTTGAGAGTGTAATGCATGCCATTAAATAAGGACTTGTACATATCCGAAAAATAATGTCAATAACCTTGAACCGTAAATTTGTTCTCAACAGCATTTGATAAAAAAAATCCATCTATAGATAGGCATCAAACTAATTTTCAAATAAACTTCCTTAGATTTAGCATTTTATTTATTAAATTTCCACCTAAAACTAAATCCGCGCCAAATCCGCGCGAAACCCTAAAATCGTTATGTAAATCCGCGCCAAATCCGCGAAAACCGCGAAATCCGCGAAAACCGCGAAATCCGCGAAAATCGCGAAATCCGCGTAGTCGTAACAACCCTGGGAGGTTCATCGAAGAGCTGTAGCCCATCAAGTATCAAGTAAGTAGTCGCCCAGCACTATAGTGCGACGAACTTTGTGGACAAGACGGTGGGAGCTGGAGATTGCAACTGGATGGTCGAGGACCTCGCCGAAGTTACACACTTTTACACTTTTACATATTTACAACACTAGAGATAAGTACAACATAGTTTTAAATATATTGGAGGGAAAATAAAAATAGAAATTGCATGTAAAATTTCAACATTGCTTTTTTATAACTGGTGATGTCGTGGAGTAGAGTCGTAGAAAGAATTTTGATGCTGAGCCGCGAATCTGTACAGGCTGTTCTACTGCAGACCAAAATTTTCTCATGCATGTTTGATTAACTGTAATTCATGATTTTGTCTCATGCTGGTGGGTGGTTTTCCCCAAATGACAACCTCTTGGAGTAAAAATACAGAAAAATGCGTTTTTAATACACATTTTCGTATAAACTTCAAACGCGATCGAGTAAGCAAAAAAAATGACCATGATGTCCCACTCAATGACTATCTTTAAAAAGGCGTTACAAGAGTAAGTAGAAAATAATGATAGACTGTGATGCTGTATTTGTGTAAAACAAAACCAGATATCTATCCATCCATACCTCCGTAAGCCAAACATAGAAAGGTTTCTAAAATCAAAATGAGCAAAGCGGGGCTGAAGAAGTTATCCACAACTGTTACATCTGTTACACGAATAAATATTATGTCTTCTTCTGTTGCAAACCTTCTCTGTCATCCCAGATTAATACACATACTCATAGACGGTGCTTTCCCCTAAAACTTTTGCCCGGAGTTTTTGCTTGGCAACACGTGCTACTTGGATATAGTGATGATTGCCCTTATCTGATGTAGTCTGCTTGTGATGGTCTTCGCATTGTGCTCCGGGACGGCGATGGAAAACATAACGACGCAATAAAAAGTTTTAAAGCAGATAAGATTGTTACGAGAGTTGATGATATGAAAATTTTGAGAGCGAAATCAAATGATCTGCATGAGAAAACATTTTAATAAAGTACTGGCAAAATACGTATTAATGGCTGTCTATTGGGGTTGGGTACAGTTTTGCGTCATTAGTGGGTCTGACCCTCCTTTTTAATTGGTAATGTTCAAAATTAAGCTACTTGTAGCAGCATAAATAACTTAGAAGGGGAGCCAATTTTCTCGTTCGCAACCACTGATCTGAATGGGACTATTGATCTAGGCGTTCGTCCTGATGTATGGCAGCTAGACGAGACAGTGGATCACTGATTACACATGAAGAAAGATGCGCGCGAACGAAAGGCAAGGACAGGAACAAAACAGTGTGAGCTAACTCCTTAGTAGCTTCTCGGCGTTATCTCACGACCCTTCAGGTTATCGTAAAAGTTAAGGCTCCCCCAGACCTAAGCGATTTCATCGCCGCGACGGCGACAACTAGTCGCCGCGATTCTATCGTTGGGTCGCTGCAGGCAATGTTCCATTTATCCTTCCATACCAGCGACGACAGAATCGCAGTCGCCAAGCGATAGAATCGCGTCGCGACTGTCGCGTCGCGTGTGTTTGGGGGAACCATTAAACTCGGATTCCTTTAATGATGAAAACATTCAATTGTCATCTTTCAAAGAATTTTCGGATATAAATCTAAAACCTGTAGTTTTTTTTTTGTGGGAATACTTTAAATTTTATTTCAAATTTATACAGTTTCATTCAAAGCATACGCCTACGGTTTATTCCATTTTCTGTTCATTTTTAGACGATAATTGATAGGGGTGATAAAATATGCGTTCTTACTCTCTGATTCCTAAAATTTTAAATAATAGTCAACTTTATCATATGTTTGCTCTTCCTTGTGTTTCCGTAACTTTACTTTTTTTGTATGTTTTTTTTTGTGTATTTTTGCTTAAACCTTTCAACAGCGTTTTGTCTTCAAATGTGTTACTTTTACCGACTGTCGTGTCCTTTCTAACCTTACCTAGTGTTTGATAAGTGCATCGTTACGTTATCCAATCGTGGTTTATACTTAGTAAAACTAGTTGTTGTCCTCATCAGAGCGAAGAGGAATATGCTTTTTTATAAGAGCTGATGAAAGTAAATATACGTAGGTAAAAATAATTGCTCGCAGTAATAAGTTAACAGTAATTAAATAGACCAAAATTAGGTCATACCACCCGGTGCATAGTGCGGGCTGGCTTCCAAAGTATGTAACGCGTAGATAGGAAAATGGGAGTGAGAAGAACTTATGTCTACTGTACTGTAACTTATTCTGAATGAAGTCGGTGCTTTCAAACTGCTACTGTGCAGTTCCTTCTTCGATTACAAGGTGAGAGTTGAGTGAGTGAGTCTGGCTGGGAGTGTAGTACATTTATTCCATGTATTAGTTTCACCAAAGCTATAACATATTTTACTTGCATTCTTATAAATAATGTTCTTGCAATTGATATCAATCGATAATTAAACGATTTCATGTCTGCTTCCATGGGACTAATAACTAAAGCGTTTGCGTTAGCGTCACCAAAAGTCCATGATAATAACAGTTTACCACCCTTTTAGATGGATTCTAGTGTTTGTCTGTTTATTCGGTTCTTTGTTGAATTTCTCTGTTCATGTTTTGGGTCAGTAGATGCAGATGGGGCAAATTGAGTACCTTTTCTTTATTTAAATAAGAATAATCGATTTAGCATTCTGTACATAAGTTATGTTTAAAAATCAAATAAAATTATAACTGATAAATACCAATAATAAACCTAAACATGAAAAATATCATCAAATTGTTTATCATAGATTTTCAAAGCAATTTTTTTTTATATTGTCATTTATTTAAAGGCTCTGGCGCCAGGAGGCATAACGGAGCTATAACTTGGTTGAATTGTTTGTACAATTTCATGATTTGCTTAGAGAATCAGGGTTATGAATTGATTTTTCATTTAAAAAATGACACGAAATGGTAAAAATGTTGAGAGCCAATGGAGTTGTTCTATTGGTAAGCTTTAGTTCAAGCCTTAGCACATGCAGAGCTACCATCGGGAAACAACCCACAATGAGAGTGAAAAGAGATAGTCTTTTAAAAGAGATAATAACACTGTCCACACAAAATATGTAGCTAATTGGCGCAAATAGATGATAACGACGACAACTAATGTGTAAGCTGACTTCGAATTAACAAAAAAAAATCCAGACAAAAAATTACTGAAAGGCCCCGAGCGTTCTATTTACAAAAGATAGACATATTGAATACCTGCAACTTATTGAGCGCTTTTTTCAGACGTTTGCCTGTTGAATATATAAACAGTCTGTCGAGTTAGAACTGAGAAATCTACCGAAGATAAGGACCTCATTGCGCATTTCGACAGGACTGTTCGTATGACAGCTTATATGGTGGTTTGCTCGTTTCGTTTGTTCATTCGTCTTAAGAAAAGTAGTCATTATAACACTCGTTGGATAATTTAAAATAACTATCACTGGTGTCTCGAGAAAAAAAAACGATCTAATCGAAATTTAAAATTGGTGCAAGCTCTAATGGCAGAAAATTCATTTAATTATTTATTAGGTATTCCATTAATCTGACAAAAACAATCTTACTAGATATGCCTGAATTCAAAAATATAGAATCCGGACATAACCTCAACGATCAACACCTTTACCCTCCACGTCCGAAGAGCCCGTACATGGACGAGCAACACAACAAGCAGCCACCCGCGGCCATGGTGAATCCCCCCAGGAACGGTAGTAGTAGCGGCACACCAACGAGCTAGACTTTACTAAGGTGGCGCAGATCAGCGCTGCGTGCCACTAGTTGACTTTTATACTCTCCCGCTGATCTTATGCAACGCTATTAGTGACGTCACTATTTAGTGACGTCACTATTTGCGTTGCATAAGATCAACGGGTGAGTAAAAAAGACAACTAGTGGCACTCAGAGCTGATCTGCGCCACCTTAGCAAAGTCTAGCTCATTAGCGGCACACTGCAACAAGGGATTAATATTGTAGTGAGTAACCAATTCGAGTTGCTTCAGAATGCAGAGCAAGATGACATCACGGATGAAATGCCGGTGCTAACTCTGCAGCCTTACACAACAACCGAGCTTCCAAAAGTGAAAAAAAAATCGAAGTCCCCCAATATCGGTTGCAGACCAATCAACCAGGCAGGTGCATGAGCTGATGGCGAAAATCAACATTGCACAAACGGATTACCAAATGAAGTCTACCAAGACAGGTGTACAACTATACTGCGCGCGACAGGAGACCTACAACAACACCCTAAAGGCATTACAGGAAGCAAACATCCAGTTCCACACTTACACTCCGGCCGCAGAGTAGCCAGTAAAAGTCGTCTTATCAGGTCTACCGGTCTACGATATTCCAGAGTTGGAAACGGAATTACTTGCCCACAGTGTAATAGCGACGGAAGTCAAAATGTTTTTCCGCAAGTTCATCGGATCTGAGGAAAGTGCGCTGTATAAAGCTAAAGGAGCAGTGAAATTGTCAGAGTTGCTGAAGGTGAGGGCTCTGTTCAACGTGATCGTGAAATGGCGATATTTTAAACGGCGAGCGACAGATGCGGTCCAGTGCCACCGCTGTCGACGATTCCACGGAATGAGAAACTGTAACTTCGAAAAACTTCGCCCACTGATTGTCAAATGCGGTGACAAGCATCATTCGGCAGAATGTAAACTGTCAAAAAAAGCAGAATTGGAACGAGTCGACAGGAACGAGACTCGCAAATCAATCAAATGTGCAAATTGTAGTGGCCAACACACTGCCAACTATCGTGGCTGCCCCAGCCGTAAGCACTACATCGAAAAACTGGCTAAAATGCGTGCTGAGCGCAGGAATATTGCCCCCAACTCGGTTCCTCCACGCATCACTCAAGCCCACAGATCGGTTGCTCCCTCCGCAGGTTGCTCCTACGCTCAGGTACTACAAGGTCAAACGACGAATAATAATGTTTTGCTCTCGATGTCGGAGTTCCTCGCCCTGGCGAGAGAAATGTTCGACCGACTTGCTAACTGCCAAACAAAGCAAGAGATGGTAGAGTTTTGATAGCGGTCCGAAAGGGTAAATTGACGTGCATATAATAGCCGCCTATTTTCCTGGGCCAAGATGACAATCGAACTGGACACAATTTCTTCGGGACATCTCCCCCGTCACCAGAAGAATTGAACCATTTTTCATTGTGGGCGACCTGAATGCACGCCATCGTCACTGGAACTGTTTGAAGACCAACAAGGCAGGCACAATCCTGCTCCACGAAATAGTTGTAGTTTCTACATCCGATTCCCCGACTCCTTCACGTTCCACTCCCTTGGACATGGTCGTCCATCGACATTGGATTTGGCCATATCCAACAACCTACTGAACATGACAAAACCGGTTACCTTGAACGAACTGTCATCCGGCTACCTGCCGGTGATGTTTGATGTCAGTCTATCAGCTCCAGTTGAGCAGAATATACCTAAATTGCTATGCTCGTGTAGATTGGCTTCGTTTCAGGCGAGAGATCAACTCTAAGCTGGACTTACTAAGCCCAACTATTGTAACGACATTAGGGGAAGCAGAAGCTATTACCATTCCTGAATCCCGACAACGATCGTACCAAATTGCAACGATTCCAGATAACACGCGACGACTGATCGACGTCATTGGTACAGGAGGACGGACCCTATCTATCGGGATATAGTAACAGCATTCGAGAGGATTGCGACAAGGCAAGTTTTACGAAGTTTAAGGAAACGCTGCGCACACTAAACGACGATCGCGGCACGCTGTGGAAAATCACCAAGGCTCTGCGGAAAACCACCAAGTATAGTCCGTCACTTCGACAATATTATCGCTTCACCGGCAGAGAAATCGCAGTTACTAGCCTCAAGCTTTGCACAAGCACACTCCAATCAGATGGCAGACGATCAGAAACCACCACTGCAATGAACGAGTCCATCGCATATATTGATTAGACCTAGCTGTGCGACGCACATCCATGGCTGATTCGCCCTAAAAAAGTTGCTCAGCTCATCCGTAGGCTAAAATCCAAAAAGTCTCCTGGTCAAGACAAAATTCTAAACTGTGTAATCAAGAAGCTACTTCGAAAAGCTCATATCTTCCTCGCTAAAATATTGTCTGCTTGTGTAAGACTTGGGTGTTTCCCGAGTGCGTGGAAACACGCAATAGTAATCGCCATCCCGAAACCACATAAGGACTCTTCGTCCAACTATGGACCAATAAGCCTGTTACCGTCATTCAGTAAACTTCTTGAATGAATTATTATAAAACGAATCGAGCAGCATCTGGAGACAACACGTATCATTCCTGATGAACAGTTTGGCTTCAAAAAAGGGCATTCCACTAACCATCAACTGGTCCGTCTTGTGGAGGAAATACTAAGCAACTTCGCGTTGAAGAAATCTTCCGGTATGATGCTATTGGATGTTGAAAAGACATACGACTCGGTGTGGCAGGAAGCAATCGTACACAAAATGAGACTTGGCAACTTCCCTCTCTACGTCATCCGCTTCTTTTTGCTGCAGCGTAGCTACCACGTATCTGTAAATGGGCACCCATCAAATCAATGGACATAGTGATGGTAGATGATGTTCAGTATTTTCTCTTCGCGGATGCTACTTGATTTGTTGCACCGGATGATGACCCAGCCATTGTAGTCTCCAAACTACAAACTGCTCAAAATGCTCTGGAAATATTCCAGAAGAAGTGGAAAATCAAGACAAATGCTGATAAATCGCAAGCAATTTTCTTCACGCGTAAACGAAGCCCACAAAATCTTCCACGGAATGAGATCACCGTATGGGATCGACCAATTGCATGGTCGGATGATGTGAGATACCTGGGACTAAATCCGCAAACTAACATTTGCCACCCATATCAAAAATTCCCTGAGTAAGAAACTAACATTTGCCACCCATATCAAAAATTCCCTGAGTAAGTGCAACAAGGTCATAAGAATGCTGTATCCTCTTATCAATCGACACTCCCACTTGGACACCAACTCGAAACTACTGGTTTACAAAGGAGTGTTCAAGCCGTCAATGACTTACGGTTTCCCTGCATGGTATAATTGTGCTGCTGTCCATCGAAAGAAACTTCAGGTGAAACAGAACCGAATTCTCAAGATCATTCTGAACTTGGATCCTCAACACCCAACAGACGATGCCACAGGATTGCGAAGATAGAAAAAATCAACGATTGGTTCAATCGAATTATTCCAAAATTTTGGATAGGATGCACCACATCAGCAAACCCTTTGCTAGAGAATTTGACTGCGTAGATTTTGTAGTAGTCTGTGATATTAGAATAGCTCCAGTTTCCTTTTATTATCCATAATCTATATTGCACATTCGAAGGTTTTTTTCTTCCAAACTTTTTCCATCAGTTGCTAAATGTTTCAATTTGAACCAAACACTAGTATACATAGTACTTCTCAAATTATTGAGTTGCTGTAGTCTATAACTCAACTTTAGATAGTAACTATACCCATGTATTGCTAAAAGTAAAGAAATAAATTTAATTTAATTGAATTGAATTGAAAAAAAAGTTGATATCTCTCGCGCTTAGTTTCATAGGGGCGTAACTGTATAGATCGATTTCTCTTCGCCGATGTTTTTTTTATTATTGTACCGAATTGCTAGTTTGTCGATGATTTAATGGTTTGGTGTGATAAAGGAATATTGTGTCTTGCACCAGAATCAATAATCACGCTTGTAGCTTGAGTAGCTTGAACAATTGAGTCTTTATCAAAATATAAAATCGATTAAGAGAAATTGATCAATACAGTTACGCTCCTATGAAACTAAGCGCGAGATCTATACGCTGCACTGCTAAAAAAGTTTACACGCAAAGGACTTTGAAGTATACTCTTTTGACTATAAAGTATTCAATTATGACTTCAAAGTACGTTCTTTCGTGGGAGAATGAGACTACACACAAAAAGGAATAAATATTATGCACAATTATGACTATCTTTTATTCACAAATGATTAACAATAAATTTTATGCATAAAAACAGGAAAAGTGTGTAAAACTGATCCTTTTTATGCATCAAATTTTACTCCTTTTGTGGGTAGTCCCATTCTCCCGCAAAAGAGTGTATTTCTGCCCAAAAGAGCATACTTTCAACTGTACGTGTGGAGGTTTGCAGGATCGCGCCACGGTAGATTCTTGATACATCCCCGCAACTTCGATGTCGTAGCGCTGCAGGAAATCTGCTGGACAGGACAGAAAGTGTGGAAAAGCGGGCATCGAGCGGCTACCTTCTACCAAAGCTGTGGCACCACCAACGAGCTGGGGACCGGCTTCATAGTGCTGGGAAAGATGCGCCAACGCGTGATTGGGTGGCAGCCAATCAACGCAAGGATGTGCAAGCTGAGGATAAAAGGCCGTTTCTTCAACTATAGCATCATCAACGTGCACTGCCCACACGAAGGGAGATCCGACGACGAGAAAGAAGGGTTCTATGCGCAGCTGGAGCCAAGGATGTTATCGATCAAAGGTTTTTCTACAACTCTCAGGTCGATGTTCGAATTCCACTATTAAAGGAGTTACGGTGCTAGTTACTATACTTATACTAAATGATAACAAAATATGCAATCATTTAGTCTAAGTTACTGCTACTAGAGCTATAGCTCCATTATTAGTGAAATTCAAACAATGAACTGTTAGGCAGAGTTGTAGATAAACCTTTGCAGTAAAAGTCCACCATATAACACATTTTGAAAATTAGCCTCTGCAATGAGTTATTGACAAACTACTAAATGATCGAAGGCAGATTACTAAATGATCGATAACATCCTTGGCTGGAGCAGATATACGATGGATGCCCACTGCGGGACGTCAAAATCGTCATCGGTGACATTAACGCTCAGGTAGGAAGGGAGGAAATGTATAGACCGGTCATCGGACCGGATAGTCTGCATACCGTATCGAACGACAACGGCCAACGATGCATAAACTTTGCAGCCTCCCGCGGAATGGTAGTCCGAAGCACTTTCTTCCCCGCAAGAATATTCACAAGGCCACATGGAAATCACCTAATCAAGTAACGGAAAACCAAATCGACCACGTTCTAATCGACGGTAAATTCTTCTCCGACATCACGAACGTACGCACTTACCGCAGTGCGAATATTGAATCCGACCACTACCTCGTTGTAGTATGTCTGCGCTCAAAACTCTCGACGGTGATCAACACGCGTCGGAGTTGTCCGCCGCGGCTAAACATTGCATTGGGCGGTTGCAAGACGGTAGACTAGCCCAAGACTACGCGCAGCAGCTGGAAGTAACACTCCCAACGGAAGAGCAGCTAGGCGCAGCATCTCTTGAAGATGGCTGGAGAGATATTCGGTCCGCCATTGGTAGCACCGCAACCGCTGCACTAGGCACGGTGGCTCCGGATCAGAGAAACGACTGGTATGACGGCGATCGTGAGCAGTTAGTTGAGGAGAAGAATGCAGCATGGGCGAGATTGCTGCAACACCGCACGAGGGCGAACGAGGCACGATACAAACGGGCGCGGAACAGACAAAACTCGATTTTCCGGAGAAAAAAGCGCCAGCAGGAAGATCGAGCCCGTGAAGAGACGGAGGAACTGTACCGCGCTAATAACGCACGAAAGTTCTATGAGAAGTTGAACCGTTCACGTAAGGGCCACGTGCCACAGCCCGATATGTGTAAGGACATGAACGGGAACCTTCTCACGAACGAGCGTGAGGTGATCCAAAGGTGGCGGCAGCAATACGAAGAGCACCTGAATGGCGATATGGCAGACAACGGTGGCGGTATGGTAATGAACCTAGGAGCACGCGCGCAGGATATGCGACTTCCGGCTCCGAATCTCCAGGAAATCCAGGAGGAGATCGGCCGGCTGAAAAGCAACAAAGCCCCTGGAGTTGACCAACTACCAGGAGAGCTGTTTAAACACGGTGGTGAAGCACTGGCTTGAGCGCTGCACTGGGTGATTACCAAGGTTTGGGAGGATGTGGTATTGCCGCAGGAGTGGATGGAAGGTGTCGTGTGCCCTATCTACAAAAAGGGCGATAAGCTGGATTGTAGCAACTACCGCGCTGTCACATTGCAGAACGTCGCCTACGAAGTACTCTCCCAAATCTTATGCCATCGACTACAACCAATCGCAAGAGAGTTCATGGTGCAGTACCAGCAGGATTTATGAGTGAACGCTCTACCACAGACCAGGTGTTCGCCATACGTCAGGTATTGCAGAAATGCCGCGAATACAACGTGCCCTCACATCATCTATTCATCGACTTCAAAGCCGCATATGATACAATCGATCGGGACCAGCTATGGCAGCTAATGCACAAAAACGGATTTCCGGATAAACTGATACGGTTGATCAAGGCGACGATGGATCGGATGATGTGCGTAGTTTGAGTTTCAGGGGCATTCTCGAGTCCCTTCGAAACGCGTAGAGGGTTACGGCAAGGTGATGGTCTTTCGTGTCTGCTTTTCAACATCGCTTTGGAGGGAGTAATACGAAGGGCAGGGATTGACACGAGTTGTACGATTTTCACGAAGTCCGTCCAGTTATTTGGTTTCGCCGACGACATTGATATCATGGCACGTAACTTTGAGAGGATGGAGGAAGCCTACATCAGATTGAAAAGCGAAGCTAAACGGATTGGACTAGTCATCAACACGTCGAAGACGAAGTACATGATAGGAAGAGGCTCAAGAGAGGTCAATGTAAGCCACCCACCACGAGTTTCTATCGGTGGTGACGAAATCGAGGTGGTTGAAGAATTCGTGTACTTGGGCTCACTTGTGACCACCGATAACGATACCAGCAGGGAAATTCGGAGGCGCATAGTGGCTGGAAAACGTACGTACTTTGGACTCCGCAAGACGCTCCGATCGAATAGAGTTCGCCGCCGTACCAAACTGACTATCTACAAAACGCTTATAAGAGGTAGTTCTCTACGGACACGAGACCTGGACGATGCTCGTGGAGGACCAACGCTCACTGGGAGTTTTTGAAAGGAAAGTGTTGCGTACCATCTATGGTGGGGTGCAGATGACGGAAGGTACGTGGAGGAGGCGAATGAACCACAAGTTGCATCAGCTGTTGGTAGAACCATCCATCGTTCACACCGCGAAAATCGGAAGCCTGCGGTGGGCCGGGCACGTAGCCAGAATGTCGGACAGTAATCCGGTGAAAATTGTTCTCGACAACGATCCGACGGGAACAAGAAGGCGAGGTGCGCAGCGGGCAGGTGGATCGATCAGGTGGAGGACGATCTGCGGGCCCTCCGCAGACTGCGTGGTTGGCGAAGTACAGCCATGGACCGAGCTGAATGGAGAAGTCTTTTATGTGCAGCACAGGCCACTCCGGCCTTAGTCTGATAGTAAATAAAAAAAATGTTACATCGTTCGGCGCCCAGAAAAACTAGAAGCCGTTGAATAGGGAGGTCAATTTTTACCCCTGGGAGCGACCGCTTTCGTTTTTACTTATTTTTGGCTTCTTCCACGGCTGATAACAATGTTAGTCGTGAAACACGAAGGCGCATCATCTGTGGAAGTCGGGCCTACTACGGGCTCCAGAACAAACTGCGGTCAAAAACGATTCACCTCCGCACCAAATGGGTCTTGTACAAGACGCTGATAATACCGGTAGTCCTCTATGGACATGAAACATACACAATGCTCGAGGAGGACTTGCAAGCACTCGGAGTATTCGAGAGCCGGGTGCTTAGGACCATCTTTGGCGGTGTGCAAGAAGACGGTGTGTGGCGGCGAAGAATGAACAACGAGCTCGCCCGTGGCGTGGAGAATGACTTGGCGAGCGTGGGGCGCATTCGAGGATGAAGAGTTGTGGCCTAGAATCGTGTATTGTGGGGTCAAATTTTTGATTTAGTGTTATCTGTTTAGATGTAAACTAAATAAATGAGAGGAGAAAATAGAGAGAGAGAAATAAAAGGAAAAGAGTGTGAAAAGGACGGTTTGGAAACATGGGAAGAGGAAGATTTCGAAGAGAATGATTTGGAAAGCTAACTTGGACGGATGGTACAATCGGTGATGAAGGAAAAAAGTCAATAGTGGATCTGCTAATTGAAAAAGAACGGGATTGGAGGCAAGTTTTGAATCGTCAAAAAATGTGGCCGAGGAATATTCCGGCCAATCTGGTGGTTATTTAGACGAGCCAAAAGATGACGCCTGATTGTTTTCCGTGCGAGATTGGACCACGCAACATCCCAAACAAAACCTTGCTACTCTGAGCGGACACGTTGTTAGACCAGCCTGTTGGAACTGAGGTGTTCCTAACGAGTGTGATACGTTTGGACGAGTATCGACGAGTTCCGTGCTGGTGGTCGTTGATCCGGACGCAATTGCCACGCCACACGCCACGGAAAGCGGTGACCGACATCTTGGCGGTGACAGTTTAGTGAGGTCCGGCGGGCTTGCCTCTGCTTGCTAGCACCCAAAATCCGATTAGTCACCGCGCCGTGAGCGAGCACGTGGAACGTCGAACAAATCCAAGTTTCGGAGATAGTCAACCTGTGAACGCTTCAGCGATAATCAAAGTGGCATCCAGCCAAGGTAAACCAACCTCTATCACTTTTATTGCTTGCATACCAGGCCAAGGGACTCAACGGATCTGGATCGGCCGCAACGATACCCCGGCCATTTTCAATTTATGTGTAAGAAACGATCGAACGATAGATAAGAAACGATAAATAGATGTTTAAGCTTATTCTTTGTGTCTGTAATAAAAGTCTTTCTGGAAAAGGGTCCTGCTCTTCTCGTATTGGTTCGCTATCGTTTTCAGTTGTTTGGTCTGCAGTCTTCCCTATCTAAATGTCGCGTGACATCGTTTAGAAATTGAGACGTTTCGGTGGATTTTTTAGAATTCTTCTGAGAATTTTTCTGCCCAACACAGAAGAATTTCCTGGTGAAATCCAGGAATCCAGTTTGAGACTATTATTTCAGTGAAATTAATAAGATTTTTCTGGAGAAATTCAAAAGATTCTTCCATTGAAGTCTTGCAATAAAAAAATCGGAAAATTCCTAAAAATTAAACAAATTTAATGAACACAATAAAAATTCGTGGCCCTGCTCCACGCCGCCGACACCGCACAAAGGTGCTGTATAGCAGAGTGTATTTAATTAAGAGTGGCGACATGTGCCGAGTGGCCATTTCATAATGAAACGACAATTAAATTGTTTCGGTATAGAAATATTATTCAATCACTTCTACAACTTGAAAAAGAATTCTATTTTTTCTATTCTCATTTCACAAATTCTCATTCTATTGGGTGAAAATCTCTTCAACGTAATGTAACCGAATCTTGCCTATCTGGGAAAACAAAGAAAGGTACTCATTCTGCCGCATCCCACAACAAAATAACTGCTACCTAGTAGCTTCCTGGTCATCGTAGTCGTTGTGTTTGGTGCCCTCCCTGTCGTCGTTCCGTGTCCTAAGCAACTCAGGGTGACCCTGAAGTTGACTTCCC
Source organism: Armigeres subalbatus (assembly GCF_024139115.2). NCBI lineage: Eukaryota > Metazoa > Arthropoda > Insecta > Diptera > Culicidae > Armigeres > Armigeres subalbatus. The sequence continues at coordinate 189,508,313 of NC_085141.1, forward strand.
ATTCTTCATCGGTCAAGTTATTCAGAAGCGCTCAACTTACCTTTCGTTAGAGGGTTCTCCTCCTGAATGGCGTCGTCGTGTCCGTATTGTTTTCCGTCCGTCGCACTACTGTTGACGACCGAGTCTCAAATCGAGAGAAACACAAAACTCAATACTAAAGCAATGGAAAGCAATTCGCGTGTGTTTGTTCGTTTGTAAAGACAAGCCAAAGTGACTAGAGCAATTGGTTCGATAAATTCTCAAGCCTGTTTACTGTTTTATGGTCTTATTCATTTGATTTTATACAATTCATTATTCATTTTTTGTTTGTTTGATAATACAAAATATTAACTTCTTAAAAATTGAAAAAACCTTTCATCTTTTTTCTTTTTGTGTTACTTTTGTCTGTATTGTTATATAATTTTTGTTGGATATTTCAAATTTCATGTGTATGTGTGTTTGTTTCCTGTTGTATCATTGATTACTTTCGCTTAGGCACTGCTTTGGTCCTCGTTCGAGGAGACACGTGACAAGGATCTTTGTTTTTGTTGTGGTATCACAGTTAGGGATTTTGGTATCTTGGATAGCAGCTGGGCGGCCGAATTATCCATCAGGATCGATCCGCCACTGGTTCCGGTTCCAGCGGAACCAAGTAGCGAGTTAGAACCGGCGGCGGCGGCAGAATTGGCTGCCATAGCCGTTGCTGCTGCGACCATTGCGCTTAGCTGCGATGGGCTAATGAAGTTGTTCAGGAATGAGTTGTTGCTTTTGATGAGCTGATCAAGCTGCGACGGTCCGGAAGGAAGAACAGGCGGGGAGGTGTTTATGGGACCGGATTGAGTCTGTTGCTGCGCGTTTGCGCTGGCCATCGAAACCATCGAGAGCATGTTGGCAGCGCTCGGCATAGAGATCGGTTTGCTAGTTGCCGTGCTGAGTGGTAAGGTGTTCTTGAAATATGTTGGCCCACTTGTCACGGGTGGGATCAAACTGTTACTGCTTCCTGGCTTACGTAGTTTGATAAGTTGTTGAAGCTCGCTGCTGGGGCCATTGGACTTATTAGAACCGAGTACATTATTGGCGGTGCCGCTGTTGCTACCATTGTTTCCGATAGGAATGAGGGAGTTCTGCTCCAAGATTTGATTCGGTATTTGAGCCATTTTGGCCGCATTTAAGGCAGCTGGGTCAAGCAGAGACTTCCCTGCCGAAGCTGTCTTTGTTGCAGTGGCATTCGAGTTAGGAGGTGACTGCTGCTGCAAACGTTTCTGCTGTTGTTGATATTGGTGCTGCATGAGGTCTTGTCGCTGCTGAAGTAACTTCTCGCGCCGTAATATGCACATCCGATTGTAATCATGTATCGAGATGTGGTATGGTTTTCCGCCTGACATGACCTGTACCAGCTTTGGTAGCCTTCGTCCATCGGCAGTTTGGTATAGCGGACCAGCTTTGATTGTTTCGGCGCTTCCCGGAGTAATGGGGATGAGTGTTGGGCGCCATGGTTTGGAAGTCTCGCGACGTTCGGCTTCAGTTAGTTGATCAGGAAGTTTAATGATCTCTCGCATACCCGCAGAGCCGGGTGTTTTCTTATTCTGAGATTGCGGTTGTAGTAAGGACTGCTGCGGTTGGAGAAGCGACTGCTGTGGCTGTGATGGTCCTTGGATTGACGTGGAAGGGGATTTACCCGGAGGTATTGTGGTAATTGTTACATTTTGCTTCGCATTTATGCTTATCAGTTCAGGCGGCACCAACACAGATGCCTTGCCACCAGGTACGACTATCGTTTCGTCTAACTTCATGATTTTACTTCCGGGGGCTATATCGGATTTTCCCGTGGTGCCCTTCGAATTGACATCTGCTGACAGTTTTCGTTTCATAGACACATCTCCTGAAGAAGATGTTCCTCCGACTAGATGCGGGTTGTTAGACTTGAGTAAACTGATCGGCTCGGTTGATGACTTGGTCCTTGCTTTCGCGGTCTGGGTTATCGTTATCGGAGCATTTTCTAGTTGCTGTAAAAGACTGCTTTTGTCGATTACTGTCGCAGGGGGAGGCGTTGCAACGTTATCAAAAGACCGTAGTCGATTCTGTACGGCTTCAGAGTATGTGGCAGCATTGTTCTTAGCTTGCGGAGAGAGGATCAGGTCGCCATTGCGGAAATACTTTTCCAAGAGCACCAGATGCCTGAGAAAGCTGGATTGATTACCGTACGGTTTTTGTAACTCCTCCCACAGGGCTCGTGTCGAGTCGTCGTACTGCAGGGTGGTGTTCACTTTGGTCCATCCTTCCGGCGTCCTCGTCGAGACACTGTTGAATGGGATGTTTATGTGGATACCGAGTTCTTCTTCTCCCGGGAACAACTCACGCATCGAAATGTTCGGATTGGCCTTCAACGCCTTAGCCATATCTATGCTTTCGTCCTTGCGGCGTTTCTCGGCAGATGCAGGTTGCTGCTCGACAGAGACATCACTATCGAGAATAATTGAACTATTGCCGCTTACATTGGCAGTGTTGGGAAGTTTGGGGGCAGGTGTGATGGTTACCTCCTCGAGATCGCCCATTTGGGCCGAGTTGGTATCCGCTATAGTGAGATCGGTTGATTTCCTCGAATGGTGACTGCGTCGTTGCAGGGACACCGATTCGCAAACGGGCACTATTTCGATGCTGTCATCTTCCGCATCTGAGATGATGATATCTGGGTTCGACGACATCACCATTTTTTGCAGCTCATTTTCGCGTTCGTAGAATTGAAGCAACCTGCAGATGGAAACGAAGAACAAAAAACCAATTAAAACCAAAACCACCTAGCGGTTATGATGCCTTTCTCATACATTATAAAAAACGTATTTTGATCATAACTTTTCAGCTCATAATCCGCTACGCCCAATTTTTAATGGAAAACAAAGATGCAGTATTCTTAGCTGAATGCAAGTTATTGCAAGTGCCCAAAAAGTGGGCGACACTATTTTACGCGATTTTGTTTTAAACAGAGCAACAAAGGAAAAATTATTTAAGCTTTTTTGGTGGAATGTCTTCAACTGTCTAAGACGAGTTTAGTACTTTCCAATTAATTTCACCACATTTCACATTTTTTCGATCATTTTGCATGTTTTTGCTTTGATTGAAATGCTTTGTCACCATTTATGAAAAAAAAAACAATTTTCGGTTTTGAAAAAAAAAATCCCTTATTTTTTTCAATAATTTCAAAATGCGATGTCCGATCGGGCCAATTTTTAATAATTGGACCGCATTCCCCGTCGAATGCAACTTGTTGCGAGTAAATCGGATAATGCTAAGTTCCCAAAAGTGTGTGAAAAAAATTTGTACACACACATACAGACACCACCTCAGTTCGTCGAGCTGATTCGATTGGTATACCTAGTAGTTCTGGACTTGCATTAGGAAACATAGCATATATGCGATATAATGCCGTAAGCATCATAAAAACATCATGTTACCACTGTTTTGTATAGTTCAATATGTTTTGATTAAAATGTGTCGCATCATTATTATAATTCAATGGTTAGTTAAACTTCAATTTTCATGTAGTAGTAAAATAAAACAAGCCTTCACTCTTCAACGACCTATCAATAATTGCTGCCACTCTCATAAACCAACATTCCAATTGTGTATTTCATTAACCCTTGTCGCATTAGTGACAGTCTAAATACTTTCCACTTAAAACTGTACGCAGTCATAAACTCAAACATTCACCACAAACGATTACGCTTCCCCATTGAAGAACTTTCCATAATCATCAGTTAAATGGTAAAACTTACCTCCGGTTGTAGTTCTTGATGAACTGAGCTTTCTGCGACTTGGCGTCGGGTGGTTTGAGCAACAAATTAGCATAGTATCTGCATAATTTACACACCACCAGCGTCGAATTGCCAAGCTTCATTGCTATGCCTTGCTCCTGGATGAGTCGCTCTAATTGTGGAATTTCCTGTTGAAGACGAAAAGAACAAGTTGGTTAGTTGGTACATTTGACTGTTGGTTTCGCACTCCTTTCCCCTTCCAGTTGGACTGCGTAGGATGGATTCGATTCGACCGCAGAGCAAGTTGGAAAAGTTGAAAATTTATTGCCAGCTCCTTCCGCCACCGGTCAAGTGAGATGGCATTTAAAAGGAAAAACACAAAAGGCCGAAGAAGTATGGAGTTATTATTAATATTCTTCTCTTAGGCACAGAACAAATTTTCAAATTAAAAAAATGTGAGTTTTATCATTACTCACGCCCGTGAGGATTCCACAATACAATTTGCGTTTGTAATTAATGAAATTATTAAGCTTGAACCCAATTACATCACTATCACCATTACATCATATTATTACCCAATTACATTACAAAATGACGTCAGATAGATTTTCAGATGAGATTGATACTCAGGTTTACAGTCGAACAATACACGCACAGTAATGATGTTCAGTTTTTTTCATTTTCAGCCCTTTGTGTTTCACCCAAATGATACTTACATTGATAATGTAGTAAATGTGGTTCTTCGGCAGGCGCCGTTTGCACATAGCGCAAATCATCAGGTGGCTGATCAGCTCGTAGTGCTCGTCGCAGATCGGTATCAAGTTCAACACCGTGCTGGTTTGCTCTAAGTTAATCTCAAGAATTTTACTAATCGTTTTCTTCATCTTCAGCAGCCACTTGCGTCGTATGGTGTGCGAAGCTCCCGCACCGCAGTTCCGAACGTGACAGTGCCCTTGAATTTTCTGCCCAACATCGTCAAAGTTCGGGGAAGCGTTTTGGGTGAGTTCTTCCGTGGACGATTGGGAATTGTCCAAACTCGGTGCACTTACGCACGCAAGAACATCGTCCTGGTGGGTCTTGTCGTCGTGGAGGGAGCTGACGCAGCTTTGTATTTTGGCCAACGAGGAAAGCGATTTCGCTTCCGTCTTTTTCCGGTAGGACGGACAGTTGGCTTTTCGATCCACATGCCGGAAGCAAGCGTCACACAAACAACTGTCTATTTTGATTTTGACCTCGCCTGTTAAAGAGAAGAAATATAGAATTCCATTAGATTTGAATAGTTTTTGAGAAGGAATATTACATAAAATGATAGATTTGATGAGTTTGTTTGGTTATACCGTGACCTGCCTAATTCCGCGCATCGCCTAGTACCGGGTTTTCATAAAAATACATAATACATAATATGTTTGAACATCTCACCAAATAATACGATGTCCATGATAGCCAGGTTCTGATTTTTTATGAAACCCACGGTATTAGGCGATGCGCGGAATTAGGCCAGGTCGCGGTACCTTCGAAATTTACAACAAAAAGTTTTTTTGGATAATAATTCATCTATCTTTTACTTCCTACTTCACGTGTCCTTTTGATTATGAATCTTATGAGTTCTTCCAACCCAGAATTTGAACGCAATCTATAAATTGCCATAGGACTAGAATCACAGAATGTTCGTTAAAACCAGGCCTGCCCAAACTGTTCAAGCCACGGGCCAATTTTCAGAATTAACATCAGCTGGTGGGCCAGTAAATATTCGGCAAATTTTTTTTATACAATTTCAAAATATTCAATGTTTTTCTCATTTGTCCAGAATGACCAACAAATTCTTTAGAGAAAAATTAAACACGATTGTATTGCGTTCAAAAATGTATTTCTTTTTACGTAACAGGTTTTCGGTTGTAAATTTAATGAGAAATGGGAAATTGTTGCCTACTCTCCAATTATAGACGCATATTGTTCTAGCAATCGGTGACCAAAATTCACAAACAGGTTCCAACTTTTTCACGACTTTAATTCTTGAAAGTGGTGTTCACACAGATATGTGCTTCCGATGTTTGCTTCCTGAAACTTATATTTGAGCTGAATTGTGATTGCTTTTCCTTTCTCAGAAGTGTCACAATGCCGGTGTTCTTTCCCGTCATTGCCAGGGGCGTCTCCATCAGTTATAAGGCACTCTTTTTAAGTTTTTAAAGGAGAGTCCAAGTTCTTTCATACAGGTCTTAATAGCTCCCTCAGCTCTTTTCCGGTAGTCGTTCCACTCAATGGGATCAAAGCTGCCATTTCCTCTGTAATTTAAAAATGATCATCAACTCCCCTTATGAAGACAGCTACCTGCGTATAGGCAGATATTCCCTCCAGACTATTTCACTTCAGCACACCCCTCTAAAGCCGTCATTGCATCTTTAAGTTCAATTGCAACTAGCTTGCATTGCCAATTCTCGATTACAGAGAAATTTTGACAAAATAATGTTTCTAACTTTGGTTTTGAGCATGTGCCGGGAATGGATCCCATTCGGGAATACCATCCGTAACCCTAAATATTTGATGATTTTTGGCTTTTTTTGGTGAAAAGATTTTCCACTGAAAAAAAAAACAATTAAAATAACAAATAAGTTGGTGATTAAGCCAGGCAACTGAGGCAAAACCGCCTTTTAGCTGGCAGCTCTCATGGAAAAACGCACCACGCATCAACAAATCAGCATTCTGGTATGGATGCGTGGAGGCGCGTAGTACATTGTAGATTAGTCCCAGTAGGGCGTTTTGCCTTAGGGGCCGTACACTTATTACGTATGCACTTATGGATAGAGAGGTGGTCTGTCATTTTATTACTCTCCATATATACAAACCTGACCAACATAATTTTCGGCCTGGTTTTCTTACGTCCATCGCAAACACGATAAACATAAGGGAAAAAAAGGCTGGTTCTGGTTATGGTTTGTTTTTTTAGGGATATGAATTCATAAGGTCATTCGTCCCTAATTTGTCTTGGGCGTTATGGGCCCTGTTTCCCAGACAGGCATGAAGGTAGAGATGTGCGGCGCCTCCAACAGTTTTTGATATGAAATGTTTGCATCAGTGCGCCGCCGTTTCAAATCTGTCACGTTGCTTATCTATAATATAACGCAGATTCAAATTTGTCGAACAATCCGTTCAAAACTATTCCAGTGAAAATCCGGCTTAAATTTTCGTGTGAATATTTGGAATAAATTTCCATGAAAATTTAGAACAATATATTGTAGAGAGCATTTCCTATTGAAATTTCAAAACAATTTCCGTGGAAATTCTCAAGGATTTTTTGTTCAAACCCAAATAATTCCCCGACGGAAAAAAAAATTAGAACGTCAAAATGGCGAAATGTCATTTGGTTGAAAAAGTTATTTTCGTTCTGAAAATCATCGGCGTCGGTGTTTGTCATAATTGAATCATTTGTTTGAGAAACTGCATAAGTCCATATTACACCATTTCGAGAAAAAACAAACAACTGATTTGAAACAAAATGGCACCGAACCTTTCGATTTCTTCGATAGAGATCAATAGTTTTTTTTTGCAAAACTTAACACCCTGGTGAACTTTCGGTGCAAAAACTGTAAGCAGTACTCCTTAATTGCTCTTCAAAGTGCGTGGACATATGTAGTTTCTCAAACAAACGAAAAAAAATCATACATTCCTGAACAAAATTTTTTTTTTCGTATTTTTTGCCAGAATACGTATTTTTGGAAGAAGATTCAGAATATATAAAAATCTCATTTTGGCCAAAAATGTTACATATGCAGTTTCTCAAACAAATGGTTCAATTTTGATCGGTGGCGGCGGCGTGTTCGGCGTCACGTTGAAAGCCATTGAAGCCGGCGGCAGTGAAGCGATTTTTTATTGCGATTGTTTAAAATTTTCGCTAACAATTCGTTAGAATTTCTAAAGGAAGGTCTTTCGAACTCTCTAGGCAAATAAACGGAATTTCTATGGAAAATTATTTAAAACTTTCGCGAAATATTGTTCGGAATTTCCACAGAAAATTCTTCGGCATATCCGTAGGAAACTTTTAGGAGTATTTACGGCAAATTCTCAGGAATTTGCACAAGAAATTTTTCGGAGCTTCCGTGTGAAATTGTTTAAAATGTAGATTTTAACAAGAAATGTTTAGTTCTTCTAACGGGAAATTGTTCAGAATTTTGTTCAGAAAATTATTTTCAAGTTTCACAAAAAATTGTACACCCCGGAAATAATTATAACACAATCGCTGATTTTCATACGTTTGGCAGAACGGGTCAAACGCTCGAAAATGCAATTTGCTGAACGAATCAGAATAGTCCTTTCTCTCAACCTACCATTTCGTTTAAGAGATCTATTAGGCCAAACGACATTTTTCGCCAAAGTACCAGTTCGACCGGACGATATTTGTTGTTGTTTGTGTTCATGATGTTCATTTCAACTAATTATTTTTCTGCCAAATAGTCTCTTCGGCCAAACGATTTTTTCGACCAATTGACCTTTAGTATTTAGTAATTAAGTATTGCAAAAATCGCCCAATTATTCCGACTAAATGACTTCGGGCCAGATGAGTTTCGGTCTAATAGTTTGTTTGCCAAACGACCTTTTCGTTGAAATCCACATTTTGAACATACCTGTGTAAACTCCGAAGAATTTCCAGTGGATTTTCCGTAGATCTTTTATTGGAAGTTCCGAAGAATTTCTCGTGAAAATTTCAGACGGTTTTCCGTGAAAACCTCTAAAAGTTTCTCAAGGATATTCCAAAGAATTTTCTATGGAAATTTTGAAGTTATATCCGTTGGAAGTACTTCTCATGGAAATTCCTGGGCTGTTAAAAACTGAACAAATGCCAATCCGCAAATTCCGTGACTAACAAAATGAAATCCGAAGACTGCACAAACAAAACCGCGACAGACGGAAATAATGGTTTTATTATTAAAAACCCTGATTAATCCACCTAGCGGTGTTGGTGCCTTTCTCGTGAAAAAAAAACTAAAAAAATATGAGTGAGTGTTTTTTAGCGTGTTTTGCCCATATAAAATAGTATTTTGGCCATAACTTCTGATCCCATAGTCCAATCTGGCCAATTTTCAATAGCAAACAATGGGACAGGATTCTCAGTCGAATGGAACTTGTTGCGAGTAATTCGGTCAATGATAAGTGTGAAGTAGTGTGAAGTAAGTGTGAAAAAGTGTGTCTACAAAATTTTGTACACATACACACACACATACATACATACACACAAACAGACATCACCTCAATTCGTCGAGCTGAGTCGATTGGTATATAACACTATGGGTCTCCGAGCCTTCTATCAAAAGTTTGGTTTTGGAGCGATCATATAGTCTTTACGTATACTTTGTATACGAGAAAGGCAAAAATGTATCTCAATGAGAAATTTTAACACTATCGACTTATTGATCAATAGAAACTGAAATAATGTTTCATTACTTGACATATCAATCTTATATAAATCTTGCTACAAAATTCAATGTACAACGTAAAGATATGCCTGAAATGAAAAAAAGGATCTTGAAATATGAAATGTTACCTACTTTACCCATACAACAATGCTTTGAATTGTACAGGAGAACTAATCACATGGTTTATATTGATAATTGCATTAATCAGGGAAAGACAGTGTGATTTTCCAGATAGGTCAGAAAACCCTATTTAACAAATATTGAAGAACTCTCTAATAAAAGGATGCTGGGACGGACAGAAACGACTGTAAGATCTGCGGTTAACGAGTAATTTCGGACCACGAAATGGCAAAAACGCCTGGAATAAATGACAGCACAAAGGACTAGAGCCAATAGTTTTAATGAGAAACCTGGAGTAGCGAGAGTCAATAATTAAGGAACAGTACTGAATGCAACAGATGATGAAGCTTACTATCCGAGGGCTGGTAGCGATCAATGCTGCTCAAAATAGTGACCAACACTGGCGAAAAAAGGGACCAAATAGTGAAGTTAATAAGGCTGAAACAAATAATTTTCAAAAACTATATATCTTTTGGCCGAAAATTTCCATTTGAAAGGGCATTAAATTCCAAAAAATATGAATTGCCAAAACATTATTCAACAAATCCGATGAAAAGGAAATCTACAAGTGGAATTTGATAAGTTTGTTTTATTTGATTCTTTTTGATATTTTTTTTTAATTTTCTACCCCTTAATTGTTCTACCCTTTGAAGCAAGTCATACAGAATAATGTGCAATAATGTTTATTATGGATTCGAACTTATTCGGAAAATCTTCGCTTGTGTTCAAAAACAGCGGCACAAACATTGTGCATTAGCGGGTCAAAACTGACCCCAAATTGAATTCGCTCCCAAAAGTTCATTTTCGAACCGATTCTCAATCTTTTGGAACCAAATTGAAGGTGTGGATTCCACGGATGTCGTTACGGACAGATGTTTGCACTTTGGCCATTCTGGTTCCCAGGAATCGATGTTGAGGGAACATAGATTCTTAGGCCAATTTTTGGCATGATTTCTTGCCTCTCAAAGGGTGATTTTGGAAATGCTCATTAATTTGCGTAGCTATAATTCTATTAGAATGTAGCCATTGTCCATTTCCATGGATCAACACAATTCCTGGTTATTTAACGGTCCGGTGTCCCTCCGGAAGATCCGGAACATCCGTAGAAGTTGTCAATTCTTTGAACTCATCCTTGAAGAGCGCGGTTTTTTCCAAAGCTTTTAATTATCGAACGCCAAGTAACAAATGATTGTGGTGACCCATTTTGATGGACCTGCGTGGCCACCGGAGGTCCTCCAGAGGATCCTGAACATTCGGTGAAGTGGTCAATTCATGGAACTCATCCTAGAAGAATGCAGTTTTCACAAAACTTTTGATTATCGTAATTTGAGTAACAAATGATTGTGATTACTCATTTTGGTGGAACTGGGTGGCCACCGGAGTTTTCCGGAAGATCCGGAACATCCGTAAAAATGGTCAATTAATGTAACGGTTTTTTCCAAAGCTTTTCATTATCGAACTACGAGTAACAAATGATTGTGGTGACTCATTTGGATGGACCTGTATGGCCGAAGGTCCTTCAGAAGATCCGGAACGTCTGTAAAAGTGGTCAATTCATGAAATACATAATAGAAGAGCGCGGTTTTTTCAAAGCTTTTCCTCATAATACTTTGAGTAGCAAATGATTGTGGTGACCTATTTTGGTGGATCTGGGTGGCCACCGGAAGTGCTCCAGAAGATCCAGAATGTCCGTAAAAATGGGCAATTCATGAAACTCATAAAAGAGCACGGTTTTTTCTAAAGCTTTTCATTATCGAACTTTTAAAAAAAATCTTTCTATTATCGAACTCTGAGCGTAAAAGAACACGTAAAAGAGATCAATTCATAAAACCCACCTTAGAAATGGCGTGTTTTCCATAGAAAATGAAGCACGAAGCAGGAAGCATTCTTCTAAACCTTTTAATTTTAGAAACAAGTGATCGTAACCAATTCGCATAGATTGCCCACTGTAGTCTTCAGGTACATTCAGATCATCCGTAAAATCGGTCAATTCATGAAACTTGTCATAGTTTTCCTATTTTCGTATCCTGAGTAATGGATGATCGTTGTAACCCATTCTCAGGAACGTGTGTAGTCACGAATGAAACTCCGCAAGATCAAAAAATCTGTAATTATAGTCAATTCATAAAAATTAAGATGACACTATTTTTTTTTTTTTTTGAAAGGACAATCACATTAACCCAGAAAATATTTTCAAGTATGGCATAATTTGCTTCCATGATCGATATTCACCATTCACCACGAATTGACCACTTTAACGGATGTTCCAAATCTTCCGGAAGACCTCGGTAGCCTGGGTCTTCAAAAAGGGTCATCATAATCATTTATTACTCAGTGTTCGGTGATTCAGCTATTCCATGGTGAGTTTTATGAATTGACCACTTCTACGGATGTTTCAGATCTTCTAGAGGAACTCCGGTGGCCACCATAATCATTTGTTACTCAGTGTTCGATAATGAAAAGCTTTGGAAAAACCGCACCCTTTTATGATAAGTTTTATGAATTGGCCATTTTTACGGACGTTCCGGATCTACTGGAGGATCTCCGGTGGCCACCCAGGTTCACCAAATTGGGTCACCACAATCATTTGTTACTCAAAGTACGATAATGAAAAGAAATCTATACCATTTCGTCGAAAGACATTTCGTCGAATGACATTTAGTCGAATGACATTTGGTCGAAAGGACATTACGTCGAATGGACGTTTGATCGAAAGGACATTTAGTCGAAAATGATTTTTTAACCCACTAGAGACGTAGGACATTTGATCGAATGACGTTTGGTCGAAAGGACACTACGTCGAATTGACATTTAGTCGAAATCAGTTTTCTGAAAGAATCTTCGTACATTTGGTTATATGACGTTTGGTCGAAAGTGGATTTTCGAATTGATAATCTTGGTACATTTAGTCTAATGACGTTCCGTCGAATGGATATTTGAAAAAAAAGAACTTAAGCCAATAACAATTAAAAAATAAATGATTTATTGCGGTATTCCTAAAAGTCATATAATTATTGTTCCAAGATTGTCCAAAGAATGATGGGCTGATAAAAAGAATAAATAATACGAAAACGGTGAATATTGCGATATTATTCTCGACTGGATATTGACTTCCGCGAACCCCTCTAACCGACTACATTGAATCTATACCATCTGGTCAAAAGAAATGTAGTCGAATGATGTTTCGTCATTACACATGACGCCGAATAGGCATCACTACCGGTACACGCATAACTGTCCCATGTACATCGGAAATTCCAGCAAATATGGGACGAATATGCGTGTGATGGCAGATTAGGTCATATGATCATTTGGTCGAAATTAAGTTTTCGGCCAATAACTAACAAATTATGGTTGAAAGACCATTTTATACTGAACTAATTATTGTATACATATTGAGTGGAAGAAAGAGTATCAATGAAAAGAATAAGAAAACCATTTCCATTCGATCAAATGTCAATCAACGAAATGTTCCGAAGCCGACTGTGATGAAGTATTAGCAAAATAACATTGATATCATTGGTTTTAGACCATGTGCCGAAAATAGAATAGAGGGTATACTGCCGCTAACCGCAAGTCGAGCACATCTGTACATGAAGCCCCATATACAGATGTGCTCGACTTGCGGTTAGCGGCAGAATATATGTTGCTACTTCTGAAGGTTTTCAATTTTTCAATAATCCAACAGTTCTCCAGAAGTTTCTGTTAGCTCAGATGAAAAATCCTCATTGGCTTCCTTATTCGCTTCTTCAGCTGCTGATTGAAATTCCTCATGTCCACTGAATTCCTCCAACCAGCTTATTCATGTATCTTTTGGATTATTTAACCAGAAATGTCTAAATCTCCTTTCGACTAAATGTTCATTCGACTAAATGTCCATTCGACCAAATGTCCATTCGACTAAATGTTCCTTCGACCAAATGTCCTTTCGACCAAATGTCATTCAACTAAACGTCATTCGACGAACTGTCCCAAAGCCGAATTCCATGAATTGACAATTTTTACGGACGTTCCGGATCTTCTGGAGCACCTCCGGTGGCCACCCAGGTCCACCAAAATAGGTCCCCACAATCATTTGTTACTCAAAGTACTATGAGCTTTGGAAACCGCACCCTTTTATTATAAGTTTCATGAATTGGCCATTTTTACGGACGTTCCGGATCTACTGGAGAACCTCCGGTGGCCACCCAGGTCCACCAAAATGGGTCACCACAATCATTTGTTACTCAAAGTACTATGAGGAAAAGCTTTGGAAAAACCGCACTTTTTTATAATAAGTTTCATGAATTGGCCATTTTTACGGACGTTCCGGATCTACTGGAGGACTTCCCTTGGCCACCCAGGTCCACCAAATTGGTCACCACAATCATTTGTTACTCAAAATACGATAATGAAAAGCTTTGGAAAAAAAAGCGCACTTCTAGGATGAGTTCCATGAATTGACAATTTTTACGAACGTTCCGGATCTTCTGGAGCACCTCCGGTGGCCACCCAGGTCCACCAAAATAGGTCCTCACAATCATTTGTTACTCAAAGTACTATGAGGAAAAGCTTTGGAAAAAACCGCACCCTTTTATGATAAGTTTCATGAATTGGCCATTTTTACGGACGTTCCGGATCTACTGGAGAACCTCCGGTGGCCACCCAGGTCCACCAAAATGGGTCACCACAATCATTTGTTACTCTTATTGGCCATTCTTACGGACGTTCCGGATCTACTGGAGGACTTCCCTTGGCCACCCAGGTCCACCAAATTGGTCACCACAATCATTTGTTACTCAAAATACGATAATGAAAAGCTTTGAAAAAAAAAGCGCACTTCTAGGATGAGTTCCATGAATTGACAATTTTTACGGACGTTCCGGATCTTCTGGATTACCTCCGGTGGCCACCCAGGTCGATCAAAATGGGTCACCACAATAATTTGTTACTCAAAGTACTATAAGGAAAAGCTTTGGAAAAAACCGCACTTTTATTATAATAATTTTCATGAATTGGCCATTTTTACGGACGTTCCGGATCTACTGGAGGACTTCCGGTGGCCACCCAGGTCCACCAAATTGGATCACCACAATCATTTGTTACTCAAAGTACGATAATGAAAAGCTTTGGAAAAAAACGCGTACTTCTAGGATGAGTTCTATGAATTGACCTTTTTTACGGATGTTCCGGATCTTCTAAAGGAACGCAGGTCTATCACAATGGGTCATCACAATCATTTGTTACTCAGCGTTTGATAATTAAAATCTTTGGAAAAAACCGCGCTCTTCTAGGATGTGTACAATGAATTGACCACTTCTACGGATGTTCCGGATCTTCCGGAGGGACACCGGACCGTGAAATAACCAGGAATTGTGTTGATCCATGGAAGTGGACAATGACTACATTCTAATAGAATTATTGCTACGCAAATTAATGAGCATTTCCAAAATCACCCTTTGAGAGGAAGAAATCATGCCAAAAATTGCCCTAAGAATCTATGTTCCTTCAACATCGATTCCTGGGAACCAGAATGGCCAAATTGCAAAAATCTGCTCGTAGCGACATCCGTGGATTCCATACCTTCAATTTGGTTCCAAAAGATTGAGAATCGGTTCGAAAATGAACTTTTAGGAACGAATTGAAATTGGGGTCATTTTTGACTCGCTAATGCATAATGTGTCACTTTTTTGTTGTGGCGTTCCTAGAGGTCGCTGATAGCTGGTTATCACCCCAAAATTTTCATTTCCAAAAGTTAGGAAAAGTCAGAAAATTTCAACGCCCTATCTCATTTGATTACAAAGCTACAACGTTTTTAAATCATCTCTGGGCCAAAATAGACCCCAATGCACTAGGAAGGTTAATCTGAGCAGATGTCGAGAGACCATTCATGTTGCTCCTTACGGAAACATTAATCTTTCTATGGGGATCCATTACACTAAGTTTTTATTTCTGCAGCCCGCAAAAATCCGCGCAGCCGTGTGTCCAGCAAAATAAGTATTGATATCCCGGCAAAAATGATGTGAATTTCAGCAACTTTGACAGAAATCTAAGCAGTTCCATTGCAGTATCAATCAGAGTGGCAAATTTCTCCAGTTTGATTTAAAAATGAAGATTTTATTTTATTTTTCAAAATATATAAGTGTTTGGTATAAAAAAAAGCTGAAAAGCTCGTTTGTTTTGGGTATGCACTAATGAGCATTAGAGCAAGCCCTCGCTCACTAATGATTTCCCCGAAACAACAGGAAATGTATCTAAAATTAAAAAGATCAATCTGAGTATTCAACAGTTTAAAACCTCTATTAAAAACTGTTAAACTCTACACTTAATCAATTAATAAAGTGTAGAGTTTAACAGAGGTTTTTAAAACTCAGTTGAGTCAGCTATTGGCTTTGTGAATATATTTTGATCCTCAATCCGCTGTGCCCATTCAGCTTTTATTATTGTATAGCTAATCATAGACTGTGACACAAAACCTCTTCAATTAATCGCTGTTGAATATCTAATGACAACACCGAGATTCACAGCGAATCTGGAGTCACGAAGAAGTTCCTTCGGGCTAAAAAGTACTAAATGGTCATTTTTTTTTAAATTCGTCATTTCATGTCCGTCGTAAGAGCCAGTTCGCGAGAAGCGCGACCCCCTTTCCAAGGGAGGTTGCAACGATGTTCTCCGATTTGGATGAAATTTTCAGGGTTTGTTCATGTATGTAAGAGAAGACATTTTGCAAATTTTCAGATTTTTTCATAGAGGGGAAGTGGGGTAGAACGGCCCTTCAAAAATTATTGTTCAAAAATCGCCAAAACCAAAAAAATGCAATAACTTTGGCAATGACTGACCGATTTTGTTTAAATTCTGCACGCTTTTTCTACTCAACTAGTACTTTATACCAAGTGGCTAATATGGTTATAAAGTTGTTTACTTTAAGAGAAAAAGGACTTTTTCGACAAAAAATGAACGTTTTTTCAAAGGGAATATTTTTCACCAACAGATCTAGGATAAAAAACTAAACCCGTAAGGCAATTCAGGAACTAAAGAGCTTTCATCTCATATATAATTCAGAAGCGCCAACTCAAGAATTTCTAAGAAAATCGCAATTTTCTGCAACACTGTTTATTCAACAGAAAGTTCGCACAAATTTCGACCCTACTTATGTTGATGTATTCCGATCTGGTGAAAACTGTCCAAACTTTTTTGTCTAAGTAGAAATTAAAAATCAGGATTATCCATTAGAGGAGTGTAGGGTGAAATAGCCCTTTAAAAATAAATGTAAAAAAATACATCAATTTTTTATGTGATTTCTAGCAGAAAATACATAAGTTTAAAAACACTATGTCTTCTTCCATTCAATTCATCTATATTTTTCTTCTCAATAGATACGTATATCTTTCGCTGATCTATATTAGATAGCATACTATTTGCAGAACTATTTTCAACAGAAGTAAAATAGGACCAAAGTAAGCATGAGCATGAGCATGAGCATTATGACCGCACAATTCGTAGTTGCTACTCCGTGATTGACTGAACTTGCGAAATTGTACAGAGAACACAATGAATGGGGCTTGGGATTAGCTACCCATTCTCAATGTACACGTTTCGGGAGCTCAAATATTTAAAGTCAATAACGGCCCCGGCCACGTCCTTACGGTCATATAGGAATGGAAGGATTGTTAGTCCGACTCTCGTTGCTACTAGAGACCGAGTATACCTCTGCATCTCCACGATTGTCTTGGGATAGGATATCGTTTTAGTAACAAAGGATAATTTATCTGGATTCACTTTGGTAAGCGATGCGATCTATGGGATGGGAAATAACACTAATATTTCGGCCGATCGCGCGATCGTTCTGCTGTCCGAAACAGGAGAGATCACGCACTGAACTGATTAATTTTTATTACTGGCCACGCAATGCAGAACACAATATTTCGGTCGACCGCGCGATCGTTCTGCTGTCCAAAACAAGCGAGATCACGCACTGAACTGATTAATTTTTATTACCGGCCGCGCAATGCAGAACACAATACTTCGGCCGACAACGCGATCGTTCTGCTGTCCGAAACAAGAGAGATCACGCACTGAACTGGTTAAATTTTTATTACCGGCCGCGCAATGCAGAACACAATATTTCGGCCGACCAAGCGATCGTTCTGCTGTCCGAAACAAGAGAGATCACGTACTGAACTGATTATTTTTTATTACCGGCCGCGCAATGCAGAACACAATATTTCGGTCGACCGCGCGATCGTTCTGCTGTCCGAAACAAGAGAGATCACGCACTGAACTGATTAATTTTTATTACCGGCCGCGCAATGCAGAACACAATACTTCGGCCGACAGCGCGATCGTTCTGCTGTCCGAAACAAGAGAGATCACGCACTGAACTGGTTAAATTTTTATTACCGGCCGCGCAATGCAGAACACAATATTTCGGCCGACCACGCGATCGTTCTGCTGTCCGAAACAAGAGAGATCACGCACTGAACTGATTAATTTTTATTACCGGCCGCGCAATGCAGAACACAATACTTCGGCCGACCACGCGATCGTTCTGCTGTCCGAAACAAGAGAGACCACGCACTGAACTGATTAATTTCTATTACCGGCCGTGCAATGCAGAACACAATATTTCGGCCGACCACGCGATCGTTCTGCTGTCCGAAACAAGAGAGATCACGCACTGAACTGATTAATTTTTATTATCGGCCGCGCAATGCAGAACACAATACTTCGGCCGATAGCGGGATCGTTCTGCTGTCTGAAACATGAGAGATCACGCACTGAACTGATTAATTTTTATTATCGGCCGCGCAATGCAGAACACAATACTTCGGCCGACCACGCGATCGTTCTGCTGTCCGAAACAAGAGAGATCACGCACTGAACTGATTAATTTTTATTATCGGCCGCGCAATGCAGAACACAATACTTCGGCCGATAGCGGGATCGTTCTGCTGTCTGAAACATGAGAGATCACGCACTGAACTGATTAATTTTTATTATCGGCCGCGCAATGCAGAACACAATATTTCGGCCGACCACGCGATCGTTCTGCTGTCCGAAACAAGAGAGATCACGCACTGAACTGATTAATTTTTATTACCGGCCGCGCAATGCAGAACACAATATTTCGGCCGACCACGCGATCGTTCTGCTGTCCGAAACAAGAGAGATCACGCACTGAACTGATTAATTTTTATTACCGGCCGCGCAATGCAGAACACAATACTTCGGCCGACAGCGCGATCGTTCTGCTGTCCGAAACAAGAGAGATCACGCACTGAACTGATTAATTTTTATTACCGGCCGCGCAATGCAGAACACAATATTTCGGCCGACCACGCGATCGTTCTGCTGTCCGAAACAAGCGAGATCACGCACTGAACTGATTATTTTTTTTATTACCGGCCGCGCAATGCAGAACACAATATTTCGGCCGACCACGCGATCGTTCTGCTGTCCGAAACAAGAGAGATCACGCACTGAACTGATTAATTTTTATTACCGGCCGCGCAATGCAGAACACAATACTTCGGCCGACATCGCGATCGTTCTGCTGTCCGAAACAAGAGAGATCACGCACTGAACTGGTTAAATTTTCATTACCGGCCGCGCAATGCAGAACACAATATTTCGGCCGACCACGCGATCGTTCTGCTGTCCGAAACAAGAGAGATCACGCACTGAACTGATTAATTTTTATTACCGGCCGCGCAATGCAGAACACAATACTTCGGCCGACAACGCGATCCGAAGTAAAATAGGACCAAAGTAAGTGCCTTAAATATTAGTACGTCTTTCGCACACTGAAACAAAAATAAACGGATTCGGCGAAAGTGCTTGTTGATATTTTTTTTAATCAGCTATGTACAATTACTTCGCTAGCTTTTACACCTATGCGAAAAAAAATATTCTTAACGGCAAATGAGCAATTTCGGCAAATTGGGTAAAATAGTCTTGTTAAAATAAAATGTCAAAAATTCATAAATTTTTATATGTGACCTCAAGCAGAATATACATTAGTATAAAAACATGACGTATTTTCTTTCTAACTTGAAAATTTATTGAAACTTATTTCAGTGCGCCGACTTAAGAACCATCAATCAAGTTATAAGTTTCCGCACACTGCACTGTTTGTTTGCAAGCCAGTTTGTGAGAATCGCAACTCTATTTTTATCGATGTTTCTGCATCTGGCTGAAACTTACAAGGTTTATTTCTATATGTAGATGAAACTATTTGGCAAAATAATATGATGGGGAGAGAGGGGTAAAATAGATCTCCAAATATAAATAATTACGAAACCAGAAGATCGTAACCACACTTCTTAGATTTGATTATTCCGACCCAACTGGCAACTAATCTAGCGATTTTGCTAGTTTCAGGGTTTCGACTTTTCGTTTCAATGAGACCAAAGCAAGCGTTTTTCGGGCCAAGGGAGAATATTTTTCCGTTGTTTATGTTGAGGATCATTTTTCACCCATCAATCTTTTCTCTAGAATCAGCCTTGGAAGATAAACGAAAATCTTGCTTATTAGATGAAAATCCTTTTTCGTTTCATTACAATTATCGCTCACTCTCTTTTCGCGAGAATTATCGCAGAGGCAGAACAATTATAAAATTGTATGGCCGCGCCGGGATTCGAACCCAGAATAGTAACAATAATATCTTTGGGGATGCGCTTACTCTAGCCACACCACCACACTATCTGTATGGAAGTGATAAGTTATTTGTTCCACATAAGCTACTACCATTTGCATTTATGATGCCACGAAAAGACCCGAATATGAAGAAAAAGAGCAAACTAACGTTTGGCGGCAATCAAAGTGAGCGATAAATGGTTATCACTCTCCAGGCAGTTTTTCTTTTCAATCAAAGGTAATTGCCTATTTCCGGGGTAAACCACCCGACTTGGACGTTAATTTACAATGTTCAGAAAACTCAGATGTGAATATGTATATTATGTGGAAGATTTTGATTTGAAAAATATATTGGAGGTAATCACCTCTCTTCGATGGGACTCGAATCCACGACCCACAGAACGATAGACTGATGCTTTAACCAACTAAGCTACGAAGGACCTCCGTCGGTCTTTGCAAATTAGCAGCTACTGAACGAGCTCAGAAATTCCAAATTGGACGCATAGTCAAATCACTCGCAATCCATTTCTCAAGCCAATACTTCCACATGTGTATTGTACACGTCCACATTAGAGGAGCGTGAGTATTTAGAAAGTCTGGCGGCTATACACATTCTTCATCAGCAACGGTACTGATCAAGTGAGGTTGTGTAAGCTATTTGCCAGTCTCTAATGTGAACGTGTACAATACACATGTGGAAGTATTGGCTTGAGAAATGTATTGCGAGTGATTTGACTATGCGTCCAATTTGGGAATCTCGAGCTCGTTCAGTAGCCGCTAGGTTGCGAAGGCCGACGGAGGTCCTTCGTAGCTTAGTTGGTTAAAGCACCAGTCTAGCGTACTGTAGGGTCATGGGTTCGAGTCCCATCGAAGGGAAAGTGGTTACCTCCAATACATTTTCCAAATCAATATCTTCCACATAACGTACATATTCACATATGAGTTTTCATAAGTTTTTCTTTTCCAAAAAGCGATTTCTCCCCGAAAATTTGTGAGGGAGCATCTTGTGCTCCTGAGATTGAGTGAGGATTACGAATCCTGGCTAGTTTGCTTCGAAATTTTTCCAAGCATAGTATTTTATGTTTTTTTTTATCTGTCAACAATTAAATACTTCACAATCTCTCAATCTCAAAAAATAACGTGAACTGGTTATCTAGTCATGTCATTTATATAATATTCCGGCAGAGGTATTGTAAACCTAGCACCGTCTTAAACTCCCGTTCAAAAATATTGTTCCACCAAAATATATTTCCACCAGTTCTTCCATATATGGGTGACGTCTTAACTGCAAGAACGATGGTTCAAGAACGACGTAAAGCAAAATCCAATGCTTTAGCTAGTTTCCATCCATTCGGAAGTGTGAACATTTGTTTTGGTACTTCAACACGGTAGTCTATTCTTCGGTGAAAAAGCAATAGATAGATTTCTCAAAAAGTATTGCAAGCTGTTACTACCCAAGTACTACTTCTTAGCAAACCACACCTTGGATGGTTGGTTGGAAAAAATGTTCATATAAGGTTAGAAAAGATTTTAAGAGAAAAAGGCTGGTATTGAAAGCATCCTTTCTACACATCAACTACACAGTCTTATTAAGATACTCAAGCACTTTCAGGTGGTGTAAATTAAGCCGAGAATAAAACAGTTTTGCTTGGTAATCTTTTAATTAATTGATTAAGCGATCTACAATTTATAAACTTAGAAACGTGTATCCTGAAATTTGAAGTATTTTCATGAGGGGTTTGCTTTAAAATCGTCAGACAATAGTATACTCTATCCTATACACATTACATTGTTACGCTCTCCGTGAAAAAAAAAATAGCTCGTTGTAGAAAAAAAAGTTTTTTCTCGTATCGTGCAAAATGAATGCAACTTTGTTAAACTTTGGAGTTTTTTTCACACAGTTGTGTAAACATAGAATCGAGGGTATTCCATTACCTATGAGATAAAATTGGCCAACCCTTGAAAATATATACACCCGATTAGAACTGGTATGTATTTTCTGCTAGAACTCACATAAAAAATTGATATATTTTTTGACATTTATTTTCAAGGGCTATTTTACCCTACACTCCCCTAATAAAATCCTGATTTTTAGTTTCTACTTAGACAAAAAAGTTTGAACAGTTTTCACCAGATCGGAAAACATCAACATACGTAGGGTCGAAATTTGTTCGAATTTTCTTTTGAATAAACAGTGTTGCCGAAAATTAGGATTTTCTTAAAAATTCTTGAGTTGGCGCTTCTGAATTATATATGAAATGAAAGCTCTTTAGTACCTTAATTGCCTTACGGGTTTAGTTTTCTATCCTAGATCTGTTGGTGAAAAATATTCCCTTTGGAAAAACGACAATTTTTTAACGAAAAAGTTCAGTTTCTCCTAAAGTAAACAACTTTATAACCATATTAACCACTTGGTATAAAGTACTAATTGAGTAGAAAAAGCGTGCAGAATTTAAATAAAATCGGTCAGTCATTGCCAAAGTTATTGCATTTTTTTGGTTTCGGCGATTTTTGAACAATAATTTTTGAAGGGCCGTTTTACCCTACTTCCCCTCAATGAAAAAATCTGAAAATTTGCAAAATGTCTTCTCTTACATATATGAACAAACCGTGAAAATTTCATCCAAATCAGAGAATATCGAAACAAGAGGGGGTCGCGCTTCTCGCGAACTGGCTCGTAAATAAAGCATCTTTTGACGGATAAAGTTTCAATTTTTTTCAACATTTTTTCTCATTAGATGACGATACTCCCGGAACATAGTCAAAAGCCTCAAAATAGTTAAAAATAGTGACTTTTTCCGAGAAAAAGTGACTTTAGTGACTTGAGGTCGAAAAAAGAGACTTTTTACTGACTGACCCGACTAAAAAGTGACCCGCTACCAGGCCTGCATCGGTCAGCCGACTGGACAGTGTTGATAACAACCAGCGAGCTTAGGTGCGATATCGGCTCAGTACTTGGAGAGCGAGATAGATAAAGTAATCCTCGATTTTCGCAACAGAATTTAAGCGATCCAATATCAATCTCTATTTTCATCTTCTATCTATCTTTTAATAGCATTTTTATAAATCGATTTTCACAATTCAAAAAGTTGGTACATTGCTTCCAGAGAAGTGCCAAATCAAGAATTTTCCGGTTCAGAATGCTCTAATTTGGTATAAGCATAATTCCCTATCATATTTTCTTCTATAAAATGTGATTGGTGTTTAAAAGCCATAGCTAATCAAATCTTTCTCTTGACGATTCTGAGCCCAGCATTGCTGAAAAATTGTCGATAGAAAGTTCTGTTAATCTTCGACTTTTAAGCCGTACCTAATATACACCCTAAATAAACGCAAAAATCCTACAATCTGCGTAAAATCGACCTGCGTAAAAAGCGACCTCGATGTAATGGCTATAACCATCATCCAGCAGGTTAGCGAACCTTGAGCTAATAATCTACTGTTTCCGAAACTACAATATTGTTCGAAAAACTGGCAGAGAAATGTTACAGACTGATTGAACGGCAACGACCTTTGCACGTAGAGTGTTGTTCGCAGAATTCTATGGTCTAACGGTAACAGAATTGTATGGTGATTGGAGCCCTAACGGGTATACCCGCGACGGGCAGGGTCCGCGACGTTTGGCATAAAGATGTTAGGCATAAGTACGTTAGGCATAATGGACGTTAGGCATAAGGGACGTTAGGCATAATGTACGTTAGAAATAAAATGACCCAAAGAACTGCCTATGACATAAAGAAGGCAGAATTATGCCAAACGTCCATTATGCCTATCGTACATTATGCTTAACGTTCATTATGCCTATCGTACCTATGCCTAACGTCCTTATGCCTAACGTACTTAGGGTCTGTTCAAATATTACGTAACGCAATAGGGGGTAGGGGGTTGTTTGATTTTTGTTACGCTTTGTTACGCAAAATATAGGGGGTGGGGGTCTTCGAAATATTGTTACGCGTAACAAATTATTTCCAAAGGGAAAAATATTTTTTTAAATTCAAAAACTGTACCGGTTTTGGCCATGTTCCTAATTTGGCCAATTTTGCGATTTGGCCAATAAAGCAATTCGGGAGGTTTTAATTAGTTCCAACAAGAGATATATCCTTCACGATTCAACGCTGCTTTTAACTGATCGATTATTTTGGAAAAATATGTATTTTTCAGGGTTGGCCAAAATAGGCAGTAAGTTGGCCAAAACCGGTACACTTCCCCTATGCAAAAGATAATAATTTATTGCACCGTCCTTCAAATTCTACTAAAATTAAGATCTATTTAAAAAAATCGCATTTGTTACGCGTTACGCATAGGGGTGGGGGTGGTTCTGAAAATTGTTACGGATTGTTACGAGGGGGTGGGGGGTTCTTAAAAATAACATTTTTCGCGTTACGTAATATTTGAACAGGCCCTTATGCCTAACGTCGCGGACCCAGCCCTAACAACCCGTCTCCTGTGATGGTTCAGCCGAAAGTGGAAAGTGCCGATACAGAGTCTGATTATCACCTTCTCAGCGGTAAAATTCGCCTGCGCATTGATTAAACTGGAATTTGTCACGGTGAATAAGTCCTTCATCGACTAGGCGGAGACTTGTGCTGCAGATATTTCGGAAGGTGGTGGCATATAAGACCATTGTACTGCCATCAAGAACCCCTTCATCGTGACCAGCGAGATTCTTCTAATTGCACACCCAGGGAAAACAATGAATTACTGGTGAAGTATGGAAGAGGACAGATATTACTATCGATATTACTAAGAAAACTATGTAATTTTTAAATGTATGAAACCCAAATTATTCCAATTATAATGAAACTAGAAAATAATAATCAAAACTCTCAAAACACTTTAATTGCGAGTCAGTAGAGCATAAAACATTTACTTACTTGCAAGGATGTTCTGCTGTCGTTCGCTGGATTTCATAGCCGCAATGTGACACGGCGTATCGTAGAGGCCAAATTTGCCCCCACAATAAAAGCACTGATCCTGGCATAGCCGTTCCGGATGAACGTTGAAGGAGGATGCCTTCTCTGGTATAACCAACGCCACCTGTTGGACCACCTCCTTAGCAACCACCGATTCGGCAGGTACTTCTGGCAAGGGGACACCATCTGTAAAAACAAAAGAGGAAGACCATTTTAAGTAAAATAATCGAGGAAACTAATGGTTGATATTTTTTGTGATCTTGAATCAACCTGGAGCCAAATTAAGAAAAAAATGGGCGTGGGGTGTCAACGTCTGATAAATAACCAACAAATCATCGCCACCTTCCCTCCCCCGGTGAAATATTTTTTATCTTTCCAGCTGACGACGGTTCTACGTCATTAATTTAAAACCCCAACATCAGCAGCAGCCCACTCATTATAATTCACCCTCTTATTTTGCGTTCTTGGAATCTGTCCACGGCTGGCAAGACGACGAGAAAGAGCAGTATCAACAGCCTCCGCTCAAGGACAATGAGTAACAAGGAAAATTCATGTCGCGACAAAAGAAAATGGAAGGGGCAACGTGGGCGAATGGAAATGGTGAAACGATCACCAGGGCTGCCGAAGGAATCGAGAGAAGGTCAAGTTGTATTATATCCCCATAAATTCAATATTTTGATAGGAAATTAAGCTGTCTACTTTTGTCATGCTATTCCATCTTCGATTATGAGGAGCAATTCAGACGACATCGATACACTGATTGGTGACAGGAGGATTGTTGATTTTGTAATAAAACATCTAATTCAAATCTCAAGGGAGAATCAATTAAATTCAATTGCTACGTGGCGTTTTAAAGAATAAAAAGTCACAAGAACAAATGAGTCTAAGTACGTGAACCAATTAGCGTTTAGACTGATCGGTTCAATCGAATATGTTTTTTTAATTTAAAAGGAGCGTTCATGCATTGCGTGCGTTATCAAAGGATTTTCCTTGATAATTTATGTAGAAAGTATGGTAAATGTACTAATGAACGATTTTAACAACTCTCACTTCTGTCCATTTAATTCCACCAGTTAATTTTCGAAAATTAACTGGTGGAATTAAATGGACAGTACTTAATTCGTCTTAGACGGTTTAATACATTCCACTAAAAGAGCTTAATATATTTTTCTGAACTCTCACTTTTTACTCTCATGCACGAACTTCACAATTTAAAACAAGTTTTTGCAATGTACTTGGTATGTATTAGGTCACCGGTAGCGGAGACGCTTGGTACTTTTAATGAAAAGTACGTTTATGTTCGAATATGGGATTTCAATGATAAAATGACTCTGGGTATTTACTGCTCCGAGTAGCACAATTTAGACCGATTAGTTGCATCAACTCAGACATGACTGAATTTGGTCATACATAGGTTAAAGTAACTCGTTTATGGCATATAGCAGCATAATTAATCACATTTATTTTCAGTGCTTATTTCTATTCTTTGTCGGCATTACATCTCCGTACTGGGACATTGCCGCCTCGCAGCTTAGTGTTCATTAAGCACCTTCACAGTTATTATTTGCAGTGTTTCAAAGCCAATTACCATTCTGGATTCTCATATTATGAATCTAACACGAGGATAGGGGAAACTGGGGTAATATGCACCCCTGGGGCAAAACGACCCTTTGGCGTTTTTAAGGACATTTTCGGCAGATTTTCAGGAGTATTTACAACAGCGCATGTAGTTTGCATCTCGAACTACGAATCTAGCAGTAAACATTCTTGAATGTATGTCTTAAACACCACCAAAAAATCCAAAAGGTCGTTTTGCCCCGGGGGTGCATTTTACCCCAGTTTACCCTACTTCATGCCCAGGGAAGTCGAGACAATTTCTAAAAATTCTTCATGCCTGCCGTATCCTAACGGAACTGTCAATTTTATACTTTCGCATCTAATTATATCATGAACATGTACGTCTAAGTTTGGAAGATGATATTATCATTTCCATATCATTGTATATCCTTTAACTTCACGTAGAAGTATTAAACTAAACTCATTAATTAGTATTCAGATTTTTTTTAAACGAAGAAAAACTCCTTTTCCTCCTTTGATTTTGAAGTGAATTGTTCCAAATTTTTATAGTTTATTTGTTTATGTTTATTTAAATGTAATACCAGCAGACTACAGACTGATCCCTATTTATTGTGATACATATCTCCCTTGACAAGTAATACTCGCTATAATTCAACAATTGAACTTTGCAGTGAAGAACACTGCTTCGAAAAATAGCATCGGAAATAAGCTTTTATATTTCATTGTTACGGTCGAAGGATTAGTGACATAATGAACACCTTCTAAATGAAATTATTTCAATTACCTATACAAATTCATACACGTCCTACTCTAGTAGCATAGCATATTTGAAATTGAATGATGAAAACTTTTCCTGTTGGTCTTATACTAGAATTGCATGCTGAACTTTGTGGCTTCACTAACAAGGTGTCACAAAGAGGGTAACTTTCCTTCGTCCTAGCTTTTATACACTAAAACATATCAAACTCTTCCTCCAGGCGTTTTCAAGTCTATTTTTCATGGAGCACATAATCATAACCGGCTCTCAACGTAATCTTTTGAACGCATTTACTGAGTTAATTATAGTGAGCTTTAAATGCCAACACCTGATTACCAGGTGTGGTGATCTACCACTACATTGTCCTTTACCAACTACCCGTCGAGGTAGTTTAGGATGATAAAAACAGGCAGCTCATCGACGGGTAAATAATTATGAATATTTACCTCTCGATAGTTACCTGACAATGTATATATAGCACGTAATTAGAATTAATAAATTAGAGTTAAGGTAGAGCTTGTTCTTCTCTCCACCGACAATATCACATTCCCTAGGAGCTGGAGATGGCTGAGGCCACTCCAGAGAGGACTCGGCTCGCTTCATTGGTGGCAGCGGTGGGATGCGTTGGACATCAGAGGAGCATAAACGGAACAGGAAATGGAACTGAGGTTCGAAGAAGTCGGAAGTCGGCAGTGCCGATACGATAGAAGATGTGGTAAAAGTTGCACCCAGGTCCACGCATCGAATTGACAGCAGTTTGTAAAAGTAGGTATTCTTGACAGGATGTAATGATCCTTCTCGAGATGAGGGCGTTATTGCAATCCTTTGATCACTGCCGGTCCTCGAGAGGTACCTTCATAGCGCAGGATTGCCAAAACACCATTGTTGCATAATTATTTGCACACCGACACATCCTGCTGAAGAAGAAGTTGATCCGAAAAAATAAATGATTTAAATAGTAAATCATTTATTTTCTCATAGGGGATGAGTAATGTGGTGATCTACCACTACATTGTCCTTTACCAACTACCCGTCGAGGTAGTTTAGGATGATAAAAACAGGCAGCTCATCGACGGGTAAATAATTATGAATATTTACCTCTCGATAGTTACCTGACAATGTATATATAGCACGTAATTAGAATTAATAAATTAGAGTTAAGGTAGAGCTTGTTCTTCTCTCCACCGACAATATCACATTCCCTAGGAGCTGGAGATGGCTGAGGCCACTCCAGAGAGGACTCGGCTCGCTTCACAGGGGAACCTCCTTAGCCTAGCGGTAAGATGCGAGGCTATAAAGCTAGACCATGATGAGGGTGGCTGGGTTCGATTCCCGGTGCCGGTCTAGACAAATTTCGGTTTGGAAAATGTCTCGACATTCCCGGACATAAAAGTATTATCGCCTCAAGAAATGTAATTGTCGCTGAAAAATGCAAAAAACAAGCAACAAAAGAGAATAGCGATAACTCTGTGTCCTCATCTGCAGAGGATAAAGACAATGTTGCGTTCCATTTTATTTGCAACAAACATGGAGAGGTAATTATTGTGAACTTTTTAAACTGCGATAACTTGTATATTTCTGAAGTAAAACACAAATCATGTTAACAGATGGTTAAGATTATGTTTAAAGATTGATAACTGATACTTATTTAACCAAAAACATCATCGAAAACCGAGTACCTCGCTAAATGCGCAGAAGGCGATCATTGTCCTATTCTGTTACAGTTTGGGACAAACGCTTATTGCGAGTTGAGTTTGTCCCAACATTTTACAAGAGAGAACAATGTTGTTTTCATTGGCAATGTTGTTATTTTACATTCCCTGGTTAGCCTCATGCAGAGGCGTCGCGTGATTCTCTAACCTGTGCACCGTTTGATAAAAGTTGAATATTTTAAGAAAAACGCGTATAAAAGGGACCTGAAATGACACATCCAATATAAACGATTCATCTGCAAGCGTGATTCCCATATATCGTTTATGTTTCGTCTATCTGCTTCTAAGCTACAACCCATTTTTTTGAATTAAACTCAAACTAAACTTAAAAAAAATAACATCATGAGAATCGTTATGCTTTTTATTATGACATATAGGACATCTATCGATTTATTCAATGGAACGGTATCTTTTAATTTAAGGGGCCCTCCTTAGCCGTGCGGTAAGATGCGCGGCTACAAAGCAAGACCATGCTGAGGGTGGCTGGGTTCGATTCCCGGACCCAGTCTAGACAATATTCGGATTTGAAATTGTCTAGACTTCCCTTGGCATATAGTATCACCATAAAACATATTTTAAGCTCTTTTTAGTGGAATGTATTCAACCGTCTAAGACGAGTTAAGTAACTTCATTTGATTCCACCAATTATTTCGATATCTTTGCAGATACGTATTTCGACCACAACTGTGTGGTCGTCTTCAGTATCTCGTACTTGACTCGACTTGGTCACTCGGGGGCATCAGGGACTATGTCCAAGGGCTTGACGATCGCTCCCCAGGCCATCTGCGAGTTGTGGCGCCTGCCTAGGATGTGGTGGGGTTTGACAGTGGGCCCTGTTAAACCTCTATAAAAAGCTGCATGAATCCGCAAGTAGGCTCCGCCAAAGCGACCGTATGCCGCTCAAAGCGCACAAGCCCAAGTCCTGGTGTTAGGTGGGACGCTAAACAGCCCTGACACGACGGCCCTCCGACGAGACAGGAGGTTTGCGCAGGCCCAATAAGCCGCCTTTAAAAACAACTATTACGAACGACATAGAAGATAATACGTCTCGATACAATCGG
Organism: Armigeres subalbatus; assembly: GCF_024139115.2. Taxonomy (NCBI): domain Eukaryota; kingdom Metazoa; phylum Arthropoda; class Insecta; order Diptera; family Culicidae; genus Armigeres; species Armigeres subalbatus. Next base: position 189,538,207 of record NC_085141.1, read on the forward strand.
CAACGACCTAGGCGACGAATAAAGGATCACGATTGGAAGCTTGGAACATGGAACTGCAAGTCGCTAGGCTTCGCAGGTTGCGACAGGATAATCTACGATGAATTACATCCCCGCAACTTCGATGTCGTAGCGCTGCAGGAAATCTGCTGGACAAAACAGAAAGTGTGGAAAAGCGGGCATCGAGCGGCTACATTCTACCAAAGCTGTGGCACCACCAACGAGCTGGGAACCGGCTTCATAGTGCTGGGAAAGATGCGCCAACGCGTGATTGGGTGGCAGCCAATCAACGCAAGGATGTGCAAGCTGAGGATAAAAGGCCGTTTCTTCAACTATAGCATCATCAACATGCACTGCCCACACGAAGGGAGATCTACGACGAGAAAGAAGCGTTCTATGCGCAGCTGGAGCAGACATACGATGGATGCCAATTGCGGGACGTCAAAATCGTCATCGGTGACATGAACGCTCAGGTAGGAAGGGAGGAAATGTATAGACCGGTCATCGGACCGGATAGTCTGCATACCGTATCGAACGACAACGGCCAACGATGCATAAACTTTACAGCCTCCCGCGGAATGGTAGTCCGAAGCACTTTCTTCCCCCGCAAGAATATCCACAAGGCCACATGAAAATCACCTAATCAAGTAACGGAAAACCAAATCGACCACGTTCTAATCGACGGTAAATTCTTCTCCGACATCACGAACGTACGCACCTACCGCAGTGCGAATATTGAATCCGACCACTACCTCGTTACAGTATGTCTGCGCTCAAAACTCTCGACGGTGATCAACACGCGTCAGAGTCGTCCGCCGCGGCTAAACATTGGGCGGCTACAAGACGGTAGACTAGCCCGAGACTACGCGCAGCAGCTGGAAGTGGCACTCCCAACGGAAGAGCAGCTAGGCGCAGCATCTCTTGAAGATGGCTGGAGAGATATTCGATCCGCTATTGGAAGCACCGCAACCGCTGCACTAGGCACGGTGGCTCCGGATCAGAGAAACGACTGGTATGACGGCGAATGTGAGCAGTTAGTTGAGGAGAAGAATGCAGCATGGGCGAGATTGCTGCAACACCGCACGAGGGCGAACGAGGCACGATACAAACGGGCGCGGAACAGACAAAACTCGATTTTCCGGAGGAAAAAGCGCCAGCAGGAAGATCGAGACCGTGAACAGGCGGAGGAACTGTACCGCGCTAATAACGCACGAAAGTTCTATGAGAAGTTGAACCGTTCACGTAAGGACCACGTGCCACTGCCCGATATGTGTAAGGACATAAACGGGAACCTTCTTACATACGAGCGTGAGGTGATCCAAAAGTGGCGGCAGCACTACGAAGAGCACCTGAATGGCGATATGGCAGAAAACGGTGGCGGTATGGTAATGAACCTAGGAGCACGCGCGCAGGACATGCGACTTCCGGCTCCGAATCTCCAGGAAATCCAGGAGGAGATCGGCCGGCTGAAAAACAACAAAGCCCCTGGAGTTGACCAACTACCAGGAGAGCTGTTTAAACACGGTGGTGAGGCACTGGCTGGAGCGCTGCACTGGGTGATTACCAAGGTTTGGGAGGATGAGGTTCTGCCGCAGGAGTGGATGGAAGGTGTCGTGTGTCCCATCTACAAAAAGGGCGATAAGCTGGATTGTAGCAACTACCGCGCAATCACATTGCTGATACGCCTACAAGGTACTCTCCCAAATTTTATGCCGCCGACTAACATCAATTGCAAGAGAGTTCGTGGGGCAGTACCAGGCGGGATTTATGGGTGAACGCTCTACCACAGACCAGGTGTTCGCCATACGTCAGGTATTGCAGAAATGCCGCGAATACAACGTGCCCACACATCATCTATTTATCGACTTCAGCCGCATATGATACAATCGATCGGGACCAGCTGTGGCAGCTAATGCACGAAAACGGATTTCCGGATAAACTGATACGGTTGATCAAGGCGACGATGGATCGGGTGATGTGCGTAGTTCGAGTTTCAGGGGCATTCTCGAGTCCCTTTGAAACGCGTAGAGGGTTACGGCAAGGTGATGGTGTTTCGTGTCTGCTATTCAACATCGCTTTGGAGGGAGTAATACGAAGGGCAGGGATTGACACGAGTTGTACGATTTTCACGAAGTCCGTCCAGTTATTTGGTTTCGCCGACGACATTGATATCATGGCACGTATCTTTGAGAGGATGGAGGAAGCCTACATCAGACTGAAAAGCGAAGCTAAACGGATTGGACTAGTCATCAACACGTCGAAGACGAAGTACATGATAGGAAGAGGCTCAAGAGAGGTCAATGTAAGCCACCCACCACGAGTTTCTATCGGTGGTGACGATATCGAGGTGGTTGAAGAATTCGTGTACTTGGGCTCACTGGTGACCGCCGATAACGATACCAGCAGAGAAATTCGGAGGCAGTCGTCTGTCGGACAGTAATCCGATGAAAATGGTTCTCGACAACGATCCGACGGGAACAAGAAGGCGAGGTGCACAGCGGGCAAGGTGGATCGATCAGGTGGAGGACGATTTGCGGACCTCCGCAGACTGCGTGGTTGGCAAAGTGCAGCCATGGACCGAGCTGAATGGAGAAGACTTTTATGTGCAGCACAGGCCACTCCGGCCTTATTCTGATAAAATAAAATAATACTTAACTCGTCTTAGACGGTTGAGTATTATCATGTTAGCCTCATGATATACAAATGCAGAAATGGTAACTTGGCTTAGAAACCTCGCAGTTAATAATTGTGGAAGTGCTTAATGAACCCTAAGCTGCAAGGCGACAATGTCCCAGTGGGGGATGTGATGTAATGCAAATGGAGAAGAAGATCTTTTAATTTTAATTCAAGTCATTTCGTAAAATAAAAGGAGTCTTTATTGTTATATGTTAACAAAAAAATTGACATATATTAAGCATGATTAGACAGCTAATCAGCATACATATCAGGAAAATGGGGTCTGTAAAAAGAAGTTTATAGTCTAAACGTTCCTCAATTCACTTGTCATTCATTAGTTTAATCCTTTGATGATTTTTTTTTCTCGGATGGGCTATTATCATACCACGTGGACAGATATCGAACAGTTTTAGATGTGTAACTTCCTTCCATCAGCGTGCAAATCTGCTCATGAAATTTTTCATTAATTTGTGTGAACCATGGATATTCTTCATACCCCTCTACCTCCTAAAATGTTCACATGGTGTATGAATAGCTCCAAAGTATTTTGATATTGGATATTGGATTTGACGAAAAAATCTTCATAAGCCATAATCCTAATCAATATAAAATATTAAATACGCTTTTGCTTCGTTGTGCTTATTCAAAGCCAGACTTTCGTAATTTTTCGACGCTTTGAGAGAGCAGAACATTTATTCACGCTTCTTTTTTCTTTCTACTTTGTTCCGATTGCACGTTGTCATGTGACCCAATGTAGTTTTTCACTGTGCGTTTAAAATATCATTTGCGAAAGGCTATCATTTCGTTCCAAAATCAAACTTTTTATAGAAGGCTCAGAGACCCATCGTTTAATATACCAATCGGCTCAGCTGGTTGAACTGAGCAAATGTCTGTCTGCCCGTGTGTATGTATGTGTGTGCGTATTTGTGTGTATACGTATGTTTTGGCACATGAAAACCAAAAAACATTAGCCAACTTTTCATATAATGATTCTAATCCGACTTTCTCCCAACATGTTGCATTCGACGGGGGACAAATGCTAGTTGATCACTATTGGAAATAATCGCAATCAAAAGTTATAAAAAAAAACCCTGATTAATCCACCTAGCGGTGTTGGTGCCATTCTCGTGCAAAAAAAAATACCAAAAAATATGAGTGAGTGCTTTTTAGCGTGTTTTGCGCATAGAAAATAGTATTTTGGCCATAACTTCTAATTCCATAGTCCAATCTGGCCAATTTTCAATAGCAAACAATGGGACAGGATTCTCAGTCGAATGGAACTTGTTGCGAGTGATTCGGCCAATGCTAAGTTCCAAAAAGTGTGTCTACAAAATTTTGTACACATACACACATACACACGCACACATACATACATACACACAAACAGACATCACCTTAATTCGTCGAGCTGAGTCGATTGGTATATAACACTATGGGTCTCCGAGCCTTCTATAAAAAGTTTGTTTTTGGAGCGATCATATAGCCTTTACGTATACTTAGTATATGAGAAAGGCAAAACTGCTGTATCGAACCGTAAGGTGACAATTATTTTTATAATGTATCACACTAATGCGAAACCAAACGATTGAATCGGGATAGGCATCATCCCCGCTAGGTGGATTATTCTGGGTTTTTGCCTTTCTCGTATACTAAGTATACGTAAAGGCTATAATTTCACTCCAAAACCAAACTTTTGATAGAAGGCTCGGAGACCCATAGTGTTATATACCAATCGACTCAGCTCGACGAATTGAGGTGATGTCTGTTTGTGTGTATGTATGTATGTGTGTGTGTGTGTATGTGTGTATGTGTACAAATTTTGTAGACACACTTTTTGGAACTTAGCATTACCCGATTTACTCGCAACAAGTTGCATTCGACGGGGAATGCGGTCCCATTGTTTGCTATTGAAAATTGGCCTGATCGGACATTGCATTTCGGAATTATTGAAAAGTCATTGTTTTTTCCCAAGGGTCCCCCCTTGGAAAAAAAAATTCAAAATCGAAAAAAAAAATTTTTCTCGGGAATGGTGGAAATGCATAGTGATTAATGCAAAAACATGCAAAATGATAGAAAATATGCGATCTATCCCCCTAAAGTGCTTTTTTGACCTTTCCTATGTGATTTTTTCAGTACATTTTACGATGCACGAGAAAGGCATCATCACCGCTAGGTGGATTAATCTGGGTTTTTTGTGTACCTTTTGCTGCCCTCGCGGTTGATTGAAAGGAGGAATTGATCGAAAATTCATTTGGAAAAAATGGGGCTTGGGGATAAGTCGATCACTTTGGGGGAGATGCCCCAGCGCCGGACACCTCCCAATGCCGGGCACTTCTCAAAAAGACATTTCTGAAACTATTTCCAACATCTTATATAATACAAAAGGAAGCTATTTGAAAACCATTTCCTTGTATAGAATTTCAAATCCCCATGTATTACACACTAATATTCCATTTAGCTGTTCGGTAAAAAAATTACGAAATACTTCGATAAACGTAACAAAGTACCGAAATTTTGGTACAAATGATTTATTTTACCGTAATGGTGTAAAAAAATATCGAACGATAAGTAATGTTGTACATGCTTTACAGTATTCGGTAGAAAAAAAATACAATTTGTACGGTAAAAACTCTTAATCACTTACTACGGTAAATACATTACCAAATAAACTGTAAAAGTTTGCCAAAATGACCGAAATTCGGTGAAATAAAAATTATTGTCAAACTGGCCGCCATCTTCAAATCATAAATTTGTCTGCAATTCCAGCGACCACAACCGACTGCTAAAGTTACAATTTTCGCCTGTCTTTGATATCGTCAACGATGCAAGAAGCACCAGCTACAGAAAGCTCAACTCAACATTGTTTCCGAAGCATTTAATAAATAAATTATTAACTTTTCATAATGAGTTTTTTAAGGCTCTCTAAGAATTTGCATGCGGGGCACATACTCCCAGATATGTTTTCTAATTACACCGTTACAGGCATTCAAAAAAGTGATCACTTTTCTGTATCCAATCGCAGCTTTTTGTTTATTGGTAGTGTCAAAATATGTTGGAGATATTTCATCGCTTCGTTAGAGTTTCATAATTGAACTTTTGAACTTTTTAGTATCAGAATGAAAATTGTTATGCTGTCCAATGAGATCCACAAACTATTCAGTTTCTAATTAATGTAATTTTGTTTTGCAGTTCAACAATTATTAGAATACAATTGAACTAAACTGTCATATACAAATTTATTTTTAGAATTCTTTTTTTGTTATTTTTTATATTATTTTAACTGGCTGCCGTACCGATAAGACGCACTTTTGTTCTTTACGAGATCATAATTTTTCACATATCACTAATCATAAACTTACCCAACCAACATTTGATGTCAAAATGAATGTTGTTTCTACTTCAATAATACGATGTGAAATATTTGTATGTTTGCTCAACCGCTTTGCATCATTTCCTAGCATACATTAACCCCATTTAGTAGTCTTTAACGACGCCTGTTAAGATTTTTGAAGCCTCTAAATACGATTAATACATCAACAGGTAGCTTTAAATTAAACCTCAATGACAACACTTTTGTCGAATTCGTTTTTAAAAAGTTCCAACCTAGGTTGCAACCAGTTCCAACCTAAGTGCTGTCAAAGTGTTTTTTTATTCGCTCAGGTTGGAACTAGGTTCGCACTAGTTCCAACCCCAAAGCTGTCGGGTTCGCACTGTGTTGTTTCACGGTTTCGCACCAGGTTCACCAATACAACTGCACTTTAACTGTCAAAACCATATGGGTGGAATAAACAAGCGGAAGGGAAATACAAACCAGAGTAAAAACGAAACTGTTTGTGCATTTAATAAAGAATGCGCATCGAAAGCCGTTTTACGGAATTTTTTTATTCCCTATGATATTTGTCAACATTTGCATTATATTTAAATTCCCTTAGGATTTTTTTCAGTAATCCCAGGATAATTTGTTTTAAACTGAAATATTATATTGCAATTTGTTCTAAAATTCCCCCATTAATTATTTATTTAAGTAGTTCTTCAAAAAATCATACGGAAATTCTTCAAAGAATTCTTATGATTCGTTCAGGTACTCCTCCTTGAAGTCTTGTATGCATTCCATTGCGAATTCTTCCCAGAATGCATTAGAGCAATATTTCAGGTATTCCTTCATAATATTTTTCCAGAATTTCATCTGGAAATTCCTCCAAGAGTTCCTACGAAATTTCTTAAAAGAATTTCTCTGGAAGTTCCTCCAGGAATTCCTCTGGAAGTTCCTCCAGGAATTCCTCTGGAAGTTCCTCCAGGAATTCCTCTGGAAGTTCCTCCAGGAATTCCTCTGGAAGTTCCTCCAGGAATTCCTGCGGAAGTTCCTCCAGGAATTCCTGCGGAAGTTCCTCCAGGAATTCCTCCGGAAGTTCCTCCAGGAAGTTCCTCCAGGAATTCCTCCGGAAGTTAATCCAGGAATCCCACCAGCTATTCCTCCAGGAATTCTTCCGGAAGTTCCTTCAGAAATTTCTACGGAAGTTCCTCCAAAAATTCCTCCGGAAGCTCCTCCAGAAATCCATCCGGAAGTTCCTTCAAAATTTTCCCCCTGGAATTCCTCCGGAACTTTCTCCAAAAGTTCCTCCGGAAGTCCCTCCAGAAATTTCTTCGGAAGTTCCTCCAAGAATTCCACCGGGAATTCCACCAAAAGTTCCTCCAGGAATTCCTTCAAAAGTTCCACCAGGAATTCCTCCGGAACATCCTTCAGAAGTACCTCCGGAAGTCCTTCCAGAAATTTCTCCGGAATTTCCTTCGGAAGTTCTTTCAGAAATTCCTCCGGAAATTTTCCCTGAAATTCCATCAGGAATTCCTTCGGATGTTCCTCCAATAATTTTCCCGGATGGTCTTTCGGACGCTCTTCCAGGAATTGCTTCGAAAGCTCCTCCACGATTATCTCCGGAGGTATTTCTGGAGGGACTTCCTGAGAAATTTCGGGAGGGACTTCCGAAGGAACTTTGGAGGACTTCTGGAGGTATTCCTGGAGGAACTTTCGGAGGAACTTCTAGAGAAACTTTCGGAATGAATTCCTGGAGGAACCACCGGAGGAATTCCTGGAGGAACTACCGGTGGAATTTATGGTGGAACTTCCGGATGGATTTCTGGAGGAGCTTCCGGAGGAATTCCTGGGAGAACTTCCGGAGGAATTCCTCGAGGAACTACCGGAGGAATTTATGGTGGAACTTCCGGATGGATTTCTGGAGGAGCTTCCGGAGGAACTTTCGTAGGAGTTTCTGGAGGAACTTCCGGAGGAATTTCTGGAGGAACTTTCGGACGAATTCTTGGAGGAACTTCCGGAGGAATTCCTGAAGGAACCACCGGAGGAATACCTGGAGGAAATTCTGGAGGAACTTCCGGAGGAATTCCTGACGGTACTTCTGGAGGAACTCCTAAATGAATTTGATTAGGGTTTCATGAATGAATTTCCAAATGATTTACTGAAGGAACTTCCGGAAGAAGTTTTGAAGTATTTTTGGGAGGAATTCCTGAAGGAATGTTCCAAAGATTTTCTGAAGGAACTTCCGAAGGAAATTTTTAAGGAACTTCAGAACTTTCCTAACGAACTCACGAGCTCCGAACGTAACTTCAGGAAGAAAAGGAACTTCTGAATAGATTACTGAAGAAATTTCCGAGGGAATACCTGAAGAAACATCCGGAAAGAAACTCCAAGTAAATGCCTGCAAGAACTTACGGAGGAATTCCTGAAGAAGCGAAAAGGAATAGAGAATCTGGGGTAGATATATCCATCCAAAAGTAAATTTCGTAATTCGCGAAAATCAGAGCGCGTACCTGATCATTTTATCATGATCTGATTCGTTGTGGCCCACAAACTGCCAGTGCACTGGTAAAGTCCGGTATGGTGTCGATCATATGTTTCGAATCAAAACAAACACGATGCCACGCACACCACCATATCCAATGACAGATGGAACTGAAAACGTTTTTTATTCAGGGTTCGGGTTGGCACTGACCCAGGTTTAAAAACGAATTCGACATTTGGAAAACGGCTCGCAACAGACGGAACCGTATTTCCACCAACGAGAGAGACGAACACTCCAATCGATAGATATTCAACTTCAAAAAAAAGTCTGTCCCAATTCCGTACCAGCAGAACCGCTGTTTCGAAAATCAATAACTGATCCCGGATCTTCTTAAATTCTCCCAGATATCACAAAAAAACCTGGTTACTGGACCTGTACAACTGGATGGAGTACAACACCGTACCTCCAGAATAGCGGCAGGTATCCCCCCCAGAAGTAGTACTGCGAGGTAGTTCCTGGGGGAAACGATGGTGGAGCCCAAGGGAGTTTAGTCGGTATTACCGGTATGGTCGAGTCCGACACTCCAGTACACTTCCGTGTGGTAGTTTGGCAACTACAATGCACGTGTACTGGGTTAGTGTGTAAATGCATTCTCCTTGAAAAAAAAAAAAAAAAAAAAAAGAATAGCGGCAGGTCAAAGTAATAGCTGTTCAAAAGCCTGGGAACCAGCGTCTGATCACAACTCATGCCGCCCAGTTGCCATGGTACCATGGATGAGTAAATTATTGGAGAAAACGATCCTTTCAAGAATCGACCATTGATTGGGCCGAGCAAAAACAGTTATGAATTAACTAAATATCAACAATTGAGGTAAGTGAATATATAAATTTATAACGGAGGGACAGAACTAAATCTCGGATTCCCGAACTCCGGTTTTAATGGTTCCTACCGCAATTTTGGAATAAGTAAAAAACGTCGGTATTGTATGACTCAAATGACCATAACTCTGTCTAATTTCAACCGATTTTTTTGGTTTTGCCAGGTTTCGACGGAGAAATTCATCTAGTTTTAAAATACTGTGTCAGACCGCCGGTTCTGAGCAATCAACTCAGGAAAAAACTACAGTTTTAGTAAAAAGAAATCAGATTAATCCACCTAGCGGTGATGGTGCCTTTATCGCTCGTTCAAAAGGTTTGGAAAAATCTAAAATAACACCAATATGTGGATTGGTCTTATTTTTAATATTTGTTCATAGGCTTAACAAAATTTATCGCCGAACGCAATTTGTTGCAAACAAATCGGATGAGCATAAGTGCAAAAAATCGGATGAGCATAAGTGCAAAAAATGGGATTTTGTTTTGAAGTTTTAAAATTAGTATTTTCACCATAACTTCTGATGCAATTGTACGCGCGAGTGAATAGATGAAGTCTAAGTGCTTAAAAAGAGAGCTAGACTTTTTTGCACTCTTTTTCACAATAAATAGTATTTTGACCATAACTTCTAAGCCCATAGTCCGATCTGGCCAATTTTCAATAGGAAACAATGGGACAGGATTCTATGTCGAATGCAACTTGTTTCGAGCAAATCGGTTAACATTTATTTATTTATTAAAAGCATTAAAGCCCGAAAAATGAGTGACATTTTTAACGCGATTTTTTCGTATAAATTTGTATTTTGGCCATAGCTTCCGATCCCATAGTCCGATCTGGCCAATTTTTCAATAGGCAACAATGGGTTGTATTGAGTAACTAGCCGAATAATTTAATTTAAGTTACAGCGGAGTTTAAGCTTTAAGAACTGTTGTTGGCATTTTTTTTAAATAGCATAAGCTATTCGAAAATACACAGCTGAAACATAACACCCAATATGTTACAGTTTTGACCCTGCGATTTGTGAACTCCCAATTTTAAATAGAATAATTAAAATTCAGGAACGTTTAGATTATAAACTTCATTGTACAGACCCCATTTTTCTGATATGTATGACATGCTAATTACAAATGTGTATTAGCCGTCTAACGATATAACATATAACAATTAGGACTCGTCTCATTGTACGAAATGACTTGAATTAAAAATAAAAGATACCGTTCCATTGAATAGATAGACAGATATCTTATCTGTCATATTGAAAAGCATAACTATTCTCTTGGTGGTTGATTTTTTTTTTAATTTAACGCACTGACATTTAAAGTTTAGTTTGTGTTTAATACGATATATTTTTACTTTAGTTTTGTGAATTTGGATATAGTGATCAGTTCTTCACTTAATTTGATAAATGGGATGAAGCTTAGAAGCAGATTAACGAAACATATGGGAAACACTCGTGAAGATGAATCGTTTATACTGGATATGTCATTTCAGATCCCTTTCAAACGCGTTTTTCTCTGAATGAATGAAGTCTTCAATCAAACGGTGCACAGGTTGATAAATTGATCACGCGACGCCTCTGACCAGAATGGATCGAAACAGCAAACAGTACTAGGGATCCTACAATGAGAGATATGCGATAGCGGCCATTGTGAGCCAATCGAGCGTTGAGAACTGTCAAAACGTGTGCCAAATGAACGTTGTTATTGTTGCAGATTGAGCGGTATTGAGATATATTTTGATAAAAGTTTTATCGAATAAACAATTTGTTTTACTTTCGCGAGTAGAAGTAATCTAGTTTATGTATCGTGTTTTGCTTATTTGTATTGCACTTTTATTTTAGTGACAATGCTTATTTGAACAATGTTAGTGGACAGACAAACATATTCCAAATTGTTATCAAATGCATAGTCATATACAAGCTTCAACATTTTGTGCTGCGGCAAGTGCTGGAAGCGTTTGCTAATAAAAGTAACAGCGTTGCTAAATGGTCTGGAAAAGTATTTGCATATCTCTCACTATAGGATTCCTAAACAGTACAGGGACCGCAGGCAGTGTGGGTCTCGAAACTTTGCAGGTAATTTAAAGGCGAACCCAAGTTGCTAATTGGCCTTAGAAATAAAATCGCAATAGTGTGCTCGGAATGTGAACTCACTGTCAAGCTTAACGCCCACATCTTGCACTTGGCTCACCCTTTTGGAGGGGCTGTCCTTCGATGGTATAGTACAAACAATCGGTTTTATTTTGCGATGAAGGGAAAATATACCGCATTTTGAGATGCTGGTTGCCAGGAAGTTACGAGAACACCACCATATAAATAATCGGTCGTTTTCTGGAGCTTCAAGCTGGAAATATGTCTAAAATACCACTTGAAAGGCCAAAAAAATAATTTTGTTTCACGATATATTTTTACTTTAGTTTTGTAAATTTTGATACAGTGATCAGTTCTTCACTTAATTTGATAAATGGGATGAAGCTTAGAAGCAGATTAACGAAACATATGGGAAACACTCGGGGGTGCATATTACCTCAGTTTACCCTAACATTATTGGTCTCCGAGCCTCTTATAGAAGGTTCGTTTTCGTAACAACTTTGATGCACGCGAGAGGCAAAAATGTTTGATCCGCCATATGTATGTGCTACCATGCGTCTCCATAATTTGCATGCTCAGGGAATCAAACAGAGCTTGTTACTGACAAGCGCACCTCGCAACAAACCTTTATCATAAACCCGAACACAATATGTCAAGAATCATTTGCCTTGCAAGTTCTAATATTTCCAAGAGTACGATGCTATTTTTGTAATCAGAGTTAAATTCTCGAATATTTATTACGTTTAATATTTTTTTAAATATTATTATTAATATTTAATATTATTGTTAATATTTAATATTTATAATTTTATATTAACCAGAATAAGATTGGTGGAGCAAAATTGGTTTTTCGAACCCCCTCAATATGGTCTAATGCACCGAATGAACACAATGACGTTTGAGCGGTGCGCTGTTTACTAAAAATGAACACTTGAATGAACTCGATGAATGAAAAAGTATTCATACTTAGTAAACAGCGCACCGCTCAAACATCAATGATGAACTCGGTGCATTGGACCATATAGCCTTGCTTTGGAAAGTTTTCGTTCTGGTCATATTTTTGTCTTCGTATAAACTGTCATAGGGGGTGACAATGAAACAAATGTAGGTGAGAATAGACAAAGAAAAGAAACAAAACAAACTAGGAGATATTTTTTCATAAACCGAACTTTTTAGAAGGCTCGGAGATCCATTGCACAATGGTCTGATTTAGCATTTTAGCTTAGCATAGCTTAGAATAACTCGATTTCAGGAATATTAGAGACTACTAGCGGTATTTTCCACTTCCGTTCGATAGAAGGCGTGGAGCGCCACCAGTTCCAAGTGGTTGTTAGCTGGGAGCGGTCCTAGTTGTTGAGGAATTTGCAGCAAAAGGCATTGTTTACGTTTGCGACATTGGCCCTTATGAAACAACAGTGTCGAACTGTACATGTCAATGGTTTCTAATCCGTGATTGATCAGGTCTGGTGTAAATTGTACTACGATCCAAGAGAATATGGATTGGGATTAAACACCTATTCTCGAAGTACACGTTTCAGCAGCTCACAAATCTAGATTAAGAACTGCGCAGGCCAAGTCCTTACAGTCAGTTGGGAAAGCAGGGGAGTGTTAGTGTGCATCACTACAATACCAAGGAAAGAAAGTTTTGTTCATTAGTGATGAGTCAGGCTAGGGCTGAATATTAATTTAATAAAGACAAAAAAAGTTTTGTTAATTGGGTAGGGTAGATAAACTAAAGCATAGATCGAAGATTCACCAAGAAAAGTGATGTAAGTCCAAACCACATTTGGTCGGGGTTCTGCCAAATCGAACAAAACGCCAACAAAAAACTACTTATTTTTTTGCCCAAGATTACGCTTAGAGCAGATTTAATTGATTTAAAATAGTATTAGATTTTTCACTACCGCATAACTAAGGATATCCTACAACAACTGTGTAAGTGAATTGATATGAAATGATTTACGTTTTACTTTACCGATCAAAATATCACAAGTCAGTCAGTAAGCCGCTTGGTGTGTTTTGACAGAACCCCGACCATTTTATTTTTAAATAGGGACGAGCTTGGACACCCGCATTCCTGCTTGTAAGGCAAAAGTGGTAGCCACTAGACCACCGGCTCGTCTAATGGTCCGATTCAGCATTTAAGCAGGAACAACTATTTCTCTACGTTCTTATCTAATTTAGACACTTGATGTCTTTAGAAAAGTTTTTCGTAATGATATGTTACATTTTTCTGAGAAAAAGGTTGAAATCTGAAGTCAAACTTTTGTTTATCCAAAATCCTATGCGGTTGAACCTTTTTACAAAGAAAACTTTATTTCAAGAAACTTAACCAAAGGCATTATTAAACCATAACTTCAGTTGAGCTCATTAAAATAAGGTGCAAGAAAAAAATGGACGAAGAAACGAAGTTTCCGATCGTACCATCATCGACGGTATGTCGTTTATTTCTTTCCGTCTGCCGCAAAATTATAACTCTGGTAGCACAATAAGAAGCAGCAGCACAAGCACTCACTTAGAACACGTGATTGTTGGCTGCCAATCTTACTTCCTCCTCAAATTTTAAACTTTAAATTAGGATGACCTTTAGGATTTTTATTTACTTTAGCTTTATGGAAAATAACACAGGTTTACGAACAAATGCGGTTCATTGAAATTGAGAAATTCCAGTACAGGCTAGAAGCCTGCTTTTAGCAAAGATTTGGCTGTTGCATTTTGTAGGGACTAGGTGGGTTTAATTATCGTAGGTCGTGAGGACCACTTTTCGAAGTGATTGATTTCGATGTTTTACAACACATTTCTTCTACATACTAAATGTTTGTTTGAAACGTCTGGTCGACCATTGGAGTGGTGGTGTGGTGTGAGGAAGGCATTAGCATTGTTACGGTGTAATTCGTAGATTGGACACTAGTGATACTCATGTTTTACTTTTGAGATCCTTATCTAGAATGCTATCAGAAATCAAGAAGGGGAGTGGTCCTTGATGAGGATTACTACTCCTGCCCACGCCCATCTTCACCGTAACTAGAGAGAGGAAGGAGGTGTTGATGTGGTTCTTACTTAACGAGTGACCACCAACTTAGCGACCCTCTCATAAGTACCACGGAGTTGGATAATGAGGAAGGTATCCGTTGAGTCAGGATTTGCCTGTAGCAGTCAATGTAACCGTGGTAGATCTTACCCCGTAACACACCACTTAAAGGGTCTACCCAGCGTTACGGGTTGTCTATTGGAGTTGGTGAGGAAGGAGACAGAAAAAAAGTCAAACTTAAGCATAACATCGATACATAAAACCGATTAGAAAAGCGTAATAAAACTTTTCGGAGCGGTTTTCACTCTGAGAGTCACAACTTCAAAATCATTACTTTTTAACTACTGCATCAATTTTTAATCTCCTGTCATGATATAAAAGCAAAACAGTAAGAGTTTAAACAAAAATACGCAACCCTTTTATTCGTTTGGTTTTTGAGCTTGAGCTTGAGCTTGATTGACTGCTCGTAGTTGCTACTCCATTATGACCAGATCAGCTGTTTTTGCACAGGGAACCAACAGATGTTTGCTTGGGACTAGCTCACATCTTCAATGTACAAGTACTGGTGATCTCATTTGTTAGGTCATACTGGCGCCTGCCACGTCAGAATGCAAGTCAATGTAGGGAAGGGGGAGGAAATGATGATGCAATCACTCGCCCACTGCAAGCCGAATATACCTCTGCACTTACCACGAGTTCATGCGGAATTTGTTGGAATTTCTGGGTTAGGTTGGAGAGGCATTTCCAATTCTAGCAGATTACTGATAGAATACTCAAGTTGAAGGTATAGGTATAATAATAATGGAAACGGTATGGAAGTCCATTTCCAGTTCTAGCGATTGCTAGAACATGAGAAATAAAGAGAAAGATACAAAGTAGGAGAATGGAACGGACCTGGGATTGAACCCACAACCTCCTGCGTATGAGGCAGAAGCAGTAGCCATATGACTACTAAGCCCGCTACCCTTTTATTCGTTTGGTTTTTATATAAAAACTAACAAAATTTGTTTTTTTCTGATTACTTTTTTCAATTACTAATTTTTAATTTTTTAAGGTATGTTGATACAAAAACATATCAACATATAAAAAAATCGAGTTGTCGGACAAGCGATTCCGTTGAAAAAATAAAAGTATTCGATTCCCCATTTGCATAATACATAATACCAAACGGCATGGAGACGCATGGTTGCTTATTATGTACATTTTAAGACCGTCCAGAAACTACGTGTTCATTTTATTTATTTTATTTGTAGTTTTTACCACTCTTTTTACATCTGGTTCATTTTGGCCTTCAAATGAAACCGTTCTCTTCCTATGCCAAAGTTTCACATGTTTCGGTCATTGCTTAACCGAATAACTCCATTTAGGAATCCACAGAACACGGATTTTTCTTTCTAAATTCTTCATATAATGAATCAATCGATTTGTCATAGATTAAAATAGAAGACGTTGATTAACCAATATCCTCGTTAAAATTTTCCAGTTGTTTTTCTACAATTATTCTTGGCATATCATCCAAATAACCTCTAAAGATTTTCCAAATAGATTCGGGATTTTATGACCTTAAATTTCTACTCGAATTGATTTGAATATTAACTACCTTCGATAATTGAAAAGCAAAAGGGTATGATGTTCTGTAAAGTGAAGTTAATTAATGACATCCTTCAAGATTCCCTCTATAGTGATTTAATAGGTGGTTCTCCTTTCTCTCCATTCAGACCACCCCACGCCCAATAATCATTGTTGACTACGAAAACAAAATACCCAGCATTGCAAAATCGTAGAAGCGCAAAACTTACCGGTGGTGTGAGATCGGCTGTGTGCTTTTCTTCCAAGTGACGCCGAGTCAGTCGCCGATTGATTCTGATGATCACCCTGAAACGAGAAAAAAAAAGACATCTCATGAACGGGCACGAGAAAGTGGTCGAACGAAAAAAAGAGCATCAACAGGTGTGCTACATCCCACTTTATTACTGCACAATAACACAAGGTGCTTTGCGATAGCATGTGGGTGGGACACCGAGGGAGGACCGGAAAAAGGCAGACAATTTTCTATGTGGCTACGTTACTCACCTCACTCTGTATGATGTAGAATGATGTCTCCCCATTTCCCTCGCCACCGTTGGCATCCTTTTCGGCGCCTTTGCCTTTCCCCTTTTGCAATGTCATTTTCAGTGGTAGTCGGGGTTTGCGCTTTTCGCCTCGATTAAGTTTTATCACAGTTTTCAGGGTTCCGGTAGATTCGGAGTTTCTGGATGATTTGGTACCGCTACCACTTTTGGAGCTGGTAGAGGAGGTACTGGAACATGTGCTCACAGCGGAGCTCACCGACGTCGAGGTCGCCGGTTTGTGTAGAACCAATTCTTTGCGGCGTTGCTTCTCTTCGCTGGCCGCCTGCAAGGTCAGCAGTCCCAGGTGCTTCAGATGAGACTCCTTCTGTTTGGCAGCGTCGTCCAACGTCTCGGCTGCAGCTGAGTATGCTATGCCGGCTGGATCCTTGGCGGAATCAGCAAAGCTTGGAAGCTCGTTCTCTACGCTATGCGTATCATTTACGACAGTCTTGATATCATCGGTTTTTGGAACATCGATTTGTTCACGGTTGCAGTTCTTAACCGCTTCTAGGTTTTTAGTTTTCTGAGCTTCTTCTGGAATTTCTTCGAAAATAGCAGATTTATCAGAACCTTTATCAGTCTGTATTGCAATAATGCTAAGTGGAGATTTATTGCCTGCGGCCACAACGGTCGTTATAGCAACGGCCGCTGCAGCGTTTTCACTCTTGGAAATTATTTGCAAGGGTGATTCTGAAATTTTGTTTATAGAGATTTCTTCCTTGGCCACAGCCACTTCTTTGAAGGGCAAAATTTCTAGTTCTGCCTTTACATGGGTATGATCGAATTTTAACTCGTCTTTGACCTGATTGGGATCTTTTTTAAGAAGGGTGATGGCGGGAAGATTTTCTAAGGTTATCGCATTCGATACAATTTGCGCAAGTTTTGGCGGTTCTGGTTGTACACATTCTACTACATCGGAAGGTTCCGATGATGTAACTGATAAAACTAAATGTGAATCAGCTGAGGTGAGACTCAGCGTTGTCACAGTCTTTGATGGGAGAACTTTCTCCAAAACCGACACAACTTCATCGATGGTTTTGGGGCTGGTCGGCTTACTCGTCACTTCCGGCACTGCTGGAATCACTTTCTTCGCCTCCTGCTCTTGTTTAATCTTCTCTTCTAAATTTTTCTGCTCTTCTTCCTGCTTCAAGCGTTCGGCTCGAAGCTTTTCTTCGCGCACCTTTTCTTCTACACGTAGCTTTTCTTGTCGCAATTTTTCTTCTTTAGCTTTCTCATCTTCTTTGCACTTGTCTTTCACATTCCGAGCTTTTGGCTTCGGTTCCTTTGCAACGCTTTTTGCTTTCGATTTACCCACTCGCTCTCCTTCTGAGTCGGATCGCGAGTCACTTTTCTTCAAACTGCTTTCTACTTTGTTTATAATACTTAACAACACATCCTTATCATTCGAGCGATCGGAAAGAGGCGATTCATTGCCCGAACCTTCTTCTTTAGGAATCACTACCACAGGGGGAACCACATTACTTTGCACTCTGCTCGGTTCCACAACACCGATAATTTCCTTTAATTTTTCGATTTCCATGGTTTCACCATGTAGCTTTTCACCTTTCATATTTCCATCATCTGTAACTTCATCATCTTCCTCCCTTTTCTCTTCTTTCACTACCACTTGTTGAAATTCTTGCTTCACAGATGTGCTACCGTTAGAAGATATAGCAATAACAGTAGCAGCAGACGCCACCTCATTATCACTTCCCTTATCCAATTTGATTTTTTCTTGCACTTGAACGATTTCGCCCAATTTGGGATCCTTCTCGATTCCAAGATTATTTTCGAGGAATGCTGGCTCACTATAAAACTCCTTAACACTAATCTCTGATACACCTTCACTAACTAGTTCAGGACTGAGTGACGAGTCCTTTTCCAACTCGCTACTGGGCGTCTCCTTCGACGGAGCTTCTGTGTCAATGGTCAACGGAACGGACTCGGATTCATCCGTATCCATTGGTTCCGATTTAATTTCAACGGGCGCTTTGAGTTTTGTCGGTGTCGCGAATTCTTCCTTTTCTTTGGGAGTGCTCTTTCGCTGACGAGCACTCCGACGCACAGTTTTTTCGTCCTTTGAAGACGGTAAGATGGTGGGGGTCTTCCGTTCATTGAAAGCCTCTGCCATTTTGTCCAAAATTTTGGACTTGGTGTCATTCTCTTCCATGAGTTCCCGTTTAATTTCCGACAAACTGGTGTCGTCTTTTTTGTCCTCATCCTCCTTGACGAAAGAAGTGTCTAAAGTCGTGCTGATATCGGTTACATCCGAACATTTGGAAACGGAATCCGACCGACGACGTTCCTGTTTGACAGTCACTGTTGCGTCTACGGGAGTGGAGTCCTTGACACCTTTATCCTTGGATGCGACTGCTTTCTTCTTAGAGACAGGACTATCGGTAGCGCGCGGTTTACCGTTGCGCAGATTTTTGTTTTTATTATCTTCCTCTTTCAGGGTCACGGTCACTTCCTTTTTGCCTTTGGCGTTCACTTGTTTGCGTGCGATCACTTTCTTGCCTAGTACAGGTTTTCCCACAATTGGCCTAGTTTTACGTTTCAAAAGTGCAGTTTTCTTGATAGCTGTTACGGAGGCTTTGGATTTATCACTGTCCGAAGCTTCAGATTTCTTCTTTTTAGTGACATTTTTACGAGCGGCAGCCTTGGGCTCTTTTGTATCAGTTTTGTCCTTTTCTTTATCCTTCGAACTGGACGCAGATTCTGTAGGCTCATTAATTGTAGCACGAGTAGTTCTGCTACCGCTCGTTGATTTATTGCTGCTTGAGCCGCTCGTATTCGCTATGGATTCTGTCGAAGGCGTTTCAGCAATATCTTCAGTTGATTGAACTGAATCCTCATTTGTCGTCAGGAGTTGTTTTGACTTTTGCCTGCTCAAGGATACGCGACTGCCCTTACCTTTACTGGTCGGGGTTGAGGGGGCTGAATCGCTACCACCGCCGAGGGAAGGGGTGGGAGAGTCCGAATTCACCGATCTGGGCTTCTTTTCACGGGTTGCCATTTTGAGAAGCACAGCTAGGCACTAGATCTGTGGAAAACGTAAAAAGAGAGAACGGAAAACATACCAATCAGTATCACAGTATACGAACACTACAATGTAAGAGAAAGAGGCTTAATGAATTTATAAACATACACTCCACTGCAGCTACAGGAAACCATAATCAGAACCGTCGATAGCTTTCGACAATTTCTCGCTTATCCTTCCGACTAGTTCCGTTTCACGAACGCATAGCAAACAAACAACAAAGCAAACATATGTCCCCAGAAATTCAAGAACACCACATCAGGCAGGAGCACAGATCTCACCAATTGGCAAATTATAAATTTAAAAGTTGGCAGTACTTATTTCCCTGCTCACGAAGTTCTCTACTCCGATCCGACCATCATTCGAACGCACACTCACACCACTCGATCGCTACTAAACTAACCGAGCGATACGACGAGACTTCAACCTCCGCGGCTGTGCCCAACATCATCTCTTTGTGTGTTTTACCCCGGCTTGTTTCTCACACTCAAACTCTCTATCTATGTCCGATGGTGCTCTGCTGCTGTACATCGAACATCGGGCATATGAATTTCCAACTAGCATAAACATAAGTCACACGTACACAGCCAGTGAGCATAAGCAACACACGCACATGCATAATAGCATAGCAGGCGGCGTTCGCACTCACACCCCTGCGCAGTGTCGCCGCGTCATAACACCCCACACATCACCGGTCGCGGTCCGCCGATGCGATGGAGATGGATGGAGAAGCAGGCTGTTGCTGACTTTGGCACATCAACATAGCGAGCGGCGGCGATCGTTCGTTACCAACATTGACGGCTGTGTGCTTATGCTGCGCTCAATGTTGCTCGCCTACTGGACCTATGCTTTGCTTATGCTTTTCCACACAGAAAGCAGTGTCCCACTGACGGTGACGTAGATAGGGACTACGACTTCGCTCGATGCAGTAGCATACGAGAGCTTTCCTGATGAAATTTTCCTCACTTTTAAATTAAATTAAGTGCAAATAACGCCTCAACACTCGTGTCAAGAATTTGGTTGGCGTCCGCTTTGGTAGCTTTGTGCTATGAATTATGAATTCGATACCCATTGAGGGCATATGCATGTTCAACATTTGAAGTAGAATAACGATACGAATCTATTGCGTGCAGATTTAATTTATTTTTACTGCTATTAAACCGCATAGCTAAACTAGTAAATATACTATTTCGAAGCGACGAACATGAAACATGTTATTCGACTATCTTGATGGTGTTTTATATAATAACTTTGTAGTCTGAGCAATTTTCTGCGATAAAAATGCAAATAATTACATTATAGCCAATGGATGAACAATTCGTCTATCCAACATTTATTCACAATTGTGTTTTGGTTCCTTTTTCTTTTAAATTACGATAGCAAAGCTTCAGAGGGATTGTTATATTATTTTTTGACTTTAACAAGCATAACAAGCACAAAACTTTCGAAAACCTCAACTAATTACAAGTTCTTTTCAGGAAAAATAAAATAAAAAATAAAAATCAACTTTTCATATAGTAATCCTCAACCGCTTTCCTTTCCTGGTTGCATTCAGAAGGTGTTAAAACCTTGCAGATCGTTATTGAATTTGATAACGATCGGCCATTGTGTTTCAAAGTTATTAAGAAAATGGTGTACCAAACTAAAAAAAAAGGTTCTCCGAGCCTTCTATCAAAAGTTTGATTTTGAAGTGATTCTAAGGCCTGTACTCGAAAAAAATGCACCATTTTTATCCGTCTGTAACTTTTTTGTCCGTGGGTAAAAATTGATGAAAATCTGGGTATAACTAGTTTGGAGTGTATTGTTTACATGTGCAAAATATCATAACAATCGGTGCAGTGAGTATTAAGATGTCATCGAAACAAGAAGAAAATCGCCGGAGAATTGTGCGCGCCGTCATGGAAAATCCGACTGCGACCATGAGGTGGATCGGAAGACAACTGGGAATCACCCATACAACTGTATCTCGGGTGGTAAAATCGTTTAGAGAGTCCCAGACGACCGAGCGGCGGGCTGGAAGTGGAAGAAAATTGAAGACAGCTGACCCTGTGAAGGCCCGGAAGGTGTTGGGTTATTTCAAGCGTAATCCGAACCTTTCGATTCGCGACGCGGCTCTGAAGGCAAAGTGTTCCGCCTGGTTCGTTCAGCAAACCATGAAACGAGCTGGGCTTCGTGTATTCAAGGTCCGGAAGGCACCGAACCGGCGTGATCAACAAAACACGACGGCCAAGTCCCGCGCAAGGAAGCTCTATCGAGAGTGGTTAACGAAGCCGATGTGTGGTTATGGATGACGAAACCTACATCAAGGCAGACGCAAAGCAGATACCGGGGCTGGAGTTCTACGTTGCCAAATCACGGTTTGATGTTCCGGAAGACATAAGGAAGAAGAAAGTGGACAAATTCGCCAAAAAATACTTGCTTTGGCAGGCCATATGCCAATGCGGTAAGCTGAGCAAACCGTACATCACAACGGGAACCATCAACAGCGAAATTTACCGCACCGAGTGCCTCCAGAAGCGTCTGTTGCCCTTCCTGCGGTCCCACGGAGGCGAGACATTATTTTGGCCGGACCTGGCATCATGCCATTACGCGCGATCGACGTTGGATTGGTACAGAGACAAAAACGTTGTTTTTGTACCAAAAACCGCCAACCCCCCAAATTCACCAGAGATTCGTCCGGTGGAAAGATTTTGGGCTATTATGAAGGCCAAAGTTCGAAAATCGTCCAAGGTGTTCAAGAACGAGCTGGAGTTGAAGAAAGAATGGATGAAAGTGACCAAAAAGGTTGGCTCCACCATTGCACAAAATGTTATGAGGGGTCTTAAGGGAAAGGTGCGGGCTTTCAGCGATGGAAAGGAAATTGAATAAAATAAATATGCCGAAACATAATCCATATGTATTAGTTCATTCCCTGAAAGTTTCAAGAAAATCCGACTTAAAATAAATTTTTGGCGAACACTTTTGTCTGGTGCGTTTTTTTCGAGAGAAAGACAGAAAGTGCAGTACGTGTGAACCGGTCTGATGTTGGTTCAAAATCGGGCAAATGTTAAGCCAAACATGAAAAACATCACTTTTTCGAATTTTTGTTTTAAATTTTATAAATAGCTAAAGACCTAAATTAAAAAATCAAATGAGCGAATGAATCTATTTGAAGGAAAAGGCAAATATAGAATATTGTGCTATCACCAAACAAAAAACCGTATTCGAATATTTATTTTTAAAAAATCAGCCAGAACTGGGTTGTGAATTTTTGTTTTGGCATCTGCTTTGGTGTAAAATTCAAAACTTAAAAAAAAAACTTCGCTGTTATAAAATCTTATCCGATGTCTGGATGTGTATTAACAATAATCTGCTTTGCAAATTCGGTAATTATTGATTAGCGAACTGTCAGTTATCACGTTTGACTTTAATTTGAGATTACTTCGGGAATTGAGACAACACCAGTAGTCTGCACTGTAGACACTGTTATAGTATCAATCCCTGCATACGCTTATGTGTATCTGCCGGCGGATGGCGCTGGTTCCGAGTTGTTGCTCCTCGAGCGTACCAACGCGATCCTACAGTCGAATTCGCCGAAGCAATTGCATTGCAACGACCACGACCAGCACAAAGCAAGAAAAGCTGTGCATAAGCGAACGGGGAAAATGTTCTGAACGAGCAACATCACACAGTCAAAACAGTGAAAAAATCTCTCATCTGTGTCGTTGTCGTTTCCCCTAGTGGGCCCTCACTTCCTAAGCACGGAGCCGGCTGTTGGTCGACGGGTCGGTAGATGCTGCTGCTGCTGCTGTAGCTTGCTGCCATGGGATATGATGCGGCTTGTCGCAGGTGAAGGGGATGATGTTCAATGAGCTTATTCATGAAAAAGGTTTTCCATTGAAAATTCAACACGTTTCCTATGGTATTATATTTTCACTAGAATCATAGAATGAAGAAAAACCCGATTGTAATAGTAAATTTTGAGATTCAACAAAATAGCTCTAACGTATAATGATAAGTAATTTCAAAAGCTGTTACTTATAATTATTTAACTCAACGGTCAATAAAAAGGAAATGTTCATCTTAAAAATTGGCACATCAAAATAAGACCCAAAACTCGCAAAATATTTACTTTATTATGGGGTGGTATCTTAGTTGCTTAATGTTGGTAAATCGGTAAATATAATGTTGCTTGTCCGTATGGGCGCGTGCATCTCTTATTTCATTGCACGAGGGTAGCAAAAGTCAGCATCAACTACCACACATATATTGTTAGAGAGGTAGATAGGAGCAGCGTTGATGCTTGATTTTCACAAGTGCGAAGAAAATCGCTTCCCCTTGTCGGGTATTCATTAGAAAGCTACGTGCGGAAAATTCTCCCCCAACAGCAATAAACATTCCTGTGGGTCCTTTGCGAGGAGTGACCATTAACAAGCGAAAAACCAGCCCTAAGCCAACAAAGATTTGAATTTCATTATTTTAAATTAACCGGGCATTCAGTTAATGAGAAAAAAGAAGATGGCTTCTCTCTTAATGGCTTTCTCTTCTTTCGCCCCATTTCTTCGTCGGCTGCTACTTCTGCTGACTAGAATCGCTTACTTTTTCCTGCCACGACGAATGGTTGGTGCTCAAGGGGAACCGGTATTATTTTTTCTTCTCGCAAGCAACTTGCTCTCACCCAGGTGAACCGTACCAGACGACCCACGATGGGTCGACACTACCGCCGCGTCAAGATGCTGTGAAAATTAATTAAGATAACATGGGATTTCAGTAATTGTTATGGGGATACTTTTCCCTCAACGACTTTTGGGCGACCGCCGAAGAAATCAATCAGCCATATCATAGGCAAATGGAATTGGTGTAAAGATGTCAAGGGTCATTGCGTTCTATCAATTATGGGAAAACGCGCTAATGATTGGGGACAGTTATGGAAAGTAAAAGAAAAGCTGCCTTTAAGGCGATAATACTCTTTTTTCTTTTAAAATCAATCCGTATGAAGTTGATTGGTACTATACCAAGGAGGAAACTTCTCGAATTTGAGAATCTGGTTGATATATACTCAACATCTAGAACTCAAACTGTTTTTCCCCTAGGGGTAACTTTTGGTCGCAACCCCTAGGGGGGTCGCGGACTGATCATTGATGGGTCGCAAATAACAAATATTCATTTATACTTTAGTCCCTATTTTATCCGAGAAATGTCTACTAGCCTCTAGATTTAGATAAAAGATTTAGATAAATAATGGATGGATAGAGAACATGAAATTTTACGAAATCAGTAGCCTCGTTTCTTATCAAAAGAGTTGAAACATGAATGCTGAACTGAGGTGGACACTCAAAAATAGAACCAAAAATTGCTGAAATTTTGGCAAACACAATCCAAATCTAATCAGAGTCCAATCGAAATCCAACATAAATCAAATCCAAAAAATATATAGGATAAAACGTTCTATCGTTGTGGTAGTGTTAAAGTAGTCCATTCTGGATATGATAGCATTAAAAACAATTGTGGGTACGCTAAAAATCTTCGAAATAACTAGAACAGCTTTTGTTTGAAAAACTTTCGTTCAAAATGATGAAAAATCAACATTTTTCGTTAAAAATTTGAATCGCTTGAGCCTTTTATTGCGGTAGTGCTAAGGTCCTATTGTTGCGGTACCGCTCTCCATAAGGATTACATGCAATACCGCAACAATAGGACTGACCTTCAAAAAATATCGCAACGATAGGCAACTGAGTCCTATTATTGCGGTACTTTGTTTTTATTGTGATAAAAACAAAACAACATAAATTCAGCACAATTGACCTAATATTTACGAAACTATAGTTAACGAGCATCCTATTCGACTACTACAATGTGGAAAATGACCAACAGGTAATTTTTGAAGAATTTTTTAGATCAATTTTGTTTTGACACGGTGCTTAACCCCTCCATAATAGGTCGTTTTACCCTATATGAGCGTTATTTCAAGTTCTATTAGAACCACATTTCAGAATGTTATGGAATTAGAGGTATTCATAATTCAGAGCTATTTTGAAAACAGAACTCAATATGTGTCATATGATGGAAAGACAACGTATATTGAACCCTTACTGTTTCTTGTACACAAGGATGTTATCGATCATTTAGTAATTTGTGTTCGATCATTTAGTAGTTTGTCAATAACTCATTCCAGACGCCGAATTTAAAAATATTTTGTATGGTAGACATCTACAACTCTGCCTAATGGTTCGTTGTTTGAATTCCACTGGTAACGAAGTTAAAGCTATAGTTTCAGTAACTTAGACTAAATGATAACCAAATTACAATCATTTAGTTTAAGTTACTACAACTAGCGCTATAACTCTGTTATTAGTTGAATTCTAACAACGAGTCATTAGACAGAGTTGTAGAAAAACCTTCGCACTAGAAGTCCACCATACAACACATTTTCAAATTCAGCTTCTGGAATGAGTTACTTACTTACGCAAATTACTAAATGATCGATAACATCCTTGCTTGTACATATTAATGACATCACAAAAATAGGACTTGATGCTCCTAGTCTCAGGGTTTGCAGAATTTGCTCTCAATAAACAACGATAAAAGAAAGGCAAAAACAGTTCCGAATCATATCAAGCCATGATAACATTTTTTTTCAAACTTGTATACAAGTGCGAAAAATAGAATCGAATTGGCAGCCTCCACAAAGAAGTGATGATTCTCGCTTCGTTCTCGCTCATTTTTAGTTGAGGACCGCACAGCTGTGTAGAATAAGATGAAATGCATCATCAGAACCAGTGCTCATGAGGTATACCCTCCCGAATCAGTTCTTTATCATGACAGCTTGCGAAAAAGTCTCTCACGGTATGCTACGTATCGTATATGTATAGTGTATACAGAGATGATAAGTGAGATACTTTTCCATTCTCTTTTAGATTCAATCCCTATCCAGACTATTTGCAGACGCATTCGGGTGTTGATTCAAGTTCATTTATTTCAATTAGAAAAACCGCGTATATTCCAAAAACAGCACAAAAAGAGCCACGTGAAAAATGCATGAAAAAGTAACAAAAAGCAAGTGCATTGAAATTTCATTAAACAAAATTAGGGGATACAAAGGGGAGAAGTCCACATCTCTACGACTAGCTCAACTTCAATAGTAGCCCGGTTACTGTTGGTCGTCGAAGGATCTTCGATCCTCCATTCAGATCAACAAATTATACGCAGCACGAGCCTACCAGCAGTATTGGATTGGCATTGAACACAGTCATTTACCTGCATGGAATATTAGATCCTCATGTTGTAAACTTTGTAAAAACATTGAAATGGGATAAAAATGCCAAATATTTTGATGTTTCGCCTTAGGGCCGTACACTAATTACGTATGCAATTTTTTTAGGATGTAAAATTTTTCCCATACAAATTATTTTTTATTTATATGGAGCGTAAGAAAATAGCAGAGCCCCCCCCCCCCCATAAGCGCTTACGAAATTAGTGTACGACCTCATACTTTTGAATGATTGAATCAACATTATCAAAATCAAATGAATGCATTCTGATTATGTGAAGATGGTCAATATTAGTCATATATTAAATAATGATCATGTTTGTTGGATACATAATGGCACTGTGGTAAGACCGCATCGTGCTTTCGTGCTGTGCGGTTCTTTTCTCTCTTTGCGGAATGTTGAAACGAAATTTTGGACAATTCTCTTTTATTGCTGCCTACTTGCCTTTCCAGTGAAATAGCCAGCAAAGGAATTTGTTGAGAGCTGATCTTCAAATTTTAACTCGCAACATATCCATTTTTTTCATAATTGGTGACTTCAACGCCAGTTACAAAATGACTTCTTCTTCTTCAATGGCTCAATGGTTATTAATTGAAAGCTTTTCTATGCCCGCCATTGCATGAGTATGTTTATTGTTTGGCAAGTACAATGGATACCCTTTGCCCACGGTGTCGAGAATGTGTCCCACCAGAAAACACCCTAGACCGGACCGAGAATCGAGCTCGCCTTCTCCGGATTGGCAATCCTACGCCTTTGCTCGCAAGGTTACTGGAGACCACAAAATGACTAGAAATACAAAAAAAATCCTAAGGGAGCCGTACGATACAATAATTTGTTGATAATAATGTACCATTTATCTCGCACAATACTCAATATGTTTCAAGCATGTATTATACTCCTGATTGATCCAATTATAAAAAATAAAAATGTAGATTTTAACAAGGATGTTGTCGATCATTTATTAATCTGATAGATGAATCTGATCTGATGAAATGATAGAATTTAGTAGTTTGTCAATAACTCATTCTAGAGACTAAATTTCAAAATGTGTTGTATAGTGGACTTTTAGTTCATCTACAACTCTGCCTAATAGTTCGTTATTTGAATTTCAATAATAACGTAGCTATAACGCTAGATACAGTAACTTATACTAAAGAATTGCAATTTCGTTATCATTTAGTATAGATTACTGCAACTAGCCCCTTAACTCCTTAAATAGTGGAATTCAAACATCGACCTGTTAGGTGGAAACCCTTCGAACTCGAAGTCCACCATACATCACATTTTGAAATAAGGCCTCTGTTATAAGTTATTGGAAAACTACTAAACAACTAAACGATCGAACGCAGATTACTAAATGATCGATAACATCCATGGATTTTAATCATTCTTCCTTCGTCGCAACACCACTGTGCCCAAAATAATCTTTTCACTTTTATAAAACGGTATCATGAAATAAACACCTTGGAAATCGTCAAAGTTTACGATGCAATCATTGCTTGAAGCTGTTAATCATCACACAATAATTCTACACTCACATCTCCCCTATTTATTCGTATCACTAGAGCTTATATTTACATATTAAAATACATTTAAAAATGTGTCCTCAAATAGAAAAAAAGTCACTTCGGCACAAAAACTTTTAGCCACACCGTGCTGCCAAAATGCCAGGATCCTTTTTTAATGTGAAAATAAGCCTTCATCGTTAATGGGAAAATTATCGAATACGTTGACGCCAGAATGTTATTTATGATTTCAAAAAGTTAAACTAATATTCTCTTGAAATGTTTAGATGGATGTATCTTATCAAACAAATAAACATTATCTTCTTCTATCTATATTTTACATAATAAAAATGAGTTGAGTTTTCCTTCCTGACGATTTAACTCGCGAACGGGTTGACCGATTTGTATTTTTTCCCTAATCGACACGTTTTCGGATCCGCATGGTTTGTATATACAAAAAGTTAATGAATTTAGCGGGGAAACGTAAAAAATCATTAGAATACAATTTTGGGTCAGCTGTTGAGGAAAACAAAACAAACGCACGGAAATTGATCTAGAGTGCGGTGCTGCAAATAGTTCATTTGTGACATTTGCAACACCCGACCAAAGCTGAGTTTCTTTCGCTAGTTATGAATAATACCCTCTGGCATCACGTTGTCGTGGCATGTTCATATGTTTGCTTACGTCGCATTCTCTGCCGTTCCAAGAGAGAATGAGAGACTAAGATGTTGAAAGATTGAATGAAAATTGCTTATGCCGGGAATTGTATTGAAGTATGCCGGGAAAGCAACCGCTGTGACTGAAATGAGTGCTACACTTCGGTTTTTTTAATTATTAAATAGCTTTTTCCGACGATGCTTAGCAAGGACAGCTATTTTTAAGCAGAGGTAAACCTTATTGGATTATCACACGGCCCACACAATTCAGGATAAGTTGCTTCCTTTCATAACTATCAATAAAATAACGCAGTTGTACACATGTTATGCCGGTAAGAAACCCTATTTGAAGTGGTGTAGGTTTTACATTCAATTTCCCAAGCATTTTATTAAGTGTTGTTCAATCTACAGAGGACGCTTTTTTCATCTAATCTTCAAAAGATATGACCTTTGTACTAAGCAATATGAACAGCTCTGCCATATTTTTTCCACATAGCATCTAATATATGTTTATGGACAATCCTTGCGGAATCCAAATTTAAAGGTACTCGCGTTTTCAAGGGCACCCCATTCATAACGCGTTTCTCACAGATGGTGCTGACGGCGAATAAGCTCGATGACATACTGACGTGTGTGCATGCGCGAACGCGTCCAAGTCAAAAGGAATCCTATTGCTGATATTCTGCTTCACGAATGCTCAGACGCGTTCGCGCACGCACACCCGTCAGTATGTCATCGGCCTAAGCCTATTGTCAGTTTTAACCCATATTGTGTTTCAACTACGAGAGAATTGGTCAATCTCGTGACAGCATATAGTCTGAAAAATGTCGAATATTTTGCTGAAAAAGGTACGTTGATGCAACGTCTACGAAAAATTATATAATGCTTCGAAAATTGATTGTTAAAAAAACCATATGCAAGAAATCAAAGTTTCTGATAGCACTACCGAGCAATCTATGTTTGTCGAAGAGCAAAACCCTTCTTCCTTCTTGTCCACAATTAAAGTTTGAGAAATGATTCCGAATAACTTCAACTTTCTTCCCAGACCTGAAGATCATCAGTTTTGAAATAACACTCAGTTACATTATTGGTCCACGTAGTCTGGCAGTGGTGGCAGAATACATGATTTTTTGCATATGGTATGAACAGTCAATCTTCGTTATAACTTGTGGACATTTCAGCAACGGACGTTCTTCAGCAAAGATTTTCAGTATCATTTGTGTTATACTTTAACACAATGTGCCACTTGATTTACGACGAACTGAAACCTCTCCGAGTAAAAATGCAAAAAATACAACCACACGGGTCCTAATTCTGCAATTTTTTTTTGAAGAAAATTAAATAGGCTCCAACTTTGATAGAGACAACAGCTCGAAATGGAGTGATTGAAATTCTTTTATAAATATTAATTTTGTATGTCTTCTACACAGTTTATTGATTTTTTTATAAAAAAAAACATCGACTCACAAAACATTAACGAAAATCTTAATATTTTCAATAATTTGTAAGCCCTTTTAGTTCTAGGTTTTACACATAAAAATCAACTTTTTTAACTTTTTACACACTATGGTAGTTTTTTTACCGAGATGTCAGCAATTTGTTGAGCTTTAACCGAGATTCGCACAGCCGAGCCACATCAAACATGTTTTCACCAAAATTTCTGTCAAAGGTGCTGAAAATCAGCAAATAATTTGCCGAAAATCAGCTAACAAACGTCATTTTTCCCGGGATTATTATTATTAAATCAGACTAAGGCCTGAGTGGCCTGTGCTGCACATAAAAGTCTTCTCCATTCAGCTCGGTCCATGGCTGCATTTCGCCAACCACGCAGTCTGCGGAGGGTCCGCAAATCGTCCTCCACCTGATCGATCCACCTTGCCCGCTGTGCACCTCGTCTTCTTGTTCCTAATAAGCGTTTTGTAGATAGTCAGTTTGGTACGGCGGCGAACTCTATTCGATCGGAGCGTCTTGCGGAACCCAAGGTACGTACGATTTCCAGCCACTATGCGTCTCCGAATTTCTTTGCTGGTATCGTATTGTTGCCGGGATATAAGTTTTTATTTTCGGAGACGAGCCAGCCTAGGGCTGAAAGTCTCCTTGATAGAGCTGCCTAGCTGCAGAAATAAAAACTGACTGTATAGGTATGGTGCATTCGGAGTTTGAGAACATGCCAAAAATTCTTGTAATAAAATCTTCTTTTACATTCCAACTGGAGCTTGGCCTGCTTTTCAACTTAGTATTCCATTAGCATTTCCTCAGTTATTAATTCAAATAAAAGTTTTTCTATGCCCGCCATTGCATGAGAGTGTGTATCTTATGTGGCAAATACAATGGATACACTATGCCCAGGATGTCGAGAATGTTGCCAACACATGTTCCGAAAACATCCTAGACCGGACCGAGAATCGAACTCGCCATCTCCGGATTGGCAATCCTACGCCTTAGCTCGCAAAGCTCCTGGTATTATTGCCCTGGTTTTATTGAGAAAACTTTCCTCTTTCCGGTACAATTTTTAAACTACCGCAGCTGTCAGTATTACTTTAAAAGGAGGGGAGACATATATTTTTTGTATCTGCCTCATTTCTATAACAATCTGTCGAGGTGTCATTGGAAGAGAGGTAGGGAGTGGGGGAATGGGTTAGGTTTCGATCAACTCAGTGTAACTCCTGAATTCTTTGAAAGATCTCCACCAATTTTGAAACAAATATTCTCTGTCCTAAGGGGATTGGAGTACCTAAACGACTTTGAATTGGCAGATGACGTAGCACTCCTAGCTAAACGGCGCTCTAATAATATGCAGAGTAAGCTCAACGATCTTGCCGAGCGCTCCTCTTCGGCAGGTTTAGTCATCAACGCCAACAAAACCAAATTGTTGGATGTAAACACGGTGACTCCTTCTAGTTTCACAGTAGCCGGGCAACCAGTGGAGAATATTGAAAGCTTCCAATATCTTGGTAGCCAAATGGCGTCAGACGGCGGTACCAAGATAGACATAGGCGCACGGATCACGAAAGCAAGGGCTGCCTTTGCAAGTTTAAGAAATTTCTGGAAAAACAGGTAGGTTGCTCAGTGAACTCACCAAAATCCGAATTTTCAACTGTATCGTGAAGTCTGTGCTGTTATACGCTAGTGAAACATGGTGTGTATCAGTGAAGAACACTCAACGGCAGAGTGTAAAACTAGAGACCTGAATAAGAGAAACGCGGATAGGTATGTGCCGCCAATTGAACCGTCAAAAAACAGCAGCCAATCGAACAAGAGACCTGTCAAGCAGCCAAAATGTTGGCTCAAATACTGAAAACGGCCAAATTCGATTTTATGCCATTTTTAAATAAACAAAATTGAATGTATTTTACCTTACTTTGCAATAATAACTGCAAGTAATTTATAGATTACGAAATGAAATTCCATTGTTTATTGGATTCTATTGTTATGTGATGTGGACACATAAAATAACGGGTTGTGAGATTTTATCCACATAAACCATTTCTTCCTTTTCATGTGTTGTTCTTTGATGAAGAAGATTGAATGCAGTGTTGGCAGAGTCATATTTTCTATCCGCGTTTCTCTTATTCAGGCCTCTATGTAAAACAATCGAAATTTTTTGGTGAAGTCCACCTTTCTTTACTTGTCAGCTCACTTCCAGACACATTCATAGTCGGCTCTGGACTGTCAATATTCGGTTGAATACAAATTAATAAAATATCTGAAATCTGAAAACGTTTTAAATGAGTAAAGTAATTTATCACATAGAACTGAGTCCGACTTTCATCCGCGAGGCACGACGCACGAGGTGAAAATCAATAAAAACAATGCTAATTATGTTTTTTTCTGCACATAGTACACACTCAGTGATAGAAATGAATAAATTTGTGAAGTAGTCCTCTGACTATGTAATTCTATGTTTGTCAAAATTCGGAATTTGCTTCATGAAATGAATATTTTAAGCTCTGCGCAGCGGCTGCAAGTGGGCTTCAACAGATGCCTGCGGTACATAATTCAGGCCTGGTGGCCTCACGACTGGATCTAAAACAACGATCTCCATTGTCGTTGTTACCAGAGACCGATAGTAACAGAAATTCGGGATCGGAAGTGGGGCTTGGTCGGCCATACTTTACGTAGGGCGGAACCGAAATCTGTAAACACGCATTAGACTAGAACCCAGCGGGACATCGCTGAGTTCCAGTTAAATGCTTGTTTACAGAGGCAGACCCAGAGGGTTCGTTTTGGTAAACGGTATGTCGTGTGTAGCGTGTAGTTTGATCGATGTTAAACAAAAACACACACGAACGCACACTAACTAATCGACTTACCGACCGCACAAAGCAGAACAAAATATACCGATGATCGCGCGATCGTTCTGCGTGCCAAAAGTAACTCGAACAGATGTGCACCAAACTTTTACTTACTAATTAATTTACTCACACGCACAACGCAGAACAAAATATTTCGATGATCGCGCGATCGTTCTGCGTAAAACAATCAGCCGCGCACTAAACTTTTAATTGCTAATAAATTTACTCACTCGCACAATGCAAAACAAAATATTTCTTACATTTGATGTCAAAATACGAATCTGTCAAAGGTACAATAAAGTAGTGGAACTAAATGGCTGTACAAACTCGTCTTATGACAAACAAAATATTTCGATGATCGCGAGATCCTTCTGCACGATCACGATCGGACGCACACTAAACTTTCACTGGCTAATAAAATTTGCTTGCTCGTACAAAGCAGAAAAAAATGATGATCGCGTATTTGTCCTGCATGAGTGAACGCGAACTCTTTTTGGAAAATTAAATAAAAAATAAAAACAGCGATAACGTAAACTAATTGTTTTTTAAATGACTGGGGTTTCAAAACGTTTCCTAGAATATTAAAAAAAAGTTTTAAGACTCAATAAGTAATAAAAAAAGTTTTAAAGGGTTACATAAACAACCATAAACATCATATGAGTTCAAAAGCTTTCGAAGAATTTGTTGTTAAGTGTTTATTGATTTTTTAAGGAGAGTTTATATGGATTTTTAATTCTAAATAAAAAATAAATTATGGAAAGAAATAATATAAAATAAACCTGTTCATGCCTGCCTGGATTCTGTAACCATATACGACGAAATTATTCAGATTTTCCCGAAAGTTTGTCGAACTCTGCATCTCACAACTTGGACATTGCAGCTCAGATTAAGCAGTTCCACAATATTTAACTGCGAGGCTTTTAAACTCTTTGTCCAATCAAATTTCATACTGCATGCCCCTGGTAAGTGGAGGAAATCTTCCACCTGGGACAATAGCAGGCCGAAACGGGTTAGAAACCCATTCACTATGTAGGCACGCAACTTTGAGCCACGGTTATACAAAGCATCTAAGTAAAATGCATCTAAGTAAAATTGAGGATGTTTACCTTCTTCCAAGAATACCTATTCTACAGCTACATCATGCTGGTAAACAAAGAGTCCAGGTGAATGAGCAAAGTTTTAAGCATTTTGTTAGATTCACGAGCTCCAGGCAGCATTTATGCTCCAGCCGTTTCACAACAGCATCCAATCAGTCAGCAAATCAAGTAGATCTATGAGGTTGAAGGATTCATTGTACTTAGAATCGGGTTCCATTCAGCTGCTCATCCATTAAAAAATCAAAATGGGCTTTTTGACAAGCAACTTTTTCCAAGTCCACACTCAGACGCCCCAAGTTGGCCCTTTGCACCACTGGAGATGTACAAGAACCATAAGTAAGTAAGGGGACGATTTTATTGGAGGTGGGTAGGTCATTGGAAAAAGGGGAGGGTGTGAGCGAGGGATAATGTGTACTTATCGATCAATTCGATGTAACTTCTAAACCCCTTTACCGATTTCCATCAAATTCGGAACACATTCTCTTTCTAAGGGAGACAATATGGAAATGAAGGGAGGACATATTGATAAAACGAACAATTTTGTTTAACTTTTTAAACACATGGGTCGATTTAAACCAAATTTTTAACACGTATTCTATATTCAAAGGAAACGATTATAAAGAGGTTTGGAGAATCATTTGGTGTTCGGGAGGTTAGTGGGGTTGGGTATTATTTGGAAACGAAGAATTCAGTTCTGACCTAAACATTTTCTACCAATATTGGGACACATATTATCTATACTTAGCAGACAATAAGGCGATTTTGCGCCCGTTTGAGTGAGAGCTAATAATAGATCCTACATTTTCCCTTAAATTTGCCCGAATACCTTAAAAATAGCAAATCCTCGCTAATAACAAAAATGACTTTTCAAAGATGACATTTCCCCAAAAATGACGTGTCCCTGATGGATGCTTGCCATTTGCATAAAGCCATTTGACAAAAGGTGATTTGGTATAAAGACCATTTGGCATGATTCTAAACAGATTTAAAAGTGATGGTCATTTGACCTAACGGACGTTAGACATGATTTTTTTTGGGGTTATAGTTATTTGACTGAGTGGTGCTGAAATAAAGCCGCAATGGTGTGAATTACTGCGGTAAGTATTAATAATAAAAAGACACAATCCTTTAGTAGAAAGCATGCATTTGCTGGGTATAAAGCGATGAAACTTGTTATGCCTCCATCGGAATCATGGTTTTCAAGGTGAAAAGCAATAATCAATGGGTTTCCTTCTGGATGGTGGATGTAATTCCTTCGTCAGAAATAGACATTATTGCTCGGAAGAAGGAAACGATGGATGTGATTCTAAGGCGATAGTGGGTTTGATCTTTACTTTCAAAATCAGACAATATTTCCAAAAGTAAAGTCTGCCTTCTTTTAAACAAATGAAGTATTATTAACAAAATTGCAAATCAAACTGGCAATTCCGACCAAAGCCGAGTACATACAGCTAGTATTATAATAAAAAGTCATAGCACGGGAAACATTTTTGTAAAAAAAAATCCAGGCAAATTCAAACATAATTTCAGTTTGTTTTAGCAACAAAAACAAATACGATTCGAATAAACATTCTCAAACAAGCGTCTTTACCCTTCTTATTTAATAGTTTAAACCAGCGAGATTTTTGCCATAGATATTATTGTTTCGGTTCGACCACTCCTAATGTATCTAATGTAAAATACCTTGACTACCAGATTTCACAAATGGGATAGTTCAATTAACGAATAGTTTTTTTTGTATCTAGAGAAACATCTTCATACTAAACTTGGGAGCAAGAAACATTATCAGGGTTGTTACGGAGACCCTGAAATATTTTCCGCGCCGACTAAATCAAATCCGCGCCATTTCCTGCGCCACGTGAAATCCATTCCGCGCCAAATCCGCGCAATCCAGATCTAAATTCTAAGCAAATACACGTTAAATGTAAATTTTTATATAACAATTTATTGAACGTCTTCTCTTCAAGTTTTTTTTTACATTATTACTGATTTCAAATATGATTTTGAACTGCAACATATGTTTGTATCAAAATGCTAATAGGACTAATAAAACCGCAGTAAGTATTACAACCCTACTAAATGGCCTTATTCACCACTAGAAGTACTGAATCTAAGGGAACAAGAACTAAACAGTCAAAACTATTTGCATAAGCACCGCTATTTGGATTAGATTATGGCTTTGGCATGTTTTGTTCCGTTATTGTCAGGGTTTTTTTGTTAATAGAACTTTAAAAAATTCAGCACAAGGTACGTTGATATACAAATGAATAAGGTGACTCGGGGAAGCACTACACACCGTGTTGTTTTTCCTATCTTTTATCTCTTTCTAGCGTTATCACCTCGTAACTTTGGAGCGACGTATTACGGTTTTTAGTTGTTTGATGTAACTGTAAATGTATCAGCATGTAGATGACGAGTAAGCACGCGTCGCTGATGATTTTTCAAAATCATATTTGTTGTAGAAATAAAATTAAGCATTCAATGATGAAAATGATGACGATTTGATGATTGTTCGTGCTTCCCGTATCCCCTTAAGGCCAGATTTGTTCATAATTGATTAAAGATAAACGTGGCAAATATTTAAAAAAATCTGTCGAAACGGCAATTACTTTTGAAGTAATTAATTATGCAGCTTTGTTGTAGTTATTGACAAGACAAACT
Organism: Armigeres subalbatus; assembly: GCF_024139115.2. Taxonomy (NCBI): domain Eukaryota; kingdom Metazoa; phylum Arthropoda; class Insecta; order Diptera; family Culicidae; genus Armigeres; species Armigeres subalbatus. The sequence goes on from NC_085141.1 coordinate 189,575,283, forward strand.
TGCGTAGATATTAAGAAATAAGACAATAAAGCTCCGAAAATTCTTAAAAAAATTCACAGGGAAATTATTTTGTAATTCATTTAAGAATTTTATCATGAGTTCAAGTAAATTCTCCACAAATAACCTGCGGAAAATCTTCAGAGCTTACTTGCAGAAATTGCTTGGTGACTTCCTGCGGAAAAACTCCCGGTTTTATTTTTGAGAAATTATTAAAGAAATTTCTGTGATCATCGACTCTTTTGTAAATTCAAGGCGGCATTCTTTTCGATTTTCTATAGTCATTCCTGAGGTCACCGCTCCAGGAAATTCCTCCAAAAATGTCTTTATAATTTTTCGGGTTTTTAATGCTGCAGAAATCCTTTTCACGCTGTGGAAATTTATTTGCAAGGAATTTATACAAGGATCACCATAGGGTCCTTGTGGAAACTTCTTAAGGAATTTTCTTTGTTTTCTGTTGGTAATCCTGTAAAATCGGAGTTAACCGAAAACATCATAAAAAAACTCGCCAGAAATAACTTTTGAGAATCATTTTCTAATTTTTGATCGACTTTCTGCGGAAGAACTTATTAAAATGATGCATCTGCATTAAATTACAGAACATTTTTATGTTTTCAATTGTTGTATAAATCCTTATTCGTTCTAGATGAATGTTATAAAGGAAAAATAAAATGTTCCAATATTATGAAATTCTTGACTACTTTTGAAGAATGATATAATATATCATGCTGAGTGGTTCATCGTAAAAGAAAAAACCAATTAGAAACTGACAAACATCTTGGAATTACAAAGAAATTGGCAAGATGAAAATGGGTGTTCATGTCCTTCAATAGACAACATGGTTTGTATGCGTCGTGTTTTAGAATGGTTTAAAAATGACAACAAGTGGCGTTTCTCTCCTCATAACATTTGTTTAAATAATGCTTGAGAGTGTAATGCATGCCATTAAATAAGGACTTGTACATATCCGAAAAATAATGTCAATAACCTTGAACCGTAAATTAGTTCTCAACAGCATTTGATAAAAAAAACCCATCTATAGATAGGCATCAAACTAATTTTCAAATAAACTTCCTTAGATTTAGCATTTTATTTATTAAATTTCCACCTAAAACTAAATCCGCGCCAAATCCGCGCGAAACCCTAAAATCGTTATGTATCCGCGCCAAATCCGCGAAAACCGCGAAAATCGCGAAATCCGCGTAGTCGTAACAACCCTGCATTATGCTTTCACTCCTCTTCTGGACTCCAAGTTTGTGTTTCCCTTTGTGAGAGTAAGAGTGTGCCCACCAAAGTCTACATTCAAAAATACTAGCCGTGTGCACATATAACTTTATTTTTACGCAATTACGCTCAATTTACCAAATTAAACGCTATTCGATATAACTGTGAGCAGAGCTTTAAATAATCGAATATTTTTGGTGAAGCCCATCGGCCTTCTTTGTCACCCTCACTTCGTACATATCCATATTCAGCTGAACATTGACAATTTCCGATCAAATATGCTCTGACTGTTAGTACTCCATTTACACAATTTATTGCTATAAATATCAGCAATTCCATGTGCGTGCAAACATCACTTGTCCAAATATCAATTACAAGCTCCAACTTGTACAGCATCGCAAAGAATCACCGTCAGCGTTTTACATTTCATGAGATGAACAAAACGAACCTTGTTCTGGGAAGCGTAACCAGAAAAGCCAGAAAAGCTTGTATTTGGGGGAAACCCAGGAACATGTTGCGCTTGTTTTGTGTCTACTCTTGTGCGCTGATTATTAACGTTTAAGATTCCATCATCAACATCCTTCGCATCATTTAAATTGTCTCGTTCAAAATAATGTTTGTAAAAATCTATGCTTTCCATTCTGCTTATTCATACAGATACAATAAACAAAATTTCGTTGATTGTATTTTAACTTTTGAGGAGACATTTTTTCAGAAATTTCAACGATGATGATGATGACGTGTTGATGACTGATTATTGAGCCTTTAGTATTGCATCCCCTTTGTGCATGTATGACACCGACAGCGGCACGACGACAACTAGGGCGGATGTAGAGGGATGATGCTCACTTTCTATCGCCGCAGACACAACTAAAATGGTAGTGATGGAGGAAGCATAAAATCCATTTCCCAACCCAGTCCGTAAAAGCGTAGGTCGGTTACGTGGGATAGAAAGATGATGCGTGAACAAGGCACATTGCGTTAGGTCACCCCAGATGAAACGTTTGCGTCGCCATAGCGGTTTGGTGAATTGTATTGAATATTGCGTTTTATGTAATTTATCAGTTTTGTGGATTGAAACGCAATATTTGTATAATCGAGATTTAAAACCTTTTGATTTAAAGGAAGAGTGAATTTTATTCTACAATTTAATAACTTTCCACAATATTAAGTAAATTGAGGTTTCTACTTAACGTGATGATTTATATAGAATTCGTAGATTATTTATTTCAAAAGCCTAATGGAGAGGATTGGAATAATAAGTTCATTTTCCAAGATATGTCATTGGAAAACATTTCCATAGCTTTTGATTTATGAAAAATAATTAAACAAATAAAATTAATGAGACATTTTTTTCATTCTTTCCTTTAACTGAAAAATAAATTTCCAACCGAAATGCACGTACGCCCAAATGTTTTTCCGCGAAAGATATCAGAAACTACATAAGAAGTTTTGTCGCTGATTGTGTCATCCGGGAGGTTTCATCTGTTCAAACAACTCACAACGACAACAACCGGAAATACGGACGTGTAACTGTGATTAAGCTTTTCGAAGCAGAAAATTTATTACATCCTCGTGTGAATGAGAACGTCCAACGCTAGAAATGTGCTTAAAAATTAAACCAATAAAAATGTTGATGCAAATGGTGGGATTCGAGCTGCGAAATGTGGAAGGAAAATATTACAGTTGTTAGCGAGATCATGGCACGAACAGAGTGCTTCTTGTACCAGAAAAAGGAAGCGACACCGGGCATATTTGAATAAAAAACAAATAAATTCGCTACAATGTCATTTTTTCGCAGTCTCCTCCACAAGAGTTTCCTTTTTTTCCACACCGCTAAAAAAAGAGAACGAAGAGGGGAGAGCTTTTTTTGTAAGCTTCCATGGTACGCTGTTTGAAATGCCATTAAATTGATTGATTTCCATCGCCCCCCTAATTCTCATTGTTCTCGGATTTTCGAGTTACGTTCCCCCAATTGGCTAGGGAGCGGTGAGATCCTGTTGAAATACAGCCAGCGCAAATATTTGATAACATTTATCAATTTGTTAATTCAACAGGTACATTCACAGCCTCACAATGCCGAACCGGCGAAGCACCACCCCACCGATGGAGCGAAGAAACAGGGAGATGGAAAAAAGTTTTTAATAAAGATGGAGCGCAAACAGGTAATTCATGGTCGATTAAGAGTAAAGTTTTCCCGCCTGACACCCCGAGGAGGCGGAAATTGGGCAGAAACATGATATTGAAACTGATGTATCCGCAGATTGAGGGATTATAATTCGAAATGTTTTACGAGCATATAGCACCCATTTTGCGATTTTCATCTTTTCACTTGGTTGTGTTTTCTGTGTGTTGTACACAATCGAATCAAGTTGATTTTTTGTTTCCAGTCGCGATGCTTTGTTGCCTTGTGGTTAACGGCGTCAGTCGTGTTGGCGCTGTGATGTGTTTGGGTTCTATTCCCGCCCAAATAAGAAAACGTTTCGTAACGTAGAAAATTTGTCTACAGTGATGTTTAATAATCACCTCTGACCAAAGATGGCGATCCTTTTTATTCAAATTTATATGAATGATGCTACTCGGGGAGCGTTTAAGTAATAAGTTTCATTTTTTCACTAGAGGAAGGTCAGTTAGATAGGCAGTAAGGTGGCTCAAAAAACACTTTTTCAAATTTTTTGATGGGCGGCCCTCTTATTCGATTTTATTTGATGCCCTGATGCTCTGGACAAAATTTTAGCCAAATCGGTCAACGTTTGGGCGGTGCTAAACTCGTTGGAAGTTTATATGGAAAAATGTATGCAGAAACATTCATAAACAGTGATTTGCATTTGGACAACACAATTTACGATCAAGAACCATTATACTCATTCAGTTCTTGTAGAATCAAATACAGAATGTTATGCTAAAAACCGCGAGAAGATTAGAGTTTATTACGCAAAGATATTAGCATTTTACTGGAGTGTTGAAGGGGTGAATTTATTTCTTTTCAAAGGTAAAAGAAACGAAATTTGCTCAAACCCCACTTCAGAGAAATGCTAATAACTTAGCCGGGAAAACTCTAATCTTCTCGCGGTTTTCTGCATAACGTTCTGTATAAAATTCTTCAAGATCTAAATGAGTATCATAGTTCTTCATTTTAAGTTGTGCCGTCCAACTGCAATTTACTGTTTTTGGATGTTTCTGCATACATTTTTGCATATAAACTTCCAACGAGTTTAGCACCGCCTAAACGTTGACCGATTTGGCTGAAATTTTGTCCAGAGCATCAGGGCATCAAATAGGATCGAATAAGAGGGCGGCCCATCAAAAAAATTGAAAAAAGTTTTTCCCATACTAATTCGAGCCACCCTCTAAAAAAACTGAAAAAATAACTCCCTGATCCCTGACGACGAAAATAGTAGTTTGTGCAACTAGTTGCAGAAAGATCATTTTTTCAGCACGAGTACGTTTATCAAACGAGGCTTGCCAAATTGGATAAATATTACGAGTGCTGAAAAAATCGAGTTTTGCAACGAGTTGCACACGCTATTTTTTGCAATGACGAAAAATGGGCTTCAATGTGATAAATCTGTACTAAAATGGTACAATTGTATTTACTTCACATGATCAATCTAGATAAACCTGCTTTTAGAGAATTTGATGTCATGTCCATTAAATTATTTCATTAATTACGTGGCACAGAGAATACACTGTTTGAACACTCACGCAAGTTAATTGAACTAAATCTGGTCATATAACTATTGTTCTAATGCTGGTTGTTCATTATAGCACCGAAACGAGTGCTGTAATGGATATTATTCAACCCATTTGAGTTGCATAATGTTCATTAAAGCACCCATTGCATTGGTATGGAAAAGTAAGCCGTAGTAGTAGTAGTAGGTATTATGATCAGGAATTGCAAAAAGTCATTTTTCAATTTCATAGCTGATGAACATCAAATGAACATCTAATTCATTAAATGCTTAATATTATTAAACTAAATATTTCAACCGCTTTTGTTATTTGTTTCCAATATGCTGAAGGTTATGCACCATTTGGCCCTAGTGTTAAGTACATACTAAAGTTAAGATGAAAACGGTGTATTGCTGTATATCAATTTTGGCTGAACATACTATCTTCTAGTGATAATAATTTTATTTTTATGTGCTCGAAGGCGATACATTTTAACGGGAGTAAACAAAATGAAATATAAACGAATATTATAAATTTAGTTTCATTATTAGAAACCGTTCATAAATTACGTTACGCTGTAAAGTATGGAGGGGTCTGGAATTGCCTAAATTTGTGTTCTGTAATTAGTGAACGAACCCTTATTATTGTTTTACCCAATGCAGCCAACTAGTAACCCTCTAACGCCCAACACTGACTTCAGACGGGGTACTTTGATATTTTTTGTGATTTTTTATTGCTCGTATTTCGATCAATAATATAAACTTCAATGCTTGTTAAAATGTGGTTAAAAAATATTTCTAAACTAGAAAAACAAAATTCTAAAAAGGTGAAATTGATTACTACAAACGACTTCCAAATTTGATTCGTTTCTGACCCCTTTTGCCATCGAATGAAAAAATATATTTAGCCCTCTACTGCCAAAGATCGCCCTTAGACGGAGTTTTATTTATTTTTTTTGGTAATTTTCAATTGTTCAAACTTCGAAAAGTTTTCGATGTCGCTCAATAATATAAACTTCAATGCATGTTTAAATGTTTTTTTGTGTTTAAATGTGGTGAAAAGTTCATTTTCAAAATTCTACACATTATTTAATAAAAAAAATGAAAACTGAGTATTTTTTTGTTTCTCCATGTTTTTGCTCGTATACCTTTGAAGAGCGAAATATTTGTAGTTTAGTATTTTTCCACAACTAACCTTATTCAATAGAAGGCTTTAGCGGCGAATGATACACCATCTGGATCCCTCCGTAGCCTAGCGGTAAGATGCGCGGCAATAAAGCAAATCCATGCTTAGGGTGGCTGTGTTAGATTCCCGGAGCAGGTGTAGGCCATTTTCGGTTTGAAAATTGTCTCGATTTCCCTGGTCATAAAAGTATCATCGTGTTAGCCTCATGATATTCGAACACAAAAATGGTAACTTGGCTTAGAAACCTCGCGGTGATAACTGTGGAAGTGCTGCATGAACACTAAGCAGCGAGGTAGCAATATCCCAGTGGGGGATGTAATGCCAATAAGAAGAAGAAAAAGAAGAAGAAGATACACCCTAAGATATTTATCCAACTATTTACACGGAAAATAAAAAACAACCCTAAAAATTTAAAAATTGCAATAAGTCGACTTTGAATAAGAATTTTAAAACATTAAATACGTTGAAAAATAAAAAAAAATCTCTTTTTAGCTAATTTTGTTTAACTGGCGATACTACCAGATAGATGTGGTGTGCACATTGGTTGATCAAAAAACTTTGAATGAAGCGCACAATCGCCATTCCAAAAATCAAGGTCAAAGTCAAAAACGCCCATTTGAAAAAAAAAGTTCCTAGATATTTTTTTATGCCAATAAACGCAACATTAAGTTAAACTTTTTGCTATTTTAAAACGAAATGGATTTTTTCAGCTTGTAAAATTTAATCCAAATAAATTTAATATTGGATGTTAATTTCATTGGCGTAAATAAGGGGGGGGCCTGGTCCCCTCCAGACCTGCTTGTGGCCCCCCCAGAAAATTTTGAAAAGTAATTCCAACTTAGTCAGTTTTTATTTCATTTACATATTTCCTACATATTTCTTAATTTTGATTATGAATTCTATAAACATATTTTTGTTGCGTTATCACATCTATGACCATTTGTTCAGCAAAGCATCGAAATATTTAAGTTGGACCCCCGGGAACATTTTCTCGATTTTTAAGCTAAAATCAATGCCGCTTCTAATTCAGTTGCTAGCTTAAAATAATAAATTTGTTCTGCATTTGTTTGACTAGTATCCTGGTCGCAGAAACATAAAAACATAATTGTATTAAGATATCAATATTTCTGTTCTATTAAACTACCATCCGCTTCAAAAAAGACTGAAGCAACTACATCAAAATGAGCACATGTACACAAATCCGGTCAATGAAATTTCGAACGACCATTCTTTCGAAAATCTTCGAGTTATTTAATCGCAAGGTATGCCGCAAAACAGTTGATCAAATTCCTATGGAGTTTTTGCTCACGCTATATAATTCTGGCACAGAAAGATATAAAATTATAAAACTTAAGAATCTTTGTTACAATGACAGAAAAACCAACAACGCATTTCATTGAAAGTATTAGGACAAACCTTAGGCCTCCTTCGCACCCACAACAGAGACTGCCTTAAAGAAATCCTTTTACAATCCACAAACCATCTTGTTCCATTTAATTTTTTGGCGATTTCATAAGGATCACCGGAAAACTCTTTTGTGCCTGCTTTAATTAGAATTTGCTTTTTAGGATAAAAAAATTAGATTTAGAAACCAGTTCGTATCAGAAAACATTTTTTTTGCAGCACAATTCAGATCGATTTGGTTGCTTCTCAAGTCTCTTTGATTTTTGTAGAGAAATCTCCCACCTATTCAGAAAACCATAATAAAGCCTCTTCCTAACGTCAGTAACTACAAAAACCCTATGTTATTCTGGAATTTGATTTATGACTCATGGAATTTATGACTCATAAAAAACACTTTAGCATTCCAAATTTGTGTTCATCGGTACTTAACTATTTCAGCACATAGCATACATTTTGGAATTGCATGAATACTTATATTGATTATGACAAAATTTCGTGGAATTTATTCCACATCTAAAGAGTTTCAAAAATTTCAAGTTTAAAAAAAATCGAGATCTTTATGCATTAAGTAATCATGGAAATGCTTGAAAACTTTCAGAAATATACTCATATCGAATTTCATTTATAGATAATTCGAAGAAGATTCTTGAATCTCAGATTACACACTTATCCACATTTAGTAACATGGAGAAGACAAGTTGACACAGACACAGCGTTTTGAAGCAATCACAGCCTCATTGGAAATCAATTGTATTTTTCGCGATTTTTTTTATGTTAGTTCTAGGACGAATGAGCGATAAACTTAGTCAAACAATTTCTATTGCAATCCATGCGCACAGTGCTTTAAATCGCCTTTGAAAATTACATCCCACCGCTGGTGCCATGGCCCCCCCTAGACCGAGACTCTAGTTACGCCTATGGTTAATTTGCATATTAATATGTCGTTGAATATCAAATACAGTGTTGACCCGATTTTGTCACTCCCCGATTTTGTCTACCCCCGATTTTATCACGTCCCGATTTTATCACGTTTTCGACCCGATTTTGTTAACCCATTTTTTAAAATTTTAGTCGTTTTTTCTATTTCCGTACATTATACCGCAAACAACATTGATTTTCATGAAATAACATCCAGTTTATTATAAATGACTTCTGAGTACCTGTGAAGGATTCTGTAAGCATTTTCGACAAGAAATAACGGGTGCCGTTCACGTATTTTGCCTTTCCAGGACATAAAATGATTCATATTCGCGTTGTAAAGCAATCAAAGTGTTTAATGTATACGGCGGTGTCAATATTCCAGTACCATGAAGTCCATATTTATTTATATTAGCTTGTCAATTCAAAAGAATCAAAGCTCGACAGAGAACACTATTCAAGGGAACCAAATCCGTTGAAAACGCATGTATGAAAATAACTTGAAACAAGCCCATTCCGTAGAAATCAACTTTCCGGAGCTTTAGCACAAGTTGAGCCTTTCCATGGTCACAATCCTACACAATTCAAACGAAGCGAGCCGTTATCTGTGATTTCCTTATCAGAAGGCACCGATAAGCTTAGCGCTCCGCTCTATTCCTGGCGACTGGCGTCGTCGTTCCGAATCAGTACGTAGAAGTTCAATTTCTTCTTTTCATCTAAACATCGTTCATCCGTTCATTCGTCGAACATGGTAGCATCTTTGGTGATTCTAAGCAGGGGTTGCTGTTGCTTCCTGCTTCTGGCAACGTCAACGTTATGAGACGAGCAGGTTTCAGCAAATTCATCACACCTGATAATTCAGTCAAATATCGTTTGATTTATGATTTTTGGTACATAAGGCAAGATGGAACTTGACTTATCGCTACTGGTGGGAGTAGCTAGATACACTTGAATAATGGTTCTTAAAGCATTTATTCGCTGATTATCTTTTCAATGTCTTGATTGAGAAGACGATCGTTTTTTCAGATCCGTTTTATTACCTTTTTGTCTGCGCTCTAAACGACCCCAGGCCACTTTTGAAGGCAGCATTTTTTTTTTAATTTTATAACCGATTCTCTCAATCTTTTGTACAAAATCGCTTGAAAAAACTTGAAAATGATCGCTACAGTCTGATCTTATCAAAAAACTTACGTTATCTGTGCTCCATATGAACGCAAATTGAAATAGCAATACCTTTTTTTATATTTGACCAATTTCGGATTTTTTTGGATGTTTCAAAGGATAATTTAATCATTTCTCAGAACGTTATCTAAATTCTACCATAGACGGGCGGGTACCTCGCGGGCAGGGGTTTTCCTAAAAAAGATTATAAAATCAGTTTTTTTCATGCTTATGTTACTTACATCTGAAAATCCTGATCATTTTAAATTACAACTTTCTAAGAAATTGTGCAGGAAGGCATGTGCTTTGATATGAGGCATTAAATAGTTTAGAACTTGGCTGCTAGGTGATGGTAGTAGTTTCAACATTCTTAAAAAAAACGTCCTAAACATTCTTTATGTGTCTATTTAAAATTCTTATACAATTTCTGATTTTATTGATTAATTTTTTGTCGTGATTTTTACATGAGAAAATATTCTGTAAAGCCGTCTGAGATTTTGATAAACAAATTTGCTGAAGAAATGACAAAAAAATATCTAGTCGTTTCTTAGTTACTCGGAACACAGACGAATTAAGCTTTATATCTATATAGGGGACCTGTTCAGTTTTCCATCTCACTGAACATATATTCATCTCATCGCAAAACAAAAAAATACATCACCAATTACGTCGCTTCTTTTTGCTAACACGCGTGCTAACTGGTGAAAAAAAACATAAAAATAAGAAACAAACCAAATTTCTTTTCATTGCTTTGTTTTTGATGGGATGGAAAAAGGAGCTATTGGATAAATCTACATAATCTATATAGGGGAAATGACGGCTTTGGCAGGTTTTGTTCTATTATTGGCAGGGGGTTTTTGTCGACCAAATTTTATGAAATTTGGCCACAATATTCTTTGATATGCAAAGAATGCTTAGGACAAATTTGAGCCCAGTCAGTCATAAAAAACCCCCTGCCAATAATAGAACAAAACCTGCCAAAGCCGTCATTTCCCCTACATATCTTCTTCTTATTTATTTTTTATATAAATAAAAATGAATTTCTATCTGTCTGACCCTTAGAGACTCGGAAACTACTGAACCGATCGGCGTAAAAATTTGTATGCAGCAGTTTTTGGGGCCGGGGAAGGTTCGTAAGATGGTTCGAGACCCCTCCGCTCTTTAGAAAGGGGAGCTCCCATACAAATGAAACACCAATTTCTGCATTTCGTCTGGTCTGCTAGTATAACAATAATAAGATATCCATACTTACGTTGAGCTATGTCACGTCACATATATGTTGCAATGCAATTATTAGTGCTTTAGTTATACTTTCCATTACCTAATTAAAATTCTCCCCTACTTTGCCCCTAAATGTATACAGTTAATGTCAAAATGCTCATTTTGAACCGAAAATCGTCAATATATAAAAAATAAAAAGAAACTGTCTTCGAAAGGTTCATGTTTTTAATCGCGACGAACAACTTTGTAGAACAATCGGAAAAACTAAAAAATATATTGACGGTAGTGTCGTAAAAACTGATTTTTGGGGGTCATCTCGGCTTCTATAGCAGATAGAACCAAAGATTATATAAGGTACAGTGGGGTAAGTGGGTAAATGGGGTAAGTGAAAAAAATGCAAGTATTTCACTGATGAACCACAAAATTCATCAATTTCATTTCACAATCATACAAGGCCATTCAAATCAATGCGTTGAATAAGTGAAACATGAAATAATGAATCATTTCAACATGCGAGAGTAAAAGTTTATTAACCTACCAAGTATATCTTTTGCACAAGTTGTTTTGCATGTCAATAAATACAAATATTTTTTTATGTTGGTTTCCATAACACATTCAATTAGTGCATTGATAAGTTGATTTTCTCTATAGTTTTGAATTCCAGCCACAAAAATTAGGATACGGAAATTCGAAATTTTGAGAAAAATGTTTTATTGCTTTGCCGGTTTTTTTACCACGGGTGGGGCAAGTGAAAATTTTCCGGCCCTGAATGCATTTCTCTAGTTTTTTAAACAAAAATAATTTCTATTAGGTATAGAAAATACCAATTCAAACTCATTCACAAATAATACCAATTCAAACTCATTCTAAGGCTTTTGGTTATTAGAGTGATACATGATAATGCAAAATTAATAAACGGAAGTGCAAAGCGTGTCAGTGTATTGAATAATCTATGTTCGATAAATAATTCGTAAAAAATGGTATTTATAGAGCTTGAATACAGGCATCAATACAATTTCAAATATATCAACAGCTATGATTTATTTTGTCGAAATTTAGAAGATTTAGCCATTTGTTAATATGAACTCTTCTACTGAAAACCTAAGTGGATTGTTGAATTGATTCCTGGTTTGATGAATATTTTAAAGATAATTATTCTGTATACACAAAAAAAAAACTATCGCCAAGGTTTATTATCTTACTATAAACCTGAAATAGAAAGTAGTTTTAGACACAAATGTTAGATTTCAAAAAGTTTAAGTACAGAAAACTAAAAAAATATAATTAAATGGAGGCACTGCAGTGCACTCCAGTGACTTTCATGAAGTATCAAAAAGCATCACAACAGATCACAGTTATACTCTATTCAGTATAATTATCGTTTGCATGAAAAATATGAGCAGAAAATGTGATCTTATATTGAAAAATCCTCTTTTCAAATGATTTTTTCACTTACCCCACAAGTGGGGCAAGTGAAAAATTCAAACAGATTTTTTGGTTTTCCAAATATTTTGTATCCTAAAAGTATTTTTCAAACATCTTGTTCGCAGGCTTATAAAGATTGGATTTCAGCTTTTATGACTTGATGAACATGAACTACACGATTTCTTTTACCCACTTGCCCCACTGTACCTTAGGGGTCGTACACTTATTACGTAAGCAATTTTTCTGGGTTTTTCGGACCCCCCTCCCCCCATGTAAGATTTTTTTCATACAAATGATTTTTTATTTATATAGAGAGTAAGATATTGACCGACCACCCCTCCTCCCATAAGTGCTTACGTAATATGTGTACGGCCCCTTAGCAAAATTTTTCGTAGCAACTTTTTCTACAACTTTCTAGAAGACGCCAATGATGTATCTCCACAATTGGAGAAAAGAGAATTTCCATCTCATTTTTAGTGAGACTAACAAAACTTTTTTTTTCCGAAATATGGAGCTTATCATACTGAAATACTTCTCCGGATTATCTCTAATTATCCGGATTATGATTACTTGTATACCATGTACAAAACATATGATCATTGAAGGTTTCATACAAACTATATTTGATCATTTGAACACATTTTTCGACGATGTATTTTGATGCATCTCCACATGTTATTTTGATTGATTTTGATGCATCTCTAGTTAGTACCTTCGAGAATTGGTGCTCTACTAAATCTTTAACGATAAGTGTGCATAAATGTAGCGTCATCAAATACCATCGCACCAAGAATCCAATTTTATTTGGTTACACTATGAATAATCAACTTCTCTAACTCTTTCGTGCGCACAGTCAACAGTGGGATTACCCTCGATCCTGGTCTCACAATCAAACAGCATTATTCGGACAACATCGCTAGAGCAAATAGACTGTTGAGATTTATGTTTAAAATTCCCGAAGAATTCCGTGATCCATTGGGTCTAAAAGCATTATTATATTGCACGTTCATTCGATCCATACTAGACTTTGGCATGATTGTGTAGTGCCCATTGCACTCTGTTTGGATCACAAGACTGGAATCCATCCAAAGAACTTTCGTACGCAGTGCCCTACGGTTTCTCCAATGGAATAACTCTTCCTCCATATGCCGACCGGTTTCGGCTGCTAGGCCTCGATGCTCTTCGAAAACAGGCGACTCTCACAGTTTTTATTCGCGAAAACAAAACACCGATTATTTAGAGCGTGGTGAGTATACCACAGGACCGAAAATTCGACGATGAAGCTTTGCTTACACACTTGGTGGAGTCAATAGTTAATTCCCGACCTCTAACATAATTGCCACTCGATTCACCGGAACAACAGGCGCTAACCCTCAACTACTTTCTTTTGGGCAGCTCGAGCGGTATCAAACATCCTCCCGTAGATTTAGGATGTCCAAGCCGACAGCTTCGCAACATCTGGGTACTTGTGCAAGAAAACTTGAACTATTTTTGGAAGCTTTGGATACGGGAATATCTTCCTACACTTACAAGACGTAAATTCCCGTAGATTCCGGTAACTTAGTAGTCATCACTGAGGACAACAAACGAAACGGATGGACGCGTGGACGAATTGTGGACGTGATGAAAGGAAAGGATGGTAGAATTCGTCAAGCCGTAGTACAAACGACAAGAGGATTATTTAAGAGACCTGTGTCTAGGCTGGCAGTGCTGGATGTCGCAGGAACCTGTAAGGCTCAGCATTGTACCAATCCTTACGGGGAGGGGAATATTGGCAACGCAGCACAATTGGCAACCCTGCCAATTACTGCCAACAGTTAAGGGATGACGATGAGAGAAAACCGTCAGACATTGTCGATAGCAATATAATATACAGTAGGTCCATGTAGGATACATTATTATGCAGATGCGTAACCGATTCTTTAGAGCGTTAAAGCTGCAATGATTTTTTATTTTTTATAATTTTCAACCAAATATAATTATGTTAGCTTACAGATTCGATTTACCCTAATGTTTGATAGATCTCGCGAACAAATGGGTTTATTACCGTTGTGGTTTGCTTACACACCTACAAGAAATTCAAGTTCATCTATGTGTGGTTTGGATTATGCGTTGGGATGGGCTTCTAGGGTTTCTATGGAGGGAGACTTAGATTATTCTTTAAAAATTGTATTCCTGACAAAAGAAATATCGGCGGTCTAACCTGAAATCTAACGATCTATATTGAACATTGGCACCTTGCACTAAGCCTCACTTTACAAAACCACACTGTTAAGAAAATTATTTTGATCTAGTCGAGTTAAGTACGAGACACTGAAGACGGCCTTACTGTTGAGGTCGAAATACGTATCTGTCAAGATACAATTAAGTGGTGGAATTCAATGGGATTGTACAAACTCGTCTTTATGACAAGTGAAAATCACACTGTTTTGCCACTTGTATTCACTGTTGGCATATAACTTTATACCTACTGCAAATTATATTGCTATCTACAATTGCTGACGGTTTTCTCTTATCTTCATTCCTTAACAGTTGGCAGGGTTGCCAAATGTACTGCGTCGCCAACACCAGTTAAAGTTTTGAATGGAGACATTGACAGTCCTGCAATACTGGATCAACTAGGAATCTACGCTCCAGCACGGACTCTGCGCTCTAGGAATTTCCTTCACCTATACTTTCGTTCCGTCAACTTTGGGAAACAAGGTCGATTCGATCGATTTCCGCGCGTTTCAACGAATTTTACTCACTCTACGACATCGACGGCATCAAATAACGGGCTTGGTGGTCATATGGCTACCGCTTCTGCCTCATACGCAGGAGGTCGTGGGTTCAATCCCAGGTCCGTTCCATTTCTCCTACTTTGTATCTTTTCATATATTTCTCATGTTCTAGCAATCGCTAGAACTGGAAATGAGCTTTCATACCGTTTCCATCTTCTATCCCTATACCTACAACTTGATTAGTTCTAGCAGGTTACTGTTAGAATTCGAAATGAGCAAAAAAGTTCGTTTCGGCATCCAATTAGAATACTACACCACCCTTTCATAACTATCACATTGGCAACCCGTTAACCAAGACGAACCTCTGCCATAAAACCTTAACCCCAAGATTCCAATAAAATTCCGCAGGAGCTCGTGGCGAGTGCAGAGGTGTTCTCGGCTTGCAGTGGGCGAGTGACTGCATCTTCAATTCCTTCCCATCCCCGATGACCGTGAGGACGTGGCCAGCGCCGTTAAAGACTATCCAAAATACTAGAGCTCTCGGACTGTGCACATTAAGGTTGGAGAGCAAAATCCCATGTTTCCATCCATTGGTTCCCTGTGCAATTGCGATTGTTCTGGTCGATCACGGAGTAGCAACTACGAAATGCACGGTCATCATGCTCATACTCTACAACATCGACGGCATCAAATTATCTACATTCAGGAATTTAACATGAAATACTGTATCGAGAACAAGGATCTTGAATGTCACTGGCCTCCTCTTTGATGTTGTTATATGAGTAGTTTTGTATCCAGTTCTAGATTTTACTTAATTTTATAGTTTAGGTCCTGTCATTTAAAAAAACAGATATAGGGTTTTTGCGCCTTCTCGAACTCGACATAATGTGGCTGGTTCAAGAAGGCTTTTCCCCATCACACATTACCAACATTTGAAAATTGGGTAACAGCCAATATTTATTCTTTTCCATTCCTCGTCTACATATATAGCTACATACCCGAGCAAAGTCTGAAAACATAAAGAGAGCATATGGAAAACATATTTTGTTATAGATATCAAATTGAAATCATAATTTGTTTTCAAATATGAATCATCATGACTGATTACATATTTTGATCTCTTTTTGCTGTTGATTTCTAAATTGTATGATCTGACATCAAACTGTGTACTTATTTTGTTTTCGGAACCAATATCAAAATTAGTTTTCGATTTGCTCTCATCGATAGCAGGAATAGTTTTCGATTTGATGTCACAGTAAGATTTTTCTGCTGTATATTTTGATCTTTTAACCGTTAAAACGACCAAAAGGATATCAACCTGAGTTATCAAAATTAGACGATTTCACAACAACAAAATTAGTTATCGATTTGCTCTCAAGCTTTGCTCGGGTATATACATGTACAAAAATGTAAAATGTACATGTAAGAAAAAAATAAATAAATACAAATGAGATGGTTAGAAGCAGAGGGGTGTAAGTGACATTTTGGTCAAAATTCAGTTAACTACAGCAAAAAATGCTTTTGTTCTCGAGTTGTGTGGTGATATGTTTATATAGTTTGTATGATGTTTATATAAAATGTGAAAATTCACAGAAAATCATTAATTTTTTGAACTTTCATACAATTTGTCTGAAGCGAAAAAATATTGAAATACTTTGCACCCATTTTTCTCAAAACTAACTTTTTGTCACTTACACCTCTTTGCGTATGGCCCCTCAAATACAAATCTCGCCTGTCCTTTCAAAACGACCTAAGTAACATTTGTTCATGAACTAATTAGAGTACTGCAATCAAAAGCTTTGATATTAATATGTTGATTGCAGTACTCAAATTAATTTATGAGACTTATGTCCTTTTGAAAAGTTGAGCGACAAGTGATGAAATTTGGGAAAAAATCACGGTTCAGAAAAGTGTCCCCAAGTACCGGATTGCATCCTGTTCAAATATGACCAAGTTCCTGTTACCTGAGGAAAGATATCATTTAGAATAGTAATATTTTTCTTTTGCTTTAAGTTGCGTATTTTAAAATGTGATAGTAGAGCTTATTCAACTCTCCAGCTAAATGACTTACGCTTCACTCCAAATTCCCACCTATTCCAATGACATCTTTATTTTTGTTTTTGCTTATTTCTGTGGCTTTCTGATACATTAGCAACAATTGAATTGAAGTTAGTTTAACAACACAGGTGTAAAGAATGGCTATTAGATACATGAAAAATCTCACTGTCCGGACAGATACTGGATACAGAAATTTAGACCACAGTTACGTTATATATTGTTAGATATCATGATCGTTATTTAAAATGTGGCTAACTTTGACCATCTCCACATAATCAGAATGCATTCGATTGATTTTAATTTTGTTGATTCAAACCTTCTAAAGTAAGGTAAAACATGAAAAATTTTGACATTTTTGTATAATTCCAAATTTTGTACAAAATATACAACACGAAGATTTGATATTCCATGCAAGTAATGGACTGTACAATAGCTTTCTTTTTCAATAGCAATAACTTTGTACAACATAATATGGTGAAGGTGGAGGGACCCCTGGAAGTGTCGTTTTGGGAAGTTATCACCTCGTAGCTTTGGAGCGGCGTATTTCGGTTTTCAATTGTTTGATGTAACTGTAAATGTATCAGCATGTAGATTGCGAGTAAGCACGTGCCGCTGACACTTTTTCAAAATCATATTTGTTGTAGAAAAAAATAAGCATTCAATGATGAAAATGATGACGATTTGATGATTGTTCGTGCTTCCCGTATCCCCTAAACCCAGAAAACCTTGTAATGTCCATTTTGCTCTGATTGCTCATTTTTGTGAAAAAAATACCAGAATTTTTTGTATCTCTACATTTTTTCAATCCACTATTATTATTTATCAGACTAAGGCCGGAGTGGCCTGTGCTGCACATAAAAGTCTTCTCCATTCAGCTCGGTCCATGGCTGCACTTCGCCAGCCACGCAGTCTGCGGAGGGTCCGCAAATCGTCCTCCACCTGATCGATCCACCTTGCCCGCTGTGCACCTCGCCTTCTTGTTCCCGTCGGATCGTTGTCGAGAGCCATTTTCACCACAATTGAAGCTAAAACTAGCGAGGCATCATGTTACTATGCACCGTTCTCATAGTTCAATGCGCAATGTTCCTAGCCCGGAATCAGGAGAAGATCAGTGGAAGACCCTGTGTAGACCATATTGTTACGCTCCGTATCATTCTGGAGCAGGTCAACGAATTCCAACTTCTTTACTTGGTTTTCAATGACTATGAAAAAGCTTTTGTGAGGCACCCTGAAACGTTAGGAAGTTCCTAAGAAAAATTGTCGGCATCATTGAGGCACAGAACGATGTCTTCTAGCAGGATGCTACACAACAGAATCTTGTCCGATTCCACCAAGGTAGGGTAGCCATTAGAGTGGGGTGCAGTTGAGCTGAGCTTGAGCTTGAGCTTGATTGACTGCTCGTAGTTGCTACTCCATTATGACCAGATCAGCTGTTCTTGCACAGGGAACCAACAGATGTTTGCTTGGGACTAGCACACATCTTCAATGTACAAGTACTGGTGATCTCATTTGTTAGGTCATACTGGCGCCTGCCACGTCAGAATGCAAGTCAATGTAGGGAAGGGGGAGGAGATGATGATGCAATCACTCGCCCACTGCAAGCCGAATATACCTCTGCACTTGCCACGAGATCATGCGGAATTTGTTGGAATTTCTGGGTTAGGTTGGAGAGGCAGAGGTCCGTCTTGGTTAACGAGCTGCCAATGTGATAGATAGGAGAAGGTAACTGATGGAATTTCTAATTGGATGTAGGAAACGAGCTCTATAGTTCATTTCCAATTCTAGCAGATTGCTGTTAGAATACTCAAGTTGAAGGTAATGGAAACGGTATGGAAGTTCATTTCCAGTTCTAGCGATTGCTAGAACATGAGAAATAAAGAGAAAGATACAAAGTAGGAGAATGGAACGGACCTGGGATTGAACCCACGACCTCCTGCGTATGAGGCAGAAGCAGTAGCCATATGACTACCAAGCCCGCTTCCATTAGAGTGGGGCGCAGTTGTATGGAAAAACGCAAACTTCGTCCGATCAAGTGAGATCAAGGTTTTTCTGAATCGTATAGGGCTTTAGAGCCGTTCTCCCATACTAATTTCCATACAAACTTCAAACGCGATGCGGAAAGCGAAGAAGCCAACCAATCGGTCCCAAATTCTGCACAGTTGTTCAGGACCCAGAATGGCTTCGAAAAACCATTGATTTGAAAAAATGACCATGACGCCCCACTCTAGTAGCCCTAGTAGCCATCTTCATTTGGACCCTTCTGGTGACATTTTCTTAATTACTGAAGTAAAATCAATGCCGCTGCTAATTCCTTCACTGGCGTCAATAAAATAAGATTGTTCTGCATTTGTGCGATCAGTATCCTGTGCGAACATAACATATTTCAATGAAATCAGTGTGTTCACGAAGCTAAGCGTTACAATGTGTTACGCTTCGTGGCATACTGAAAAGCACATGTCGAAATTGTTAACCTAAGATGCAGGAATCTTCTCATTGGTGCATGCCAAGACTTTACTTCGGCTTAATTGACCAGTGTAATTTGATGAATATCTGTCACTTGCTTATTTGATTTCCCAGCTAGATGGATGATTTCCTGCATCTCATTCTCGATTTTCTCAATGATCCAGATTGGATTGACACTCTGAGGCTCATTTAATTCAAGCACCATAGTCTACCTATAAAATATTTGATCCAGAAAACTTTTCACTATCTGTTCTGCACTTACGAAAATCGGCAGAATTTAGCCTTAATTTAAGAAACATGTGGGGTATTAGTTGTATTATTAATAACATGCTCCCATACCAACGACCTATCGCGAAGTGGTCAATTTTGGCTTGATTTGTGTCGTTTTTTGTTGCGTTCCTGAAGCTTCCTCACAAAAATTAGAAACAAAACAATTTGCGCAATTTGCGAAAAACAAAACTTTTTGTTTGTTTTCAATTGTTATTATTATGGGTACATGTTATGAATTCAAGGACCAGCATCCCTGCATTGTTGTGATTTGTTTTTTCTCGTAGATTTCTATATATGAAATGCTCAGGTGGCAACATGTCTTACCTGTTTTTGTACACTAAATGCACGTAGACTACAGGATTACTTCCAAAATTAACTTTTTATGGATATCTGAAATAATGCGATTTGTTTAGGCTTAATATTGATCAATATGCTCACAGCAAGTTACATTCGACTAAGAATCCGGGCTATTTCATCGCTGACGAATTCGATCATTGTTCCGGAAAGTTATAGTCAATTTTTTTTCACAGGTTTATAAGCTTTTCAAAATACTACAACTGATTTTGTACCGTTAAATGTGCAAAAACGATCCATAATAACCCAGATGAATCCACCTAGCGGTGATTATGCCTTCCTCGTACATCGTAAAATGTATTGAAAAAATCACAAAAATCACGAGAAAGCACTTCAGGAGAATGGATCGCATTTTTCTATCCTTTTGCATGTTTTTGTTTTGTATTAATTTACCGTATCAAAAAAAAATCGGTTTTGATTTTTTTTTCTCAAGGGGTTCACTTGAGAAAAAACAATGATTCCGAAATGCAATGTCCGATCGGGCCATTTTTTAATAGCAAACAGTGAAACCGACGGGGACGTCGAATGCAACTTGTTGCGAGTAAATCGGGCACTATGGGTTTCCGGACCTTCTATCAAAAGTTCATTTTTGGAGTAATCCTATAGCCTTTCGGTACAACTTTGTTGTACGAGAAAGGCAAAAAAATAAAAACGACTAGTAAATAACATCTGATTGCTCCGCTACCATAAATCCATAAAATAATTCAGGAGTATCCATAAAGTATAATTTTAAGATCCATAACTAGCTAAAATTTAGCAATTGATAGGAAAACATGTTCCGTTAGACATGATCAAGATCAAGAAAATCAATAACATTCTTGCTATTTATCCATGAACGTATGACTATTTATGCTATTTATCCATAAATATTTGGAAAATGATCCCTAAAAAATCAAATTTGCGCAATTGTTATCGTTATGATGATTCTAGTGATGAACTTTGTCCTACTTAAAAATCACTTTAATAAAGGAACGACAAAAAATCCTTATGATGATCCATATTCCATACATTTGGTCATATGATCCATTTGATTGTTTGATCCATAATTTTAGTAATATGATCCATAACGCTTGGAAAGAAGGCAAATAAAACTATATTAATTGATCCACAATATTTTTAAAATCTTTGCATTACATGCTCGAATTTATGGATCATATCGCCAAAATCACGGATCAAATGATCAAAATTATAGATCAAATGACTAAAATTATAGATCATCATTGCGATGGAAATTGCGTCAAATTTGAATATATTTTTATGGATCTCAAAATATATTTTTATGGATCATTTTCCGAATATTTATGAATTATTTGTCAAACGCTCATGGGAAAATAGCAGGAATGATATTAGAGGTATGTTTCAAAGTCGATTTGAAATATGTCCCTTGTGATTGCGTGTGAAACATTCCAATAATCAGATACGCAGCTGCTTACGCTGTTAAATGAATACCCATATTATTATTCTTGATCATGTCTAACGGAACATATGTTTCTGTTAATTGACAAATTTTAGGTTTGTTATGGACCATAAAATTATTCTTTATGGGGCTTGAAAAGCATGACCTTTCAAAATGCATGACAAGGGCACCCAAACTCGCTGTATTGATCAAAGTTTCTTCATATGCTATAGTTCTTTTATAATTTATTTATAAATATTTATTATATTTATTTATAATATTTATAATAATTTATATAGATTGTTAAAATGGAAATTGATTTTCAGATACTTACCAAAAAGTGAAAACATCTGGTGAAGACCCTTCGGGAATTCAAGATACAATCTATTATGTTTCATTCATGAAAAATACGTGGATCAAAAATAATAAACAATTTAATTCAATGAAGCAAATGTCCTTTACTGAAATAGGCTATAAGCACCTCGTCGGCAATAATCGATAAGCTTTGAGCACGTTCGATCGACAAAAAAATGTCGAATGCCACACACGTTACGGTGATTGAACAAATCTATTTCTATATTGCACCAGCAGCACCACCGGCACCAGATCAATATGTCGAGTTGACGAGTGCACCAGTGAAGACACACTCAAATAGGTACCGCACCCACATCACCATCATCACAGCACAACAGCCGAATAAAAAGTACCAGGCAACTGCTAACAACAATTGAACACCATAGCCAGCATTCGAAACCTCTGCTACCGAAACGTGTAAAAATTGTACAGAAGCAAATAGAAAGCGCATCTCTCTCCGAACTTTCGCAGGGAAGTTTGGCTGAGCTCGACTGCATGATGGGGCTCTTTCGGTCCGGGTTTGTTAGAATAAACACAATCGCGATCATGATGATCGTTAATAATCGATCTTATATAGGAAAGGATTTACTGGAGTCTTAATTTTCGGGAGACTACTTTCAAGCACAATTGTGGGAAAGCGCCGATTTTCTTTTCTTCTAATTGAAAACACCCTTCGCATACGTTTCGGTGTTAGTT
This sequence comes from Armigeres subalbatus, assembly GCF_024139115.2. NCBI lineage: Eukaryota > Metazoa > Arthropoda > Insecta > Diptera > Culicidae > Armigeres > Armigeres subalbatus. Next base: position 189,597,801 of record NC_085141.1, read on the forward strand.
ATTATATATCTTTTAGTATGTGCCTGCACACAACAACTCGTCATTATGATTATCGTGCATATAAGCTCAGTACCAGAGGTGTAGAATTTTTTTGCCGTGGCAACCCACTCCAATTGAATTCAATGATAAATATATGTTTTGCAAGATTAAGGGTAAATGTGTGAGAATTGTTCCATTTTTTGATGATGATTCAAGAGATATGAGTTACTTTCGAGACAAGTAACAGAACTGACTGGCGTCGATGTCCGTTCTCTGTTTATCAGTACATTGAACAAAATATTAGAAAGTGGCAAACAGGGTTTACAATTTTTTCAGAAACTACGGAAGTCCGAAGAACATTTCAAGATTGGCAGGTGATATAGCAGGGATACATTCAGGATATTACGATTAATATACCGTTCTTTGACGGGCGCTGGATAATACTATTTTAATGGCAATATTCCATGGGATTTACAGATTTTGGAAAGCAGAATAAGATCAGAAGTTGCACAGACGGAATATCGAACATCAGCACTAGACAACGGACATTTACACAACAACCAGTGGTTCAGTGGCATTTTTGCAGTTCAACGACGATTTTTGCAGTTCAATATTTCCACTGAAATTCTACGATTTATGATTCTATCAACGCACCTGTAAGAATTTTGTTCAATCAAATAAGATTTACAAACAACCATGCGTTCACTTTTTTATGCTAAATAGTTTCAATGGTTTTAATGTGGAAGAACTACGTGAATAAAGTGCAGACGACTGTTTAAAAGCGAGTGTTCGGAGTATAAGTCATGAAAGTGTAGAAAAAATACAATTGAATGTAACTTCTGAACCCCTTGACCGATTTTAAGGTGATTATACAATTAACCCAGTGGTGTATTTTAAATTCACCACATGTTTTTTTACTCTCATTTCCAAAATCCCAAAATTGACCCATTCGGCTCGGTCCATGGACAGTGTTGGTAAAATCACTCATAAATCTCAATCAACGAGCGCTCCCGTGTGAACGAAATCGTCTGCGATTTTAAAGGAATGCATCTCGCTTGAGTTTTTCATGCTTAAACGCATCATTTCACTCATTTGCCAAAAAATCATTTTGGTTTAAAAACGCATTTGAAATCAATTTGGGGGCAATTTATTACTTATACATAAAAGAGTGTCTAATATTTTATGCGACAAACGTCAATTCACTGTTTTTAACGAAGGAGAACAAAAGAAAACCTACGATGATTCAAATGGATGATTCAACTCATCCATGAGTTTTTAGGTGCTGAATTGGGTGCGTTTCAACTCACGCTTGATTTGAATCATCCATGAGTTTTGAGATTTTGAGTTTTACCAACACTGTCCATGGATACACGTCGCCAACCACGCAGTCTACGGAGGGTCCGCAAGTCATCTTCCACCTGATTGATCCACCTTGCCCGCTGCGCAACTCGTCTTCTTGTGCCCGTCGGATCGTTGTCAAGAACCATTTTCACCCGGTTACTGTCCGACATTCTGGCTACGTGCTCGGCCCACCGCAGTCGTCCGATTTTCGCGATGTGAACGATGGATGGTTCTCCCAGCAGCTCATGCAACTCGTGGTTCATTCGCCTCCTCCACGTACCGTCCGCCATCTGCACCCCACCATAGATGGTACGCAGCACTTTCCTTTCGAAAACTCCAAGTGCGCGTTGGTCCTCCACGAGCATCGTCCAAGTCTCGTGTCCGTAGAGGACTACCGGTCTAATGAGCGTTTTGTAGATTGTCAGTTTGGTACGGCGGCGAACTCTATTCGATCGGAGCGTCTGCGGACTCCAAAGTACGTACGATTTCCAGCCACTATGCGTCTCCGAATTTCTCTGCTGGTATCATTTTCGGCAGTCTCTAGTGAGCCCAAGTACACAAATTCTTCTACCACCTCGATTTCGTCATCACCGATGCAAACTCGCGGTGGGTGGCTCACATTGTCTTCTCTTGAACCTCTTTCTATTATGTATTTCGTCTTCGACGTGTTGATGACTAGTCCGATCCACTTGGCTTCCCTCTTCAGTCTGATGTAGGCTTCCTCCATCTTCTCAAAGTTACGTGCCATAATATCTATGTCATCGGCGAAGCCAAATAGCTGGACGGACTTATTGAAAATTGTAGGGTAACGATGGTATTTTGGACATCTGAATATATTTTGGACTTTTGGCTATATTTTCTCTAATTTAATACGAAAATATGGTCAGAAATGTGATTATGAAAGAGGTTAAAGAGACACATGATTCCTATTTACTAAAAGGAAGCTACGTAGAAAAACACGCAAAATATAGCCAAAAGTCCAAAATATATTCAGATGACCAAAATACATCATTTACCCTACCACTCGTGTTAATCCCTGCTCTTCGTATTACCCCTTCCAAAGCAATGTTGGATAGCAGACACGAAAGACCTTGCCGTAACCCTCTGCGGGTTTCGAAGGGACTCGAGAATGCCCCTGAAACTCGAACTACGCACATCACCCGATCCACCGTCGCTTTGATCAACCGTGTCAGTTTATCCGGAAATCCGTGTTTGTGCATTAGCTGCCATAGCTGGTCCCGATCAATATTGTATCATATGCGGCTTTGAAGTCGATGAATAGATGATGTGTGTGCATGTTGTATTCGCGGCATTTCTGCAATACCTGGCGTATGGCGAACACCTGTTCCGTGGTGGAGCGTTCGCCCATAAAACTCGCCTGGTACTGCCCCACGAACTTTCTTGCAATTTGTGTTAATCGGCGGCATAAAATTTGGGAGAGTACCTTGTAGGCGGCGTTCAGCAATGTGATTGCGCGGTAGTTGCTACAATCCAGCTTATTGCCCTTTTTGTAGATGGTTGTTTCACCCATGTGAAAGCTATAGCTCTCGTGCTCTTGAAAAAATGCTAAAAAAAGGCACATGGTTTCCAAGGTGGCCGATTGGCCAGGAGTGTTGTTGAAAAAGGGGCTGAAGTATTTTCCAGAAAATGAATAGTTTAGTTTAAGTGATTTTAAGTGATTTTTAATTTATCATGATTTAAAGGAAGAAAGAAAGAACAAAAATATAGAAAGAAAATGAATGGAGAAAAACCCTGAATCATCCCCCTAGCGGTAATGGTGCCTTTCTTGTGTATTATACAGAAAAAAAAATGTTTGCCCGTAGTCCGAACTGGCTGATTTTCAATAGGAAGCAATGATACAGAATTATCCATCGAATGCAAAAGATGAGGGAGTTTTCTGTTGCGCGCATACATACACACACAGCCATACATCAACTCAATTCGACGAGCTGGGTCCATTGATATATAATACTTACACATTGGTGTACGAGAAAGGCAAAGAGGAATAAAGAAGAAAGGTGAAGGGATGAAAAAAAAGGAAGAATAAATAAAGATGAAGTAAGAAGGTTGGGGGCAAAACAAGAAGCAAAATAAGAATAGAAAAAGAAGCTGGAAGAAATATGGAAAAAGGAAAAGGTAGAAGGAAAAGGAAAGATGGAAAAAGGAAGAAACAAAAAGGAAGAAAACAGAAAAAGACAAACGGGTGAAAATATACGAAATTGGAAGAAGGAAGAAAAAATGTAATAAGAATAAAAAAGAAAAAAATGAACTTAGAAGATGAGAGAAATAAGAAAGAAGATGGAAAAACGAAATGTTGAAGCCTATGAAAGCCTGTTTCATAATCAACCGGCACAGCCACCCTATTGAGAAACCGATCACGTGACGATAAGATTATAATTACTATAAAAATCACGGTTACAAAGTTAAAACAAAGAAACAGATCACAACAGTGGGAAAACCCAGTTTCATCTATGTATGTATCAATCTTTCCTTTTATCAATATATCCATATCAAAGTGGGCTCGGTGCTGCTGATATTTGATTTGCATTATCTACTCTTCAATCCCGATCAACGGTAGGTAGGGGGGCTGAGGGTAATATGGACATGCTAAGGAATCGCGTCATTTTCACAAGGAAAACGTTGTTATATTGGGAACCTAAACCACTTACGTGAATCTTAAATAGAAGCACTACGATAGCTTGAAGTCAATTTAGTGAAAAACAATCGTATTTTGTGATTTTTTTGACAATGAAAATCAGGATGAAAAAAATTTCAGTTTAAAAGTATGCGGGTAAAATGAACATAGTGTGTGGGTAAAACGGGCATGTTAAGAAATAAAGCTTAAAACAATGAATTTAGTTGATGAATTGTATGCATAGGCTAAGCATTTATAATATGTGCCTTTTGAAATAAAAATGTTGGATAATTATTGATATTTTGGTAACGTACAATGATTTTACTAAAAAAAAGCATGTTTCATCAAAGAAAATCACTTAAAAATGTCATTGGTCTGAACAAAACTCGGAAAATCGAATTAAATGAATGAATGCTTAGCGTTTTCGGTGGTAAACAATTTAAACTTTTCAAAATAAAATTTCGTTGAAAAAAAAGGTATGCACTTTATATGGTCCATATTACCCACACCAGAACGTGTCCGTTTTACCCCACCATGATCCAATTTAATTAAAAAAATCGAATTTTGTGATAAAAATCATCAATTCAATCTTTGGATAGACTATGTTTGAGATCCTCGAGGATCATCCGGATAGTTTTGCCGATTTCTGCTTTAAAAGCCTAAATACTGCACATCAAAAATTACATCACCATAGCATTTCAGCCATAGTTTACAATAAATCTTTAATAAACAGAATAGTTTTCATTATTTGAATGCGGTAAAACATGGTTACACTCATAATTTGAAACAAGCAATAAGATCCACTTGATGGAGTGCCCTTACCCCTGTCCGTTTTACCTACCCTGTCCATTTTACCCTCACCTCTCCTACTTACTTGCATAGTAAGTACATTAGAATACTTGTGTTAGAATATGGTTTGAAATTAGTGTACTCAGCGTACGCGAAAGTCTTGAAATCAGAAATCGTGTTAATGAGTTTTCAAAACTACCCCACAATACCTATCAGTAGTACAAACTACGCTATTCAACAGAGGAGTATGAGAACGTCTGATGTAGCATATTTGCCGCTCGCACACAACAACGGTACACTTCGAGACCCCTTCGAACAATTTTCTTCTACACCGTGAACGAGCGTAGGCACCTAATTCTCACTGCTTGCATTCCTCTTTTCATTCGACTCACTCACCGGGCACTACTGTCGGGTTTGGTTTTGCATACTTAGAATATGGAAATCAGCGTGTACTACAGTATAATGGAATTAAAATTTATCTCTTTTCATCATAAACAGAGCACTCCATTCATGCAGATTCTACACTCTTTCCTGTTCCCCACTGTGGAGTGTGGAGTCGGAATGCTGGCCTCGGGGATGGAAGCGATTATCACACCAAAATGTGCGGCGGTGGAGTAAAATAAAAGTGCTTCATTAATCTCTCGCTCTCTCGCATGCTGGCGGATCGTCCCCGTCGCCATCGTGGCAGTGCACCAGCGAGCTACACATTCACGAAATGGCACACCAGAAGCACAACATTTTTTCGCAAATGGATGTGCCGAACGGCGAATATACCAGACGGACCACGACGCAAATAGAAAGTAGCGCAAAAAAGTGGAATGTGATCAACAACATGTCATTTGATGGGAGAGCTTAAAATCTGGTTTGGAAGTTTCTATTAAAAATTTCACGGGGATTAACAAGATGGTTGGATAAGGGGAAATTTAGTCAAAATTCCAAATAAGCATAACATTGCGTAAAATTTGGATTAAACCGGAATCAAAGAATGGAAACATTTTCCTAGTTTTCTGATCTCGACTAAATTATTTGTCGTCTGTTCAAATAATTTAGTCGAGATCAGAAAACTAGGAAAATGTTCATTGAACATGTTCCCGGGTTTTCAAAAAGTTTGTACGTGTCCAATCTACACCCTACTGGATGGCAGTATTTAGTGATATAAGAAAGAAGGCTGTCTGTATTACATTCAGATTGAATGCTGGAGTTGGAAAGTGTTAGCTCCAGAGACCCGTTTTAAACAATACTTCAAGCCTAGCCTATTTATGATATCATTATCAATTGGATAATGTATCCATAAGCAAGGTTCCAGAATCCCAAATTCAATGCGTTTTAATTTAAAAATAAACGATTGTGTACGAAACAAACCAGTTGTCCAACAAAGAAGCATTGAGTTTGGGTAGCAAATTTGATAAATTACTTGACGAAGAATTTTCACCACGCATAAAAAAAACTCTAGAATGTAGGTACCATCGTCGGGGTGACAATGGGTCAAATGGGGGTGAGAATGGGTCACTGTTTCAAGTACTTAGAATTCTTGTAGAATAGATTGAATGTATCTGAGGGCAAGAAGACTAAAATATAGAGTCCTTTTTGAACGAATTTGCTATCCGACCTCCAGGCTGTCGGTGAGAGCGATGACCCATTTTCAACCTCCAGACCCATTGTCACCCCCGATGGCGGTACATACAATAAGTATTTCGAAAAAGTCGGTCTAGTCCACCAGTCCCATACAGCGCCGTAGCGTCCGGTTGGCCAAGTTGGTCCCGGCCAAAGGTTGCAGGCCTTACAAGGAAGCCGAAATCAAGAGTTCGAGAGTTCAGCTTTGAAAAATACATCAATTTTATTGGTTAAGGGGCAAATAATTACAAACCGACTACAAAACAAAACGTATTTATGGTATAGATATTTTGAAAAATCTAGAGCACGAAAAATATATCTTTATTTTTACATCAACATGTCAAATGGATTGGTTATTGCCGCTTCTCTGGTTACTGAAAATCTTTCGGAACTATAAAGTTTTATAACAGGGATAACAATTTGGGCGGGAGTTCACACACCAAGCGCCAACAAAAAATTCCCATTTTTCTGCCCAAGCATTCGTTTAACAGATTTAATTGATCACAAATCGTATCATATACCTCAACCCCATAACTGAGGATATCATACAACAAATGTACGTATGAAATGATATTAAAGACAACCCTCCTGGAATCCAAAACTTAATTCACTCGCGTTTTCAAGGAACACCACTCAATACGGAAGCAACGCACAACTGTCATTTTTATTATTCCAGCTTTGCTGCGTCGTCGCAACCAGTACTGCAAAAGTGATCATCATAATACAGAGAAAGAAGCGCCTTTTTCTATTACAGACGACCCGACCGTTTTGAAAGTATCGTGGGCTCTTTGATCAATTTCATATGAAAACCAGTCATGAAGATGTTGGATGTTGGGCCTTTTCTAAAAAATAAAATATCTTAATTATCATAAGATAGGGGTAATGACGGCTTTGGCAGGTTTTGTTCTATTATTGGCAGGGGGGTTTTTTATGACTGATTATGCTCAAATTTGGCACAAACATTCTTTGCATATCAAAGAATATTGTGACCAAATTTCATAACATTCGGTCTACAAAAACCCCCCTGCCAATAATAGAACAAAACCTGCCAAAGCCGTTTGTTTCCCTATATGCACAAAACAATGACTAATCGATTAATTAATCATATTCCTTAAATCCACCAAGTTTGAAGTGGTTATACACACAAAAACAAAGCAGATATTGCACACGTTCAGGCCCTGTCACGGAATAGAAATTGTTTAGATTTTTGTAGCATACCATTCATCCTTCGCATTTCTATAAAACTTGAGAGGGACAGATATGTAAACATCGCGTGCCATCTTTCATTGAAATTGAGAAATTGCAGTACTGGTTGCATCATGCGTGGAATAATAAAATGACAGTTGTGCGTTGCTTCCGTTTTGAATGGTGAGTCCTTGAAAACGCGAATACATTTAGTTTTGGATTCCGGGAGACTTGTCCTTAAATGATTTCTGTTTTCCTCTAAGGAACAAAACTTCAGTCAAAAAATAGTAACTGATACACAAAAATAGTGGATGTATGAACTGGGGATAACTTTCCTTATTTTATTCAGATAAACTATGTATGTATTTGAGTTTCGGCAGCCTTTAATCCAATGACATTTCGGATTCAAATAAACCAGAAACTTGTACGAGTTCAAATATATGTGAATAAATTAAACGAAGCCGTTAAATATTTGGTGAATAGTAATAATTTGAATTTGACATTATGCTTTTATTTATTTACTAGTCTTGAGGGCCCTCCTTAGGCGTGCGGTAAGACGCGCGGCTACAAAGCAAGACCATGCTGAGGGTGGCTGGGTTCGATTCCCGGTGCCGGTCTAGGCAATTTTCGGATTTGAAATTGTCTTGACTTCCCTGGGCATGAAAGTATCATCGTGCTAGCCTCATGATATACGAATGCAAAAATGGTAACCTGGCTTAGAAACCTCGCAGTTAATAACTGTGGAAGTGCTTAATGAACACTAAGCTGCGAGGCGGCTCTGTCCCAGTGTGGGGATGTAATGCCAATAAGAAGAAGAAGAAGTCTTCGATTTAAAAGTCGTACAGACAGATATCATTACTAACTAATCTTATTTCTAAACATACATTTTGACAAATTATGGGTCAAATGGGTATACAAGTTAAAAAGCTTCGAACGAAGATGTTTGAAAATAACTAATCGACTAAGTCCTACTTCAAAAAGTTGGATGTTATTGATCCAACCAAATCCAGCAGTACTTCCGAACTACTGCCAGACTCATCCCAGAATGAGATATATTTTGATCCGAATAAACCGATTTGGGATTTGCTTTACTCGGCTAGGCTCTATCGTTATTTCGATCATTGGCCAACGCACTACAAATTTTATTGAAAGCCCAATAGCTCCAACCAAGCTACCCTATACATAGTTGAATTTCTCTTCATCCCAGTAGGTCTGATAGCGATTCCGAAGATCATCCAATCCTCTCCAATGTAGGAGTTTTCTTTGTTCGACAACGTGCGATAGCGATTTGACCAACGACCGACAAACTTCAGATTTTAAACTTATTGGCCTAACTAGATGCACTACTGGAAACTTTCTTACCGTGAGCCCACGGGTATGATCTATTTTTTTTTATTTCCGCAGGGTAATTGAATCCTTTAAAAATTCGTTCGAATTTCAAGGGTTTTCTGGGTGTTGTGCAAGCATTTTTTTTTGCAATTCCTAATCATAATACCTGAAGTTTCATTGCGCATCTCTTTTCGACAGCTCTTTCGTATGACAGTTTGCATTGTTTGCTCGTTTCGAGTCGAGGTGCGCAATGCGAGTATTAAATACGTTGGGTTTGATAAAAACGTCTTGACTACCTCGCAATCAAGGTGTTTTTCCAAATGACCTCTATTTTTTAATGTTCCCAGGATTTGAGTTTCATTCTACGCAGATACACAACACCACAAAATGGTTCTGGACCTATAAGTTGTCGAGATGATCCAAGTCTTGCCAGCATATCAGCTTGTTCGTTGCCCTCAATGCCATATTGACCGGGAAACCAATACAGGTTCAATTTGTTGCGACATGCCAAGGTTTGGAGTGATTGAACACATTCCCAAACAAGTTTAGACGTGCATGTTGCTGATTTCAAAGCGTTCATTGCTGCTTCACTGTCAGACATTATGCAAATTTATTTATTTATTTGTCGTCAATCAAGCTTGTAGACCGTATTGTTACATTGAGAGCATATAATACTAAACTACATGTTTCTAGTTATAGATTACAATATTGTGTTATATAAGTAATTGTACAATTAGATGTTTCTACTGTCGACGATTACAAAAATACTGTTTTAATTTTTAATTGGACATACTAAAGTCAATATCATCGCAATATTTATTATAAATAACCATCATTTGGTTCAAGGGACAATTCTTTGCGTAATTTGTTCGATGATAATCTGTTAAAAATATTTGTCGTTGAAGTAACTGCCGCGATGGGGTGTAACAATTTATTTTTGTTAATAGTTCATTGGAATAGATTTTTTGTGTAACTAAATTATTTATAAATAATGTCATTGCATACTCACGCATATTACCTAAAGTTTGGATATTATTAAGCATACAACGAGCTTCGTATGATAACAAAGGAAAATTAGTCCAACTTAGCTTTCAAAGTGCATATAATAAAATTGTTTCTGGACTGACTCAATCCGGTTAAAATGTGTAATTGAAAATGGAGACCAAAAAATGCTGCCATATTCTACAATTGACCTGACATAAGCAAAAATATTGGAATGGCTATAATTTCGACGTAAGCATAAATTGCAGCATTCCAGAATAGCCTGAACTTCAGCTTGGAAAACAGTTAGCCACTTGCCCATGGAAATCGAAATATCTAACCCCGGGTCAGTCACGCCTGCTCCAACTTGATTGTTCAGTTTTGAACCATCGGTGTAACACACAATTGATCCTGAGCGAAGATTTGGTCCACCATTTTTTCCATTTACTTCGCTCAAGATAAATTACATCAAAACATCGATAAACGTCAGAAAAAAAGGAAGCACATGGAGCAAAGCGTCTAGTGCTTTGTTCGGCTTGTTTCTCATTGCACCCGTTATGGAAAGGGTAGCTAATCTTTGAAGTTTTTCCAACTTCTTTTGCACCACCCTTTCTTTTGTTTTAGGCCACCATATTAAAGCAGCATATGACATTCTGGGTTTCACAATCGCCGTATAAATCCATTGAATCATTTTTGGCTTTAATCCCAACTTTTTACCGAACGTCGCCTTACTTATCCATAAAGCACTTGTAGCTTTGCTAATTGCTTCTTCAAGATGTAAGTTCCAATTCAGCTTATTGTCAAGTCGTACACGAAGATGCTTGACTGAATTTGAAAGTTTCAAATCAACGCCTTTCAATTTCAAAATAGGAAATGAATAAGTTGCATAAAATTCATTATAACATTCTTTTAGGTGTTATAAAGGAAAACCAATCTCGGAACATGACATGACTACATTTGTTGAATTAGCTTGGATAAGTGTTCAAATAATGTATTCTCTGCGTCGCGTAGTAGATGAAATAGTTTGATGGACATGATATCAAAATGTTTCAAAAACAGGTTCATCTATTCATAGTTTGTCGAGCATGCAATATGCCACCATAACATGGAATCTGCTATCGCCCTAATCTGTTACAACACGCTAAAAGTCAATGACGACGATGCCACGACAAATCGAAACAAATGGTCATATCGAAACAAATGGAGAATCTTCTGAACAAGCATAAAGGTGTTTCGCTTATTTTTACTTCATCATAAAAAATGAAATTGAGGTCCGTTTTCAGATTGTTAACAATTTTCTCTATGTGTAAAATGAACTCATCGAAAATCGTTAGCTGTCAATTACGTTAATATATGTGTAACATGGCAGATGCACATAATATGTGTTGTACCAGGTTAAGCCCATTTCGGGCTACTTAGAGTAAATCAGCAGTGATTCAAATTGTTCAGTTTGTATATGAATATGAAACATTCATTTTCCCAGCATCTGTCCTAGATTCATTTTTTATACTAGTCCACTGTCAAAAATTTAAAACTCAGTCAACACTCAGTTCTCAGTTATCAGCAGATTTCAACCACGAATAAATCATGAGATTCAAATAATTTTCAATTGTTTTGGTGTATCAATGCTTCATTTTATATACGGATCAATCCACTTTGCAATTACGGCGCATTACTTTAGTTGGTAACAACATAATTATTTCATTTATGTAATTGAAAATTTGAAAAACATGAATGGAACACTGCTGAACCAGCAAGATTTAAATTAGAATAGTTGTCGAAAATTTGGAATGAAATTGAATCACTACTGATTTCACTCATACGAGAGTTTAAATGCATATCAATTCAAACCATTTTTAAAACATAAGAGATCAATCTGGTGTTTATTGTTCTGTAAATCCTTTCTATTCAAAATGTGTATTCTAATATTTGTTTGAATTGTATAAAAAAAAGGTTGCGATATTAGAATAAATGCACAACTTTCAATTGAAATCACTCAGCTTGATGAATATTTTTGTTGCAGGGTGATGGAACAGATGTACCAAAAGTCCACGAGACGCCCCTGAAGGAACTCACGCAGTGTCAATAACACATGCTGAAGCCGTATTACACAATTTTTCGTTAAAATCAACCCAGGAGAGCAGTACTGGAAATTTTCGTGATCGTCATGTGAAAGCGAAAACAGAGGTATTTCATTTTCAAGAGACCAATTGACAATGTAGCGAGCTCCTGAGAGATGGTCAGGTTTCACACCGACCCGAACCCGAACCCGATTCTAAAATTCCTTTCAGACCCGGACCCGACCCGAACCCGTAATGAAAAATCTTATCAAACCCAAACCCGATCCGTACCCGACAATTTTTACATTCGTAAACCTGTACACAACCCGAACCCGAATTAATTCATTCGAATTAATTTACACCCGAGCTAGGCCGGATTCTCAAACTAGATATTTTATATTTCTCTTTAGATCAAAAAGGATGTAGGTCCAAATAATGCAAAAGCCTCAAAATTACCAGACACGAACAAATAATTATTCGGTATTTTGTTTCTCAAACCCGTACCCGACCCGGACCCGACATTTTTCATCTCACAAACCCGAACCCGATATCGCCATAGTTAAGAACAGCTATTTTATAAAATAATAATAACCGGCATGAGGGTGGCGTTGATATGTCATGCGGATGGTTTCCCTTCCTGCTGCTTAGAACGAATGTGAAAACCCCATTAAAATTCGTGATATTACCCAAAATAGCTTAATCCATATTAGAAACGCATGTATTTTGATTCCTATTATGGCAAATCCCATTGCTTTCTTATGGGATTGGCCAAATTGGAGCCACTAGTGCGACAACTGGTGCAAAGGACGACAAAAATTAGGCAAATTACTTTTTTTAAATTTTGGTTTGTTTGATTTGAAGGAGATTAAATGTGTTATAGTGTCATATGGACATGGTTCACTGATCAGATAACGTTTTATGGCGATGTGATGTGCCACTTGGTGAATAATGCACAACTGGTGCTATAGCCACGACTGGTACATCTAGCCTAATTTGCATCTACTCAGTGTTCCTGATTTTCAATTTAGAAGTAATTATAATAAAATTATTGAAGCAAAGGCAGCTTGTTCACAATACTTTGATGCGCTTTCATGAAATGAAAATCCGTGAAAACTTGAAGAAATTTCTTCCATTGTCTGTAGTCTTTGACAGCGGGAGGAGGATAGATTCCTAAAAATGCCGTTACGAGCAAGAAAAGGTTAATATAGATAAATCAAACATAATTTAATAAAATAAATAATAAAAATCAGTTCAGTGCGGTAATAAAAATCAGTTCAGTGCGAGATTTCTCGTGTTTCACATTCTCCAATAAGCAGAGCGATCGGTCGTCGAAATTTAGTTTTGCTTTGTGCGGGAAGCAAAACGATCGGCCGGTCACCGAAATTTTGTTCTGCTTTGTGTGGGTGAGTAAGTTAATCAGAAAGATAATTAAATTATTTAGCGTTTTTCGATTGTTTTTGTTTTAAATCGAACTACACGCTATCACGGCATACCGTTTACCAAAACGAACCCTGCCACACTTCCTACCCCATATATCCAACATCCCAGTGATTTCTCGTGGAAGTGCAGATGACTCGTCCTTAATTGACCTGCATTCGGACACGGCCGGTCACCAGTTCTTACACATTGAAAATAATGTTAGTCCCAAACTTCATATGTTGGTTCTCTCTGTAATTACAGCTGACCTGGCAATAACAGAGTAGCAACCGTGGGCGGTCAATCATGCTCATGCTCATGCTCATAAATCAAACATAATTTATTTTCTTAATTGAAACAAATTTTGGAAAATTCGTGTTTATAATTATCTACTTGCTTTTTCGGTCTGGCAAATGCTGGGTAATGCGTACCTGAAGGAATAAAATAGACCCCAGAGCAGAACGTGGAGTTGGCTTGATGGTGATCGGGAAGCAGATGAAGCGTGTTATCCAGTGGAAGCCGATATGCCACCGCATTTGCGTGTTGAGAATGAAGGGCAAATTCTTCAACTATAGCCTGATCAGCATCTATGCCCCAACGAATGGTGAGCCTGATGACGTGAAGGATGAGTTCTAATAGAGCCTTGATAAGGCGTACGAAGAGTGCCCAACATACGATGTAAAGATTGTCATCGGGAATGCAAATGTGCAGATCGGAAGAGAAAGTTTCTTTCGCCCTGCCATTGGTACGGAAAGCCTTCATTCCGCTACCAACGAGAATGGCCTGCGACTTGTAACCTTTGCTGCTACTAGAGGGATAGCGATAAGCAGTACCTACCTCGCACCTAAGAATATCCGCAAACACACCTGACAACATCCGAGTGAAGACATTTGCTCACAGATATACCATGTGCTGTTCGACAGACGACATTTCTCGGATATTTTAGATGTCAGACGTATTCATGAACAATTTTTGCTATGGAATTCGATAGCGCATGCAATCTTCAAAATTGAGGAGACTTGATTCTCTCTCAATAACATCTACTCAATAAATATTTTTTTAGAGCAAACCCTTCATCACATCTGTCAAATCTACAAAAAAAATAGCCGCTTGAGAACAAATTTATATTTTCTTGAAAAGTGAGAAAAAGTGACTTTAGTGACTTGAGGTCGAAAAAAGGGACTTTTTAGTGACTTGCCCGAAAAAAGTGACCAAGTCACTAAAAAGTGGCCCGCTACCAAGCCTGCCACTGGATATGGCGACGTCAACAGATTGTGGGAAAATATCCATGAAGCTGAAGCTACAACAATGAACGTCGGAAGAAAGAATGACTTTAATGCCAAACACCTTTCATGGAACAATCCTCAAATCAATTCCAACGAAAAATTTTATTTGAAAACTGTTCTGCGGGATAAGTTACGATCCAATATCAAAATGGCTCCACTTTGTTTTGACGTAGGACTTACGTCTTTCTTTACTATACTGGGTGTCATTTAGATTTTTGGAAATCGAGAGCGTTACGCTGAAAGGGAAGATTTCGAACGTTACTACGCCCTTCATCTTTCGATGGATTTTTAAAATTTATATACCAATCGACTCGGACACTCTCCAGTAATTTGTCAATTTCATTGAAACTTAAGATTATTAACGATAAGCTATTGAAAATTTCAATTCTTGTCAAATCCAGTAAAAAAATCATATGTAACCAATCTCATGCATTCCTAACACGGACATCAGAATGCGGTATGTCACGGGCCTTCGGGTCTATCGGAAGATTTTCTTTGTGTATAAAAGAAGCAGTGTCTGCCGTGTGCGAGTCATTACAATTTGTGACAGCAGCGCGTACTGACGTGCTTTTTGCTCGCGCATTTTTTCGTTTCGTTCGTTCGCTGTGTTTACCTACACAGCGACAGTATACAGTAACCAGCGGCAGGTGGGTCTACGACGAATATGCATGAAAGAAGTGGGCGCATTTTTGTAGTGGTGTCGGTTGCGATGGATGCAATCGCTCGGAGTTCACGGTTAGAGGCTGATGATGGCTGAGACAGCGCGGGCAGCGGTGGTGGATAAAGAAGAATAAAATTAGAGAGATTTGGTCTGCTCATCCAGGTGATTGGTTTCATAATCCACATGATCCCGGGATGGGTACGAGTCATGTTATATGACTGACCATATGTTAAGTTGTGCTTGGTACTAAACGACACGTCCATTAAAACATGGTTATACTATAACAGTTCTGATTCCCCAGCAAACAAAATCAACTACACTGATGAAAATAAAAATTCGATTAAAATAATTACTATCATTTGTTTGCAGCAGGCATTAGCAATTAAAGATGCACAATCAGCAATTGTGTTAATATCCATTTTAGGTTAGAAAATTTCGCTGAATTACTAATTAAATGTTTTAAAAAGTTCGCAAAAAATAATTTCCAAAAGAATGTTAAATAATTGAATAGTTAAATGAACTTTATCTTATTCTTTGTTTTGCATTTTCTGAGAAATTGTATTATAAAACTTGACGTAGAGTTTGGAATCAAAACAGTGAATAATTTTTCGTTGAAGGGGTGCTTGGTGGCCTTGTGTCACTGCTTCTGCCTCATAAGCAGGAGATTAAGGGTTTGATCCCTGGCCCTTTCCAATTTCCTATTAGATAATTTCATTAATCATATAACTCAATCTCTTTGCAAATCAAATTCTCATTGCTAGCAAGTATGATTCTGATTGTTTTTATTTACTTAGTAGCAGTAAATAAAATGTAAAAATAGATTGGTATTCATTTGTACCCGCATACGAATGCTATATACGGTCGCTATGCTCGTGCAGGCCTCATACAAGTAAGAATGTGTGAGGTTGATGTGCGGGTAGCGATGGTATGGTAGAATTGTGCGTGGTATTAGAATCCAATAGCATTCAAATTCTAATTGTAAAAAATGAATCCCATTAGAATTCACTTTAATACTTTCTCATTACTCTAGTACTTCTAATTCTCTTTCATATATTCCTATCCCATAGATCGCATCACTTACCAAAGTGAATCCAGATAATATATCCCTTCATACTAACACAATATCCTATCCTAAGACTATCGTGGAGATGCAGAGGTATACTCGGTCTCTAATAGCAACGAGAGTTGAACTAATAATCCTTCCTTCCCTTGATGACCGTAAGGACGTGGCCGGCGCCGTAATTGACTTAGTAAAATGCATTGAATTTCCGAAATTTGCACATTGAGAATGATAGCTAAAACCCAAGCTCCATTCAATTGGTTCCCTGTGCAATTTCGCAAGTTCTAGTCAATCACGGAGTAGCAACTACGAATTGTACGGTTATCCTGCTCATGCTCATGCTCAAAACAGTGAATAATTTTTCGTTGATGTATTAGCAGTACATCCTCTATATCAGTAGGGTTACTGCTCCGTGATTCGTTTCTTATTGTTGTGATTTTTTTTCAGCAGTAAGCACGCATGTTAGCAAAAAGAAGCAACGGAATTGGTGTCGTATTCCTTTGTTTGGGAAACGGTAAGTTCCCCTAAAATAGCACATTTTGCACAAGTCTAAAAATTTTATAAATAGAATTTTTTAACTTCAAATAATAAAAAAATATATAAATACCCTACATTTGCTTGAGTAAATAAGGGCTTAATAGTTAGAAACAAAGCAATTCTAATTATGTATTTAATTATTAGTTTTATTTCCAGAGGTTTTGAATAAACAAATTGCTAATAATTCTACACAGCATGGAAGTTGTCGTTTCCAATATCAATACTTATAATCAAACTCCATAGATCCAAAAGTTAGAAGTTAAATATAAATACGTTACGTTTACTCGCGGTTATGTTGAAAACATTACCCATTGCTCGTTTTTCATCCACTTGATTCAACAATGATTTATTTTGTTTTAACTTATTCAAGTCAGCTAATGCTAATATCGATTCTGATCACCTTCCTGTGACGTTTGAAATCACACAAGAAACCAATAATCCAATCAGCTCGGCTTTTGATGTCATTATCATACATGGGATTTTTGTATATAAAATATCGATGGGAATTTTGATGTTGAGGAATATCGATACCAAAAGTGATATTGTCAATGTTCTCGTATCTTTGACAAATTTAACTGTCGAAGCCAGAGGTACTGCAGCTCCTTAAAGCGAAACTAAATTCAACTCCATAACTATTGACGACGAGCTTCAGCTACTGATCCGTTTTAAAAATGTGAGGCGAAGGCAACATCAAAGGAATCCCCCATTCTCGCATTCAAAGTTATATGGTCAAATTTGCAAAATGAAAAAAATACACTTTTCTGCGAAATACGAACTATCAGAACAATGTCTCAAAATTGGATACAAGTTCGAAAACCTTTTAAAAATTAAGAAAAATTCTTTTGCACATATTTGTGAATACATCCTTAAAAAAAAACTTTCTGAGAGCTCCTTATTCTTTTTGGCATACTTCATAGATAAATAGAAAAACGCCAAAGGTGTTCTAATTTTGAAGCCGGAAAAAAATCCAGCTGAAGTTTCTAGTTATCGCTCAATCAGTTTGCTTTCTTCAATAATTAATCTGTATGAAAAGAATATTTTGAAAAGAATGATGTCTCACTTTAATGGCAACTCAATTTTTGCTGATGAGCATTTTGCGTTTCACCATGGGTATCCAACCACTCATCAGATATTAAGAGTTACGAATTTAATGTGGATATTTTTCCTCTGTTGATTATTAAACTGATCCAAAATTATTTATCAGATCGCTTACTGCAGATAAACTATGTATATGACTTCGAAATGTGATGTGTGAACCTGTGAGTGCTGGTGTCCCCCAAGGCATCATAATGGGGCCCATCTTGTACAACATTTTTACTTCTGACTTACCGGATTTACCACCAGGGTGATACTTCTTCAGAGGATTCAAAATAAGTTTTTTCAAATGATTCTGCAGTTGTTTCCCTGGTACAGTACCAATGAACTGAATGTCTAATAATTTCTAATTTAGACAAAAATTGCCATATGCAATTTACAGGGGTTAGACAAAACGGTTGACTGTTTAGAAAGGCAAAATGTTGTCGAAATTCATATCAACATAACTTTGCGTAGAATAATCCGATTTCGTAGAATAATTTCGACTTCCATGGGCATAAAAGTATCATCCGTCGAAGACCATCGGACGCAGAAACTCTTCTAATATTCTGTCTTCGTCCAAAACCTCATATTGGCCCTTGGCCACCGGAGATGTGCTGTGTTTTCCATTGGAATGTTTAAAATGAATTTCTTCTTCTGCGTGTCATTTTATGAGACGTTTACTATAATCATGTTTTATACTTTCTCCAGAAACTAGAACGAATATTCTGACGAAAAGTGTGTGAGGCGTAAAAGTGTTGAAACGAAAAAATAAATTCATCAATTAGGCACATTTTGGCGATCTTCTAGGTTCGCTCTAGAGACAAGAGGGGTTGGAGAAAGCTGTTTTTCACTAGGATTCTCCTTCGACCCGAAAATCGCTAATCGAAACGAAAAATACGAACCCTGTTACAGATACATGTTGAGGACTGTAAGACTCACTGGCCAATTTGTAACAGGTACCGGTATTCTGCAAAACGGACATCTGTTCAAGGTAAATGGCTACTCCCGAACCACTTTCACAGAAATTGTCATATTTCTGCATATACCTGACGGATTTTCGATCTGCAGCCAGCGATGGTCAGCATATTAGCTCTAGTTTCTGGGGAACGCATAAAACATGATGGAAGTAAACGCCACATAAAACGACAAGCAGAAGCAAAAATGCATTTTCAACATACCCTCGGAAAACCCAGAACATCTCCGGTGGCCAAGGGCCAATCTGAGGTTTTGGATGAAGACAGAATATTAGAAGAGTTTCTGCGTTTGATGGTCTCGGTTTAATTGAAATCGGATTATTCTACAAAATTATTCTGATTTGATTTTCGACATTTGTTTTCTTATCTCAACCTTTTTGTCTAACCCCTGTAAATATATTATTAAATAATAACTAAAATTGTATCATAGCAATTACGGGTAATAATGGAAATCAAACACGAAACACCTAGTCTTAGTGGTGTATGCACGTATTAGATAATTAACAAATAAAATTAGTAATAAAATAGTTTGTGGATTATAATTTTGTTCGCTAGCAACTTATTTATGTTCGCTACTTATGCTTGACTTTGTTTTACGGCACTTTGTAGTTTAGTAGAAGCTTGTTTCGGAAAAGTTGTTCTGATTTTCCTCTGGAAATTATTCTGATTTTATATTAGTTTTCCATATTGTTCTAATTTCCATCGGCAATTATTTTGAATTTCCATGAGAAATTATTTCATATTTACACATGCGATTCTTACGATCCACGAGGGATTCTTTTGAGTTTTTATGGAAATTATTCCGAATTTCTACATAAAATTTCTCAAATTTCATTTGATTCAATTTGATTGAATTCCTACATTCTTTATTGACTTGCTAAAATGAGTTTTAACAAATATGTATTGAGTTCATTATTGCATCTGAATTTCTACAATTTTAACGAGAAAATCATCCGGACAAACTAGCTCATCTACAGTTTTTTACAATTTTTGTTCCTCTACTTGTTGCGAGTAGATCGGTCGACTGGATTGCAATTGATTTTGTTCTAACTTTTTCACAAATGAGATATTAATACAAGTTAAAAAACTACATAAAATAAAAGATTCTAAAAAACGACTGCCTTTCCAAAAAACCGCATGGAAATTATGTAAACTTCCATACGACAAGGATTTTAGGTTAACTCTATAGCTGGAAAATATTCGAATGTTATATAACACCGTCCCAATCTATGATTTGGGAAAATAATGTAATGAAATTTTAATTTTCCAAAAAAAAATCAAATTCATACTTTCATATAGTGTTGTAGAAATTATACTCAAATTGAAAGAACATCGCACTTGAGTTTTTCGTACATCGCATCGTTTAACTAATTTGTTAAAAAAATGATTTCGCTTAAGAAATCGTTAAAAAAAGCTACTAAAAATGTCAGAAAAATTAGCTCAATTCGAAGAACATCAATTCACTTTGATAAGAAAATTATTTTGAGCTTTTTAGTGGAATGTCTTCATTTGTCATAAGACGAGTTAATACAATCCCATTGAATTCCACCACTTAATTGTATCTTGACAGATACGTATTTCGACCTCAACAGTAAGGCCGTCTTCAGTGTCAGTGTCGTCGGCCTTACTGTTGAGGTCGAAATACGTATCTGTCAAGATACAATTAAGTGGTGGAATTCAATGGGATTGTATTAACTCGTCTTATGACAAATGATCAATTCACTGTTTTTAACCGCGAAATTCAAGCATCAATGAATCTAGCGTGTTTTATCTCACGCTTGAATTTAATCATCCATAAATTTTATTATTTTGACTTTTTTTGCAACACTGCTCCCATATCTGATTTTGTGGTAGGGGAAATGTGTTTGGCCAACCCTGAAAAATGGATATTTTCCATAAACTATCGAACAGTTTCCACAGGGAAGAAGCATAAGGGATATATCTTCTGTTACTGATAAAACCCACGGAAATGGCTTTATTTTCGGAGTTATGCGAAAAACTGGCCAAATTAGGAACATGGCCAAAACTGGTACAGTTATCTTACCTATGTTTTATTTTCAATACATTGGTGAATAGTGTTTTTTAAAACCTCTAACAATGGTTTTAAGCAATAGCATCGATGTAATGCTTGTTGTTCTTTTATTGCTTCCAACATTACATAAAGCACGCGTTTAACTAATACAGCATGTGAGAATTCGGTTTACCTACATAAAAAGAATCCTTTTACTTATATTATACTTTGACTAAAATGTGGGCGACGCGTTCGCATGGCAGCACCATATAATATTGAGGCACAAATAAAGGTCCTTACGAGATCACTAATAAATACGCAGACTAAGCATAAACGAGAAGAAAAACAGCAGCAAATAAAGGCAGAACAGTCGCATGCATGATGATCATCTGCCGTTCTTGCAGCGGACAAAACAAGTAAATGAAAACAACCTGGATGTAAAATGTGCAACAAGAAAAAAGAGAGATGACAGCGCGCAAGAACGAACTGTATGATCCACATACAGAGCGACCTCGAGGCACACACGGCGGACGTGACTCTCACGCGCCCAACACGAAGAAAACAGCGTTCCTCAATACACGCTCAATGTAATCGGGAAAATATAGACACCTATTCTGGTGAACTTGCTTAGACGCAGTCACAAACAACATCATCGCGAAAGCATAACGATCGTGCAAGCAAACGGGGGTCTCTTGCCTCTGTTCAAGACGCTTTCGGTGCGCAAGCCAAGTATGGCAGAAGGAAAACTCTGAACTGCGCCGAAGCGTTAAATTGCTGCGGCCCGTTCTTCATTTTGGCTTCTACCCGAACCCGACACTGCTGATGTTGGAATGAACGCATCACAGCGGACCAGTATCAGTGCTACCAACGAAAGCCAGGAGTCTCTATACCTACACGAAATTTACACAAAAACAGGGCTACCACCATTCGGGAGTGAAAATTTTCTCGATCAACCATGGCAGCGCTGTGTGGCGCAACCATTAACCAATCAAATAGAAAAACACATTCAGATCAGACCAAACCAGTAGTGGCAACAATGCACGGCTCTGTTGGTTCTCCTCGGTCGGTGGTGTGTACTAAAAAGCATGTCTACTAAAAGTACATGGAGGCATTTTAATGACATGACACACGACTCACTGTCTCTGGGTATATAAGCACGATGAATTGCGATACACTATAGCCACCGATGCACAGGCGGGTATTTGATCAGTTTTGCTCGACTTTTATTACTGCAGTTATCAATTTGATATAAAGAATGTTCAAAACAGAAGACATTGATTTTATGATGAAGATGTGTCATAGAACGTAAAATTAAACTATTTACGGGTGAATAATTATTTCCGTGTCAAGTTTTTCATTTTTTTGTGGCATACAAATTGTATTGAAGTCCAGAAAATACTAATTTGCTGGGAATTGGGTTGTTTAGGGGTATCAATGTTTTTACAAATTCTAAATCTGCAGGAAAACCGAGCCGAACTCCAATTTTCAGATTTTGTTTAATTTATTTTATTTTTAATTAGCCTTTTTTAATTTATATGGGGATAAAAAAGTAGAGTGTTGCATCAAAGATACGACTGTAATTTGAACGTAGAATTACGTATAGTGCGATTCCCGAGCAAAGTCTGAAATCATAATGAGAGCATATAGAAAACATATTTTGATGTTGACATCAAATCGAAATCATAATTTGTTTTCAAATATGAATCATCATGATTGATTACATATTTTGATCTCATTTTGCTGTTGATTTCTAAATTGTATGATCTGACAGCACACTGTGTACTAATTTTGTTATCAGAACCAATATCAAAATTAGTTTTCGATTTGCTCTCATCGATAGCAGGAATAGTTTTCGATTTGATGTCACAGTAAGATTTTTCTGCTGTAGATTTTGATCTTTTAACCGTTAAAACGACCAAAAGGATTTCAACCTGAGTTATCAAAATTAGGCAATTTCACAACAACAAAATCAGTTATCGATTTGCTCTCAAGCTTTGCTCGGGTTACTGGATGCGAAATTTGATCATCAACATTTTATACCGGATGGCTGTTAGCCGAGATGTAGGCAATTTACTGTTGAAATGGAATTTCAAAATTGGCTGGCGCAATTGAATTTTTCAATAATTAAATGCATTGAATCAATTGTTTACAATAGTTGTATGGGATCTTAGAGAGTTTACTGATCGATTCATACTAAGATCTCCGGAATCCGTTGAAAAACGGCTGAGTTATTGGCTTTTACTTCCTGACCTCTTTTCGTGACGGTCTCAAATTCGAAACATTGGAATGACCCCCCTATCTTACCGAATTACGTAATTCTACGTCAAAATTGTTCTTATGCTGCATGGGCCAACTGTCATTCTATGAATGTTTTTTTATATGCCGTGGTTTAGCAAATAGTTAGTTCACTAAATTACTGATTTTGTGTGTGTTACTTCTACGTGCTAACTTTTCATCCCGTTATTTTGCATTATTTCTAGTGAAAATTTCGGTTTTATGCTATCATGGTTTCTGCTTTTATGGAAATATTCGAGAATCGAACGATGATTGCAAATTTAGCAGCGTATTTTTGGAAATATCAGAGCATGCAAGGCAAATGATTCTTGTCATATTGTGCTCGGGTTCTGATAAAGGTTTATCGCTAGGTGCGTTTGTCAGTAACAAACTCTGTTGATGACAAAGAGTATATTATTAGGCGTTGCTCGAATATTGATTCCCTGGTGGTAATAAACACAAAAATATAGCAGATATTGCACACTTTCATGACCTATCACGGAACAAATATTTTTTGAGATTTTTGTGGCATGCCATTCATCCTTCGCGTTTCTATAGATATTGAAAGAGGCAGATAGGTAAACATCGTGTGACATCTCTCATTGAAAATGAGAAATTACAGTTACTGATCAGCGCACACATAATTATTCTCCACGCGAACTGCTAATAAAATATATATCCAAATAAACTTTATGTGTGGTCTCGAATTAGCAATTATTCAATTTATGTGTGGTTCTATATCGATTATATTAGGGTTGAGCTATTGCAAAAATTTATAACGGCGACACATATATCTTATATAGATATTTTTGGCAGTGTATAACAGTTCCGATTCCTCAGCAAAAAAATCAACTACACTGATGAATATAAAAATTTGATTAAAATAATTACTCTTATTCATTCGTATAAGACATTAGCAATTAAAGATGCATTATCAGCAATAGTTTTAATATCTATTTTAGATTAGAAAATTTCACTGTATTACATGTAAATGTTTTTAAAAAAAGTCCGCAAAAAATAATTTTTAGAAGAATATTTAAATAAACTTTATCTTATTATTTGTTTTGCATTTTCTGATAAATTGTGATTATTAAACGTGACGTAGACTCGGAGTTTGGAATCAAAACATTAAGTAAATAGGGCCTAATAGTTAGAAACAAAGCAATTATAATTATGTATTTAATTATTAGTTTTATTTCCAGGAGTTATGAATAAACAAATTGCTAATAATTCTACACAGCATGGGAGTTGTCGTTTCCAATATCAATACCTATAATCAAACTCCATAGATCCAAAAGTTAGAAGTTAAATGTAAATACGGTACGTTTATACAAGTCCTACGTCTACTCACGGTTATGTTGAAAACATTACCCATTGCTCGTTTTTTCCTTGTATACAAGTTCGATAAACTTGTTTTCAAGGCATGCTATGATTCGAAGAGGTTTTGCAGAAATTCACGAACAACGATAAAAGAGAGTCGTTGTTCGTGAATTTCTGCAAACCCTGCTAACAGGTCTTTGCTACAAATCTGAAATTGACGGCGTTTGAATGGAATAAGGAATTGATCATGGAGTATAGCCCTCCGAATCAGTTCATTATCGTAACAGTTTACGGAAAACATCTCTCTCTGGGTAGGCTGACATACAAACTCAATCTCGCTAAGCTATGGCGTTGGTTTATACTTCATATTTAAGATGGTGCTACCACCTAGGGGCAATTCGGAATGAACACTAGCGCGGCCAATTTTCATCATATTTATCAGCATAACGACATACTTCAACCTGACCAGTGTAAAGTTTTACACAAGTGCACGAATGAAGATTAACGTGTGTTCTCCGTGATTACATTCAAGTAATCCTTCTTATTCTTCTTCTATGGCTCTACATTTCAACAGAAACTTGGCCTGCTTTTCAACTTAGTATTATATTAGCATTTCCTCAGCTATTAAATGAAAGCTTTTCTATGCCCGCCATTGCATGAGTATGTATCTTGTGTGGCAAGTGCAATGGATACACTATGCCCAGGGTAATGAAAAAGTTTCCAACCCGAAAACACCCTAGACCGCCGGACCGAGAATCGAACTCGCCATCTCCGAATTGGTAATCCTAGGCCTCTGCTCGCAAGGCTACTGGAGACCCCAAGTAATCCATATTAATTTAATGGGAGAAAACGATTAAAGGACAGTCTGAGCTGTTGCATTCGCAATTATTCTTGTCAGTCTCCGAAGTATACATCGTAGTATCCCAAATATGAATCCAAAGCCAGCTGCTGTCCGAGATTTAAATCAAACAGAAGTCGGACATTTTTATAAAATGCAATCACCCAACGCAATAACTCGCACATATTAAGCACGTAGTAGAAGAACTGATTATATATCAAAAAGTGCTTAAGCACCCGAGGTTCAAAACCAACCCCTTCCTATCGTTTAATCACCACGTAATATTCGAAAAAGCTTCATTTAGTTCATTCGATTTTTTTTCTGAAATTTCGAATTGTTGTTCAAGTAATATGTAGCAACAATTTTGTAGCATGATATTTATATCTGTTAATCCATTTTTGTCTCAGTTCAATCAAAGTTAATTGCCTATATATGATGATACACACTTAAAATAAATCGCCGAATTCGGTAAAATTTTACCGAAATCTCAACAGCAGAACTGTTCGGTAAATAATTTTACTGATTTTCGGTGATTTTGACAGATGAACAAAGGAAAAAATTACAAAAAATCTGTAAAATAATTACCGAACAGATCTGCTGTTGAGATTTCGGTAAAATTTACCGAATACTGTGAAATGAGTTAAGTGTGTATGATGAATTGCCTCTACGATGAATTACATCCCCGCAACTTCGACGTCGTGGTGCTGCAGGAGATTGGCTGGACAGGACAGAAAGTATGGAAAAGCGGGCATCGATCGGCTACCTTCTACCAACCACCAAGGAGCTGGAAACCGGCTTCATAGTGCTGGGTAAGATGCGCCATCGTGTGATTGGGTGGCAGCCAATCAACGCAAGGATGTGCAAGCTGAGGATTAAAGGCCGTTTCTTCAACTATAGCATCATCAACGTGCACTGCCCACATGAAGGGAGACCCGACGACGAGAAAGAAGCATTCTACGCACAGCTGGAGCAGACATACGATGGATGCCCACTGCGGGACGTCAAAATCGTCATCGGTGACATGAACGCACAGCTAGACCGGTCATTGGACCTGATAGTCTGCACACCGTAACGAATGACAACGACCAACGATGCATAAACTTCGCAGCATCCAGCGGAATGGTAGTCCGAAGCACCTTCTTTCCCCGCAAAAATATCCACAAGGCCACATGGAGATCACCTAACCAAAACACGGAAAACCAAATCGACCACGTTCTAATTGACGGTAAATTCTTCTCCGGCATCACGAACGTCCGCACTTACCGCAGTGCGAATATTGAATCCAACCACTACCTCGTTGCAGTATGCCTGCGCTCAAATCTCTCGACGGTGTACAACACGCATCGAAGTCAGACGCTGCGGCTTAACATTAGGCGGCTACAAGATGGTAGACTAGCCCAAGAATACGCGCAGCAGCTGGAAGTGGCACTCCCAACGGAAGAGCAGCCAGGCGCAGCGTCTCTTGAAGATGGCTGGAGAGATATTCGATCCACTGCCTAGGGCTGAAAATCTCCTTAATAAAGACACAAAAAAAAATATATTCGATCCACCATTGGTAGCACCGCAACCGCTGCACTAGGCACGGTGCCCCCGGATCAGAGAAACGACTGATATGACGGCGAATGTGAGCAGTTAGTTAAGGAGAAGAATGCAGCATGGGCGAGATTGCACGAGGGCGAACGAGGCACGATATAAAGAGACGCGGAACAGACAAAACTCGATTTTCCGGAGGAAAAGCGCCAGCAGGAAGATCGAGACCGTGAAGAGGCGGAGCAACTGTACCGCGCTAATAACACACGAAAGTACTATGAGAAGTTGAACCGTTCACGTAAGGGCCACGTGCCACAGTCTGATATGTGTAAGGACATAAACGGGAACCTTCTTACGAACGAGCGTGAGGTGATCCAAAGGTGGCGGCAGCACTACGAAGAACACCTGAATGGCGATGTGGCAGACGAAGATGGCGGTATGGTGATGGACCTGGGAGAACGCGCGCAGGACATAATTTTACCGGCTCCGAACCTCCAGGAAATCCAAGAGGAGATTGGCCGGCTGAAGAACAACAAAGCCTCTGGGGTTGACCAACTTCCAGAAGAGCTATTTAAACACGGTGGTGAGGCACTGGCTAGATCGCTGCACTGGGTCATTACCAAGATTTGGGAGGAGGAAGTTTTGCTGCAGTAGTGGATGGAAGGTGTCGTGTGTCCCATCTAAAAAAAAGGGTGAAAAGCTGGATTGTAGCAACTACCGCGCAATCACATTGCTGAACGCCGCCTATAAGTTCTCTCCAAAATATTATGCCATCGACTAGCACCAACTGCAAGGGAGTTCGTGGGGCAGTACCAGGCGGGTTTTATGGGCGAATGCGCTACCACGGACCAGGTGTTCGTCATTCGCCAAGTACTGCAGAAATGCCTCGAATACAACGTGCCCACACATAATCTATTCATCGACTTCAAAGCCGCATATGATACAATCGATCGGGACCAGCTATGGCAGCTAATGCACGAACACGGTTTTCCGGATAAAGTGACACGATTGATCAAATCGACGATGGATCGGGTGATGTGCTTAGTTCGAGTTTCAGGGGCATTCTCGAGTCCCTTCGAAACCCGCAGAGGGTTACCGCAAGGTGATGGTCTTTCGATGATCGCTTTAGAAGGGATAATACTAAGAGCAGGGATTAACACGAGTGGTACTATTTCCAATAAGTCCGTCCAGCTATTTGGCTTCGCCGACGACATAGATATTATGGCACGTAACTTTGAGAAGATGGAGGAAGCCTACATCAAACTGAAGAGGGAAGCCAAGCGGATCGAACTAGTCAACAACACGTACATGATAGGAAGAGATTCAAGAGAAG
Organism: Armigeres subalbatus; assembly: GCF_024139115.2. NCBI lineage: Eukaryota > Metazoa > Arthropoda > Insecta > Diptera > Culicidae > Armigeres > Armigeres subalbatus. Next base: position 189,626,031 of record NC_085141.1, read on the forward strand.
ACAATGTGTGCAACCCACCGCAAGTTTGCATCGGTGGTGACGAAATCGGGGTGGTAGAAGAATTTGTGTACTTGGGCTCACTGGTGACTGCCGAAAATGATACCAACAGAGAAATTCGGAGAAAATCGGACGACTGCGGTCGGCCGGGCATGTAGCCAGAATGTCGGACAGTAACCCGGTGAAAATGGTTCTCGACAACGATCCGACGGGCACAAGAAGGCGAGGTGCGCAGCGGGTAAGGTGGATCGATCAGGTGGAAGATGACTTGCGGACCCTCCGTAGACTGCGTGGTTTTCGACGTGTAGCCATGGACCGAGCCGAATGGAGAAGACTCTTATATACCGCTTATATACCGACTCTTATATACCGCACTTCGGCCTTAGTCTGAATAAATAATAATAATAATCCACCAAGCGGTGTTGGTGCCTTCCTCGTGCTAAAAATTCTAAAAAAACCCAGATTAATCCACCTAGCGGTGATGGCGCCTTTCTCGCGCAAAAAGGTAATAAATGTAGCTTTTACGCTTACACCTCGATGATGTACAAGAAAGGCAAAACAGTTAAACCGTCTAATGTTATGATAGAAAATTTACACTAGTAGACGACAGATGGCGCTGCCAAAAGTTTCTCGAATTTCCTATGTTCGAATTTTGACTTTCGGCCAAATTCATAGTACTATGAAACTGAACGAAGAGCATACTTACGCCTAAATGCGTGCAACACGAGCATCTTTATACTACGATGAAACTCTTAATGGGAGCAAGCCACGGATAAACTTTAAAAATATTCATAGATGCCAGGTATTTTTCATAACACATTATTGTTCTATGTGACTATGTCTCAGCACTATTTTAATATTATCTATTTTTTGCAATTTGCAATTATTCTGAAATTCAAAAGTGATCAACAACGTTTTAGTCTCTGTCGGATGCAACTTGTTGCAAGAAAATTGGTTAAGAGTTTCCATGAGAAAATTTGGCTAATGTTTTTTATGGCAGTTTGTGCACACACACACGCACACACATACACACACACACGCACACACGGACAGACAGACATTTGTTCAGCTCATCGAGCTGAGTCGAATGGTATATAACACTATGGGTCTCTGGGACTTCTATCAAAAGTTCGAATTTGGAGTGAAATGATAGCCTTTCGGTACAACTTAGTTGTACGAGAAAGGCAAAAATCTGAATGAGTATTTTTTAACGTGCCTGAGGCATAACAAATAGTGTTTTGATCATAACTTCTGATCCCATAGTTCAATCCGACCAATTTCTGTTGCGAATAATTCGGACAATGCTTAGTTCCAAAACGTGTGTCTACAAAATCTGTACACATACACACATATAGACGAATCCAAGTAGAAATAAGAAGAAGACACACGACGGTACGATGTACGATACGGAAAAAGTTCGGAATTACATATTCGGAAGCTTATCTCAAGTTTTTGAATATTTTCCAAAAATGTATTTATTATACTTTTTCCGTATCATACTTCAATCAGATTTTAATTACATTTTGTCTAGAATTTATAATAAGCATTTTAAAATGATCTTCCTATGCTGTGCTGTAGGGTCTGTCAAAGTTAACACCGTCGTGTGTCTTCTTCTTATTTTTACTTGGATTCGTCTATAGACATCACCTGAGACGAGATTCTCAACTGTTTCCTTGAGTGTTAAACCTAAATCCCGGTAGAATCTTCTGAGCACAATAAAAGTGTTTGCAATTTAAGGATTTGTAAACTTATTTTTATAAAGATTTTCCTTTCGGGAATAAAACACGTATTCATAACTGTTCAATATTAAGCTGTCCGGCTATTCTAGAATACTTTTCAAAGTGAAAAAGTACTCGTAAAACAATGTCCTCGACAAAATCATTCGGAATACTTTTTGAGGCATACCAATACTTTCACACACAAAGGTGCTGGGTTGCATTTGAAAATAGGCGAATTCGAGTAAAGCTCATCAATCATTTCGACTTAGTGGTCGTCACAAGAACCACGAAAAAAGTGTCATTTTATTTTCTTTGGGATGAGCTTCCATCCGGTGGGTGCTTGCATATGATTTTTCCGATGAAATAGCACATCTCTTGCAGTGCCTCCACCGCACTATCTTGGTTTTGAATTCCCAGATTTTTAATTCGCGGCTTATTTAAGATGGATTCGTCTTCAAATGCTGCTTAAAGACTATAAGAAGCCATTTCCAGTGGAAAACATGTGACAATATACCAAAAAGTGAAGTAAATTTCATGGAGAAAATTTGATTTTGAATGTAAATAATCGCTTCTGACGACTTTTCTCCCAAACTCTCGCAGCGCACTCTGCCACTGGACCCTTCTCGAATTCACCTATTCGTAACAGCACTTGCTGGTTGCAGATGAAGTTACATTTTTTCCTGTTTGCAAGTCCCGTCCCAGGACATCACCTCAGTTCGTCCAGCTGAGTCGATTGGTATACAACACTATGGGTCTTCAAGCCTCCCATCAAAATTTTTTTTCGGAGTGATCAAATAGCCTTTTGGTAGGGGAAATGACGGCTTTGGCAGATTTTGTTCTATTATTGTCAGGGGGGTTTTCTATAACTAATTATACTCCAATTTAGCCTAAACATTCTTTGCATATCAAAGAATATTGTGGCCAAATTTCATAAAATTTGGTCAACAAAAACCCCTCTGACAGTAGAAAAAAACCTGGCAAAGCCGTCATTTCCCCTACAATAATTTTCAGAAAAATCATAAATCGCAAGATATTCGTCTTCTATTAACCTTTCCGTCTGACGTCTGCTTTCAGAAATTAAAACTGCTGCAAAAACCACATTTCTTGACCGATTCCTTCGCAACAAGTTGCATTCGATCCGGATGGATTCCAATCGATTCATATTGGATTTGGGTAAATTCTCAGTACGGTTCCAGAATTATTCCAGAATCCGTTGTGGCCAGTTGTTCCCGGAAAAAGTAGCCATTAACAAATTTTAGTCAAAACAGGTCGTGTGACACTTCACACTTCATGATTTTACAAAATAATGATATAAATAGTATTTTAAGGGTTCCTGGCAACTCGGATTCAATCCGGCCACAATCCGGGGACCTCAGAAATGGCCATTTTCTATATTAAGCTAAAATAGGTCGTGTGACATCACAAACTTCATGATCTCACAAAACAATGATCGGAATGATATTTCCAGGTTTCCTGGGCCACTAGGATTCAATCTGGCCACAATCCGGAGGATATCCGGAATGGCTATTTTCTAAATTGTGTGAAAATATGTCATGCGATACCTCAAACTTCTTGATTCTACAAAACAATGATAAGAATGATATTTTCATGGTTCCTAGGCCACTAGGGTTTTAATGCGACCCCAATCCGGGAGATCTCCGGAATGGCCATTTTCTAAATTTAGCCAAAATAGGTCGTGCGACACCTCAAACCTCATGATTTCACAAAACAGTGATATTTGTACATTTTTAGGGTTCCTGGGCCACTCGAGTTTAATCCAGCCACAATCCGGTAGACCTCCGGGATGGCCATTCCCTAATTTGAGACAAAATAGGCCGTGCACTATTGTCTTAAAAGATGTTTGTTCGAAACCCATCCCCTCTTTGAAAGAGGGAAGGGGCACACACATGAGACATGCATTTCTGCATAACTCGAGAACTAATCACGCCTATTGAACCAAATTTTTCATGTGAAAAAGAACTTTTTTACGTTTGCTCTGCTATTTCATCGTAAGGGTAAAATAAATAAAATTGCAGTGGGACGATTAAAAAATGACGTAATCTACTTTTTGAGATATTTAGACCCCTTCTCCCTTTTGTCACGTATATATAGCATTTTTAGTGTCACAAAATCTTAGACTCTCTCTCTAGAATTTTTATTTGCGAGTCACTTATATAACAATTGTTTCGTAGGATTTGTCATTTTTCAATAAAGGAAGCTCCATAAAGTACGTCACGCAAAATAAATGGTGATTTTCAAATCCCACTTCTCCATTTGTCGCGCTTTTTGTAACAAACCTATAAAATGTTTGTATGAATCGTCACGCTGCTCTGAAACCCCCTCCTCCCTAGAGGCGTGGCGTTCTTTGTGGATAGCCCCTAATATCAATTTGAAAATAAAAGACAACAATGGATTTAGGCAACAATGTGTTGTTTATTTTTTAAATTGCTTCTGAACCAACGCAAAAAAATTGTTAAAAAATTTCAAGGAAAAACGCTACGATTTCAAAATCCGCGAACTGGTTAGACCCCGAAATTAGCGTAAAAAATCGCGAATTTATCAAAAATGTTTCTGGATACTTTTGAAAACCGCGTCTGATTCAAAATGCGTGTGAAAATAGTCGCAGAAAACGACCCGTGTAAATATGACCCTAGGATACAAGAATTTTTATCAGGTCAATGAAGGTGTTTGTTTAGTATTTTGATACATCAACAGACGATTTATGTCCTAATTATGCTTGTTCCACTCAAATACTAATAAGTCAGGATAATAAAAACACTGTTAATTATTAAACATATTGCAGTATGTTTAACATTAGTATAGAGCCGATTCAATAGCCCGATTGGGTGTACGAAGAAATAAAGATGATAGGTACATTACTACGAAGAGTTTTGCCGAAAACCGTCCTCCTGTTATCAAGAACATGTTAAACATTCCAACAAATCCATCGAACTGGATTGGAGAAGCACTCCACCGTGCGACGGACAGCTTACCCACACACGTGAAAATGGATGGGGGAGAGAAACTAATAACAAGAATCGCAATAAAAGTTTCAAGAAAAATGTACCAAAAGGAAACGGCCACAGATAACAATTACATAACAAAAGCGGAAAATAGGATATCGGATAGGGTAGAACATAATTGATAACAAAACATTAACAGTTAATATAGTTTTCCACCGTACAGAACTCTACTCATTACTAAATGAAAAAGCTTTTCAAAACCAACAAACTTTCTTGGGAAACTTGTTTTGATCATTCATTGGAAATATTGCGATACATTTATGCAAATAAATCAAAGTGTCATTGAGTGTGCCTTTATTTACTCTCCGGTCAAGGTAAATAAGAGCGGAAACTATTGGTTTCCAGTTTCCACGCGCTTTTCCAAGCAAACGGGTAACAGTAATTTCGCTTTTCACCACTTATATTCTGTTTTCTTCCACTAAACATACAGAAATTTTTACATACCGATATACCCTCTTATGTACAGAAGGTGCTGCTTGCTGGCCACTGTTGCTGCTGCCGCTGCTTATGGCCCGTAACACTCTCTCACACCCTAAACCACCGCCGCGACGCGATCGTCTCTCACACTCTCCCGACGGACCTGCTTCCTTTATGTACATGCAAACAACGCACGGCACTTGTATATAAGAAAAAATCTCATCGCAGTCGTCAGCACAAACCTCGCGACTCAAGTTTTCGAAACTAATCAAAGCAAGCGAACGGAATCCAAAGACTACTAGATCGAATATCCGCGATTTGTTGGCAACGAAATATGACGGTACGGAAGAAATTTATCCAACAAAACAGAAACGAAATAATGCTTCGACGAACGTTTTAGCCTGGCCTGTTAAGCCACGGAGAGCGATCTCTATACCAACAGAACGCTCATTTAACACTACTCCAATGTTGCCGAGCAAATTTTGTATTAAATCGACGTTTCCACATTTCCTTCTCTGGGTGTGAGTGCGATTGTCGGAACATGGCGAGAAGAGAAAACGTGTGTACGGATAGGGGCCACAGGGCACTGATACCACCGAGGGTGGCCGTGTAGCACAGCTGAAGCACCGCGCGATACCAGCGGTGAGCCTGTGTTGGGTTGCTGATTTCCACTGTGGACACTGCCACAGATGCGGAAGATGCGTTTAGTGGTGGAGCCCCGAACGGGCTGCTACTGAAAGGATAATATTATCCTGATGATCCTAAAATTAGTCAGGTGATATTTGTAAATTATAGTTGCAATTGCAGTTACGTGGAGTGTGGCTATAGATAGGTAATAAATATAAAGTTTATCACTTATCTTTGAAACATTCTTCCAATTTTGGCATTCTTCCAAACATAGCTTTTCCTAAAGTTTTTGGCGTTTACCTATTCTGTGTATGTACACACAGTCGCCAGAATTATTCTCGATATAATAATATGACGAACGTGGTCGGTAAAGTGCATTTTTACTGAAATTTCGGTAGAAAATAAGACCTTTAATTTGATTACTGAATTGCGGCAAACCAATTTGCCACAGTCATCGGTAATCTGGAATTGATCCGAATCTCGGTATAAAGCCCATGTGTCAAAAATCGGAAACAGAAGCGTGTATGATAGAAAAGAAAGCAGACACAAGATTTCTTTCGCAAAAATAATTACCTGTTCGTGCAAGTAGTTCAATTTAATTTTATTGTAATTGCATTACATTTAATTCGAAATCTTTATATTGATTTTTTGGTTTTCGTTTTAGTGGATTGATTTCAATTAATTTCGATTGCTGTGAAACAAACTTGCTGCCAATATGAATGCTGTAACAGGCTCGGTAACAGGGACCCGGTCGAGGAATCCGCCCTTTCTCTTGCAAAGCAGATTCTTGAACAGCAAGTTTGTACCTGGTAAAATATCCGGATGCGAAGTGTATTTGTATTGCCCATCAGAGTACTTTAAAAACTTCGATCGATTTGTGCATAGCTGTTAATAATGACTTCTCTAAGACATTTATGTAAAAACTAATTCATGAATATCTCCGCTTTTCACACGCCACTACGTATGGTTTCCAGCAAAGCAAAGTAAAACAACTATGATTCATAGTTTTACAAAAACAAAAGGAATAAATGCGTATTTTTAACTTCATAATGATTATTGTTTTTATTTTGTGTTTTGTTTGAACAATAACAACAAAGACATCATATTAAGGAATCTCGGTAGAACACTATACCGAGTCGATCGGCACCGCATTACCGAACGACTCAGTAAATTTTGACAGCTACACGTTCACGCTCATTTTACGACCAGTCGGTAATTCAAACTTTCGCCGACATTTTTACCGAGCTCTCGGCTGTTGGATTCTCGGTAATTTATTTTGCCAGCCTCGGTGATTATAATACTGGAATACAAATTACAAATTATATTTTATATTGGACTTACTCCAATTTTCTCAAAGCGTCGGCATTACCTTGCAGGGTAAAATGGCCAATGGTGGATCCCCCAGGGGGAGAAGGCGGAGCACTGAATCCCTACCCCAACATGTGCGACATCTGGATTTGGTTCTAAACTGTAAACAACAGTGTTAATTCTCTACCACCTTTTTGTTATAACCTGGGACGGGACTTGCAAAGAGGAAAAAATGTAACTTCATCTGCTTCCAGGCAATCGCTGTCACGAACTGTCAGGTGCAACCAGCACCTTTTTGTGTGAAAGTATTGGTATCCCTCATAAAGTATTTCGTGTGATTTTGTTTTACGAGTACTTTTTCACTTTGAAAAGTATTCTAAAATAGCCGGACAGCTCAATATTGAGCAATTATGAATATGTGTTTTATTCCCGATATAGAAATCATTACGAAAACAAGTTTACAAATCTGCAAATTGCAAACAATTCTATTGTGCTCAGAAGGGTCCACTCGGGGCTTAGGTGAAACAGTCAAGGAAACAGTTGAGAACCGTTGATCAACTGTGATAAAAAGAAGAACAAGTGTCAAAACAAGGAAAAAGAAGCAGCGTCTTTGCTTGTCCCGTCCCAGGTTATAACGAGGCCATAACATGCACACTTTTGTTTTCGATATTTTATCAAAATTAAACGCGCGCTCAATCATGCAGCAATATAACGATGTGATATGCTTGAGATACCTGCTTGATTATAGGGACTCGAAAAAGAATTTATTTGCAGTAACTAACCGAATATAAAAATGTTCACATTAACGATTGCGCCCTAACACCGGTTCTAAGCTTCGATGCAGAGTACACGAGCTTTGTTCGCCAGTGACAGGCGTATGAGGCCCTTGGGATCCCCTAATAGTAGAATTTTGCAAATAAAATGTCCTTCGCGTAGTGTATAATAATAACTGTTGATTGTTAACATAAGTACTAAAACTCCACTGCACACGTATATATAAAACACTCAAGTTCTCATTTTTATTTGAAATCAACATTAACAAATTTTGAAAAGCTGCTTTTTTAAATAGTAAAGCCCTTTGGATTATATGATATAAGATATTTTATGAGATGTTTAGCGGCGGTCCGATTATTTACATTTAATGTTTTGTTTTGGTATGATTCTGCGTGATCATTCCGTTAGGCCCAAACACAAAATAAATTTTCTAACGTTTTACTTTTAATTCATGTTTTCTTCAGCATTTTATGCTTAGAATAAAATGGTATGAATAATTTAACAACACGTATTGGAAATCGTATGGAAAGCTGTTTCCTTAGGCTCTAGAAACCAAAAAGTAAAATAGTTAGAATTGATGATCCGACCCATTGAAATGTTCAGCGCAAAATAACCAAACAAACGGGATCCCACTAATTGTCAAAGTAGATAAACACAAGAAAAACAGCTTTTTCAAACTGTCTCATAAAATGCCTTATTGTTTCTCATATGAACTCACCATTTGACATTCCGTTTCAAGATGTTCTCCTTCCCATTTATGGATCTCTCACCAAATATTCCTATAATGCACATTTTCGTGTCAAATACATATATATATATATATATATATATATATATATATATATATATATATATATATATATATATATATATATATATATATATATATATATATATATATATATAGAAGTACTAGCTTTATGTACCTGGCCTTGCTCGGAATTCCCAGTTTGATTCGCAGTTTTTTTCACAATCGGAAAATGAATATACCAATTGGTCAGCAGTATAATTGTGTTTTCTTATTGATACTTCATCATTTAGTTAAAAGAAGGAGATTTCATTTGAAAAAAAAAATGACTGATGTTGAAGAAGAGATCAAACCCATAATCGCCTCATTTCGGGCAAACGTCTATTTTTAAAGAATGAAAAACATCCACCGATGCCTTATTCCGGGCAAACGTCTATTTTTAAAGAAGGGATCACATTCACCATCCAGAAGGAAACACATTAATCATTGCTTTTCACGTTGGGCAAACCATGATTTCGATAAATGGTTGAATTGATCGATAACTAAACAATACAATAATGGGTTCAGAAGTTAGGCTGGAGCATACACACAAACATACAAACATTGAGTTTTATATATCTCGGCAACTTATTCAAAACGACGTATGTGATTTTGTAAACAAAGATGCATACGTCGATTTGTCAAATATGATGACACTCCACGCAAACCAACACAACGAACATGTAGCCGAAACCTTCCCTACCTGTATGTGGCGATAGTTTGCGTGGGAGTGCTATCAGATTGCAGAAATCAACGTTTAAATTTTTGTTTACAAAATCACATACGTCACATACGTTGAATAAGTATCCGAGATATATAGATAGCTAATAGCTATATGTATCCGGCTTTGCTAGGGACTGAAAAGTAAATTATAGAATTAAAATGTCCAATGCTGTAGCACGAAACCCACAGAGGTAGATCTACCGGTCATAGAATTGAACCTTTGTATCAATATATTTTTATATCTTTGTTTGGCCCTTCCACCTTTTCAATAAACATCTTCCAAAAATAGAGAATAAGTGTACCAAATCTGGTTGAAATTTATCCTGGGAGTTACACTGAATTGCTCATTTTTAAAGACAACCCCTTCCCCATAACTTCCCTTTTTCCAAAATGACCCTCCCACCTTCTTTGTTATCTTCTCCTTAGGATAGAAAATGTGTGCACCAAATTTGGCTGAAATCGGTCCTGGGAGTTGGGTGTTACACTGAATTGCTCTTTTCTAAAGACAACCCTTCCCCTTACCCTCCCTTTTCCCAATGATCATCCCACCCCTTTGTTATTTTCTCCTTAGGATAGAGAATGTGTGTACCAAATTTGGATGAAAGCGGTCCAGGGGTTCAAAAGAAACACTGAATTGCCTGTTTTCTGAACAATACCCCTCCCCCAGACCCTCCTCTTTTCCCAAATTACACTTCCATGTGATCGACTTCTCTTAGTGAATCTGTGTACAATATTTGGTTGATATGGGTACCGGCAGTTGGGCGTAACACTGAACTGCTCGTTTTATAACGACAACCCCTCCCCCATACCCTCCCTCTTTTTTACAATGACCGCCCCACCCCTTTGTTATCTTTTTCTTTAGGGTAGAGAATGTGTGTATCAAATTTGGTTGAAATCGGTGCAGGGGTTCAGAATTTACTCTAAATTACCCGTTTTCTGAACAATACCCTCCCTCAGACCCCTCCCCTTTCCCAAAATCTCTCATATGATTGTTTCCTTATAGTGAATATGTGTACAAAATTTGGTTGAAATCGGTCCTGGGAGATGAAAGTTACACATAATTGTTCGTTTTCTAAACAAAACCCCTCCCCCTTTCTTAAATGACCCTCCCACCCCCTTTGTTAACTTCCCCTGAGGATAGAGAACGTGTGTACCAAATTTGGGTGGATTCGGCCAAGTGGTTCAGAAGTAGTTAGCGAACATACATACATAGATTGGTTTTTATATATATAGAAGAAGAAGATATATATCTATATAATAAAAATGAGTTGAGTTTTCCTTCCTGACGATTTAACTCGCGAACGGGTTGACCGATTTGCAAGATTTTTTCCATAATCGATTCATTTTGGGATCCGCAAGGTTTGTATGTATAAAAATATGGTGAATTCAAAGCAAAGGATAAAAATCATTAGAATACAATTTTTGGTCAGCTGCTTAGGGAAGTAAAACAATCGCACGGAGATTGATCTAGAGTGCGGTGCTGCAAATAGTTCAGTACCTGACATTTGTAACACCCGGGCAAAGCTGGGTATTTGCCGCTAGTATATATATATATATATATACACTGGATTTTGTTTTTACGCGATTTACATTATCTCAATTTTCCACTCATCCTAAATGTTTAACGTATATTAATTATCATGTGATTTTTCTTTGATTTATTCTGGATTTTTGGAAACATGTTGCGAACAGTTTGGTGGCAAATTGAAGTCACACGATCAAAAATACGAGCGAAAAAAAATCGTGTAAAAACAAAATCCTGTGTATATATATATATATATATATATATATGTATATATATATATATATATGTATATATATATATATAAAGCTTATTTTGCACTTCTAATGCATATAATCATATTGTTAGAATGTGAAGTGAATTTTTCCGTTGGAATTTCATAGATATATGATATGGAATATGGAATTCCATTTTTTATATTTCCATTTGTCGTAAGATGAGTTTGTACAATCGCATTTAATTCCACCACTTAATTGTACCCTGACAGATACGCATTTCGACTCGACGAGTCAAGTACAAGACACTGTAGACGACCTTACTGTTGAGGTCGAAATACACACTTAAATTATTTTTTAGATCTCGGCAAATTTTTTGCCGAGATTCCAACAGCCGAGATCTCGGTAATATTTTTTACTGAAATTCGGTAATTCCTTTACCGAAATTTCGTCAATATTTTGCCGAAATTCGGCAAAGTTGATTTTTTGCCGAGATCTCGGTAACGATTACCGATGACTCGGTAAAAAATTTACCGAAATTCGTCGAAATTATTACCAATATCTCGGCTGTTGGATTCTCGGCAATCGGTAAACATAGAATTTTAAGTGTGTACGTATCTGTCAAGGTACAATTATGGTATTGTACAAACTCCTCTTACGAAAAATGAAGACATTCCACTAAAAAGCTCAAAATAATTTTCTTACCATATTTCCATGTTCATTTTCTTTTTTTTCTATGGCTCTACATTCGAGCTGAAACTTGACCTGCTTTTATATTATCTTCTTCTTCGTCTGTTTCTTCTTCTTCTTCATTGGCATTTCATCCCCTACTGGGACATTGCCGCCTCGCAGCGCTCATTAAGCACTTCCACAGTTTAACTGCGAGGTTTCTACTTACTTACTTATGGATCCTATACACCTCCGGTGGTGCAGAGGACTGACTTGAAAGATCTTCATTCTGAGCGTTGCCCAGCTATCGCTTCAACCTGTTGCTAGGTTAGATTTCGGTCGACTTATTTCTTTATTGAGGCTTCGCTGCCATAAGCCGTCTGCCTCTGCTGCGATATCCCGCTTTCAGTCCCGATTCCAGTCTAATGCTTGTTTACAGATTTCGTTTCCTCCCCTACGTGGAGTGTGGCCGACCCAGCCCCACTTCCGATCCCGTATTTCTGTTGCTATCGGCCTCTGGTGACAACGACGATGGAGCTCGTTGTTTGATATCCAGTTTTGAGGCCACCAGGCCCGAATTATATACCGCAGGCATCTGTTGATGAACACCTGCAGTCGTTGAGTGTTCTCCACTGGTACACACCATGTTTTTCTAGCGTATAACAGCACAGATTTCACGTTAGAGTTGAAAATTCGTATTTTGGTGCGTTCATTTATCTGCCTGTTTTTCAGATACTTCTTAAACTCGCAAAGGCAGCCCTTGCTTTCTTGATCCGTGCACCTATGTCGATCTAGGTACCTTCGTCTGACGCCATTTGGCTACTAAGATATTGGAAGCTTTCTCCACTAGTTGCCCGGCTACTGTGAAACTGGAACGGGTCACCGTGTTTACATCCAACGATTTGGTTTTGTTGACGCTGATGACTAAACCTGCCGAAGAGGAGCGCTCAGCAAGGTCGTTGAGCTTACTCTGCATGTCGGAGCGCCGTTGATCGAGGAGTGCAACGGTATTCATTGACTACGAAAAAGATTTCTAGGACAAGATCGATAATCGAACTCACCACCTCCGGAGTCGGCCGTGTGTGGCCAATCCTCAACCGTGTTAGGGCTCGCTGATCGGTTGCGCTACCATGGTCTGCTCACCTATTCTTGTCGTGTTGTATCTCTCTCAGTTTAGCGTCCCTAGACTAATACCACTGGCAGTCCCACCGGTAGCGTTTCGCTTTCTTTACTGTTCACAGCGGCCTCGTTCGCTAGTCGATCATCCACAGTATTTCCGTTCACTCCAGTATGACCAGGGATCCATCAGAAACGAACAAGTTTGTTTTGTCCTCTTCGTTCAATTTCCTAAATCCACGGGTGTTTTGACGCTCCCGATTCTAACGCCTGTAGGCAGCTTTCCTAATTAGTATTGCAATGTCAGCTGTGGTATTTAGCATAGTTACCGAATTCTTGATTTCATACGCTTCCGCTGAAAGGACGCTGCATTCTTTCGGCAGACTGAACTTTCGGACAAGGCCATGGGTGTGGAATGTGGACCCTACATTATCATCTTGCTTGGGACCATTAGTGTAAACTACTGTTGACTTGTGGAATCGTTCGAAAGTAGCTGTTGGACGACTTGACTTGGTGGGTCGCCGGCTCGGACGCTGTTCTTTACATCCCACACTATCAATGGTCCCGCGCTTGCTGAACACGATCGTTCTGCCTTACAAGCTGTCCGACAGCGGAAAGCATTGTTTTCGTTACTTTGACTACACGGTCGGAAGCTCGATGAATTAGTGTAAGGGTGCTGCCCTGTCGACTTTTAGCCCGAATCCAGATGGCCATCTGGGCGGTAGATTTAACTACCAATAGTTAGAACGGTAGAGGGCCAGCTTCAGCCGTGATCGAGTTGATCGGGCTGGTTACGAATGATCCGGAAGCGTAGCAGACCATTGTATTGTATGCGGGAGCGCAGTTTTGTAGTGTTTCCGGTCCTTCTCGACTCACTAATCCTATTCCATGTGTCAGCTTTGCGATGACTAACGTCGAGCCCACCTGCAGTAGACCAACCGCACCTCGTGCGGATGCCACACGGGAGTTTCACCCCGATCATCTGCAGGATTCGTAGTCGCAGCTCACAAGCTTTGTTGACCATCTTACAGCGGTTTGATCATAAGCCTTCGGTCCAGAATGAACCGAACCTATGTGAATCGATAGCGAGAAGCGCTATATCCGTTATTTCGAGTAATTAAATATCTTGGCTGTGGATATGCACCGCACATGTTTTGAAATAGACAAATTGATATGAAATTTGCGAAAAAATATTCGCGAATCTTGGGTGGACTCGAATCCTTAACCTAATAATTTCTAGATAGTGCGTGATAACTCCTACACAACAAGGTCACGTTTGCGGAAAAGCCTTCATAATTCAAGTACCAACCTCCACCACGGTTAGCTCTTTTTTTTTGCAAATTACATATCTTTCCGAAAATTTCATTTTAATTTGTCCATAATTCAAAAGATGTGCTGTGCATATATGCACAGCCTAGATATTTAACAAAAAAAAATTTGTTGCTGAATAATATGCAATTAACTGTGATCAAGTGTCGGTCTTCCACCGTCATTAGTCGTTTAAGCACACGCGACTGCTGCAGATAACACTCATACTCATCAAATCCTTTAGCCAAGCAAGTCTTTGGCATAGCAAAGTGTGATTGACTCACACTCAAGGGCGTTGCCAGAGAAGGACAGGGGCGTCGCCCCTCCCCCTAAATGATGGAAATATTCAACGGGTACTGAACATGGGTACTTTTTGATCATATCATATTTAGAAATAAGAGGTTGAAATTCAAAAGATTCCCAAGGAATTCAATTTCCATAATATATGAAAGTGTAGGAAAACTCTTACACTGCCAAAAATATCTATATAAGATATATGTGTCGCCGTTATAAATTTTTGCAATAGCACCACCCTAATATAATCGATATAGAACCACACATAAATTAAATAATTGCTAATTCGAGACCACACATAAAATTCATTTGGATATATATTATATTAGTAAGTTGCTTGGAGAATGGTTATGTGTGCGCTGATATTCATCATAAGTTAAATCTATGGATTTTTGCCAATAAATATGTGTGGATTTTTAGTAGTGTAACATTTTAGGCTCAAGAATTCCCCATGAAATGCCTGTAGTCTGTTTTTAATTTTTTTTTTTTTTTTATTTTATTTTATTTTATTTTTTTATTTCGTCAACCAACGTAGACTAGTACATATACATATACATGTTTGTTTTTGTAATGCTATAGTATAATTAAATAATAGTTTTTTTAGTAAAGTGATGTATAATTTTGATTTTGAATTTATATTGCTGAATTTGTAATGTTTGTTCTTTGGAAATACTGTCTAATGTTATGCCGAGACATTGTTAAGTCAATAGTTTCGCAGTGTTGATTGTAAACGGCCATCATTCGGTTGAGAGGCCCAAATTTGGCGTAATTTGTTCGGCAGTGGTTGGTTAAAAATAATGTTCTATGTCGAAGTAGCCGAGAAGGTATGTAAAAGTTAAATTTCGATAAAATTTCAGTTGAATCAACACGTTGAGAAACTATATCGTTAACAAATGAAACCGTTGCACATTCTCGACGCTCTTTCAAAGTTTGTATATTCAGGGTTGTTACGGAGATCCTGAAATATTTTCCGCGCCAAATCCGCGCCGACTAAAATCAAATCCGCGCCATTTCCGCGCGACATAAAACTTATTCCGCGCCAAATCCGCGACCCTAAACTAAATTCTTAGCAAATACACGTGAAATATCAATTTCAGTAATCACAATTTACTGAACGTCTTCTCTTCGAGTTCGTTTTTATAAAATTACTAATTTTTAATTGATTTTAAACTTCAACTTCACACATGTTTGTACCAAATTTGAAATAAGACCAAGAAAATTGTCGTTAATACAACAACCTTTCTAAAGGGTGTACGGAATCAAATTGCAACACTTTGAACTACTCGCCAAAAATTAGTCTATCAACCGATTGTCATGAAATTTTCAGGGACTGAAATACAATATGCAAGCTTTGACTACGTATAACATTTTCACTGAAATTCTTAAATACATCCAAATGATGAAGCTTTTTTCTTAAATGAGCTCATAAGATTTTGTACATGTCCTTAACTAACATTTTTCATTCTGAAATCTATCTCAACAAAAAAAATTTAAACTTAATTTAACTTAATTAAAGTCAACTTTCCCAAAGAAACCATATTTTTTGACGCCTCTAATTATTACAAAAATCGAAAACAAAACATCAAAAAAGTGCTGCACTGTGAACCGGCCTGAACAATGAGATTGATGCTCTCCCAAAATCTGACAAATATCAGTCCAAAATTAGATTTCAGCGCTTTTCCTATTTTTTTTATTTTGGTTTTTTACTATAGAAGCGACAAAACAGAAAGTTTTTTGGAAAGTTTACTTGTATTAGTCGGATAATCGAAAATGTTGACGTTGGAGTTAGAAACCAATACGAAATGTTTACGTGAAAGGCTAAATCAACATTTTGTGTTCCGTAATGATCAATTTCGGAGGCTTCCGAAGCTCGTGTTTTCATTCCAGACCAGTATCTTTCGATCAGCCGCAATTCTGGTGATTTTGGGGTCAGAGGCACATATTGGATTACTTACATATTTTTATGAGATGTGGAATATGGAGGTGAATGCGCAAGATTTATTTGCACACGTCCTATTCTTTCGGCTGTATTTTCGAAACTACTGGAAATTTGTAATGAAATTCACGCAGTGTGAATAACACATGCTGAAGCCGTCTTCCACGAAATTTCGTTAAAATTAGCCCAGGAGGCAAAATGTTATCAACTGTGTTGTAATTTGATTCCGTACACCCTTTAGATGATCCTTTTCACCATTAGAAAAACTTTATAACAATTATTTGAATAACAAGAAACAAATAATACAAAATCTGACATAGTTGCTCAAGCTCTTTTGATTTGCAAGTTTGAAGGATTTATACTTCGAAAAATTTCAGAGGAATATTTCAGCAGAAATATCTCCGTAAATTTTATGGAATAATTTGCGTAGACTCCCGCAAAAAATAGTTCGGAATTTGTGCCGAAAGTCATCCTTCAATTTTTGTGACAAGTTTCTCTAGAAGCTCATGCAGGAAATTCCAGAAATTGACATTTTTAGCGCCAATTCATCCGAATTTTTCCGGCAGGAACTCCTGTGTTGATTTTTAATAGAATCGATATCAAAATTGTTCATCCCAGTAATTCAGAAATTATCCTGTATATGTTTGCAGAAATCCAACTGCTTGTCGGCGTTATTTTCCCTAGAACGTCTGTGGAAATTCTTCCGGATATTTATGTAAAATTTCCCCTGAGAATTTATGCGGAAATTCAAGTAAATTATACTAGAGAGACTACATGTGGATATCCCTTAATTAATTCCTACAAAAATCGTTTTGGAAATTCTTGCAGAAATTGATTGGTGACATCCTGCGGAAAAACTTCCGGAATATCTTTCGTTTAGTTCAAGGTGCAATATTTAAGGATTTTTTACAGAAACTTTTGTGAGCATCATATAACAGGAATTTTGGAGCAAATCGCAACATAAGTTCTCACAGTATTTTTCCTGGAAATCTCTGCAAAAACTCTTGCGGAAAAACAGTAGAAAATTTCCTCCTTCAATTCCTGTGGAAATCGCTTTGGAAATCTCTGCAGACATTCTGTGATGAATTCTTGTGGATAAACGTCCGGGAACATTCCTGTCGATTTTTCTACAGTAATTCCTGTGGTCAGCGCTCCAAAAATATTTCTTTATAATTTTTCGGATTTTAAATTCTGGAGAAATCCTCTTTAGGCTGTCGAAATTTATTTATTGAATTCCTCATAGAATATTTCTGAAAATTCCTCGAGAGGTTTCGATTTTTTTATTATTCCTGCAAAAATACCAAAGGAGTTATCCAAAAATGTTGCAAAAAATTGCTCCTGAAATTACTGCAATTTTTATTCAGAAATACTTTTTAAAAATTGCATTTCAATAATTCAACGAATTTCTGCGGAAAACTTAAAAATAAGGCATCATTTTTTAGAAGAATGGAGTGCAGCTTTGATCGTGTTTTGTATTAAACGTAGAACGATCCGAGATCGCGTTCAAACGTGTTTTCTTCAGCAAGCAGCCGGCCGGCCGGTCATCAAAATTTGGTTGTGCTTAGTGCGGTAAGCAGAACGATCGGCCGGTAACCGAAATTTTGTTCTGCTTCGTGCGTGTGAGTGAATCAATTACAAAATTAAAGTTTGAATCGCGTCCATGCAGGTTGTCTTTAGTAAGCAGAACGATCGGCCGGTCATCAAAGTTTTGTTTCGCTTTGTGCGGTAGGCAGAACGATCAGCCGATCGCCGAAATTTTGTTCTGCTTTGTGCGGCCTTCAATAAAAAAAATAGTTTTGTTTTCATCGATCAAACTACACGATATACACGGCATACCGTTTACCAAAACGAACCCTGCCACACTCCCTAACCCATATATCCAACA
The DNA here is from genome assembly GCF_024139115.2 of Armigeres subalbatus. Lineage (NCBI taxonomy): Eukaryota > Metazoa > Arthropoda > Insecta > Diptera > Culicidae > Armigeres > Armigeres subalbatus. The sequence goes on from NC_085141.1 coordinate 189,644,350, forward strand.
TCCCAGTGATTTCTCGTGGAAGTGCAGATGACTCGTCGGCTTCTATCAAAGCGAGTATCACGTCAACAATGTCCTCCCCTTTCCCTAATTGACCTGCATTCGGACACGGCCGGCGCTGGTATTGTTTATTTTTGGGTCACCAGTTCTTACACATTGAAGATGATGTTAGTCCCAAACTTCATCTGTTGGTTCTCTGTGTAATTACAGCTGACCTGGCAATAACGGAGTAGCAACCGTGGGCGGTCAATCATGCTCATGCTCATGCTCATGCTCTCAATTTTTAGAAGAATGTTATGGAAGCAATATAAAATGTTCAATACAATATGAGAATTCCTGACAAAAAAACTTTCGAAAAATGATATGATATATCATGCTATGTGATTCATCGTAAAACATCAACCAAAAACTTACAAATATCTCGGAACTACGACGAAATAAGACGCGTCATGTTTCAGAATAGCTTAAAAATGACAACAAGTAGCGCCCCTCTCCTAATAACATTTGTTTAATGAATACTCAAAACTGTAATCATGGCATTCAATAAGGGCTTGTAAATATCCGAAAAATAATGTGAGTAAATGACTTCAAACGTTACTTTTATAGAACATGCTAACGGTAATAAAGCCCATCTATTTAGACCACTAATTTTCAAATAAACGTCCTTAGATCTAGCAATTTATTGTTGAATTTTCACCAAAAACTAAATCCGCGCCAAATCCGCGCGAAGCCCTAAAATCGTTAAGTAAATCCGCGCCAAATCCGCGAAAACCGCGAAATTCGCGAAAATCGCGAAATCCGCGTAGTCGTAACAACCCTGTATATTTATAAGCATGCAACGTGCTTCATAAGATGGAAGAGGAAATGACGTCCAACTTAATTTACGAAGAGCGTATAATAGAAATTGTTTTGTACTGACTCTATTCTTTCTTCATGTGTGGTTGTATAAGGCGACCATACAATGCTACAATATTCAGTATAGATCGTACATATGAAATATATAGTGTTTTGATTGTGTAGGGATCCTGAAAGTTGAAGCAAAAACGCTTGATAAAGCCTAGCATATTATTAGCTTTGTGGATGATTGTGTTATAGTGATCAACAAGAGTTAGTTTCGAATCTAAAATGACTCCTAAATCCCTAACTCTTTCGTGTCTTTCTACAGTATTATTCCCTAATACAATTTGTGTATTTGGTGTTATTCTTTTCTGCTGAATGATATTATATTGCATTTCTTAACATTCAGTTGCAATAGGCTTTTCTGCACCATGTAAAGAACATGTGTATTTCATTCTGGAATATGATTATGTCGTCTTCATTTTTATTTCCATAAATAGCTTTATGTCATCGGCATAAATTAAAATCTTTATATTTTTGAGAATGAAGGTAATGTCATTTACATATAATATAAATAAAAGAGGGCCAAGATGAGAGCCTTGTGGAACTCCTGAAGTGACTTGAATGGGATTGGATTTCTTTCCGTTAAATTTTATTATTTGTTGCCGGTCTGTGAGATAAGATTCAAGCCATCTAAGGAGTCCTGGCTCAATTCCAATTTTTTCAATTTGAAGAGTAACATTGGAATGTCAATACGATCAAATGCCTTGCTAAAGTCAGTGTATAGAGCTTCCACGTAGTTACCATTATCCATTGCATTAAGAGAATAGTCAATGAATTCTATTAAATTTGTAGCGGTAGAGCGACCTTTGAAAATCCATGCTGCTTATTCGTAATTCTGTTTTTAAGTTGTGAAAATAATTTTTCATTGATAATGGATTCAAAAGTTTGGGAATGCACGAGATAATGGCTATTCCACAGTAATTACGAATGTCAGATTTCTTGCCTAATTTGAAGATAGGCACAAGATAGGAGCTTTTCCATACCCTGGGAAAATTTCCGGATTCCAATGACAATCTGAAGAGCCAAAACAAAGGTGCAGTCAGCTCTTTAGCCAGACTCTTCATAAATATCGGTGGAATACCATCAGGACCAGGGCCTTTAGATGCATCTAAGTTTTTTAAAGCGTTTAGAATATCGTTCACCATGATCTGATTAACACCGATATCCCTAGCGAATTCTGGGATAGGCGCAAAAAAAATCTAGGTCGCGATCTTGTTCCGAAAAGGTGGTGTATATTTCTTGGAAGAAATCTCCAAAAAGATTACAGATATCTTCCGAGCAATTACCGACGCGTTCGTCTAAATACATGGTTGACGGAAAATTGTCTGATTTTAATTTTGATTTTACGTAATTGAAGAAGTTCTTTGGACATGACTTTATTTCGTTTTCTGTTTTCGTGTTGTGTTCTTCAAATGCTACATCAATTGCTAATTTTAATTGATCGCTGGTTAAAGTCTCCGTAAATATGTACTTTGACTTCAGGTGGAAGTCCCGATAAAATTTCTTCTGCAGTTTTTAAAAAACTTTCATAAGATGTTGTTTGCGCATGTTCCGGTGGGAAATACACTGAGGAGAAAACATGGGTTTCTCCTGCAATGTTAGATTTCACCCAAACATGCTCAAAGTTCTTATATTTTTTTGTAGTTATTATTTCTGAATCAAAATTGCTAGAGATTGCGATTAGAACTCCACCGCCAGACTTTTTTTATTCTAAGAAATCGCGATCGTCCCTGAATACGTTAAAGCTGCTTCAAAAAGTTCTTCACTATTCACGCTTTCATCCCAGCTGGTTTCAGTTGCCAAAATAACCGAGAAGGACGAGCTTAAGATGTTATTATGAATTTCCTTCATTTTAGCTGGGCTTTTCATGCGATTGAAATTTTGACAGTAAATCAAAACTTCAGTGGCATTCTGTTTTGATGAAGAACTTGTTGGAAGCACGTTGGTTGTTAAAATATTTACCCCGTTGGTCGATAAGATAGTGCTATTTTCTTCAGCCGAAGAAGGCGTCCTTACTTGCGAAAATTTCCGGGGGAAGGAGAGTGGTACCTCGTTGTGCTCTCCCGTAGTTGCTGCAGGCGATGTGTCCGCTCGCTGGACAGGTATTGTCGGTATGACTGTAGATCAGCTGCAGCTTCTGCTGGCCCAATTCCGTATTCCTGATGTACTTGGATGAATATTTGATGTAGATGTTCTGGTGCAGTCGGCAGTCCTTCAGATGCAAGGAGCATCCTGATGCTCGTTGGAGTCATTCCCTCGACGCATACATTAGCAGACTGGTCCTTCATGTATGCCAAAAACAACCGGACAACCTTCATAATCCTCGGGTCACGTAGTCTGGCTTTAAGGAAACGGCCGTCTCCTTCGGTGGATTGCTGAGTCAGACGGACGATGGGTGGTCTCATCGGATCTTGTTGCTGTTGCTGATATATTTGGTGTTGTTGATGATTTTGTTCTTGTTGTTGTCGTAGATGCTGTTGTTGTTGTTGCTGGTGCTGTTGCTGAAGGCTTTGCAGATTTCCGATATTTGGTTCACTCTGTTGGTTGAGGATTGGTGGAGGTGTGGGTTTTGTTTTTTTGGCCGGGTTTATCGTTTCACCTTTTTGAAATTGATGAACGATTTTTGCAGCAGGAGCAGAGAGAGCTGCTATTGGGTGGTCTGTAGATGCTGGGGGTCTGGAAAATTGATGCTTTGCCATTACGAGCAGCTGTTTGTCTGTAAATTTGTTGTTATTGTTGTTTTTGCTGTTGTAGGAAGTTGTAACGTTGTTTTTGCTTATTATTGGTGGAGCTTTTTGTTTATGATGTCTTTTACTGTTAGTCGCCTTTTCAGTCAACGGATTATTGGTGAGAGTGTTTCTGGAAATTTCATGCTGCCGGTATTCTTCTAGTTTTTTCCAATCTGGGCTCCAGCTGCATTTTTTTCCTGGCAGAAAGCATTTCCAACCAGCTTTATTGAGGTGTCTAACACAACTTCCCTTTACTCCATATTCCTTTATTTAATTGTGAAACTCAATAATAACATTAGCACTGTATTCGGTATTGGGGATTTTGTTTGTATGTAGCTCCCATTTTTTTTTCAGTTTTAATATTTTTTAGCATTTCTAAAATAAATAATTTTTGTTTTTTTTTGTAATGCTCGAAGTTGTATTGTTCTTTATGGAACTAGGGGAACTGCTCCTGGAATCCATCTCATAGATCCGACATTCATCCCGTCGGAAACAAAGCAATGGAAAGCAATTCGATTTGTTTCTAATTTTTGTGATTTTTCCATGTTCCACACACTTAATTTTTTTTACCGGGATTTCAGCAAAATGTTGAACTTTTACCGAGATTCGCACAGCCGTGCACCAGCAAACATGTTTTTTGCCGAGATTTCTGTCAAAATTACTGATAATCAGCAAATAATTTGCCGAAACCCAGCTAACAAACGCTATTTTTGACGGAATATCAGTTATTTATTTTGCTGGCGCACGGCTGTGCGGATTTTTGCCGAGCTGCAGAAATAAAAACTGAGTGTGCATGTTCGCATGTTGACAAAAAGAAGCGACGAAATTTGTGATTTATCTCTTTGTTTCGCGATGAGGTGAATATATATTCAGTGAGATGGAGATCGGAACAGTTCCCCTATAAAGTTTTCTCTAGTATACCAAAATATGGACTTAACTTTGAAAATGAAAGATTTTGATTTAAATTTCAATGACGTTTTTCCTGAAACCAGTGTTGTCTGTCATTCTCCATATTTCAATGCTTTAATAAAATCACGTTCAGCTAATTCTAAAAATATGTGTTGCATTGCGTTGTTTTTCCACTGTAGATATCTGATAGTGGTACCAATCTGATAGTGGTACCGATAACGTGTAGAGTTTTCTCTTATCTTTGTTACCCTTGCTCACATATTCGAATCGTTCGGAGCTTGGATCGGAAGCTGAATATCATACAATATCGAAACTACTAGTTAGTAAGTTCGTCCGCCACTGGTACAATAAACTATTTTTAATTTGAACCCCGTTGGTTTTAACATCGTTCAAATTAGGAAGTCTTCAAACATCATTTCGCACGCGGTGTAGAGTGAAGAATAATGGAAAATTGTGAAACAGAACGCAGAATCAAAATAAAACAGCAAAAAGAAGAATCAGAAAGCGTTTTATCTGATGCTCATAGAGTAACCAGAAGTTCAAATTGATGAATCACGTTATGACTTAAGCATAATGGAGATTTTAAGCAAAATAATAACGAACAAATATGCTGATTATTTTGTAGAAAAAGTGTGGCTGCGAGGATTCTTCTTCTTTTTTTAATCTTTATTTAAGTGATTTTTCTTAATATCTAAAGAGTTGTTCACTGTGCGAGGATTCTTTAAAATAATACGTCAGCATAATTTTCTGAATCTATGGACACTGTGCGGATTCGGGATGCACTTAGTCCTGAACGACTCATGCAGTCTTGTCTCCATTATATACGACAAGCGTGTTTTTTTACTAGTATTGTACTTTTTACAACGGTGCTAGTCCTCGAGGGTAATCTACAAAACATTCACTGACATCAATATTTCTACTATAAAGCATTAACATTACAAATCCTTAGACGAAAAGTTATTTGGTGGGTCCAGTACAAAGTATTGTTGCAAAATCATAGCTGGTTTCATGTTGCGTCTAAAGCTCGACCAAAATCAAAAGTGTTTATAAGTTTGCAATCGTCTGGTTACAATTTGTCAATGTTGTTCTCGATAATAAACATGTGACATGTGACGATTGGGCAAATCAAGTAACAGAGAGATATTCAATTTGCAAAAAAGAGCTAACCACGGTGGAGGTTGGTACTCGGATTCTGATGGATTTTATCTAGAGAGTAGGAGGTTGAGGGCTCGAATCTCTGCAAGACGCGTTGATTCTTTTCCGCAAATTTTATATCAATTTGTCCGTTTCGAAACATGTGCTGTGCTGTGATATTTAACAAAGGCGTGAAAAATTATTTTTTGTTTGTTTTATTTATCTCTACAATCATTGATATTGAAATCAGATTTTGACAATTCTGAAATTTTATAAAACTGTTCCTAACTCAAATCTTTATTTCGTCCTCAATAACGGAACTAATTTTCCGATTACTAAACGCACCTTGGACAAGACCAACTGATGAATCCTCCCATACTATAAAGAAAAACGAAGAGATCCCCATCATCCATATCCGTTTCCAAAGCAGCGTTTTTCTCTTTGCTCTTTTTTTCTGAAGTCTCTCTTGTGCTGATTTGGTGCTGACTGCCAATATTGGACTCGTTGGTAGGGTCAAGGAAAAGAGAATAAACAGACGATGAATAATGTTTTTTCCCTACGCCACCAAGAAGAGCCCTTCTCATCGGTGCGATTGTAAAATTCTTGTTGCGGTACTACTTAAAACCTTAACGAAATGATGAACGACTAAGCAAGACATCGCCTCCATCATCCGGCGAGGCAAAGTTCGCATTCTCTCCCAACCATCACTCGGCAGTATCAGAATTCTGATCACATGCATGTGGCTGCCTACTTCCATCTACGCCAAAACCAGTTTTCTTTTATGTATGCTAAGCAGCGAATCGACAAAATAAGACAAAAAGCTCTCTCATCTTGATATTGCGTAGATAGGTACATAGCTGAGTCGTCATTCCCGCTGTGGAGAATTTCCGTACAAGGAAGCCGTTAGAAATATTTTTTCATTGGAATGAAAATTTTCCTAAATTGTTAGTTAATTTCTCAACAAATGAAACGTTCACCATACCCGAACAGTAAACGTTTCAAATGTCTAGTAAAACGTCGTTTTTTATGCAAATTGGGATATTTTATTGTCGCGCATTATATACACTCGGTGTAATAGCAATCGAACCTTATGTACTAAGAAACTTAATGCATATGGGGCATTATTGATACAAAAATCACTCAATAAATCGTAACACCGTCTGATATTTTGAATAATTAATTTTCTAATACTCATCGATACGCTACACAGCAAACTTATTTTTACTGTGATGAGTATGTGGTCTTCGTGTTGGCCTCATCATCCCGACGTTCTCGATTCGAGTCACCGAGGGTATCGTATTTTATTACATACTAGTCGACCCGGCAGACGTTGTCCTGCATAGTAGGCGAAAATGCGCCTTGTGAACTGCCCATGCGAAATATCCATATGAATCTTAATTTTAGTTTTTCACAATTTAATCAATCTTACCCTTGACTTTCGCATGAGAAAATATCATATAAACCCGTCGGAAACGATAACGAATATATCTGCTAAGGAATGAAGAAAATCCATCCAGCCGTTTTCGAGTTATGCGGATACGAACACAGACCATTTCATTTTTATATATATAGATTTGAGTTGCTCTCTATAGAAACTAGAAACCAGTAAATTGTCCTTGGCATTCATCTCCCATTGTTTGAAAACTGTGTGTTTCTTCTTCCCTGTGCTAAAAGTCACTGGCGACACCAGATTTTTGTTAATGGTGGGGCACTAGTATTTTTGGCGTAATTAGTTCATTTATAATTGAAGGCGTAAAGCAATTGAAAAAAGCAGTTTCAAGTAAGGGAGAACAGTGTATAACGCACCCACTGCGCAAAATTGCCTCACTCCTTGCATCACCCATAAAATCACAGAACATTCATGAACGAATATTACCATTACAATTCAATATTAGTTATTTATTATTGAGCTACAAATAAAAACTGATCAAAATCCTTTCAAATCAAATTCTTCCAAAACGAATTGAGAATTTATCCCCTCATCCGTAGGATTGTCGTTCAATCCATTAAGACAAAACAAACAACCATGCGTTCACCATTATTTTACATGCAATTGACCACCATTTTACACCACCATTCGGGCAACAGGGACTATGTCCAAGGGCTTGACGACCCCTCCCCAGCTGTCTGCGAGTCAGGAAGAACTGCCTAGGATGTGGTGGGGCTTAGCAGTGGGCTCTGCTAAATCCCTCCCAAGAAACAACAAGTGTCCGTAAGCAGACTCTACCCAAGTTCCAAAGTACCAAAAGTTCCTTTAAGAGTACGTTTTTCGCTTAATCAGCTTCACTGAGCTGCTTAAGCGCGAAACGTACTCTTAAAGGAACTTTTGGTTACTTGGGTATCAAAGCGACTGTGTGCCGCTTCAAAAGCACAAGCCCAGGGAGTGCCATTGGCACATCAGGATCGATGCCAGTAAGATCCTGATTATGGCATACTGGCTGCATGTTACTGGACTCTGTTTTGAATATTGTAATACTGTGAAGCGAGGGCTGGTAGTCTGGACCAAGATTTTTTTATGTACAGGTTATCCGACTTCGTCAGTAGATGGGAATAACCAGCGCGGGGGGGAAACATACATTTTCAGTGCAAAACGTAAACAAACGAGCATAAATTCCATACAAAAATCCAAGATGGCTGAGTTGGGGATATTGACAAGTCGGATAACCTGTACATAAAAAAATCTTGGTCTGGACATTCTATTCTCTTAGTAAGGCCGGCTTGCACCGACCTGAAATGTTGTCAAACTGCGTGGGGTAGGCTCAGATGCTCCTTCCTGAATAGCACGCAAGGTAAGCATGGATAACCATGGGATCAATAAGGCGACTACACCAGCAGGCAGCAGCCGCAAGGGGAACCCAACAGCAATGATCTCTTCGAATAAACAAAAAAAATGGACGGTGGAGCGGTGTCTAGCGGTAAGGAGGACCCTTTTGCTAGACGAAGTGGCCTTAATCGGTCACCCCAAAGGTCGCCGGGGCCCTCCTTAGCCGTGCGGTAAGACGCGCGGTTACAAAGCAAGACCATGCTGAGGGTGGCTGGGTTCGATTCCCGGTGCCGGTCTAGGCAATTTTTGGATTGGAAATTGTCTCGACTTCCCTGGGAGTAAAAGTATCATCGTGATAGCCTCATGATATACGAATGCATAAATGGTAACCTGGCTTAGAAACCTCGCAGTTAATAACTGTGGAAGTGCTTAATGAACACTAAGCTGCGAGGCGGCTCTGTCCCAGTGTGGGGATGTAATGCCAATAAGAAGAAGAAGAAGAAGAAAGGTCGCCGGGGGAGGCGATGGTGAAGGTCGTGGTGTGTCAAAAGAGGTGCCGTTCGACGTAAAAATGGACGGCCCCACTCTGACCAAGGTCATAAACTCGGTGATGACCAACCACGAGGACAGCGGAGGCCATACAATGGACGTATCGGACGTAATCATGTCCTTTCTGGATAACCGCGTCAAATATAGCAAGGATCTGAAACAGGCCGTAAAAGAAAAGGATTTGGCGGTGAGCCAGGCGGTGAAGACCTCAAAGGAGGCCGAATCGAGGATTCGCCTCCTTACAGAGGGGAAGCAGTTGGCGGAGAGCCAGACTGCAGAGCTTTAAAGGCGGATGGTTATCAGCGGAGCAACTATGTAAGGTCACGCAGGAGGCGGTCTTGAAAGTAGCTAAAAAAGACGCGGTACCTCTTACTAGGAAAGATACGGTTACTCGTCGGGGGAAGGCCGAGAGGGCCCGAGTGGAGTGGACCGAGAGGAAAACGGTACCTCCACCAAAGAGGATACCAGAGGATTGCCGGGAGGAGGACCTGCCGTGGACGGAGGTCGTGAAACCTAAAAAGGCGAAACGGAGTCGTCAGCAGGTCGCAAGGAGTGCGACACAAGGAGCGGAGCAGATCACTGTTAAGAAGGGTAGAGCCCGTGGGAAAAAGGGTGCGCCTTCCAATGGCAGTGGCAAGCGTAAAGACAGAGGTGAAGCGATTATCGTCAAGACTAACGATAAAAGCTACGCCGATGTCTTAAAAACTATGAGAAGCAACGAGAAGCTCTCTAGTCTAGGAGGAGATGTCAACTGCATCCGAAGGACGCGAGAAGGCGAGATGATTCTCGTCTTGAAGCGGGATACTGCTCAGAAAAGTTCTGAGTACAAAAAGTTGACGGAGGAGCTCCTGGGTTTGGTACATCCAGTGCAGGGGCCTGGATGAAGTAACCGAGGCCAGAGACCTGGTCGACGCACTGAGAGATCAGTGCAATGTCGAGATCCAGGAATCTGCGGTTTGGTTACGCAAAATCTACGCGGGAATGCAGGTTACCTCATTCCAAGTATGTACCTCAGGCTGAGGCCGAAAAGGTAATGGATAGGGCTAAACTGAAAGTGGGTTGGTCGGTATGTCCGCTAAGTATAAGCTAACCGCTTCAGACCTGCATCAGGTGTCTTGGCAACGGTCATAAGTCCTATGACTGTAAAGGACCTCATCGCAGTAACCTATGCCGTAGGTGTGGGGCTGAAGGCCACCTAGCTCGCACTTGTCAGGCTGCACCAAGGTGTCTGATATGTCCCCCGGTTACAGACAACAAACACCTTGCCGGTGTCCAGACCTGTCCGGCCTCTAGAAGGATCCAGACACGCAGGCTAAACCTGAACCACTGCAAGGCGGCTCAACTGCTGCTACAACAGTCGGTTACCGGGTGTAAAGCTGTTGTAGCCTTGCTGCCCGATCCATACCGCATCCCTGCTGGAAACGGCAGTTGGATTGCGGGCGATACCCCATCCAGGAGATATTATCATCACCTGATGAGGAGGGTTTCGTCATAGCAAAGGTAAACGGTGTTTACTTTTGTAGCTGTTACTGTCCTCCCAGGTGGAATAGAGTGCAGTTTACTAGGGTAGTGGACTTCAATGCGTGAGCAGTGGACTGGGGATCCCGGTTCACAAACGCTAGAAGTCATACCCTGCTAGAGTCGCTAGCGGTATTGAACGTAGTCCTGCTGAATGAAGGCCAAGTGCCAACGTTCAGGGGACCGAGTGGTGATTCATGCATCGATGTGACCTTCTGCAGCGCGGGATGGACGGTGGAGCCAGAATGGGAGGTTCATGAGGGGCATACCTCCAGCGATCATCAGGAAATTAGTTTTCTGATCCAGTATACCCCCGTCGCAACCACAAGGCGGATCAGCAAGACCGATCTAGGATGGCGCACCTCGCAGTTCAACCCAGAACTCTTGAAGGAATCACTACGATGGGAGAGGCGAACAACGGGATTAAGTTGCGATGAGTTAATCGATGTACTAACTCGTGCATGCGATGTGACGATGCCTAGGAGGACCAATCGGAAACCTGCGTACTGGTGGACTGACACAATTGCAGACACTCGTAGAACTTGTTTTCGAGCAAAGAGAAGGCTGCGACGTACCAGAACAGACGCTAAAAAGGCAGAGAGCCGCCGGGTGTTCCAAACAGTGAACAGAGCTCTGAACTACGAGATCAAGTGTAGTAAGAGAGCCTGCTTTGAGCGGCTGTGCAGGATGGTAAACGACAATCCATGGGGAGATGCATACAGGATGGTGATGGCTAGGACTAACAGCACGCCACCTGAGAAATCTCCGGAGATGTTGGGGTTGCCGAAGATAGTCGAAGGGTTGTTTCCGAGGCATGAATCATCGAACTGGTCCGCTACCCCGTACGAGTCAGTCGACGTGATACTACTAGTGACTAACGAAGAGTTTATCGTAGCTGCAAGGAAACTTAAGCTCAATAAGGCACCAGGCCCGGATAATATGCCAAACCTAGTCCTTAGACACGTTATTCTTGCTTATCCAGACGTGTTCAGGAGCTGCCTCCAGAGATGCATGGACGAAAGAAACTTCCCAGATCGATGGAAACGGCAGAAATTGGTGCTATTACCGATGCCCGGCAAACAGCCGGGGGACCCTTCGGCATACAGACCAATTTGCCTACTCGACACAGCTGGAAAGCTGCTAGAGAGGATCATCCTGAATAGATTGCCGGCTTATACAGAGTGTGCTGGTGGCCTATCCAGGAACCAGTATGGATTCCATAACGGCCGTTCTACCATCGAAGCAATTCGAGTGGTAACGGATACGGCCAAGATAGGGTTTAAACAGGCGAGGTATTAGGTACTGCGCATTGATTACACTTGATGCAAAAAATGCGTTTAACAATGCTAGCTGGGCAGCTATTGCTGACTCCCTGCACCGATTGAGAGTTCCAGATTACCTGTGCAGGATTCTGAAAAGTTATTTTCGGAATAGGGTGCTGATATACGATACGGATGCTGGTCAAAAGTCGATCGTAGTGTCTGCGAGTGTTCCACAGGGATCGATCATCGGACCGGTTCTGTGGAATATTATGTACGACGGAGTATTACGCTTAAGTCTCCCGGCCGGTGTGAAAATAGAAGGCTTCGCGGATGACGTAATGCAAGAGGTATCAGGAGACACTCTCGACGAAGTCGAACTGAAGGCTTCATCCGCGATTGGCAGAGTGGAGGAATGGCTCAACTCGAGGCGGTTGTCCCTTGCACATCACAAGACGGAAGTCGTAGTGGTGCATAACCGCCATGGGTTGCAGAAAGCGAGGATAAGAGTAGGGACCTGCACAGTTAACTCCGTGAGGTCTCTTAAGCATCTGGGCATGATGATCGACGATAAGCTCAATTTCACGAGCCACGTCGATTATGCATGTCAGCGGGCTTCATTGGCGATAAAATCTTTATCATGAATGATGTCCAACAGATCGGCGGTGCATAGTCAAGTGTGTAGGTTGATAGCAGGTGTAGCATTGTCTATCATCCGCTATGGCGTACCGGCATGGGCCGTAGCACTGTAAAGAAACTTATCAGAGTACACCGTCTGATGTGCCTACGTGTTACGAGCCCCGACAACCAACATGTCCCGGGTGGGCTGCAGGGACCTCCGTATGTAGATATAGAGGCATTGCGGTTCATACGCGGTGGTTGTTGTCGGGGTGCTCGTCTCCAACGTGAGATTATGATACGGACCGCTAGGTTACTATCATAGCTTGCGATCGACGGGTGGTGAAGTTACCCCCCTTGAAGTCGATGTTGTGTGTATTAACGTCAAGTGCGTTAGCATAGGCGTGAGCGTTCTCAATAGTCCCCCTCCCTGATGTAATGCTTAATTGCGGGCCGGGGTACGGACTGACGAAAGGGTTTTGGTTTTAGTGGGTCGGGTAAAAGTTACATGACATACCCATCCCCACACTACCTGAGTTAACCTCCTCAGGTGTCTGGATGCAGATTTTCGTTTACCCTTGCGCAAAAAAAACACCACCATTCGGGCGTTTTGCCCCAGGCCCATTTTCAAAACTTATTTATCTCTAGACAAGTTAGGTAATGACTGAAGTACACATAGACTAGATAATAAGTATTTATTGTACAAAGTATAATTGGTCTACATTTGATTGACGGCAAATAAATAAAAAAAAACACCACCATTCGGGCGTTTTGCCCCAGGCCCATTTTCAAAACTTATTTTAAATGCGTTAGAAAGGCATAAAAACCTTGTTGTTTTGAATAATCGTTAAGAAATGTAGCTAGTTTTGTAAATCGAAAATTATTTTAGGCTTTTAGTGCAATGTATTTACTCATAAGACGAGTTTGTACAATCCCATTTAATTCCACCACGTTATTGTACCTTTGACAGATACGTATTTCGACCTCAACAGTAAGGTCGACAATACGTAAATCACATCATTATCCAGCAAAAATATAAATAATAAAAAGTCTGTTGATTTCAACACGAATATTCGTAAGCAGTAGTGATACTTCGAACTAATGAAATGTTAAACTTGTGACACCTCTCGCACAGATTTCAAAAGTTTTGCCATTAATCGCGTTTTTCTTCGCGGTCCTAATAAAATCTACCAGGTGGCCTACTACTTATTTATTGTATCATCCAAACAGCTGTTATTATCCAATTTTGTAAATAATTAATAAATCAACTATATTCGTAAAAACCGTGCGAGGCTCAAACTTTTGTAAACTGCACAAAACTTGTATAAAAATTAAAATTACGTCAAGTATATAAAAATTCATGATCATCACCGAGGCGAACGTTATAGTTTATCAATAAAATACAATAAAGAATACATTTTCCACATAAAATTATCCGTTGTAAATACTTCGTCAAGATACAAAAAGTTGTTAACAGATAAAAGTTGGTAGCATAACTGTTTAAATATTTTTTTTTAAATAATTCGTTAATAATTTTAAAATAAAAAAATAAAAGTTAAAAATATCGAAGAAGTTCTCAAGACGCAAGTATTCCTTAAATATTTATTCAAGGTTCCCCTATAGGAATTTTTGAAGGAATATCTTGATGCATTTCTAAAAGAATTTCTGGATCTATCTCCTAAGTAATTTCCTGATACTTTGCCGAAAGAATTCCTGCAGGAAACTCCGAAGGAATTCTCATTCATTCTTATGTAAAAAGAAATTCAAGAATTTCGGATTTTTTTTCAGAAGTTCCTTAGAAAATCCATTAAGAAACTCGTTCGGAAATTTCTGAAAGGAATTCCGGCGGAATTACGGGAGCAAAAGAATGAAACACCTGGAAAAATTTCTGAATTTCTGGAAATTCGTAATGGAAATTCCTGAAGAAAATTCCGGAGATGTATCCAAAAGATGTTTTGGGTAACTTTTTAAAGACATTTTCGAAAAAAAATCTGGAGGTGTTTCTAGATTTATTTGTGAAGTATTTTTGAAAAAACTCCTTGAGGAATGTAGTAATGAATCCCTGAAGGAATGTCCGATGTATTACTCAGAGGAATATACGATGGAATTCCTAGAGGGTCTTTTGAAGGTATGCCTAAAAGAACTTCTAGAAGACTAACCGACTAACAGACTTCATTGTGCGTGGATGTTCAATACTCTCTCTCGTGCGCATTGTACCTAACCTAATTTTATTCGTTGCCCGAGCACGTATCTCCGGCGTTCTGATACTCGTCGTCTAAAAGTTAGACAATGGAGGACGGACTTTTGAAAAATACCCTAGCGTTTCGATTCCCGCCGGGATCACCAGCACCTGTAACCGTTTGGTTACAAATTGTTAATTTTTGTTTTGGTATATTGTTGTTTGTTTCGGAGTCTTCACGTTTCTCGTGAAATACCAGCAGAACTACCACAGAAGCGTTAGGGTTTGGTACCGCTGTAAAGACATGAGGATGCTTTCAAATTTCCAACATGGCATCATGATTCGGCAAATGTCATGTTGGATGAAAAATGCAATAAAAATTAGCGGGAAAATATGGAGGGAATTTGGTATAAAAGAGTAGCCATTGCCCAAACTCGGTCTCTTACCAAATCAGGCGCCGTGTGCTGAAGACGTGTTTTTTAAGTGCAGTGAAACAGTGTGTTACTCCCCAATTGGAACATTGGGGAAATACCGTTCAGGACCTCTCTTTTCCTACGTCTCTTTTCAAACTGCTTTCCGTCCAGCACACGGCTCGGCCCGCGAAGCCAATCGGCTTCCGCGCCTAACCGTAAAAGATCGTAGATCCTCAAAGGAGGACCTTTATCTCGGGCCGTAGGCCCTAACCGAAAAGGAGGTTTCCCCTCTCGGCCGTCCAAGGTGGCTAAGCCACGGCCGGCCGATCGCGCCTACGGTGATTGCGATAGTGATTTAGGCGACCCTGGGATTGCCGGAGAGTCTCTTGTGTCGTGGTCTGGCCTGGTTAATGATTGTTGACGATTCAGAAAACTTTAGTTTCACACCGTCGTTGGTGGAAACAGCACGTTTCGTTAAGAATCTTGATGCCGATCTCGATTCTATAGAAACTACTTGGTGGAAGAACAGTGTTTATGTGTCAAGCTCAAAACTCTTGACGCCATGGAAGAAGCACAAGGTCAGAACCCGAAAATCATGGTCTTTCATTACTCCAATGGTGAAAAGGTTGAGGTAAAAGTGTCCGTCGCAGGATGCCAAACGAAATACTTGCGCTTTTTTGATTTGCCTCCTTAAGACCCGGTTTCTGAAATCTTAGCGGTCCTGAACAGATACGGTAATGTGAGAGAAAGGTTTCCAGTGGAAAAAAGTGGTACCAGCATCTCTGTACTTCCTAAGCAGAAAAGGTCGAATTTGTTATGAAGGTTTGTAACAAAAATGTTTCCTTTGTAAAGAGGAAGGTCATTTGAAAACCGACTGTGCCGACAAGACCCCTCGTTTCGGTAACCCAGGCCGGCACAGCGCTATGCTTCCCGATGACAGTGCGCAAAGAGAAGAAAATTGATGTAACTGACGGAGAAACGTCAGCAAGCTAGATGAAAACAAAAATAAGCAGATTTGCACCGTCATCAAAGCTAAACCAAAAGAGTGCGAAGAATTATTAGTGAAATTTATTATTCCAAATAGTTATAGTCTGAATGCAAATGAAAAATTGCAAATGAAAAATTTAGTTCACGCTTTCGTGTTAAATTCATTATCTAGTTCTGATCAGTCAGTCCGATCGAATATTGTAAGTAGTTGTGAATTGTGTTGCCTAAAAATTATATGATGAATTGTGTTATCTAACGATTATATATTATTAGTTGCGATCGATCGATTTAGTCGCGGGAGCACAACCCAGACTTGCTTGCGCAAAATATAACGGTCACCAAATTTGTAAGTCTATAGTAGGGTCTTTTCAAACTAAATTCAAATAATAGCTAAATAAAACTATCTCTATTTTAGCTTAAAGCTAACCTTCCAAAGGAAACGAGTTTGCTATCGAGAGTTGGCGCTACCCTAACCCCACATTCTTTGAGAAATTTGTGGTAGCAAGCAAGGATGGATGGTGAAAAATCCCAAAACCCGGACGCCCCACGGAACTGCCAGTCCTGCGATCGGCCCGATACAGCGGAGAGCGAGATGGTCCAGTGCAGCGCCTGTAAGCTATGGGAGCACTTCGTATGTGCTGGAGTCGATGGGAGCGTGAAACAACCCGACATAAGGTATGTCTGTGGGAAGTGCATGGCCAAGCAGGGACCTTCTACCGGAGGGGCCCTCCAAGTCCCCGGGACGACAAGACGAAGAAGAAAGCCGCGAAAGGAAGTTCTAGAACAACGTCGAAAAGGGGGAAAACGGCTGCTGATCCACCGAAGAGTGTCTCGTCCAGTATCTGGGAGAAGATATTGGATGAGGAGTTAAAGCTCGTCGCGGAAGAGCAGCGGCTGCAAGAAGAAGCACTACAGGAGCAAGAAGATATTCGACGGCGCCAGTTGGCCGAAGAGGAACGCCGACTGGAGGAAAAACGGCGACTAGCGCAAGAGGAAAGTGAGATGCGCGAGCGAAAACTGCAGGAAGAGCTGGAGTTGAAGCGGAAGAAGATGCAGATTCGGAAGGAGTCGCTCGAGAAACGTCAGGCTCTCATCCGAGAAGCGGCGTTGACGAGCAGCAGAAGTGGTTCGGTCCAGGATTCAAGCGAGAAGGTGAAACAGTGGCTAGATTTGCAGAACGGTGTTGGAAGATCCAAAGGAGAACTAGAGGACGATGGCAATGGACCTGCCAATCACGATCCACTAGAAAATCCTGTGGACCCAGCACTCGAATACCCCAATATCGGAGCGCTTTCGGTCGTGCCGGACCTCCCCCGCTTTCCGAACGCGTCAGCTCAAATGATGCAAAATCCTTTGCGGCGCTCGTCAAGACAGTCTGCCGATCACGATCCACGGGAACATCCCGCGGACCCAGCATTTCAGTACCCTGGTATCGGAGCGCTTCCGGTCGGGCCGGACTTTCCCCGCTTTCCGAACGCGCCAAGTCAATTGACGCAAAATCCTTTGCGACACTCATTGACCATTCGTCCACCAGTTCACACGCTCACACAGGTGCAAATCGCTGCGCGGCAGGTTCTGGGAAAGGAGCTTCCTACCTTTGGAGGGAATCCAGAAGACTGGCCTATCTTCATCAGCAACTTTGAACAGTCCACAGCAACCTGTGGATACTCAGAAGCGGAGAATCTAGTCCGTCTTCAACGATGTTTGAGGGGAACGCGCTGGAGTCGGTTCGCAGCCGACTTCTCCTACCAGGAAGTGTACCGCACGTCATTCAGACCCTGCGTACGCTTTACGGCAGGCCAGAGCTGCTTATCCGTACTCTGATGACGAAGATCCGCCAGGTTCCAGCTCCTACGCACGATCGAATGGAAACACTGATCCAATTCGGTCTCTCGGTGCAAAATCTGGTCGACCATATCAAAGCAGCAACCCAGCTGAACCATCTTTCGAATCCGGCGTTGATGCAGGAGCTTGTAGAGAAACTGCCTGGTTCAATGCGACTCGACTGGGCAATCTACAAGAACAAAAACCAGCCGGCGACCCTCGAAACATTCGGGGACTTCATGGCCGGGCTGGTAATCGGATTTCCCCATTGTGAATTTCCCCAATGCATTGGCAGGAAGGACAGGACACAGGAGTGAGATCAATATTCCAAAAGAACGCTATTTTTATTTGTAATCGATTGACATCATCATACAATTGAGAAACAGTTTTAATTAGTTAAAATAGTAACATTTATACAAGGTAAAAACTGATCATGGTTTGAACTAAATTCGTATCATGGTTTGAACTTGTAATAGAGGTAATAAACTATAGAGGACGATTGTCGCTGCGGTTCCATTTGTTATCTTTCCTAAACATGTTGGGTATCTATCTGTCGAAACGTACTGATTTTTCCTTCGTTGACATTTAGTGCCCTATCTTCGCCAGCAAAAGATGTTCCGCCAGTGACGACAGCGACAATCGTCCTCTATAGATTATTACCTCTATTGCACTTGCGCCTAGCTGGAGCATTTTGTTTACATTTCCAATATGAAAAAATCGCAATTTTCATATCAATAATTTAGACGATTTTCACACGTTTCGAATTACTAATCTAATGCGAGAAGATGAATAGTAAAACAAATTTGCTTTTCTATAGATTTCCTCAGCGTTTCATGCATGTGATTAGTATTATATTTAGCAGCTGCTGGCTGCTACAGTAGTTCCAACCATGGTACGAATTTAGTTCAAATCATGAACCGTGTAGTTCAAACCATGGTACGAATCAAAGTTATGTAATTATTAAGTTTTTTCAATGAAACTAAGCATAAATATGTGCACCCAGGATGTTTTTAGAAAGATAATGAACTAAGCTTCCATATAAACTAGAAATCGTAGTTCTAACATGTCCCTTTAATGAAATAAATCAACTTTGTTTAGACGGCTCATCTGAATCCCGCCATTTGGTTCAAAACATGATTGGATACCCTATTACCTTCCACGACCCAAATAAAACCGAGAAGCTATTGGGCTTCGCTATATCTATTTGAAACGATATTCTACCTGTCATGCTTCAACTAACTTCATTGTAATCAAATTTTTGGAATGGAATAAAACAATAATTCTATCATTGGTTTTGATCATGCGTTCAAACAAATACCTAAACCACAGTTACGCGTTATATGGGGGAAGGAGAATGTTATTTATTTAAACTTTTTGTTATATGTGGGAGGGAGGGGATCAAAAACTCTGAGGTTTGCGCTACATAAATTGAGAACAGACCCAAATCTCTTATACACGCAAAAACATATTGCAGTCGAAACTACCATTCCGAGGGTTATTTTAAATTCGGTATCACCGACGATTTTCAGCAAATAACAATCCCGTTTGATTTTACCATGCGCGCAGTAAAAATCAACTGTGGCCCATGCGGAATGTTGTCACATGAACTGAAACAGTGGTGAATTTCTCTGAAACCATAGTAAAATTTACTGAAATTTCATGGTAGTTTTAAAAACAGAGCGTAGTCTACAAAATAGTAGTTTCTACCACGGATTTTTTTTCTGTGTATCAATCAAATCCATATCATGTTTTGTTATTCTGTTCATGGCTTCTGCCCGGGCCCGTGTCGACCGATGATAAGACCGCCAGCTAAGGGTTGCGTACTTAGCTGGTATTGCAGCCTATGCACTTTTGTCCTTTTGACATCAGCTGGAGTGAGAAGGTACGTCCCTATAACATTTATCCGCCAGGAGGCGTGGCTCAAACAACGTCTGCCTGGTATACAGCGGCTGATAAACGGGACGCTGTATCGCGTCAGCTATACCTAAGGTAGCAGCCCCACCAGCGCGATATTGGTAACGCGACCCCGGTAAGGTAGCTTATTGAAGCCTTGCAAATACCCGAGCAAATACTACGAAAATGGAGAAAGAAAAAAAGAGTTATTTTTTGCAACTGACCCGGCAACGAAATAAGGACTATGATGAAACACGCTATCTAGAATGTCAGGACCCTAAATGGCTTGTAAACTGCAGAAAGTTGAAGTTAACGTGGTCGCTATACAAGAAGTCCGGTGGTCTAACAACCAACACTGCATTAAAATATAAGATCGGCAAAAAAGCAGAGCATGGAGTTGGTTTCGTAGTGATGGGCAACCAGATGAAGGGAGTTGTGCGGTGGAAACCCATTATCGAACGGACCTGTGTGTTGAGGATACGGGGCTAATTCTTCAACAACAGCCTGATGATTATCTACGCACCGCCAAACGATAAATCCAACGACTTGAAGGGCATGTTTTATGAATGTCTTGATGAAGCCTATGGAGAATGCCCAGAGCATGACGTGAAAAGTTTTATCAGAGACGCTGATGCTCAGGTCCGTCCTACAATCGATAGGCGAGCCTTCACTAGCTACCAACGAAAACGGCCTACGGCTAGTAAATTTCGCCGCTGGCCGCCAGTAGCATCTACTTTACACAAAAGAACATCTGAAAGCACACCTGAAGACACCCAAATGGTGAAACTTGCAACCATACAGACCAGTGGTCCCCAGCATGCTTACTATCAAGGGCCGCACAGCAGTTTTGAGCTGTTGAAGCGGGCCGCAGTATATATACAACATTTCATATCGCAGTTCATATCGCATATTACGGAATATTGTATATTTGAACAACATATTTTTTTCCTGTGAATCTTTTCAATTAAAATGTGTACTTATAAATAAGGACATTTTATTCTACAGTTTTTACCGTAATTGACTATTAGTCTATAGTTCCATTTTTTTTCAATAGCGGATTTGACACGAGAAATTTTTTCACCATAACATTTTTTCGGCAAATTTGGCAGAAAATATTGTAAGCAGTATCTCCCAAATGATCATATGTCGACCGATTCTGTTCGATCTAATGTCTTATGTTTTCATGCTCTAGGTTTAATGTTCACTATAACTTGCAAGCAGATAACGGTGTAGCAAATAACGACGGGGTTCTGAGAAAGCTTTATTGGGCTTCTGAGCAGCATCCGCTCGAGATTCTGAGCAAAATTCGTTCGAGATTCTAAACAGAATCCGTCTGGAATTCTGAACAGAATTCGTTTGGGATTCTAAGCACAAGCCGTTCAAAATTCTGAAATGAATCCGTTCGGGATTCTGAACAGAATCCGTTCAGAGTTTTAAACAAAAACTGATTGGTATTCTGAACAGAAATAAGGTCGTGATTCGCAGCAGAATCCTTTCGGAATACGTTTGAAATGTCTGTGTGGCCCCAAATGGCCGGAGCGAATTGCTATGACAGCAGCTCTCCGTGGGTGCGAGTGCACGCCACGGAGGTCTGACCAGAAGAAGCCGAGTCATGGCTTGCTGCGCACTAATCGACACGCTGAGGTGTTAATGTATAATCACACGCTGATGGTGATATACTCAAACCCCACATTTCCCTTCTTCTCTCATTAAAAAAGGCAAAAAAATCCTATGGCATAGAACGCATTGATTTTTTTAACGTTATTTGCGCGAGACGAAGATGAACATATTTGCGATGATTTCCTTTGAAAACTGAAATCCAAAATAAACTTGTATGATCATCGTGGTTTTCAATCGCAGAACAACGAAATGCAAGTCAATAGGTTGTATTATTTAAATGTTAAACTAAATTGGTAATTGATCTCACAAAAACATTTTATATTGTAGAATTTATCAAAATATCTTATACCGTCCATTAAATCCAACTATCAGCTTCATAGATATATAGTAATACCAGCAAGCTGACCTTCAACATATCGATGTTGAACTTGTTAACAACCGCTTAGAACAAGTGTTCCCAAACTGTGGGCCACGACTCCCAGGGAGGTCGTGGGCTGATCAATGATGGGTTGCAAAAGACGAATCTTGATTCATTCTTTTGTCCCTATTTTGTCCCACAAATCTATCACAGCCATTAGATTTGGATCTATGTAGTGAATGAAGAACAATAAATTTTGAGATTTTGTCAAATACATTGAAATCCAAACAATTCAAATCCAATCCAATTCCAATAAAAATCCAAGCCATATCCGTTCTACATCCATTCCAAATCCACTCCAATCAGAATCTAATCCAAATCCGATCCAAATCCAATCTAAATCCGTTCCAAATCCAAATCCAATCAAATGCAATTCTAATCCAAATCTAAATCAAATCCTATTCAAATCCAGTCCAAATCCAATCCATATCCAATTCAAATCCATTCCAATCAAATCCAAATCTAACCAAAATCTAATCCAAATCCTATCTAAATCCAACCCAAATCCAATGCAAATCCATTCCACATTCAATCCAAATCCGTTCCACATCCATTCCAAATCCGTTCCAAATCCAATCAAATGCAATTCTAATCCAAATCTAAATCAAATCTAATCCAAATCCAGTCCAAATCCAATCCAAATCTCACCAAAATCTAATCCAAAACCAATCCATATCCAATTAAAATCCATTCCAATCAAATCCAACCAAAATCTAATCCAAATCCGTTCGAATTCCAAATCATTTTGTTCAAAAAATTATTTTGAGCTATTAGTGGAATGTCTTCACTTGTCATAAGACGAGCTTGTATAATCCCATTTAATTCCACCACTTAATAGTATCTTAACAGACACGTATTCCAACCTCAACGGTAAGGCCGTCTTCAGTGTCTCGTACTTGACTCGACTTCTAAATCATTTCCAATCCATTCAAAATAATATAATGATGGTATATGAAGCAATTCATAATGGTTTGTTCAATCTAACGCGAACTTATTTTTGTATCCAAATTCTAAAAGCCAATGTGGAAGGGTCGCAAGCAATATGCGATTCTGCTAGGTGGGTCGCATGTACAAGTAGTTTGGGAACATCTGGTCTAGGATATGATATTTATCTAAAATTTCGCAGAGATATCATACTTAAATGGGATAGCATAAGTATATACCTAAATTTTAGACTTATGTTAACCAGTACTATTAGCCAATAACTCCAAACTTATGACTTTGTGAATGCTGGCAACGTTTTTTGAGCTTCGTGAATGTTGGATATCTCATCCAACGGGTAATTCCACTACGACTACTAAGTCAGTAAATTCCAAAATAAACTTCAAGATAATATATTAAGCCTTCCAAACAACTTTGTAGCATACGATAGATCTCCATATCTCTCAGATTTCGATAGAACTAGCTTAACTGGTAGTCTCATGTACACTAAAGTCGCTAAGTTATACATTTCAAACTAAATTTATTTTAACCAAAATAAATGCTTCCATGTCCCACCTTGGGATTTTCTAGATTGTCATTTTTGACGTAAACTACGTCTAAGGGGAAGACTCGGATACAGGGTGTAAAATGAAAATTTCGAAATTGGGGACCGTCACGAAATCATGTAAGATTTGTAACATTAATAGGTCCTTTATCTTTCAATGGATTTTGAAGATTTATATATCAATCCATTCGCAAACTCTCCAGCAATTTGCCAACATTATTAAAACTTTTGCTTTCTCATTCACAAATTTCATAACGCAAAAAAACTCAGATTTGAACCCCCACCCACCCCTGTGTGACTTGTTTATAACACTTCCTTTACACCCACCCACCCCCATCTGTGACGCATAAAATCTTACGAAAATTTCACAGAAATTGATAAATTGGTATTTTTAGTAAACTCTACCTTTATTTTCTACATAGTAATAGTACTGTCAAATTTAAATTGAATTTGTAATTTCGTTTTTTATATTATTTTATTATCATAAATGTTACCCGTAACAGAACTAAACAAACCCACCCACCCCCTAGACAAGCCGTAACAATTTGTAACGCAATATTGTGTACCCACCCACCCCTAAAGACGTTATGTAATTTGTGAATGAGCCCATTATCAACGCTAAACTATTGAAAATTTAAGTTCTTTCATGCATCATGCATCTCCTATACAGCGCGTTCCAATCCTTGGTAATTGCCTACTTTTAGGGTTTATCAATTATTGAACTGGGTTGGTCCAGCTGCTGTTGGGTCCCTTCTCCCTCATAGAATTGGAGATGCTGCTAAAGCTGGGTAGTAGTGTCGGTGGGATAGTTTTTTCTCTTCAATATCAAGCGGAATAATTGGTTCAGTGTACTATATTTGGTTTTACGTAGTTTACGTCGAGCGGTCGTGGCTTGTATACAACCCCTACATTTTTTTCTCGGCAGTCTCCCAGACACGTCTTGTGGTATTGCAAACCACAAACCAGCGGTCTCCCATGCTTTATGATTTTTCAAACCACAAACCATTTTCCAGCTCTTCTAGGCGCGCTTTGCGCTTTTCCAAACCACAATCCATTTTCCAGTGGTCTTCCAGACGCGCTTTGTGATTTTTCAAACAACAATCCATTTTCCAGCGGTCTTCCAGACGCGCTTTGTGATTTTTCAAACCACAATCCATTTTCCAGCGGTCTTCCAGACGCGCTTTGTGATTTTCAAACCACAATCTATTTTCCAGCTGTCTTCCACACCCTATGTTCCGAATTCGTTTTTGTGTAGAGATCTGATTTCATTGCGTTTGGCATTTCCGAATCTCACATTTACACAGACCTCTAATCAGTCAGAGCGTTCAGCAGATCCACCAAACTCGTATCCGCTTCTTTCCTAATTAATCCGGTTTAAAAAATAAATGTTTCTACTGCAAAGCTGAGGGTCATGAAAAATCAAACTGTCCGAAGCTAGCTGCTGCTGTTGCAGGTAACAGCAAAGCTGGCGGTTCCGCTCAAAAGCACCCAAATTCTGTGCCATTGGGAAGACCCACTAGACCAGTTATGGAAATGTCTGCACCAAGTACGTCTAATATGACGGTACTAACCTCACGTCGCATTACGAAGCCAGAGAGGATGAGTGACGATGGCGAAACGAGTATTTTGTCGACATCTACATCATCACAACTTGAGGTAGCAACTACAAGTGACGCTACAAGTGTGGAGCGTCAATCAAACGTAAGTAAGGAAGTTCACGGGGCTGGTCAAGTCGATCAAATGGAAGACGAGACCAGCGAGCGGGACAGAAAACTACATAAACGGCCAATTACCAGTTCATCCGAAGGCTCCGAAAATGATGGAGCAATAGTCAGCAACGAACCAGAGTCGAACAGTGGAACACAGCCAGAGGTGGTTAGAGATTCTAGTAAGAAGGGTGGGAGACCTAAACGAAACAAAAAATAACTCTATTGTCTAAGCTAAAATGCCCTTGTTTTCAAGAAAAGTAGCGTCCATCAACATCAACGCTATTAATAGCACACTGAAAAAAAACTTGTTGAGAGATTTCGTGTGGGATAATGACATCGATATACTATGTATACAAGAGGTAGCGTTCGAGAATTTCAGTTTCATTCCTAGCCACGTGGCGTTCGTGAATATTAGCGACGATAATAAGGGTACAGCTGTATTGGTACGTAAGAATATAGACTTCTCTGAACTTCTCATGAATCCAAATGGAAGGATTACTTCCATTCAAATTGGGGGGATTAATTTTATCAATATTTACGCTCATTCAGGATCGGGATACCGCAAAGAACGAGATCTGCTATTTACCCAAGACATTATTCCTCATTTATCATGTTTGGTTCCTAACGTATTATTAGGTGATTTCAATTGTATACTGCTCAAAAAAGATTCAAACAGCATTGTTAAAAATATTAGCCAAGGCTTAAAGCAGACCATCATGCTTTAATTATCAAATACGAAACTAGTTCCAACGAGGATGTTGCAGTATCCGGGAAAGGGTATTCGAAAATAAACCCAACTTTGCTACGTGATGAAGACTTCAAAAATGAGTTCATTGATATCATACGAGAAACAAGAAAGAGACCGGTGTATGCTAGAAATTTCTATGAATGGTGGAGTAACATTTTGAAATCAAAAGCTAAAAGCTTTTTCAAAGCCAAATCTTTTGAATGCAACAAACAAATATCAAGTTCGAAGAGTTTTCTATATGGTTGTTTGAAAGACATCACAATTAAACAAAACGAAGGCCATGATGTAACGCAGGAACTACTTTTTGTCAAATCTAAGTTAATGGCTGTTGAACAATCTAGATTAGAGAATCTTAAGTTAAAAGTTCAAACCAGCAATATATTAGAAGACGAGAGATTAGGCTTATTCCAAATTTCAAAACAAATTGCTAACAAAAACAGCGGTCCTTTAAAATTGGAAGTAAATGGTACAATCACATCAGAAACGAAACAAGTTAAAAATGCTTTAGAGACTCATTTCAGAGCATTATTCGATAAGGATAACATTTTTCATCCGGGGGCGGGAACAGTCTTAGACTCCGTTCAAAATCACCTTTCTTTGGCTGACTGTGAAAAACTAATAGCTCCAATTACTAATTTGGAACTACAACAAACGCTTAAGCAAGCATCAAAAAAGAAAAGTCCTGGTCCAGACGGCTTGACCTATGAATTCTATTCAATCTTCTTTGATGAGCTACAGCATGATTTAATTAAATTATTCAACTGCTTCTTAACGGGAACTAAACCTGATTCAACATTTGCTGAAGGAATTATAACCCTAATTCCAAAAAAAGAAAATTCTCATTGTATAAGTGATAAACGACCAGTTAGCATGTTGAACACCGATTACAAACTTTTTACAAAAATTTTGTATAACCGTATGCAGCCCTTGCTTGGATCAATCATCGGACCTGGTCAAACAGCCTGTATGCCGCACTATGAACCTGAAGAACATCAGAAACATCATCGTTAAATCGTCGAGCTCAACACGGTTTAGAGGATCTATTGTAAGCTTGGATCTCGAAAAAGCTTTTGACCGCGTAAACCATGATTTCCTTTGGCTGATAATGGAAAAATTTGGCTTTCCACCACAATTTATTGGGTCCATTAAAAACATTTACGAAAAAGCCTTTTCAAAAGTTTTGTTGATGGACATTAAACGAATAAAATATTGATTCGTTCCTCGGTGCGACAGGGATAACCTCTGAGCATGACATTATTTGTATTATACATAGAACCTTTGCTGAGGAAAATTAGTAGCTCCATTAGAGGCTGTTTCATGCTTATGCAGACGATTTTACTATCTTCATCCGAAATTATGAAGAATTTGACGCAATTTTAGAAATAATCAATAATTTTAGCCTGCACGCTAAAATTAAATTGAATGTCAAGAAATCGTTTTTCATGAGATTAAATAACTGTCGTACTGGACCTCACTTTTTAACGGAAGTTAATTCTTTAAAGAGTCTTGGCTTATAAATTTTCCAAAACTTCAGCGAGACAGTTGATCAAAATTATTCAAAATTGATACAATCTGTCAAATTCTTGATACAACTTCATCAAAAACGCAACCTAAACATATTTAAAAAATCATGGATACTGAATAATCTAATTTTATCCAAACTTTGGTACTTATCGCAAGTGTTTCCACCAAACAACAGCCATTTAGCTGACATTAAAACTGCTTGCCGAAATTTTTTGTTCAAGGGAATTGGCATATTTAGAGTTAGCTTAAATCAACTGTATCTAGATATTGATAAAGGAGGTCTAGGAGTTATTTATGTAGAGAGTAAAGCTAAATCGTTATTCATTAATCAACTTTTAAATTTTGATCGAGATGGTGGAAAGGAGGATTTCATGATCTCACAAGAATATAGTCAGTCAGCACAAGAAATGCAAGAGAATGGATTCATGCACAAGAAGTAGAAACTCAAATCTCTGTAACAAGTTGTAAAGCGCTTTACAGCTTTTTCATAAGTAAACAAAACATTATACCGCGGATAATTGTGAAGTTCCCAAATGTACCATGGGATATTTACTGGCAAAATTTGAATAAAAATTTTATTAGCTCTGATGTTAGGCATTTTTTATTCTTAGTACTAAATGATATTATTCCCACTAAAGAAAAGCTGTTCGAAAAAAAAAATTGGTGGAACCATCAACAATAATTGTGCAAGTTGCGGAAGATTAGACACCATCGAGTATAGGTACAAAATATGTGGAAATAGCAAAAATGTTTGCGATTGGATATTGTATTGCACAATCTAAAAAACAAGCTAAAGATATCAGTGAATGATCCAATCGATATTTTTGGGAGCGAAATACGAAATAACTAGTATCAAAGCAAAGTATCACTGTGGCTTACAACTTTAGGTATTATGTACAATTTGAAAAATTCCATGAGAAATATAAATGAATTTATTGAAGTAATTCGCGAAAAAGATGGAATAACAGAAGATTTTATGAATGTAGTTTTAGGCGATGGATAAATGTATTATAAATATTTGTTATAATCATATAACTCAATAAATGAATACAAAAAAATAATCAGCGCTCTGGAGCTTGGAGATTCATGTCGTCAGCTTCAAAAACCAGGCTAAGATTGAGTTACGTTTTTACAATTTACTCCATTGACTCCACCCAAAAGGCGCAAAAAATGGGTCATCTAAAAGCAAATTATAGTCATACTCTTCCGACCATCGCTCATAAGTAAGGACTGTTCATTAAAGAAAGTGGACACCTGTTTTTCAAAGGAACATCTTTATTTTCGAACAAATTCGAAAGGTTGCTTTATATAAATGACAATCAACCAGCCCTGCCGTCCTTCTTAGTCACACTTGGTCGACAACTAAGAAGCTTTGCCCAAATCCAAAAATTTCTATTAGTCTCTTTAGGCTATATGTGTGCATGTGAGCGTGTATGTGTGTACAAAAAAATGTGTGCCGTACGGCCGAACACCTTTACAGTCTCTTTAAAATGCTCCTACAGGTGCGGATTCGCACTGCTACCGCCCACATGGGTCTCAATGATGCACTGTTGGTTACTATCAACCCCCCCAAAGCCAACATTTTGCGCTCTCGCAGGTGCGGTTTCGCACTGCTACCGCCCACATGGGTCTCAATGATGCACTGTTGGTTACTATCAACCCCCCAAAGCCAACATTTTGCGCTCTCGCAGGTGCGGTTTCGCACTGCTACCGCCCACATGGGTCTCAATGATGCACTGTTGGTTACTATCAACCCCCCAAAGCCAACATTTTGCGCTCCCGCAGGTGCGGATTCGCACTGCTACCGCCCACATGGGTCTCAATGATGCACTGTTGGTTACTATCAACCCCCCAAAGCCAACATTTTACGCTCCCGCAGGTGCGGATTCGCACTGCTACCGCCCACATGGGTCTCAATGATGCACTGTTGGTTACTATCAACCCCCCCAAAGCCAACATTTTGCGCTCCCGCAGGTGCGGATTCGCACTGCTACCGCCCACATGGGTCTCAATGATGCACTGTTGGTTACTATCAACCCCCCACAAAGCCAACATTCTGCGCTCCCGCTGGTGCGGATTCGCTATACCAGCACCCAGACTGGTCCCAGTTTCGTATTGGAAGTATTGATTTGTTCCCCTAAAATCCCATTTTCAAACCGCATGAAAAATAGTTTTTTTGGGATACTTGGGTCATACAGCCCTGCCGTCCTTCTTAGTCGACTTGGTCGACAACTAAAGCTTTGCCCAAATCCAAAATTTCTATTAGTCTCTTTAGGCTATATGTGTGCATGTGAGCGTGTATGTGTGTGCAAAAAATAGTGTGCCGTACGGCCGAACACCTTTACAGTCTCTTTAAAATGCTCCTACAGGTGCGGATTCGGACTGCTACCGCTCACATGGGTCTCAATGATGCACTGTTGGTTACTATGGTCGACAACTAAGAAGCTTTGCCCAAATCCAAAAATGTCTATTAGTCTCTTTAGGCTATATGTGTGCATGTGAGCGTGTATGTGTGTGCAAAAAATAGTGTGCCGTACGGCCGAACACCTTACAGTCTCTTTAAAATGCTCCTACAGGTGCGGATTCGCACTGCTACCGCTCACATGGGTCTCAATGATGCACTGTTGGTTACTATCAACCCCCAAAGCCAACATTTTGCGCTCTCGCAGGTGCGGTTTCGCACTGCTACCGCCCACATGGGTCTCAATGATGCACTGTTGGTTACTATCAACCCCCCAAAGCCAACATTTTGCGCTCTCGCAGGTGCGGTTTCGCACTGCTACCGCCCACATGGGTCTCAATGATGCACTGTTGGTTACTATCACCCCCCCACCGCCACCACGCTCCGCCCACGCAGGTGCGGTTTCGCACTGCTACCGCCCACATGGGTCTCAATGATGCACTGTTGGTTACTATCAACCCCCCAAAGCCAACATTTTACGCTCCCGCAGGTGCGGATTCGCACTGCTACCGCCCACATGGGTCTCAATGATGCACTGTTGGTTACTATCAACCCCCCAAAGCCAACATTTTGCGCTCCCGCAGGTGCGGATTCGCACTGCTACCGCCCACATGGGTCTCAATGATGCACTGTTAGTTACTATCAACCCCCCACAAAGCCAACATTCTGCGCTCCCGCTGGTGCGGATTCGGTATACCAGCACCCAGATTGGTCCCAGTTTCGTATTGGAAGTATTGATTTGTTCCCCTAAAATCCCATTTTCAAACCGCATGAAAAAATAGTTTTATTTGGGATACTTGGGTCATACAGCCCTGCCGTCCTTCTTAGTCACACTTGGTCGACAACTAAGAAGCTTTGCCCAAATCCAAAAATTTCTATTAGTCTCTTTAGGCTAAATGTGTGCATGTGAGCGTGTATGTGTGTGCAAAAATAGTGTGCCGTACGGCCGAACACCTTTACAGTCTCTTTAAAATGCTCCTACAGGTGCGGATTCGCACTGCTACCGCCCACATGGGTCTCAATGATGCACTGTTGGTTACTATCAACCCCCAAAGCCAACATTTTGCGCTCTCGCAGGTGCGGTTTCGCACTGCTACCGCCCACATGGGTCTCAATGATGCACTGTTGGTTACTATCAACCCCCCAAAGCCAACATTTTGCGCTCTCGCAGGTGCGGTTTCGCACTGCTACCGCCCACATGGGTCTCAATGATGCACTGTTGGTTACTATCAACCCCCCAAAGCCAACATTTTGCGCTCTCGCAGGTGCGGTTTCGCACTGCTACCGCCCACATGGGTCTCAATGATGCACTGTTGGTTACTATCAACCCCCCAAAGCCAACATTTTGCGCTCTCGCAGGTGCGGTTTCGCACTGCTACCGCCCACATGGGTCTCAATGATGCACTGTTGGTTACTATCAACCCCCCCCAAAGCCAACATTTTGCGCTCCCGCAGGTGCGGATTCGCACTGCTACCGCCCACATGGGTCTCAATGATGCACTGTTGGTTACTATCAACCCCCCACAAAGCCAACATTCTGCGCTCCCGCTGGTGCGGATTCGCTATACCAGCACCCAGACTGGTCCCAGTTTCGTATTGGAAGTATTGATTTGTTCCCCTAAAATCCCATTTTCAAACCGCATGAAAAAATAGTTTTTTTGGGATACTTGGGTCATACAGCCCTGCCGTCCTTCTTAGTCACACTTGGTCGACAACTAAGAAGCTTTGCCCAAATCAAAATTTATATTAGTTTCTTTAGGCTATATGTGTGCATGTGAGCGTGTATGTGTGTGCAAAAATAGTGTGCCGTACGGCCGAACACCTTTACAGTCTCTTTAAAATGCTCCTACAGGTGCGGATTCGCACTGCTACCGCCCACATGGGTCGCAATGATGCACTGTTGGTTACTATCTCCCCCCCCACAGCCAACATTTTGCGCTCTCGCAGGTGCGGTTTCGCACTGCTACCGCCCACATGGGTCTCAATGATGCACTGTTGGTTACTATCAACCCCCCAAAGCCAACATTTTGCGCTCTCGCAGGTGCGGTTTCGCACTGCTACCGCCCACATGGGTCTCAATGATGCACTGTTGGTTACTATCATCCCCCCTAAGCCAACATTTTGCGCTCTCGCAGGTGCGGTTTCGCACTGCTACCGCCCACATGGGTCTCAATGATGCACTGTTGGTTACTATCACCCCCCCAAAGCCAACATTTTGCGCTCCCGCAGGTGCGGATTCGAACTGCTACCGCCCACATGGGTCTCAATGATGCACTGTTGGTTACTATCAACCCCCCACAGCCAACATTTTACGCTCCCGCAGGTGCGGATTCGCACTGCTACCGCCCACATGGGTCTCAATGATGCACTGTTGGTTACTATCAACCCCCAAAGCCAACATTTTGCGCTCCGCAGGTGCGGTTTCGCACTGCTACCGCCCACATGGGTCTCAATGATGCACTATTGCTTACTATCAACCCCCAAAGCCAACATTTTGCGCTCTCGCAGGTGCGGTTTCGCACTGCTACCGCCCTCCTGGGTCTCAATGATGCACTGTTGGTTACTATCAACCCCCAAAGCCAACATTTTACGCTCCCGCAGGTGCGGATTCGCACTGCTACCGCCCACATGGGTCTCAATGATGCACTGTTGGTTACTATCAACCCCCAAAGCCAACATTTTGCGCTCCGCAGGTGCGGATTCGCACTGCTACCGCCCACATGGGTCTCAATGATGCACTGTTGGTTACTACGAGCGCCCCGAAGCCAACATTGTACGCTCCCGCAGGTGCGGATTCGCACTGCTACCGCCCACATGGGTCTCAATGATGCACTGTTGGTTACTATCAACCCACCCAAAGCCAACATTTTGCGCTCCCGCAGGTGCGGATTCGCACTGCTACCGCCCACATGGGTCTCAATGATGCACTGTTGGTTACTATCAACCCCCCACAAAGCCAACATTCTGCGCTCCCGCTGGTGCGGATTCGCTATACCAGCACCCAGACTGGTCCCAGTTTCGTATTGGAAGTATTGATTTGTTCCCTAAAATCCCATTTTCAAACCGCATGAAAAATAGTTTATTTTGGGATACTTGGGTCATACAGCCCTGCCGTCCTTCTTAGTCACACTTGGTCGACAACTAAGAAGCTTTGCCCAAATCCAAAAATTTCTATTAGTCTCTTTAGGCTATATGTGTGCATGTGAGCGTGTATGTGTGTGCAAAAATAGTGTGCCGTACGGCCGAACACCTTTACAGTCTCTTTAAAATGCTCCTACAGGTGCGGATTCGCACTGCTACCGCCCACATGGGTCTCAATGATGCACTGTTGGTTACTATCAACCCCCAAAGCCAACATTTTGCGCTCTCGCAGGTGCGGTTTCGCACTGCTACCGCCCACATGGGTCTCAATGATGCACTGTTGGTTACTATCAACCCCCAAAGCCAACATTTTGCGCTCTCGCAGGTGCGGTTTCGCACTGCTACCGCCCACATGGGTCTCAATGATGCACTGTTGGTTACTATCAACCCCCAAAGCCAACATTTTGCGCTCTCGCAGGTGCGGTTTCGCACTGCTACCGCCCACATGGGTCTCAATGATGCACTGTTGGTTACTATCAACCCCCCCCAAAGCAAACATTTTGCGCTCTCGCAGGTGCGGTTTCGCACTGCTACCGCCCACATGGGTCTCAATGATGCACTGTTGGTTACTATCAACCCCCCCAAAGCCAACATTTTGCGCTCCCGCAGGTGCGGATTCGCACTGCTACCGCCCACATGGGTCTCAATGATGCACTGTTGGTTACTATCAACCCCCCACAGCCAACATTTTACGCTCCCGCAGGTGCGGATTCGCACTGCTACCGCCCACATGGGTCTCAATGATGCACTGTTGGTTACTATCAACCCCCCCAAAGCCAACATTTTGCGCTCCCGCAGGTGCGGTTTCGCACTGCTACCGCCCACATGGGTCTCAATGATGCACTGTTGGTTACTATCAACCCCCCAAAGCCAACATTTTGCGCTCTCGCAGGTGCGGTTTCGCACTGCTACCGCCCACATGGGTCTCAATGATGCACTGTTGGTTACTATCAACCCCCCCCAAAGCCAACATTTTACGCTCCCGCAGGTGCGGATTCGCACTGCTACCGCCCACATGGGTCTCAATGATGCACTGTTGGTTACTATCAACCCCCCAAAGCCAACATTTTGCGCTCCCGCAGGTGCGGATTCGCACTGCTACCGCCCACATGGGTCTCAATGATGCACTGTTGGTTACTATCAACCCCCCCAAAGCCAACATTTTACGCTCCCGCAGGTGCGGATTCGCACTGCTACCGCCCACATGGGTCTCAATGATGCACTGTTGGTTACTATCAACCCCCCCAAAGCCGGGGGCAGCAGGGACAGCAGGAACAGCATGATGTCCAAGGGCTTGACGACCCCTCCCCAGCTGTCTGCGAGTCAGGGAGAACTGCCTAGGGCGTGGTGGGATTTAGCAGTGGGCTCTGCTAAAATCCCTCCCAAAAAACCACAAGTGCCCGTAAGCGGACTCTATCAAAGCGACTGTGTGCCGCTTCAAAAGCACAAGCCCAGGGAGGGAGTGCCAACTGGCATGTGGAGTGTCCCTACTTCGGTAGGGTAGTGCGTGAGCTGCTTCGGCAGGGAGTGAGTGATCTGTTGTGCTGAGGCAGGAGTGTCATAGCGAGTCGCCGCCGCTATGGCAGCCTCGAAGCGCAGCAGAAGTCTGAGTATGGACTGCACATGCTAAGGTAAGAGTGTCGTAGCGTTGCTACCGCTATCGACACCTCGAGGCATGGCAGTGGAGTGTTAGAATAAGTTGTGGAGTGTACCTACTTCGGTAGGGTAGCGCGTGAGCTGCTTCGGCAGGGAGTGAGTGATCTGGTTGTGCTGAGGCAGGAGTGTCATGGCGTGTCTCCGCCGCTATTGTCACCTCAAAGCGCAGCAGAAGTCTGAGTATGGACTGCACATGCTGAGGCAGGAGTCGAGGTATCCCATCGACACCTCGAGGCATTGCAGTGGAGTGTTAGAGTGAGCACCTGAAAAAGGGTCACATGGAGCGAATGGTCTTTGGAGAAGCTGCTTCGGCGGCAGGGTAGCAGTGGGTTGTACCCACACACCTACAGTTGTGCACATGTGGTGCATGGGGAGTGTCCCGTATGGTCTGCTTCGGCAGTGGTGTGATTGATCTGCTCGTGCTGAGGCAGAGTGTCGTAGCGCAATATCTGTAGGCCCAGGCAGTTACCGCTATTGACACCTCGAGGCATGGCAGCGGAGCGTCCGGGAGAGCATCCAAGTAAGACTCAAATGGAGTGAATGGGGTGCGAGCACCCAAGTCAGTCTCGCGTGGGACGGGTGCCTGTGTGAGCGATAATGAGCGAGTACGTTTAGTACTGCCATCCCCCAGAAGTAGTACTGGGAGGTAGTTCCTGGGGGAAACGATGGTGGAGCCCAAGGGAGTTTAGTCGGTATTACCGGTATGGTCGAGTCCGACACTCCAGTACACTTCCGTGTGGTAGTTTGGCAACTACAATGCACGTGTACTGGGTTAGTGTGTAAATGCATTCTCCCTTGTAAAAAAAAAAAAAAAACCCCCCAAAGCCAACATTTTACGCTCTCGCAGGTGCGGATTCGCACTGCTACCGCCCACATGGGTCTCAATGATGCACTGTTGGTTACTATCAACCCCCCACAAAGCCAACATTCTGCGCTCCCGCTGGTGCGGATTCGCTATACCAGCACCCAGACTGGTCCCAGTTTCGTATTGGAAGTATTGATTTGTTCCCCTAAAATCCCATTTTCAAACCGCATGAAAAAATAGTTTTTTTTGGGATACTTGGGTCATACAGCCCTGCCGTCCTTCTTAGTCACACTTGGTCGACAACTAAGAAGCTTTGCCCAAATCCAAAAATTTCTATTAGTCTCTTTAGGCTATATGTGTGCATGTGAGCGTGTATGTGTGTGCAAAAAATAGTGTGCCGTACGGCCGAACACCTTTACAGTCTCTTTAAAATGCTCCTACAGGTGCGGATTCGCACTGCTACCGCCCACATGGGTCTCAATGATGCACTGTTGGTTACTATCAACCCCCCAAAGCCAACATTTTGCGCTCTCGCAGGTGCGGTTTCGCACTGCTACCGCCCACATGGGTCTCAATGATGCACTGTTGGTTACTATCAACCCCCCCAAAGCCAACATTTTGCGCTCTCGCAGGTGCGGTTTCGCACTGCTACCGCCCACATGGGTCTCAATGATGCACTGTTGGTTACTACATTTTGCGCTCTCGCAGGTGCGGTTTCGCACTGCTACCGCCCACATGGGTCTCAATGATGCACTGTTGGTTACTATCAACCCCCCAGAGCCAACATTTTGCGCTCTCGCAGGTGCGGTTTCGCACTGCTACCGCCCACATGGGTCTCAATGATGCACTGTTGGTTACTATCAACCCCCCAAAGCCAACATTTTGCGCTCCCGCAGGTGCGGATTCGCACTGCTACCGCCCACATGGGTCTCAATGATGCACTGTTGGTTACTATCAACCCCCCCAAAGCCAACATTTTACGCTCCCGCAGGTGCGGATTCGCACTGCTACCGCCCACATGGGTCTCAATGATGCACTGTTGGTTACTATCAACCCCCCCAAAGCCAACATTTTGCGCTCCCGCAGGTGCGGATTCGCACTGCTACCGCCCACATGGGTCTCAATGATGCACTGTTGGTTACTATCAACCCCCCACAAAGCCAACATTCTGCGCTCCCGCTGGTGCGGATTCGCTATACCAGCACCCAGACTGGTCCCAGTTTCGTATTGGAAGTATTGATTTGTTCCCCTAAAATCCCATTTTCAAACCGCATGAAAAAATAGTTTATTTTGGGATACTTGGGTCATTATCAGACGTCATCAGGCACACCTGTCCTCTGTTCAGCGTTGAAAAAATGTGGCTCTGGAAGTGTACTGGTGTCCATTATGACGTATATCTCGTCGTCCATCAAAATGCACTGTACCATTTGTGCAGAATTAATCTGCGAGTTGATAAACTGATCCGACCTATCGTTCGGAATTTCTAAGGTTTTTCCAAATTATTCAGGTGTGCTGCAAAAGTAAACAATTTCTTTACACACAGAGCGAAAATTACGAATTTTTTACCTTTTAGTTTTAACCTTGAACCATTCATAAAAAGGTGTCCACTTACTTTAATGAACAGTCCTTATTAACAAGAATAGTAAGAACTAGAGCACAGTGTGGTAGATCTTACTCCGTAATGCAACACGAAGAGTGTCTACCCAGCATTACAGGCTCCGTTAACTGCCTGGCTAATTGTTTCACCCCCCAGGCCATTCATCCCCTCAGCACGGGTCGCCTGACACCTTGGGATTCGGGGTTAGGGACGTCATATTGTCAGCTTCAGTGTTGTACCGAGCCTGGCGATATGACCGGATTTACACCGTTACGCACTTCTTCAGAGTATCCATATCCCAGCGCAACGGATAGAGATTTTAAATAGAATCCGTTTAAAGTTTCTGAACAGATTTTTTTTGCGTTTCTGAAAAGAATTCGAGTGATATTCTGAACAAAACCTATTGTTGATGGTCAACGTATTTTCTTGAGGCAGTAATCCAGCAAAATTTCAGTTCAATTTCGCCAAGACCTAACTTATTTTGAAGAAATAAAAGTATTCTTATTACGGAGCTGCGATTAAATACAAATTTGCTATCATCATAACCCGGGGCGGTAACATCGAAGTATATTTACTGTCGGCCCACATAACATCTATGTATGGTGTTATAAATGTTATGAATAATAATTATGACACTATTCACGATACAGTATACCCCCGCTGATCCGACAAATGTATGGCCGGACTATCGAGGTTTCACTCGTTGATCTGACTGTTAAATCCATACAAACGACCCAAAACAAAATCACAGCACAAATTCGAAAACTGATAGCATAATGTGTTTAAATGAGTGTTGATACTTTTAATTCGGAAAATTCCGAATTAGTGAGATCCGGACTAACAAGTCGTCGGATTAGCGAGGTTCGGATAAGCGGGGGGGCTTCTTCTTATTCTTATTGGCATTACATCCCCACACTGACTGGGACAGAGCCGTCTCGCAGCTTAGTATTCATTAAGCACTTCCACAGTTATTAACTGCGAGGTTTCTATGCCAGGTATATGCTATGCTATGTATATCATGAGGCTAACACGATGATACTTTTATGCCCAGGGAAGTCGAGACAATTTCCAATCTGAAAATTGCCTAGACCGGCACAGGGAATCGAACCCAGCCACCCTCAGCATGTAGCTTTGTAGCCGCGCGTCTTACCGCACGGCTAAGGAGGGCAGGGGGGCTACTGTATAGAAAACACTTCAACATCATAGTGATATGAACTTAAGGTGGTTATACAACAAAGCCACAAATCGGCCATCTTGGAAACCACGTTTTCAAGAGCACGAATTGAGAGAACCACAACGCCCATGGG
Organism: Armigeres subalbatus; assembly: GCF_024139115.2. Lineage (NCBI taxonomy): Eukaryota > Metazoa > Arthropoda > Insecta > Diptera > Culicidae > Armigeres > Armigeres subalbatus. The sequence continues at coordinate 189,682,495 of NC_085141.1, forward strand.
GATGAAACATCCGTAGATCGTTTGCTTACTTATGCTGAACAATCGACTTTAATTTCAGCATTGTACGAAAATTATTACGCTAGGTTTGAACTTTTGATAATAGGAGTAGAAAACCGTGTGGTGAATTTAAAATTCACCACATGGCTTGATTGTATAATCACCTTAACAGACTCCCGAGTACGCCGAGATATTGGGAATGATGAAAAACTTTTCCTATAATATAATGCTTATCAATGGGCCACATGTAGTGTATTCGCAGAAAACCTTCGCGGGCCGCAGGAAATGGCTTGGAGGGCCGCACTTTGGGGATCACTGATATAGACGATGTTCTGGTAGATTGACGGCATTTCTCGGATGTTATCGATGTGCGGACATTCAGAGGTCCGAACATTGGCTCTGATCACTACCTCGTTGTCAGTAAAATTCGATCACAGTGGTCAACTGCATCAATTGAAAGATCACAGCGAACGATGCGTTAAAATGTCCAGCGATTTTCGGCGGAAGGAGTATCGGCTGAACACCGCTATTCTGCAATCAATGTTACCCGGGCAGATGAGAATAACAGAATAAAATCAAAGCAAGAGCTAATATTGTCAGTTTCGCTGGTAATAAAACGCGCCGATCACTTTTTAAGCATGATCTTTAAAATCGTCGTCAATATCTTTAATTTCAATCTGTGTTGTAATTCAAAGCCAAATCATAGAAATATGCATGAAAAATAGTACTCAATTTCGGGAAATAATTTATTTATTATTGTTTATTGAAATTAAACAATTTTGTTCACAGTTGATCTGACCATTTGGCCATTTTTGCTGGCGTTAATTTGCTTTGCGACGATTCCAAATCGTCGTGGCCGATAAGGTGGGAAATTGATAATAATGATATGATATCATTATCAGATGTTATTTAGATATTCATATACTTTGATGAAAATCACATGACTAACAAAATTTGCTATCATACCTTTAATTGATATAATTTTGATTGTAATTCATAAGTTAACTAAAAAATTAAACAGGAGTTCATTTGATAAAATCTTTAAAATGGTTTTTCTCTATGATTTTGTTATTTTTGCCTTTCTCGTATACTAAGTATACGTAAATGTTATATGATCGCTCCAACAACAAACAACTTATAGATGGCCCGGAGACCCATAGTGTTATATACCGATCGACTCAGTTCGACGAATTGAGGTGATGTCTGTGTGTTTTTTTTCTTCCTAAGCAATGGAGGGGGAATCTGCTCAACAGACATCCTGGGTTGTCCAGGAAGTGCGGGGTTAGGGACCACCTCCAACAGCAAACGAGGGAGGCAGGACTACATTCCCGACCCGCTAAACCGTTTCCATTGCTACTTAACTACCTTGGAGGCGTCCACTGCAGATAGCCGAACCAATGCTACCTGCGTCCCTGTCGAACCTTTCCGTAGCCGAACGGCTGCGGTGGGCGTCTCCACTTCACACTGTCGCCGCAGTGCCGTGACGAGCTCTTCGACTTCGGTGATCGCGTCCAGGTCTTTAACCCTTAGATTCACCTCCGTCGTGAGTGCCCTCACCTTGACCGTCTCGCCTAGGACTTCCTCCGCCAACTTCTTGTAGGCGGCGCCCTTTTGCGAGACGCCCCGCTTCAGCTCGAGGATCATCTCGCCCACCCGGGTACGTCTTATTCGACGTACGTCGGCGCCGAGTTCACCGAGCTTAACGTTACTCCTCATCGCCTTCAAGACGTCCGAGTACTTAGCCTCGTCCGTCTTGATGACTAGAGCATCGCCCCTGGAGCGATTGGCGCCTATCCTAGACTTCTTGCTACCCTCGTTCGCTTGGGCCTTCTTTTCGGTCCTTGACGTCTTCGGTGTCCTCTTGTTCTTGACCAGGATCCAGGAGGCGTCATCCCCCTCTATTTCCCTGGTCTGAGGCGGCTGAGAGAGCCTGCCGTAACCCCTTACCACCGTCCTTCCTGGGTGGACGGACCTTTTCAGGTCCTTCCTCCCCCGGTTTGGGAGGTACGTGGCCGGGGATCAGCTTCCCAGCCCCACTACCCTTGTTCGGGGTAGTAACCCTCCGCGTTTTGGAGCGGCTCATCCCCTGGAGACTTTCTCCTCCGTTTTTGTGTCTGCTCCGTTGGAGCAGTCGCCCCCGACGTGCCCGCGAATACTTGAGCCTCAGTCTGGGTAGACTTTGCCACCACCGTCTTCGCTGGCACGCCCTCGATCGATTCGAACTTGCCCGAGTCCGCGAATCCTTGGGCCTCAGTCTGGATAGACTTCGACTCCACGGATTTCACGGGTTTACACTTGGCCGTCCCGACCGCCCTCTCCAGCTTGGCGTTCAACATCGACTTTCGAAGTTTCAGCTAGCTCCTCTTGAGGTCCTTACTGATATTATGCTTCGATGACGTAAAGTCGATGATGGCGTCCAGCTGTTCCGTCGCCACCTCGAAGGCCGAAAGCCCATCGCGTTCATTGCAGTTCATCGCCTCCACAAGCCATGGGCCGTCTATAACCTCTACCGGTGTAGCCTGGGGGATGGTTAAGTGACCCACGCTGGCGCTGCGCACCGGGCTGCCGACTATTGCTTCTGGCCCCCTAGGCGGAGACCTGAACCCAACCCAACCCACCTCTTGCGAAGGGGTTGTTGCCTACACTACTACCACTAATTGAAGAATTGACTTGTTTTTCCATTTTGGTCCCATGAGTTGCTCGGGAAAAGAGGTCCACCACGCCAGAGCCCAGCATGACGCGGTAAGGGATAATTACTGTGGAGGGTTCCCACGTACCCTACAGGTTCCGTTAAAGGCCTAGCTCATTATTTCACCCCCCTGGCACGAGTCGCTTAACGCCTTGGGATTAGGGGTTACGGACGATGGTCCCTTTGGTCGCACCCACTCACTCTAGCTGATGTCAGAAGGACAACAGTGCCCAGGCTGCACTTCCAGCTAAGTACAAAACCCTTAGCTGGCGGTCGATTGTCATCGGAAGACCCGTGGAAGCGTGAGATTGGAACTTGTGAGGACCAGAGCTGTGTAGGTCGCTCCTTCCCAGATGTCAACTCACCATTTCGCAGCCCAGGTGATGTCTGTGTGTATGTGTGTGTGTGTATGTCTGTGCGCACCCACCCAAAAAATGTGGCAAAAGTGTCACTCATTTTTCAGGCACTTATCTTTAGCCGATTTGCTTGCAACGAGGAGAATTCTGCCCCATTTTTTCCTATTGAAAATTGGACAGATCGGCTCATGGGCTCGGAAGTTAGGGATAATTTTTTGTTATTTGCATGAGAAAGGCACCATCACCGCTAGGTGGATTAATCTGGGTTTTTAAATATATGATAGAAAAATAAACATTGCAGGAATAATTCATATTAGCTGGGCAATGGGAGCCTAGTTGTATTTCAAAATATTTAATCGATTTGGAATTTTGTTCACGTTGACACACTTCATGAATTCAGACGTTTTAAAAATAAAGACCATTATATTTTTTATAATATAAAAAGATTCAATGAAATATACACTGGGTCGCTTTTTATGCGGTTGGATTTTATCAATTTCTTGCTCATGTACAATTACCACAGCTTTTGAAATGTATCTCCTGATTTTTTTTTAAATTTTTGTGATTCGGACATTGGTTACAATTTTGAAAGAAATCGTTATCAAATAAACTTCAAATAGTTTGGCAAACCTTTTGAACTATTCATAATAATACGACCAGGCGATTCTGACGTTTCTCTCTGTTATCTTCGCAATCACGTAACAAAAAAATAAATCACATGTTGTTTTTGTATTTAAATTAAGATTTCGAATTTAGCTAAAATAAACTCCAAAAGTCCAATTTCTAATCCAACAATAAATATTGCTGGGGTAGTAATTTTACATGTATCAACTGGTCATTAATTTTACCTTTCAGTTATTCATCCGCCTTGGCAGACCTTCAATCACATCGTGCGGTCCTATCCAGTGAATGCACTCAACAACGCATAAGGGAGCCCGCATATAAGATCTGTAGCCCATCAAATTTTCATCGGCAATGACGCACTCTCCGGAAGTACTATTTACAAGTGAAGATAACACGCTTCCTGAACTAGAACTAGAACTAACACTAGAAGAGGTAAATCTTTCGTTGACCGACATACTTCCGAAAAAAAATTATCAAACAGAATTCGACTGAAATTGTAATTTATTGTCAGAATTTCAATCGAATGAAAAGCTCAGCAAAAATGGAGGATATATACAAGAATTTATTAGGCTCAACCTTTCCGATCATTCTGGCAACTGATACAAGCTGAGATGAAAGCGTTAGAAAAGAAGACATTTTTGGAAGCAACTTATAATCAGAGATGACAGGAATTTCCACACGTCTCAGAAAATGTTCTTACGGGGGGCAATGAAGCGTTCCACACTACAATCGAATACTCTTTATTCATACATGACCAACAAAGACCCAACGACTATGAGCATGAAAATGTCTTTGAGTACAATTTAGCGAATTATGAAAATATTCGAGGGAGGCTAAGCAGTGTAAACTGGCAAATAGTTTTAAGCTGTTAACACTTCTTACAGATTATTATCTTAATAATTTCACAAGAAACTCCATTAACCCGTATCATCCAAATTGCTGCCTTTTTGTCATTTTATGTCGGTTTTGTTACTGTTCTGCTCGTATGGATCCCAGAATTCTGTCCAGTCCTATTGAAAGATTTTTTTAATTGAGCATGAGCATGAGCATGATTGACCGCCCACGGTTGGGGGCCATCCAGAAACCACGTGGTCATATTTTTGAATATTTTCAACCCCCCTTCCCCCATGTGGTTTATCGTGGTCATTTGCCAGACCCCCCTCCTCCCCTATGACCACGTGTTTTTTTTCAAGTACATTTTTTTTTTAAAAACCTTAGATAACTAAAACATATGGTTAATCCGATCAATTTTGAAGATGGACAATTTCAACTGATTCAAAATTAAACTAAACCCATATAAATATTTCCGATGGAAATTCCGAAGATTTTCCAGTAGAAAATCGGAAAAAGTTCATCTGAAACACCAATAATGAATTTCCCGAGGAAATTCCGATGTTTATACAAGTGGTAATAATGAAAAAATGTACTTTTGTTGTACTTGTAAAGGTTGTACTTTTGAAGCATTTTCAGTAGGAATTCCTTAAAAAATTAAATCAAAATTTCAAAGATTTTCTGATGAGTTAGGTAATTTTCTGGGAAAATTTCTGAAGCATTTCCTGCACACTAACCTTTTCTATTTCGAGCTCGGCAAAATTGGGCACCGCTGTAGCTCAGTAAATTTCAAAACTGAACTTCGGCTGAAAATTTCGTTTATTACTGATTCTCAGCAAATTATTTGCTGTATCTCGAGAACTCTAAAGATTTATTCTTTGAAAATCCAAAGAATTTTTTAAAGATAATGCATAGACGTCTTCCGTGGAAGTTCTAAATAATGCATCGAATATAAAAAATACTTGGAAAATTTTAAAAAATGTGATAGAATTCACAAAGAGAGTAAAAAAGTATTCCGGAAAATTTTCATTTCAAAATTCCAAATTTGAAAAAAAAAATCCAAAAACAAAAAATCAACGGAAATATCAAAGTGTTTCATGTGGCATTGGCTGTTTAATATCTATTGGAAATTCAGAAGAATTTTTCTTGAAAAATTTAGAAGTCTTCTTCTTTTTTTATGGCTTTTTCAACTTAGTATATTCTATTAGCATTTCATCAGATATAAATTGATTGCTTTAATATGCCAGCCATTGCACGATTATATATCTTGTGTAGCAAGTACGATGCAAACACTATACCTAGGGTGTCGAGAATGTTTCCCACCCGAAAACATCCTAGACAGGAAAGAAAATCGAACTCGCCATCTCCGGTTTGGCAATCCTACGCCTTTGCTCGCAAGGCTAACTGGAGACTGAACATTTTGAAGTGCACTTAATGCTCGAAAAACTATTTTTGGAAATGAAGAAGAATTTCTGGTGAAGATTCGAAAGAACTTACCGAAGAAATTCATTAGAATGTAAAAAAAATATGAAAATATGAACAATTTCTTTGCTTTGAATTTCCAGACAAAATTCACATCGATTTATTTTCGGAGTTTTAAGGAACATTTTCGGAACTTACACTGGAGGTGCTTTGTTTTTTTTTTCATTAACAATTTGTAGCAAAATTTCCAAGCAAAATTTTTCAGAGAGAATCAATTTATCAGGATTGTATAAAGTAATGTCAAAGTTTTTACAGGAAATTTCTTTACTGGATTTTTCCTGAATATCCACAAGAAATTCTTTCGATTTCTTTTTCTTGGATTATTGTAAAAACATGAACATTTTTCAAAATTGTAGCTGCAGTCCGCTGATGCAAAAGTGTCGGCGGCGTGATGCCAAAAACCATGGACGGCGGAATTTTTTAAAATATTTTTCCATTTTTCCTTTTCAATTTTTTTTCCTTCCCCTCGGATATGTTACCTTGCCGCGGTGGGTCGGCTTGCGCCATTAACACTGAGATGGCATCCAAAGACATATCCTGTCGTGGTGTTTGGTGCCGCGTTACATATCTGGCATTGACGCACTAATTTACGGCATTTGCATGTGATCCAACGGACATCGTGTCTTGGAGCCTTGAATGGTAGCGCAGTCAGGCAGAGGCCTTTTCTTCAGTGATAATGATGTGAGTTCTCTTCTTTTCGGCAATACTTTTCTGATGCGTTCCCTATGACGCTGAGTCGTAGCCACGCTTACATTTAGCTAGCTAGGCATTTATTGAAAAACAAAGTATTCAAGATATTCGTAGGGAGTCGATTGCTGGATTCACTGAGTAGATGTTTTTTCAAAACTAGGAACGTGGTGCCAGTTTTATTTTGTTATGCCTCACTTCGAAGAGCAATAATAAAAAATACCACACATTATAATTATGGTATATGAACAATCTTATAACGGCTTCATTCTCGATAATTTTTACAAACATATAGGCAATAGGCGTGATGAAGCTTTAGCTTGCCACCGAAAAGTGAATCCTATACCTGACCTTGATTAGAACTTAATAGAAAATCACCGTAATTAATCAACGATAAAGCTACTTGTTAGAACAGTTTAAAGCTACAACTAAAGGCAACCTTGACAAAAAAATATAATGGAACAAACTAAGTTCTTTAGCAGTTTCCACTTTTACATGATACAACTTACATTGAGTTTGTAGTGTCGACACAGCTCAAGAACATTGACGAAACAATGACATAGGTAAGCAAAGTGATTCGACGAGCGCATAACCTAGACTCAGAGCAAAAAAAGTCAATTAATTTTCATTCTGCATAAATAAAAGTTAAAAAATAGAACACTAATACGCAATATTTTTTATATTTTCAATGTGGTCACAAAAAGCTAACACATTAAATAACTTATAATTGTACTATATGACTAAGTGGCTTTTCAAACCACATCAGCTGCTTCCAAGGCAAAAAAGAAGACATTGCATTTTAAACATTGCTTTTAATTACTAGAAAAACGTTGTACTAGAAATCTTGAAATTATCATTTTAGCCTTTGATCATTAACTAGTTTGCATTCAATTACATTTTGCATTAGTGTCGAGTCGATTCCAAATCCGAACCTCACTTCACCCCATCCTTATCCTACCCCATGGCGTTCAAGTGGTCTGCACGGACTCTTCTGCCATTACCCTCTCTATTATCGGCTTTGGATTGACTTGCGCTCTCATTGCCTCACTAAACGCTGCAAAATGAAAATGAAAATGAAATTTTTCCTTTTCAAATTTTTTTTGCGGGAATTGAGACTGAATCGCAACCTGTTTTTACGTTTATTTTTTTTTATAAAAATAGGGTCTAAGACTAAGATGGTCAAATAACGCAGATATGCATCGGTGTTGCGACCGACGCTGCGTTACCGGTTTTTCTCGATGCACACCTACGTCTTTTTAACGCTGAGTTGAAAAGACGCTACGTGGGCATCGACCCTAAGATGCGCTTTGCGTTTAATGATTAAATCATTAATTTTTAATCATTTGTATTTTTTACACCGCTATTGTTATTCACCAAAAATTTTTCGTGTAAAAAAAACCACGTGGTTCAAGAGCAACACCCCCCCCTCCCCCCATGTGGCTTATCGTGGTCATTTTTCAAACCCCCCCCTCCCCCCATATATGACCACGTGGTTTCTGGACGGCCCCTTGCTACTCCGTTATTGCCAGGTCAGCAGTAATTACACAGAGAACCAACAGATGATGTTTGGGACTAACATCATCCTCAATGTTACCAAGGTTACCAAGATTAAAGCAATACCAACGCCGGCCGTATCTGAATGCAGGTCAATTAAGGAATGGGAAGGAAAATGTTGACGTGATTCTCGCTTTGATAGAAGCCGACGAGTCATCTGTTCTTCCACGAGTAATCACTGGGATTTTTGATAAGTGGGATGGGCAGTGCGGCGGGGCTCGTTTTGGTAAACGGTATCCCGGGTGTTACGCGTTTCGCTTCTTTATTTGAATTGAACAAAAACGCAATGTAAGGTGCAATAATGAATTTACCATCAAAGTGCACAAAACCGAACAAAACTTTCCGGATCTCTTGATCGATCATATAAGTTTGCTGCTAATCACAATAGAAATTTATGCTTGCTTCAATTTCACGTTCTAAGATGTCGTTCCAAGCGATAACACTCAATCCCTAAGAAGTTTGATAACTTTTGATTGTTTGTGTTGAATGGTTTACCGCAAAAAGAATGTTTTGAACTTACTTACTTACTTATGGATCCTGTACACCTCCGGTGGTGCAAAGGGCCGACTTGAAAGATCTCCATCCTGAGCGTTGCCCAGGCTATCGCTTTAACCTGTTGCCAGGTTAGATGTCGATCGACTTCTTTTATTTCTTTATTGAGGCTTCGCCGCCATGAGCCTCTTGGTCTGCCTATGCTGCGATGTCCCGCTGGGTTCCAGTCTAATGCTTGTTTACAGAATTCGTTTCCGCCCGTACGTAGAGTGTGGCCGACCCAGCCCCACTAAAGATCCCGAATTTCTGTTGCTATCGGCCTTTGGTGACAACGACGATGGAGCTCGTTGTTTGAAATCCAGTTGTGAGGCCACCAGGGCCGAATTATATACCGCAGGCATCTGTTGATGAACACCTGCACTGCCGCTAACCGCAAGTCGAGCACATCTGTAAATGGGGCTCCATATACAGATGTGCTCGACTTCTGATTAGCAAGTGCAGCTCGATGAATGTTCTCCACTGATACACACCATGTTTCGCTAGTGTATAGCAGCACAGATTTCACGTTAGAGTTGAAAATTCGTATTTTGGTGCGATCATTTATTCGCCTGTTTTTCCAGATACTTCTTAAACTCGCAAAGGCAGCCCTTGCTTTCTTGATCAGTACGCCTATGTTGATCTTGGTACTGACGCCATTTGGCTACCAAGATATTGGAAGCTTTCAACATTCTTCACTGGTTGCCCGGTTACTATGAAACTGGAAGGAGTCACAGTGTTTACTTACAACGATTTGGTTTTGTTGTTTGCGCTCGGCAAGCTCGTTGAGCTTACTCTGCATATCAGAGCGCCGTTGCGCGAGGAGTGCAACGTCATCCGCCAATTCGAAGTCGTTTAGGTGCTCCATGGTTAAAGGGTACCATAACAGCCCGCGGTTTGGTTCACGGTCAATCGCATCTACCAGAATCTCGTCGATTAAGATGAGAAACAGTAACGGTGATAGAATACACCCTTGCCTCACACCAGCTACGACCCGGATAGGGTCGGACAGGACCCCATTGTGCAGCACTCTACACGAAAAGGCCTCGTACTGTGCTTCGATGAGGCCGATGATTTTCTCAGGAACCCTCTTGCATCTCAGGGCGCCCCACATATGTTCGTGATTGAGACGGTCGAAAGCTTTTTCGTAGGACTCTTGGAATTCGTTGACCTGCTCCAGAATGATGCGGAGCGTGACAATATGGTCCACATAGGATCTTCCGGCAGGGAATCCGGCCTGCTGCCGCCGGAGAGTCTCATCGATCTTCTCCTGAATCCGGGCTAGGATTATTTTAGATAGAACTTTGAGAACGGTATGTCGTAGCCAAACAGAATGATCATCCGAATCTACTCGCGTCGGACGCAGAAATCCAACTTGCGTGTTTACGCTCTAAGAAACGAACACTGAATGATTTTTTTTTCGATGTTAGATGCAATCCTATCTCAGCCCACTGCGATTGATTTTAAAAAAATTGCACAACCACTTTGTTAGGCATGCTAAAACTTCACTTGCCTACTGCGATTGAATTTCAAATATTCTAAAAATGTTTATTATTTTTACTTGAAATTCTATAACTTCAGTTATTTCATTAATTCATTATCAATATGCTGCTTTTACTTTTACGATGGCTGTTTCAGGATAACTATATTCTCCACACGGTACACAGCAACATAATGCTTCGCTAGTTTTGAACGCGCTCGAATAATTCTGTATGCAATTATTTAAATTTCTTGATTGTTTATCTCTTGCGAGAATACACAATCAGTTGCTGCAGGTGAGCAATTGTTTATAAATAATTCAGCTAAAATGCCTGCGATAGACATATGCATTGCGTTATTGTTTGGTCCATACGATGGCAACCAATTACTTATGGTAAACATACACATAAGGGAAAGTGGGGCAAGATCGCTACCCTAAACCTTGGCTCTTGTGGAGCACTAAAAAAATTGATTATTCAAGCATCTTATTAATTGGTTTTCAAACATATGTTTATTCGATGCGTTTATTTACTGAATGGGGCGAATTCGCCCCTCCCACTCGGGGCACGGGAAGCAACGTCCTCAAAACATTTTTAAGGCTTTGAACTTAATAAAAATTAGGTATCTTTTTTTTAATTTAAGAGATTATGTTGCTTCCAAAATTGTCGTTCTAAATGTTGATTAGAGTCATTATTGTCATACATTTGTTTGAAACTAATTTTTATGGTCACACTTATTTCAGTTGCCATAAATCAACTTTAATTTTAATCGGAACTATTCAGGTTCTTTTGAAGGTATGCACTTGTGGTTGCATTTAAGATTTGAATTTCCCTTTATCTTAAATGCAATATTGTCTCTACCACAGTTGGCAATACCACCCCGTTCCATCAAATTTTTCAAGTTTTCTTCTATCGATTATATTGAATTTGAAACCTCATCGAATTTTTAGTGAGTGTAGGTAGACTATAAGGCATATATATAAACATTCGTGGATATTTAATTTTTCAATAAAATGAATAATTTTAGACACGAAACCTTAAATTTAGTGGTCACGAATAGTGGGCACGATAGTCTTAAGATCGGCAAGCCAACAGCCATAGAGTTGCATCGTGTTTCATTCTCTGGAAACTCGAAAAATAAGTTATCGTCATTTCAGTACTATTATAGTTTGCCTGATATTACATCTTAGAATTGCTCTTTAGATATAGATAAAATTTGAATTTATTTTCTAATGAAAGTGTTTAGAGAAAGAAAAAAAAATGGATAATAACATTTATATAAGCTGCAAAATAGGGAAGGATAGTCGACAGATATTGAACCCAAGATTTTATGTAAGAAAGCAGAACAATAACCATGTACTTGTTGTTTTGCAGATTAATCTAGAGTAATATAAAGTGAATTGATAAGTAACACATACACATGATGTTGATAACATTAAATGCAGAGTAATCTCGGACTAATCTCAACATTAGAAGACTCTCGAACATAAGAATCTATAGAAGTAGAACAAAGAAGATAATTATCAAATTTTAAACGATATTCTTGTAATTGTCTAAGAATATGCCCTAAATTACAAATGAATTTTGTGATACAGATGAAAACTTTTTACTTAGTGAGAATATTAAAAAAAATCCAGAATCTTCCAAAGCAATTAACATATTTTGAAAATACTGGATTATTCAAAAACATGGACATATGAACGGAATCCATATTTCCTTAGTCTTAGCAATTTGTTAAATAAAAAGATTGTGATGAATTGGCACTTACTTTGCTTCCAATGGTACTCACTTTGTTAACCATCTGTCTGTGCTCAAAAAACTTACGTTGTCTGTGCTCTGGGGTCAAATTGATCCCAAATTGAAATTGCTATAACTTTTTTAATGTTTGGCCGATTTTGGATTTTTGGGGCTGTTTCGAAAGATAATTTAATCATCTTTCAGGTTGTTACCAAAGATTGACTATTGGTGGGCGGGTACATCGCGGGGAGGGGTTTTAGTGAACAAGGGTACAAAAACAGTGATTTTTCATGATTATTTTACTTATATCCGAAAATCCTACCCATTTTGAACTGCACCTTTTTAAAAAGGTTATGCAGGAAGGCGTGTGCTTTGGCATGAGGCGTTGATAAGTTTAGAACTTGGCCGCCAGGTGGTGGTATATTTGAATTCATTATTTAGACTACTCAAGTAATTCCGATATATAGAATTCTCCTCAATGTAAATATTCTTATCGCACAAATTTAAAATTTGGTCAAATGGCGTCTTGATCAAAGGTCGTCTAGTGGGAATGGACTGTCTTGTGACGGAAGTAATAATTGGGAATTTTACTAAAAGGCGGAAATTGGCTGATCTTTGGTTACGCATATAGACCCAAAGGCCTTAATTCCAGGGTTTTCTTGGATGACCTAAAACCATATTCTTGGATCACATACTATTAGTTGCAGCATGGCTGGAGCAGGTTGAATACAAAGAAAACTTTTGAGGAACTCTACCACAACATTCATGTTTGTCAAAAATGCTACAAACCAAAACACATCAGATCTCACATGGAACAATATACTCAAATATAACAGCTTACTAGTGCCGCATCTTGAAGGAAGTGCTCATTATATTGAGCCTGGACATCCTGAACAATGTTGCCGAATACAACTTGGGTGTAGGTATGAGGGATCTCAAGCTAAAGCAATATTTCAAACATACAAGAATATTGCAAGTACACTAGCGCCGCCTATTTGTAAATTTCCTAATTATTTATTCCGTCCCATGACAGTCCATTCCTACCAGACGAACTTTAAAGACGTCATCTTTAAAAATTTCAATATCTACAATGAGGAAAATTCCTTATTTCGGAATTACTTGAGTAGTCTAAAATAATGAATTCAAATACCACCACCTAGCTGTCAAGTTCTAAACTAATTATTGTCTCATGTGAAAGCACACGCCTTCCTGCATAACATTTTGGGTGCAGTTAAAAATGGGTAGGATATTCAGATATAAGTAAAATAAGCATGAAAAATCACTGCTTTTGAACCCTTTTTTTTACGAAATCCCCTCCCCGCGATGTAGCCGCCCACCTATAATCAATCTTTGGTAACGACCTGAAAGATGATTAAATTATCCTTAGAAACAGCCCCAAAAATTCAAAATTGCCCAAAAATTAAGAATGTTATAGCAATTTCAATTTGGGGTCAATTTGACCCCAGAGCACAGACAACGTAAGTTTTTTGAAAAAAGTACACTGTAGCGCATATTTTCAAGATTTTTTTTAGCGAATTTGCACCTAGAAGACAGATCTCGGCGAGTTTTATCAAACTACCAAAAATTAGGAGAATCGGATGAAAGCTAAAAAATGGCAGCCACTCAAAGTGGCCTGGGGTCATATTGACCCAAGAGCACAGACAAAAGGTTAATTACGGGATAAAATGGATTAACTACCTTCACCATATTCGTCAGTTTTCAGATTCTATTTAGAGCCGAGCTACCATACCGATCCGTTAGAGGCCTTTTATCAGCACTTGCCATTCTCCAGATGCTTTTTGAAATGGCGCCCGATTTAGATGTCCATGGTTTGCGATGCAGCAAAGAAAGAGAGATGTCCATTTGCATGCATTGACTGAGCGAGCTTCATTCTTTTAAATTTGGATTAATATTTTGGGAAATTTGACACAAGAAAAAATACGCGTCTTCACACTGTCACGACATACTTCGATCCTGAAAGATTTGTTTAATTACCTACGTGAAAACTAAACTGGAATATAGTCACGGTGTGTTTGTCCGAAGAGGCTTAATTTCAAAAAATCAGTATCTCTAAAACACTCACTACACGAAAGTATAGGTTTTCCTCTTCACGTAGGTGCATTTTTAAAATGTTCTATCGGGGGTCATTTTTCCATACATTTTTGAGGGGTTAAATCGGCTATCATTTGAGATTTCTATGGAGATTGCACCAAAAATAGTGAAAAATGGAAATTGTTCTAGATCCCCCGATAGAACATTTTAGTTTACCCACTATATGAAAGAGGAGAGCATATACTTTCACGTGGTGGGTGTTTCAGAGATACTGATTTTAAAAAAATAATATTTCCCCATAGACACACCGTGTAGTGTTTGGCATGAAGGTTTGATTGTAAAGTTTATGAATTTTAATTTTCCTCTGTACATTATTAAACTGATCCAAAATTATTTATCAGATCGCTCACTACAGGTAAACTATCAGAATTCTAAATCTGATAGATTACCTGTAAGAGCTGGTGTTCCCCAAGGGGAACATATTATAGGGAACTGTTCCGATCTCCATCTCACTGTACATATATCCATCTCATCGCTAAACAAAGAAATACGGGACCAAATTCGTCGCTTCTTTTTGTCAACATGCGTGCTCACTGCTGAAACAAATCACAAAAATAATAAACAAACCAAATTCCTTTCCATTGCTTTGTTTTTTATGGGATGGAAATAGGAGCTATGAGATGAAGTGGCATATCGTTGCCCTATACCATTTTTACTTCTGACTAACCTGACCTGACCACGGTGTCAATAATTTCTGTTTGAAGATGACACGGGCTTTTCAGCCAAAAGGCGAAGCCTTCGCGTGTTGCTATTTATGTCAAAGAATCAGTTTAAGCTTCAATTTAATGAAGTTTGTGATGGAAACTGGTTCTTAGGGATTTCATTTGCTATTTATGTCAAAGAATCAGTTTAAGCTTCAATTAAATGAAGTTTATGATGGAACTGGTTCTCAGGGATTTCAGTTGTACGTGGCATGAAGATGGGTAATTATTGTGTTTTATACCACTCTCTCAGTGCAAGTGACCTGCGTTTTATTGAGATTTTGGAAAACTGGTTTGAGTCATTTATAGATCCTTGTAAATTAAATGTAATTGCTAGTGATTTTAATATCAATTGTTGTGACGATTCCAATTCGAATCATTTGAAACCTTTAGCAGATTTTTTTTAAAATTTAAAACAAAAAGTAAATTCTTATACGCGTATTTCCCAGCACAGTAGAACTTTTATTGATCATGTGTATACAAATTTTGATTCTGTAACTAGCGAAACGATTAATGATTTAAAAGTAACCGATCATGAAACGCTAGTCATTAATGTTACTGACAACAATAGTAATGATAGTAATTTAAATAAATTAAAGTGCTGAAGAAAATACTCTAAACAAGCAACAAGAAACATGGATTTTCAAGAAAATTCCGGTAATATAATTGAAAGATCGGCAGTTCTTACAAACGTTTTGAAAACCTGTACCAACCAATTAGTAGAACAGAAGTTAGTATCTTTGCATAATTCTAACAGTTGGTATAATTTAGATCTTTTAAGTCTTAAACGTAAAATAGATAAGTTGTACAAACAAATTCGTAAAAGTAATAACGAAAATCATTGGAATAGGTATCAGGTAGCGCGGAACAAATATTCGCAATCTTTGACACGACACGTTGCGAGTATATTCAGAGGAAAATTTATCAGCATCAAAACAATAGCAGAGTTATGGAAACTATTGAAATCATTATTAAAGCCTAATAGTTGCAAACCGCGGTCCATAACTTTTTACGGCACATTAGAACAGTCAGAACAAGAATCTGCATCTAAATTCAACAATTATTTCGTCGATAGTGTTTTATCCATTAACCGATCTATCGAGTTAGTAGATGAGCTTGATGAAATAAAACAGCCGATAAATATTAACTGTCGATTTGATTGTTTGCACCCAATTTATTTGAAGAACTTAAAAACATTTGCTTTTCTTTGGGTAAAACGGCTGGTGTTGATAATGTTAATGCTTGAGTTATTCAAGATTCACTTTTGGTTTTTATGGTTTATGCTAACGTAAAAACAACACGACACTAATAAAACGCGACGCGAGACAAGACATAACACTTATCGTTTTTACACTCGTCAACTAAGATTTTTTTAAATTACCTTTTAAGTCGACCGGTTTCGGGCGCGATGTTGCCCATCATCAGGACTATGTCCAACAGTTGGACATAGTCCTGATGATGGGCAACATCGCGCCCGAAACCGGTCGACTTAAAAGGTAATTTAAAAAAATCTTAGTTGACGAGTGTAAAAACGATAAGTGTTATGTCTTGTCTCGCGTCGCGTTTTATTCAAGATTGCTTTCATGTTATTGGACACAATTTGCTGGACCTTAATCTGCAAAAAATGTTCAATTTATCCATCAGCTTTTCAATCAAATTACGAAAGTTAATACACTTTTGCAAACAATTGTCTAAGTTTTTACAAGACTGCCTAACAACGAAAATTGGTGCCGTTGTTGACCGTTAAAATTATTAACACAGGGTGCGGAATTTTAGACAATTTTTACAGCTTTGATAGTTACAAACGATAAAATACAATTTTGAATACCGTTTTGACTCAAATTCCGAGCATGATGCATATTCAGCGCACTGCCATTTTAGCGCCCAAAACTTTAAATTTAAGGATCAATTGAGGAAGCTGAGTCAAAACGGTTGGTCTTAAAATGTAAGAGCTCGTAAATGAATCAGAAAAAAAAACTTTGTTTGACAGGATATTGCTTTAAAACCGGCGTGAGAGCTCAAGTGTCATGCAAAAGACATCATGTCAAATGACACGTGACGAACCTATTAGAGTGTTTTCGCTTAATCACCTTGGATTTTACATTCAGGGTAATGTGCTGTTCGAGAAAAATTTAAAACAAAAATCATAAAACGAAAAGTAAGCCTTCATAAAAATGTGGATCTAATTAATCAAATGACATTCGAACACTGAATATAACTGAACATCGAAAAATATCTACGTTCTATTATTGTTGTATTTTCCTAAAAACAAAATAACAGCATTTTGGCACAGATGATGTATGGTTTTGTCTTGTACATGCAAATGAATTAGATTGTGTTTGTATATAATAACTTGAAAACCGATTAATGGGTTTTGCTATTCCTTCAGCAGCCCTGGTTAACAATATATTTTAGAATACGAAAGTCTAGCGTAAAATTATGAAAGATATGAAAAACTAGAGATTTGTATGGGAATTCGTTGGGCAGTTCACAACGCGTATTTTCTCCTATTATGCAGAACATCGTCTGTCAGATGGGATTCGGAAGCGTTTTGATCCTATCAAATATTTCTCGGACCAGTAATCGAGAATATTGTTTATCAAATTAGGGCACAGATAGATGGGTTCGATTCTCGGTTCTGTCTTGTAAATATTCGGGTTGGAAACTGTATTGACTAGCCTGAGTATTAAGATTAATGCAAAAATGATAATTTGGCTTAGAAACATGGCAGTTAATAATTGTGGAAATGCTGAATGAACAACACTAAGCTGCGAGGCGGCAATGTCCCAGTGGGAGATGTAATGCCAAGAAGAAGAAGAAAAATAATAATAGGACGATATCTGTTATTAGAACGTTTAGAAATATTATGTTGAACTTAGTTTATAATTAAAAAAAAAACACTAATAAAGATAAAAAAAAGAAAAAAATTAGAAATATGATAGCCTCGGACGACGATATTATTTTTTACTTACTCTTCTTGAAAGTTCTTTATGCTTTCTGGTAAATTTATTCAACTATCTAGGGGAAAACAGTGCATAACGCCCGTGGGTGCGCAAAGGGGTCTTACTCATATAATCTGTTGTAGGACATTTATGAACGAATATTATCATAAAAATCAATTTGTGTTCTGAAAACTCAGATGTGACATAATGTGAAAATTATGATTTGAAAAATGTATTGGAGGTAACTACTTTCCTTCAATGGGACTCGAACCTACGACCCCCAGTATGCTAGACTGGTGCTTTTAATCAAATAAGCTATGAAGGACATATGTCGGCCTTCGCAACTAAGCGGATATTGAACGAGCCCGAGATTCCTAAATTGGACGCATAGTCGAATCACTCACAATCCATTTGTAAAGCCAAGGTTCAATCATTTAAGAAAAAACAAACAACCATGCGTTCACCACTATTTTACATGCAATCAGCATAGCATAGCATAGAACCCTTGCACAAGTACCTAGTAGATGGCGTTGCAGAGATAAACATATCCACGGTGTCTCTATGGGGAAATATTATTTTTCAAAAATCAGTATCTCTGAAACACCCACCACGCAAAAGTATATGCTCTCCTTTTTTATGGATAAATAGTGGATAAATTAAAATTTTCTATCGGGGGATATAGAACAATTATTATTTTTGGTGCAAATTCCATAGAAATCCCTCCCCCATTAACCACTCCAAAAATGCATGGAAAAATGACCCTGGAAAAAACATTTTAAAAATGCACCTACGTGTATGAGGGAAACCTATACTTTCGTAAAGTGGGTATATTTTTTGAAAATAAGCCTCTTGGGACAAAGACACCGTAATATCCACTGTCATTATAGATTTTTCCGCAATCTTCAATTAAGTGCACCTGATTTTCTCCACACACCTTTTTGCATTTCTCATACAACAAAGTTGTACCGAAAGGCTATCATTTCACTCCGAAAACGAACTTTTTATAGAAGCTTCGGAGACCCATAGTGTTATATACCATTCGACTCAGCTCGACGAGCTGAAAAAATGTCTGTCTGTCCGTGTGTATGTATGTGTGTATGTATGTGCACAAAAGCTAAGAAAAACATTAGACAACTTTTCATATAGTAATCCTTAATCGATTTGCTCGCAACAAGTTTCATTCGACAGAGGGCAAAGGCTTGGGGGCAGCAGGGACCATGTCCAAGGGCTTGACGACCCCTCCCCAGCTGTCTGTGAGTCAGGGGGTTCTGCCTAGGAGGTGGTGGGGTTAACAGGGGACGCTGTTAATTCCCTCCCAAAAACCACATATCCGCAAGCAAACCTTATCAAGCGACCGTGTGCCGCTTAAAGCATACAAGCCCCTAACCCCGAATCCCAAGGTGTCAGGCGACCCGTGCCGAAGGGATGAATGGCCTGGGGGGTGAAACAATTAGCCAGGTCGTTAACGAAGCCTGTGGAGGTTCCACAGAGTGAAGGCTGCTTCGGCGGCAAGCGGGTGGCAGTGGATGGTACCAACACACCCCCAAGTGGTGCACATGTGGTGCAAGCGAATGGGAGTTGGGGGTATTACTCGTAATACCCCACAGGGTGAGGGACCGAGTGTATGGGTGAGCACACAAGTAAGCCTCGCATGGTACGCATGGTCGGTAGTGTTAGAATGACTGAAGTCTGGTGAGGCCTGGCAGGAGATACCTCTGCGGCACCTCAGAAGTAGGGGACACGAAAGTCTTGCTGCGTCTGGCAGGAGTGTCGGGGGGTTGATGCTTCTGCGGCACCTCAGAAATCGGAGACATGTAAGGTAAGTGGTGCCACCCCGTTGCAGGATGGGGAGACCACCACACTGGCTGAGGACTATCTGGGCTTCGAAATGTCAATAGGTGGGTGCTGCCTGCAAAGTACCTAACGGTGACCTATTGGCAGTATCAAAGCCTGGGTAGGTGAGTGTTAGGCACGCCTGACGTGCCGGGTGTTCCACGCCCAAACGATGCACAGGAGGTGCACAGAGTGGATAAAAATGGGAGATGGGGGTATTACAACCCCCACTGAGTGAGTGACTGAATGTCAAAGAGAGTGGTGCACAAGTGGTGCAAGCGATTGGGATTGAATGTATGAGCGAGCACACAAGTTAGACTCGCATGGTACGTATGGTCAGAGTGGCTGCTTAGACAGTAGTGTGATCCGGCTGTCAGGGACGGAATGAGTGAAGTCTCGCTAGGCCTGGCAGGAGTGTCGGGGGGCAGATACCTCTGCGGCACCTCAGAAGTAGGGGACACGAAAGTCTCGCTATGACTGGCAGCAGGGGCGGATTAAGCATGAAGGGGGCCCCGGGGCCGACAGTATGTGGGGGCCCCAATATGTACAAAAAGGTTGGTTTTAATACATAAGATTTGTGGGGGCCCGGGGCCACGGCCCCCCGGACCCCCCCTACATCCGGCCCTGACTGGCAGGAGTGTCGGGGGGTTGATGCCTCTGCGGCACCTCAGAAATAGGAGACATGAAAGGGTCTGCCTCGTAGCTGAGGTAGGAGCGGCATAGGAGCCACCAACCTAGGGTCGCCTCCGGCTTGGTAGACAAGTGGTGCCACTCTGTTGCAGGACGGGGTGAACACCACACTGAGTGAGGACTGTCTATGTTGTGAGATGGCGGCATGGGGTACCCCCTGCAGGGTACCTGTAAATTTGTTCCTTGCAGTCATTCAAGCGGCATAGGCAGGTGAGTGTTGGGGCACATGTGGTGCCAGTGTGTCTTGTGCAAATGTGTTGCATGGGTAGTGTCGAAAAGTTGAGGCGCATACGTGCACTTGTGTACGTCATGAATGGGGCGCAATGCCCAATAGTCATCCCCCGAAGTATTGCTTAATTGCGGGCCGTTGGAATGACTGGAGAGGAAGGAATTGGTTTTAGTGGGTCGGGAGTGGTGATCCCATCCCCACACTACCTGGGTTCGCCTCCCCAGGTGTCTGTTTGCAGATTTCCATTACCTTCGTTAAAAAAAAATAAAAAAAAAAGAGGGCAAAGGCTAGTTGATCACTATTGAATTTTAAAAAGATCGACCGTTGCATTTAAAAGTTATACAGAAAATGGCCTCACGGCTGCTCCGACGGAAAATAATTTTGGGGTAAGGATTAAGCTGAGCACGGGGTCGTTTAACAGAAATAGCTGTAGTAGTCCAGTCCAGTCCAGTCCAGTAAACAGGACTGTGCGTCTTAAGAAATCAACCACCAATAGTTTAACTACATGCTAATGTTTTATTGGCTCATTTTGAGCTTGAGAGATTATACATGGAGGGTACTTGCGATTTTTCCGGGTTGTTGCGACATGTTGGCTAGCTGGCTGGCGGTGGTAATGGTGGGTAGCATGCTGTGGAGGCGATGTTTCGGTACACTTCTCGCCCGGATGGCGCTGGTGTTTGTCGGCGGATCTTGCTTCGGCTGACTACGGCGGGTTTACGAGGATGACGGATGACCAAACGGGACGCTCGTTGAGGTTTTCGTGCAGGTTTCTACGGCCAGACGGAGGATGGATGATGAAGGGCCTATCTAGGTGATCGGTATGAACAAACTTCTGCGGTCGGGCGGATGACGGATGGCCAATCTGGGCGATCGGCGTGACTTAGGCGGCACTTTGTACGGCCGGGCGGATGATGGAATGGACGGACGGTTGATGGGACGGCCGTGCGGATGATGGAATGGCCGGAAAGATGATGGAATGGCCGGACGGTTGATGGAACGGCCGGACGGATGATGGAATGGCCGGAAAGATGATGGAATGGCCAGATGGTTGATGGAATAGCCTACGGAACGCTTCGAGTCGCTTTCGAGAACGGGATACGTGCTGCTTTCCGGCCGTAACGGAATGTGGTCGACGCTCCTAGAGCTTGCGTGATCGGTATACGATGGCGTGGGGTGTTATTCGGTCTCCGATTTCACAAAATGGTGAATGGAATGGCTTCCAAGCTGGGCTACCGCTACACGTGGCTTATCTGTTCCCGTGGCTTAACGATTCCCGAGGCCGATTCCGTGTCCTGGCTGTTCCGGTGGCTTTACTATGGGCGAGAAAACAGGTTTCGGTGCTCCAGAAAGCTTTCCGAAAGAAAAGGCCCTAATTCGGACCTGATCCGCAAAATTAGTCACTAATCACTCACTTTTGTACCCTCCAATCTCCCTTTCAGAAACATTTAGCAATCCGATTTACCTTTTCTTGTTAATCGTATTTCCGCTCACTCTTAAAGCACACTTTCCTTTTTACTTCTATTCACACTTTGTTATATTATAACAATTTTTTTTTAACTTTATTTCGATGCGCACTTCTTAATTCGTTGGCGGTTCTTACTCGAAAGAGGGATTTCTATTCTTCGGTCGCTTGGGTGGCCTCAGAAAATCGAAAGGTGTTCCGAAATCAACCCGAAGATTGACATGCGGCATCGATTCCACGTCGAGCATCCGTGCGAGACGGTTGTAAGTCCGCGTACGGTCTGCTTCTCATTCGGTTTTTTTTCCTGAAGTACAGGTAGTGGTTTTTTCCGAAAGTGTTTTGAAGCATAGTGCTTGAGTGGAAGTGGTGCTTAGCTGTAGCAGTTAAGTAGCCATTTCGTTGGTTTTGCAACTACGCAAAACTTTGCAGTTTATTCGGCGTCCATCGCAGGCGCAGGCATCATCGTCCCACGCCGACAGTCATCATCCATCGTGCGTCTCCACCAACACAGACGCTGCCGTCCTGCCATCATCCATCCACCCAGTTGCAGTGTTGGGTGCGGCGAGAACACCAACAATAGCCTGGTTCGCTTCGACCGCACCACCGGCGAGTGTCCATCGAGCTAGTGTGTGCTGCCAGAACTGTTAGCCGGCAACACAGCAGTGTGAACGCAAGTATTTAATTGAGCTCCCTCTCATTGTTCCCCTCTCTTCTCCATCTTATTGGAATAGTTTTTTTTCTTTCTTTTTATTCGTCTTCCCCTCTGTCCCAAATCATTATTTTGTTTGTGTGTGTTTTTTTCTGCCCTTGTGATAATTGTTTAGTTTTAATAGATTGTGCCTCGCTGCAGCGGCGCATTTCGTGTCCGCAATGCGCGAAGACGAAGATGTCAGATGTTTCGTTGCATTCGGGTGTTCCAAACCAAAACGAAATGGACACCAGCAACGCTAAAATTTCATCTACGAGCCCCCGTCCCAAGGTCTACCCTCACGACTCTAGTGGGCCGTATGTTGTTTTCTTTCGACCCAAAGGCAAACGTTTGAATATTAGCCAGATTAGCAAAGATCTGGAAAAGCGATTTTCGTCTGTCACGACCATTGACATGGTTGGGTCCAGTAAACTCCGTGTCACGGTCAGTGATCGCAAACCTGTGAGCTTTTCACTCTCGAATATAGGGTGTATTTACCGTCAGCAGTGTGTGAGATCGCGGGGGTGGTGACGGAGGGAAGTATGACATGCGACGATTTGAAACAAGGTTTCGGTCGTTTCAAGAACGTTTCTTTGCCTCCTGTTGCGATACTGGATTGCAAACAAATGTATTCGGTGTCGCAGGAGGGAGAGAAGCGGAGTTATTCCCCGTCTGACTCTTTCTGCGTCACCCTTCCGGGTCCGCACTGCCTGACTACGTAGTGATTGGCAAACTTCGTCTACCTGTTCGGCTGTATGTACCGAAGGTGATGAATTGTGTTAATTGCAAGCAGCTGGGCCACACCGCTCAGTACTGTTGCAATAAACCTCGCTGTGCATCATGCGGAGAGAAGCATGTGGAGGGCGCGTGCAAGACGGCACCGAAATGTGTCTATTGTAACGAAAGCCCTCCACATGCTCTTGAAGCTTGCCCAACGTACATACAGCAGCGAATCCACCAGAAGCGGTCTCTTCAGCAACGTTCTCGGCGAAGTTACGCCGAAATGTTGAGGAAGGCCGCTCCTCCACTCGTTTCTGACACCATCTACGCGTCTCTTCCTTTGGACGATCAAAGGTAGCTCTGCCTCCGCGGTTGGAAATGGGGTTCCCTTTGTCTTCAATGGCTCAACGAGGAAGAGAATAAACCAGAGCCAGCGACCCTCGAAAAAGCCTAGAAAACAGCCTCAAAGTGAGCCCCAATCCAACATGGTCAAATTCAAAGCGGGAGGAAATACTCAAAAACGTTCAACTTTTGTGGTTTCACATCGGGATGATCGAAAGTTTCCGCCGCTTCCGGGAACATCTAAAATCCCAGATGCCCCATTTTTTGCGATTTCTCAACCAGAAAGAGAGCATACAGAGCGAGCAGAAGAACTCCCGAGCGCTCCAATGTTCACACTTTCTGGCATCGTGGAGCTCATCCTCAACTTCTTTGATGCTTCCGACCCCGTGAAGAACATGGTCAAAACTGTTCTTCCTATTCTGACTCCTCTCCTGAAGCAGCTGGCTTCGAAAATGCCCCTCCTCGAGTCATTTGTATCCTTCGATGGCTAACTTAGTCAATAAGGGTAACATGATTTCGATTCTACAGTGGAACTGTCGAAGTATTCTTCCAAAATTAGATATTTTTAAATTTTTAGTTACCAAATTACAATGCGATGCTTTTGCTTTATGTGAAACATGGCTAACACCAGATGTGAACCTTCATTTTCCTGATTTCAACATAATCCGCCGCGATCGGGCAAATCGATATGGAGGGTGCTTTTAGGATCAAAAACAGCACTCCTTCTATAGAGTCGATCTTGCGCCGATGTCTGGCACCGAAGCTGTCGCATGTCAGGTGACTATTCGAGGAAAAGACCTCAGTATCGCCTCGATATATCTTCCTCCAAACACCGCGATATCTCGAAGAGATCTCTCGCACATCTGCTCGGTTATGCCCGAGCCACGGTTGCTCTTGGGAGATTTTAACTCCCACGGAACAGGCTGGGGAACTGTACGACGACAACCGTTCATCAATGATATACGACCTCTGCGACGACTTCAATATGTCAATTTTGAATACAGGAGAAGTTACACGAGTGGCTCCTCCAGCAAGAGATAGCCGTCTAGATCTTTCCATTTGTTCGAGCTCATTATCGTTGGACTGTACTTGGAAGGTGGTCCAAGATCCCCATGGTAGTGATCATTTGCCGATCGAAGTTTCGATTTCCAATGGACATAAGCAATCTGCTTCCATCGATCTTTCATATGACCTCACGAAGCACATCGATTGGGGCAAATATGCGGACGCCATCAGCGATGGCATACAGTCGATAGAAGCACTTCCCCGCGGGAAGAGTACAAGTTTCTATCGCAGTTGATTCTTGAAAGCGCTCTTCAGCACAACGTCGGCCGGTGCCAGGAGCTTCGGTTCGTAGGAAACCCTACAGTCCGTGGTGGGACATCGAGTGTACGCAACTTTATCGCGAGAAATCCGCCGCGTTCAAAGAATTTCGGAAACACGGGCGATCGTTCTTCACAAACGATACACCGCGCTCGAAATCCAGTTCAAGAAAGTGGTCAAAGTGAAGAAGTGCGGATATTGGCGCACTTTTGTTGAAGGTTTATCGCGCGAGACTTCAATGAAAACTCTGTGGACCGTCGGACCGTCGGAAGAATGCGCAACGCGTCGTCCGTAAACGAAGATCGTGAAAGCTCGTCGCGGTGGATACTTGACTTCGCAAAGAAAGTTTGTCCGGATTCGGTACCGGTGAGGCAAGAGCTACGTGATGCTTTTGCAGACAGGGATGATATAGATCGTCCCTTTTCGATGATTGAATTCTCACTTGCTCTCCTTTCATGTAACAATTCCGCTCCAGGGATGGATAGAATCAGGTTCAATTTGCTCAAAAACCTCCCAGACGTCGCGAAGAGGCGCTTATTGAACTTGTTCAATCAGTTACTGGAGTGCAACATTGTTCCGGATGATTGGAGGGAAGTGAGGGTGATAGCCATCCAGAAGCCCGGAAAACCCGCGTCGGATTGTAACTCGTATCGCCCCATCGCGATGCTGTCATGTCTTCGGAAGCTGTTGGAGAAGATGATTCTCTTCCGGCTAGACAAATGGGTTGAATCGAATAGTTTGTTGTCAGATACACAATTTGGTTTCCGCAGGGGCAAGGGAACGAACGACTGTCTTGCGTTGCTTTCTTCAGAAATTCAGCTTACTTTCGCTAAAAAGAGCAAATGGGCTCAGTGTTTTTTTGGACATTAAGGGGCTTTTGATTCAGTTTGCGTCGATGTCTTATCTGACAAACTCCACGAGTGTGGACTTTCACCAATTTTGAACAACTATTTGTACAATTTGTTGTCAGAGAAGCGTATGAGTTTTTCTCATGGTGACTCAGCAACTTCACGAATTAGCTACATGGGTCTCCCCAGGGCTCATGTTTGAGCCCCTTCTTTACAATTTTACGCCAGAGACATTGATGAATGTCTCATGCCAAATTACTCGTTGAGACAGCTTGCAGATGATTGTGTTGTATCCGTTTCAGGGCCAACATCGGTTGATCTGCAAGGACCGTTCTGAATACTCTGGACAATTTGTCCACTTGGGCTACGAAGCTGGGTATCGAATTCTCTCCGGAGAAAACTGAGATGGTTGTCTTTTCAAAAACATAAGCCGGCAAAGTTCCCGCTCCAACTGATGGGTAAGACAATCACTCATAGCATATCTTCTAAATACCTCAGGGTCTGGTTCGACTCGAAATGTACCTTCAGGAAGCACATTGTGTATCTGACACAAAATGCCAGAAACGGATCAACTTCATGCGATCAATAACCGGAACATGGTGGGGAGCGCATCCCGAAGATCTTATGACGTTGTATAGAACAACCATTTTGTCGGTCCTCGAATACGGTAGTTTCTGCTTCCAGTCCGCGGCTAAAACACACATGCTGAAACTTCAAAGGATTCAGTACCGCTGTCTCCGTATCGCGTTAGGATGTATGAATTCGACACATACAATGAGCTTGGAAGTACTTGCGGGAGTACTGCCACTAACAGATCGTTTCGCGGAATTATCGCTCCGGTTCCTCATCCGCTGTGAGGTTCTCAATCCATTGGTCATTGATAACTTCGCGAAGCTGCTCGAACAAAACCCTCAATCTCGATTCATGAGTATTTACCACTGGTACATAACGCTGGAGGTAAGCCCTTCTTCGGTAGATACCAATCGTGCTAACTTCTTAGACTCTTACAGTTCCTCTGTTACTTTTGATCTGTCCATGAAGCAGGAGGTTCATGGAATACCAGACTTTCTGTGTGCGGAGGTCATACCTCCATTATTTGCAAGCAAATACGGGCACGCCAGTGAGGAGAGAAGCTTTTACAGACGGGTCAAAATTGATGACTCCAATGGTTTCGGTGTTTTTAACGGTTTTCATAGCGCCTACTTTAAGCTCAAAGAGCCTTGTTCTGTGTATACTGCTGAGCTAGCAGCTATACACTATTCACTCGAGCAAATTGCATCCCTACCTCCTGACCACTTTTTCATCTTCACCGCCAGTCTAAGTTCCTTGGAGGCTGTTCGGTCAATGAAACCGGTTAAGCACTCAGCGTATCTTCTAAATGGGATACGGAAAGCTTTGAGTGCCTTATCACAACGGTCTTACACAATCACCATGGCTTGGGTCCCTTCTCATTACTCGATTCCGGAAAATGAGAAAGCGGACTCTTTGGTTAAAGTGGGCGCAGAAGGTAATATTTTCGATCGGAAAATCACCTTCGATGAATTTTTCACATTAGTTCGTCAGGAAACCTTGAACAGCTGGCAACAGAAATGGACAAATGGGGAGTTGGGTAGATGGCTGTATTCAATTCGCCCGCAGGTGTCGAAGCGTCCATGGTTCAAAAAATTGAATATGGGACGAGACTTCATTCGAACCATGTGTCGTCTAATGTCCAATCACTACACTCTAAATGCACATCTTTTCAGAGTGGGGCTCTCGGAAGGAAATCTCTGTGTTTGCGGCGAGGATTATCAGGACATCGATCATGTCGTGTGGGCGTGCGAGGAGCATCGTGGCCCCAGATCTGCGCTAACTGAACATCTCCGGGTCCGAGGAAAACAACCAAAGCCTATTAGGGAAGTGTTGTCGGGCCTTGATCTCGAGTACATGTCCCTGGTCCACCAATTTTGAAAGTTGCTGATGTAAAACTGTAATCATTGTCTGCCCATTCCCTTGTCTGTCGTACCCCATATCGAATGTCTTCCTCTTGTTGTACATTTCCATGTCTGTCGTTAATCCCTTCCGTATGTCTTCCTCTCGTCGTTGTCTCCCAAAAAGTTTGTTTGTCCCGTCACAGACGTAAACATGCGAGGAATGTCAACTTTGTGAACATCAGCATCGTAATTACTTAAGCACCCTAAAATCCTTCCCTTTCCTACTGTATTATTGTATTCCCTAACCTCGACTAAACCGCGAGTCTTTCGGTTCCCCAAAACTAACACTATGTATAAGAATCAAGAAATGTATTGTTAAACTTGATTTCGGCTCCGTAACGCTTCACGGCAAATGAGCCTTCCAAATAAACGAAAGATAAAAAAAAAAAAAAATTGACATGCGGCATCTTAAAGGTTGGCATCTCTTCCTGTCAATGACAAGCTGGCTCAAACCGCTGTAAATAAGCGACAGGTGTGAGTGCTCGCGATGCTCACTACTTCGTCATTAACGATAGGCTCTGCACATTTTCAATGACAGCTAATGATTCCTCCACCAGTGAGGCTGTCCGTAATTTATCATAGAGGTGCGGAGTTTGGGTTTAGGTTCTCACTGGTGTGGGTGACATTTTTGGAGGAAACTTGTGGGGAAGCCAACAAGGCACTAAACTGGAACTTGCGGTTACATCTCTGCGAGCAAAGGCTCAGGATTACCAATCCGGAGATGGCGAGTTCGATTCTTGGTCCGGTCTAGGATGTTTTCAGGTTGAAACATTCTCGACTCCCTGGACATAGTGCATCCATTGTACTTGCCACACAAGATACATACTCATGCAATGGTGGGCATAGAAAAGCTTTCAATTAATAACTGAGGAAATGCTAATGGAATCTTCTTCTTCTTATTGGCATTACATCCCCACACTGGGACAGAGCCGCCTCGCAGCTTAGTGTTCATTGAGCACTTCCACAGTTATTAACTGCGAGGTTTCTAAGCCAGGTTACCATTTATTGCATTCGTATATCATGAGGCTAGCACGATGATACTTTTATGCCCAGGGAAGTCGAGACAATTTCCAATCCGAAAATTGCCTAGACCGGCACCGGGAATCGAACCCAGCCACTCTCAGCATGGTCTTGCTTTGTAGCCGCGCGTCTTACCGCACGGCTAAGGAGGGCCTCAATGCTAATGGAATACTAAATTTAAAAAGCCGGCCAAGTTCCAGTAGGAATGTAGAGCCATACACTACTAAAAATCCACACATATTTATTGGCAAAAATCCATAGATTTAACTTATGATGTATATCAGCGCACACATAACCATTCTCCACGCGAACTACTAATAAAATATATATCTAAATAAACTTTATGTGTGGTCTCGAATAAGCAATAATTTAATTTATGTGTGGTTCTTTATCGATTATATTAGGGTGGAGCTATTGCAAAAATTTATAACGGCGACACATATATCTTATATAGATATTTTTGGCAGTGTAGAAGAAGAAAAAAATGGTGTTTTCAATGATATGGACATAATGAATATGTATGATACAGCCCTGGCGTCCTTTTAAGTCACACTTGGTCGACAACTAAGAAGCTTTGCCCAAATCTAAAAATTTCTATTAGTCTCTCTAGGCTATTTGTGTGGATGTGAGCGTGTATGTGTCTAGAAAAAACGAGCAATGGGTAATGTTTTCAACATTACCGCGAGTAGACGTAGGACTTGTATAAACGTAACGTATTTACATTTAACATCTAACTTTTGGATCTATAGAGTTCGATTATAGGTATTGATATTGGAAACGACAACTTCCATGCTGTGTAGAATTATTAGCAATTTGTTTATTCAAAACTTCTGGAAATAAAACTAATAATTAAATACATAATTAGAATTGCTTTGTTTCTAACTATTAAGCCCTTATTTACTCAAGCAAATGTACGGCATCTATAGATTATAAGAAAATTATAAGAATATTGATGATAGTATTTGAAGTTTAAAAATTTTATTTATAAAGCTTCCAGACTTGGGCAAAATGTGCTATTTTAGGGGAACTGTCTCGTTTTCCAAACAAAGAAATACAGCACCAATTTCGTTGCTTCTTTTTGCTAACATGCGTGCTTACTGCTGAAAAAAATCACAACAATAAGAAACAAGTCAAAGAGCAGTAACCCTACTAAAATAGAGGAGGTACTGCTAATACGTCAACGAAAAATTATTTAATGTTTTGATCCCAAACTCCGAGTCTACGTCAAGTTTAATAATACAATTTCTCAGAAAATGAAAAACAAAAAATAAGATAAAGTTTATTTAAATATTCTTCTGGAAATTATTTTTTACGGACTTTTTTAAAACATTTACATGTATTGCGCACTTCCCACCTCGTTGGACTCCGCACTTCAGAAGTGCGAGATATTTACAAGTGCGAGATGTCAAAATCCTTTGTTCTCCAGGTTGGCGAGCTGATGAATCGGGTGAATCGGGTTGGCGCCAACGAAAGTTGTTTATGATTTCGAATGAACACGTGGGCTCAGCAGGGTTGCCAGTATATTTGTTTCAACAAACTATAGAATATTAATATTGTTTTATACTGAAAGTTAATCTTTTCTCTACTTTTAAATTAGTTATTATTTGAGTTAATTGCGGAAATATATTATGCTGATTGCAGTAGTGGTGCAACAGATGATTTTACATGTAATTTCATACATTTATGCGAAACTTGGAATAGCAATAAATTATGAAAAACATTTGACATCACTGCTCAAAGTGCGATCTATAATATTCCCAAAAATCCATCGAGAGCTGGAATTGGCAATAAGACGGCGAAATTTTCTAATCTAAAATGGATATTAACACTATTGCTGATTGTGCATCTTTAATTGCTAATGCCTTTTGCAAATAAATGAAAGTAATCGAATTTTTATTTTCATCAGCATACATACTTATTTTTTTCCTAGGGAATCAGAACTGCTATAGTATAACCATATTTCAATGTACGTGTGGTTCAGTAACAAGCAAAACTTAACATATGGTCAGTCATATGACATGACTCATACCCATCCCAGGATCATATGGATTATGAAACCCATCACCTGGATGAGCAGACCAAATCTCTCTAATTTTATTCTTCCTCATCCACCACCGCTGCCCTCGCTGCCACAGCCATCATCGGCCTGTAGCCGTGAGCCCCGAGCGATGCGATGGGCGATTGCATCCATCGCAACCGACACCACTGACCATCATCAAGCACAGATGACAAAAAAAATGCGCCCACTTCTTTTATGCATATTCGCAGACCCACCCACCGGCAGTTCTACCGCTGGTGACTGTATGCTGTCGCTGTGTAGGTAAACACAGCGAGCGAACGAACGAACGAACGAAACGAAAAAAGCAAAAAGCACGTCAGTACGCGCTGCTGTCACAAATTGTAATGCCTCGCACACGGCAGGCACTGCTTCTTTTATACACAAAGAAAATCTTCCGGTAGGCCCGAGCATACCGTGACATACCGCATTCTGATGTCCGTGTTAGGAATGCACGGGATTGGTTACATATGAAATTTTGACTGGCTTTGACAAGAATTGAAATTCTCAGTAGCTAATCGTTGATAATCTTAAGTTTCAATAAAATAGGCAAAATGGTGGAGAGTGTCCAAGTCGATTGATATATAATTCTTAAAAATCCATCGAAAGATAAAGGCGCTAGAAACGTTCAAAATCTTCCCTTCCAGCGTAACGCTCTCGATTTCCAAAAATCTAAATGACACCCAGTATAGTAAAGAAAGACGTAAGTCCTACGTCAAAATAGTGTGCCGTACGGCCAAACACTATTACAGTCTTTTTGCTCCCAATGGTGCGGATTCGCACTGCTTCCGCCCACATAAGTCTCAATTATGCACTGTTGGTTACTATCAACTCCCCTCAAAGCCAACATGCTGCGCTCCTGCTGGTGCGGATTAGCTATACCAGCACTCAGACTGGTCCCAGTTTTGAATTTGAAGTATTGGTATCTCATTTTCACGTCGCACGGAAAAATAGTTTATTTTGGGATACTTGGGTCATTGATATAATAACTTTAGTAAACATATTTCTATATATATTTAATCATATATATAATAGCCCTGTTTGTCTGTCCGGTGACTAGCCAACCAGACGCAGCACGCGGGAAAATTCTCACAAAAAATAAAATATTTGACACTTCAATTCTTTTTTACTATCAGATGCAGAAAACAAAACCTGTGACAACCTTAGACAACACGACACAGCATTTGATACAAAAAATCACAGACAACAGACGTTGAAAATTTTGATTTTTTTAAATGCAGAAAAGAATCTATCACTTTTAAAAACTGAAAAAAAAAACGCTTGCCGCGGGCGCTATTGCGTCCACAAATAAACTAGTAATGAAATAATAGTCGAATCGTCCACTGCTGAATTTGTAGGGTCCATTCATTTTGTAATCGCTGTAGTCAAGAACATTGATTTGTGTGATTTTATTTGCATCCTTAATTTGAGCAAGAAGAAAGAAAAAAAATGGAGAGTAAACTGTATAAAATATTATGAACATTATTAATTGATGATCTATCGAAGAACCTCGTCTGTCTTGTCTTGTCTGACCCCTTTTTTTACAATGATCTCTTGTCAAAAGCAGTATTGTTTTAGTGACTTTCCAACGTAGGGTAAATCACTACTTGGGCCTATGGACCCGATTCCCGGCTCACTGCACAGAAAACTAAGGATTTACACTTTTTGGAAGCCGTAGTTGATAGTTGGTTGATAATTTTAAAAAAGTCTCCCATTTATTTCACACAATACTCAATATTTTTCAACTATTTATTTCACTCCTAATTGGTCCAATTATCTTTATCTTCTATATACATAAAAATGAATTTCTGTCTGTCTGAACCTTATAGACTCCGAAACTACTGATCCGATTGGCGTGAAAATTTGTATGCAGAGGTTTTTGGGGCCGGAGAAGGTTCTTAAGATGGTTCGAGACCCCTCCCCCTTTGGAAAGGGAGGCTCCAATACAAATGAAACACAAATTTCTTCACAACTCAAGAATTAATCAGATAATAAATCAATTTTAGGCGAAACAAAGTTCGTCGGGTCTGCTAGTAGAAAATAAAAATGTACATTCCGAACAATCACTCTCCGTTGCTACACCACTGAGCCGGAGTGAATCTTCCCATTTTTACAAAACGGTATTTTCATATAAACACCTACCTGAAAATCGTCACAGTTCTCGATACAATCATTTCTGGAAGCTGTTAATCACCACACAATAATTCTAAACTCACGCACTTTAATCTTTTCTATTTGTTTGTTTCACTAGAACTAATGTGTGTGTGTGTGTGCTTCATCCTCTATCCCTCACCCATCTGGGGGCGTTGGCTAAGTAGTACTACGAATAATTTGATCAAATCTCATGCTCCGTAATGGTGCCCTTTTTTGTTACGAGGAGTAGCAGTACAAAAATGATTCACTTCTGAAGAAAGATTTCTTCAGAAAGTGTAGGGAATGGGATGCACTAGTTCTTTATAACAGGTACAGCAAAACTTCACAAGGACGCCCTTATTCATAGTAACTACTCAAGAAGTAGAAGGTCGAGAAGAGCCACCGTTGTCCACTAAAGCTTGAACCGAATATCTGGGACTCCCACACTATCCGCGGCAATAGCAGCAAACGATGCCCTGTGCGTATATAGTTTTTAAGTATGGGGCATCATCAATAATATAATTGGAACATGCTCACCAAATTAATTCGTCCATTCTTGAGTCCATCATAAATTGGCTTCAATATTCATCAGGGCACGGCAGCTACGGCAAATGATATGAATGGTCCAATGATCAGCAGCGGATATCCAGTAGGAACCGATCAGTCATCACAGGATCAAGAATTCTGAGGTTTGGCCCAGATACGTAGTTTTTTTTTGCAGGACTTCAAGCGATGCAAACGGTTCCCTCCTCTCGGCTAAACAACTTGGTTCTGCTTCGGATGTTCGACGTCCGCAATCCTTCATGCTTCATCCATCCCCTCCTACGACTACAGTCATTTAGAAAAACGTGGCTCCCCCAGTTCCTGATTTATTCAATGGGCTCCCGGGAGGCTTGATCTTGGTAAGCAGCGGTTCTCAGCGCCAGTGGCGCCGGGAGTGGGTGGGTCAAGTAGGACATGTCCTACGCATGAAAATACCTGGGTAGGACAGTCGAAGCATTGTCCTACCCATGATTATGGTAAGAACATACCATATGAATAACTCAAAGATCTAATGCTATCAATACCGTTTCAATTTCTAGATCTAAAAAAATATCATTAAAACGTTTTAAAGAGAATCAGAGGTTTGAAAGCTTATCAGAGGTTAAACTGACAATCGTGGAAGGTTCTGGGATTATAAAGGAGAAATCTATTCCGAAAGGCTTCTCAGAGTCTATGCGGAATTCTTTCCATTCCAAAAAGTGCTCAAAGATGTATTGAGATTTTCCAAGAAGTCTTGAAGCTTCTTATAGATTCTGTTCTTTTATAAAATTGTTGAACATTTTCTGGAAGTACCTAATTATTTCTGCTAGTTCAGGAAGGCTCAGTGAATTTTAGAAATTTTATAAGAATTGACAGACTGACGGTGAATCAAAAGTTGAATATCTAAATAAGGATACAGCTTAGCTTAATTTAGCCAAGACTAACTGTATTTGTCAGTAGTTACTTCTATTGTCAAAACTGGTGTGAAAACTGTGTAGTTATTGTTGCTACTAGCGACCGAGAAAACCTCTGCATCCCTACAATACCCAGAAAGGATATTTCGTTAACTCGGTAAGGTAGATGAACAGATGTATAGATCGATGATTCGCTTAGAAAAGTGATGTAGTCTATGCCACATTATCTAATGTAGTCTTTGCCAGACTTCTTGTCTATAGATCATATCCACATCCGGATGTCTGATAACAAGCCTATGAGAAAAAGAATTCTGAAAGCTTCTAATAGTTTATTGGAATCTGTAGGAATTGCAAATATACCTACGTTTGCATGAAATCTTGGAAGTTAAAAAGAAAACAGTCTGAAATTCGGAGTAACACTATTCTTGAGATTTCTGAAAACCCGTAAACAGTACTAAACACCCTTAAAGAATCTTGGACGTTCATAAGCTTTACTGGTAGATCATAGCGATGTTTCTGAAGATTTATAATGGTTCGAATTCCTAGAAGTGATATTTTTTTGAAACCATCCATTATTTTATAAATGATTTTTACAAATGTTCTATAAACACTAGAAATGTAATGATTGACTTAATAGTCATAGTGAGTTTATAACTTATTTGAGGATGTCAGAGAGGATTTCCGAAAAGTCTCTGAAATTCCATAAAGTATTCTATAGATTTGAAAGTCCAGTTTTTGTCCTGGAACGTGGCCGCGCCTCTGCTCAGCGCCAACTAAATTTGCAAGGAAAAGTTGCTTCCTGTCATAAATATCAATTAAATAATGCAGTCGCATGCATGTTAGGCCGGGAATGGGGTAAGAAACCCTATTTAAAATATTATTCGTTCAGAAATATCTTACAAAAGATTATAAGGTCGGATTCGTCAAATTTCACGACATAAATCTATAGCTCGGAAACCATCAGTGCTAGAATTTTGACGTCTTCAGAAGAAATGATCTACAAAAAATGATCTATTTTTGGTGTAACTTGCCATTAGGGTGGTACTCTCGTGATTTTTTTTTTGGAAATGTATATTTTTAATCTTTTAAATTAGGAGATCATATTATTCTATAAAGTTGTAGAGAATTTAATCCCAAGCATTTTTGCTTAATAAACATTTATTTTATCTCTTATATGTAATGTTTAATCATTGGAGACCCTCACTTAGAATACTGCTAAAATGAAATTGTTCGTATTTGAATTTTATGGCATCGTGTTTTGCCACAAAATTAGCGCTCTTAAGAATTTATTTCATAAGAACACCTTGAAAATCAGTCCAGTAGTTCAAATGTCACGGTTGAAAAAAAAAGATTTTTTCGACTATTTTTCCGCACCAGATGATTTAAATATTTTAGATAAAGAACAATTCTTTGTGGACTTTGTGACCGTGCGGTTAGCGGCGTCAATCGTCTAGACGCATGGGCTATGAAGTGTGGAGTCGATTCCCGCCCCGGTAAGAAGTAATCTTTTCGTGATCGAAAAACTCTGTGTGATCGAGAGAAAATGTGTCCTGTGCATTGTCTAGGTGTTAAGTATTCAGTCTGTACGACCTCTGATCGACGACGGTGTTCCTGTCTTTTATTCTACCAAATATTGCGAAAATCCAAAAGACGGTATATGTGTTTCATATGAATTTCCTGATTTTTCGTACAAAATTAATACTATCATTAAACAAAAGTGGACAAAGAGGGACAAATGAAATATCATGGATTTGATGAGCATGGATTTGATTGAAACTTTTGCTAATATTTGCTACTAGCTGCAGTAGAATGCTCAGAAAAATATCAGTTCTTCATGAAAAATGCTTATAATATGCTTAAAAATGAAGCTATCAACCATCTTATGTAACCAAAAGATACGCTATCCAAAGACCGTGAAGCGGTGCTAAGCCTGTTTTTGAAAATGTTTTGGATTGATGAAAGTGGAAGGTAAAAACTACTTTTTTTGGGGCCATCCTATCTAAATTTAGTAATTTTGCCATAAAATGAGATAAAATAAGTATTTACTAAACAAAAATGCTTAGAATTAAATTCTCTACAATTTTGTAGAATAATCTTCTTCTTCTTCTTCTTATTGGCATTACATCCCCACACTGGGACAGAGCCGCCTCGCAGCTTAGTGTTCATTAAGCACTTCCACAGTTATTAACTGCGAGGTTTCTAAGCCAGGTTACCATTTTTGCATTCGTATATCATGAGGCTAGCACGATGATACTTTTATGCCCAGGGAAGTCCCTCAGCATGGTCTTGCTTTGTAGCCGCGCGTCCTACCGCACGGCTAATGAGGGTAGAATAATATGAACTCCTAACTCAAAAGATTAAAAAATACATTTGCAAAAAAACACTAAGAGGTCACCCTAATGGAAGCTTATACCAAAAATAGATCTTTTCTTGTAGGTCATTTCTTCTGAAGACGTCAAACCTCTAGCGATGATGGTTCGTGAGTTATCGATTCATGTCGTGAAATTTGACGAATCCGACCATTGTGGAGTGATACGAAAATTATTTTGAGCTTTTTAGTGGAATGTCTTCATTTGTCATAAGACGAGTTTATACAATCCCATTGAATTCCACCACTTAATTGTATCTTGACAGATACGTATTTCGACCTCAACAGTCGAGTCAAGTACGAGACACTGAAGACGGCCTTACTGTTGAGGTCGAAATACGTATCTGTCAAGATACAATTAAGTGGTGGAATTCAATGGGATTGTATAAACTCGTCTTATGACAAGTGATTGTGGAGTGATTAAACACTGCATATATATTTTTTCTGCTCAGACTGAGACCGGAGTAGCCTGTGCAGTACGTCTTCTCCATTTAGCTCGGTTCATGGCTGCAAGTTGCCAACTACGTAGTTTACGGTGGGTCCGTAAATCGTCCTCCGCCTGATCGACCCACGTTGCTCGCTGTGCACCTTGCCTTGCCTTGTGCCCGTCGGATCGTTGTCGAGAACCATTTTCACTGAGATTTTTAACCGACATTCTGACTACGTGCCCAAAAGTGAGCTAAGTAATATAAAAAGTTTGGAAAAGGCCTGTATTATGCCCCATGTCCGTGTTACATGGGAACATTTCCGCAGGCCTGAGTGAAATTTCTAAAACCCTACTCAGTACCAAAAGTGCCAAAAGTGGGGTCGCGGAATTAAACATTGGCACATGGATGCTAAATGTATGATTTGTAGTGGATCCTCTCACACCAAGGACGCCTGTCCTGTGAGAGAAAATTCCGATAAATTTAAATATGCCAATTGTGGGGGCAATCATGCCTACCTATGCAAGCATCGCTGCAGGCAGGCAAAATTTCATTTCTGAAAATTTACCGACGATGAATGATTTTCATACCCATTCTTCAACGCAAAATAACGTTCGTTCTGACGACTCAGGTAGCATGTCTGCTTCCGACTATGATTTTCTAAATGAACAGTTGCGTCACATAATTGATGCAATGTTCAAAGCAAAAACCAAAACTGAAGCTATTCAGGTTGGTATCAAATTCACTCAAAAAAATTTAATTGCAAAAAAATTGTTTTAATGAATCCAAATTATTCGTTGAAAAATTTAAATTGGAAATTGGAATTACCTCTTTAAATGGTAAGGAAGATAAATGATTCAACTTCTCTCAGTTCATAATGTGCATATTGCCATTATAACTGCAACATATTTAAAATCTGGAAAAACAGATCCGAATTATTTTATTTATCGACATGATCGTTTTGATAGCGCCTGTGGTGGGATCGCCATTGTCATTAATAGACGTCTTCTTCTTCTTCTTATTGGCATTACATCCCCACACTGGGACAGAGCCGCCTCGCAGCTTAGTGTTCATTAAGCACTTCCACAGTTATTAACTGCGAGGTTTCTAAGCCAGGTTACCATTTTTGCATTTGTATATCATGAGGCTAGCACGATGATACTTTTATGCCCAGAGAAGTCGAGACAATTTCCAATCCGAAAATTGCCTAGACCGGCACCGGGAATCGAACCCAGCCACCCTCAGCATGGTCTTGCTTTGTAGCCGCGCGTCGTACCGCACGGCTAAGGAGGGCCCCCCATTGTCATTAATAGACGTATTAAACATGAATTATATTCTTCGTTTGAAACCAAAGTTTTCGAAACCTTGGGAGTTTCTGTTGAAACAAATTTTGGACAATTCTCTTTTATTGCTGCCAACTTGCCTTTCCAGTGCAATGGGCAGCAAAGGAATTTGTTGAGAGCTGATCTTCAAATTCTAACTCGCAACAAATCCAAATTTTTCATAATTGGTGACTTCAATGCCAAACACCGTTCATGGGATAATGATCAAAGCAATTCCAATGGTAAAATTTTATGTGAAGATTGTTCTGCGGGATATTATACTATTCAATATCCCAAACAAGCTGAACCTTGTTTTTCTTCCAGTCGAAATCCTTCTACAATTGATTTAGTTTTAACGGATTCCAGTCAGCTGTGTGGCCGATTTTTAACTCATGCTGACTTTGACTTTGATCACCTTCCTGTGACGTTTGAAATCTCACAAGAAGCCATGATTAATCCAATCAGCTCTACTTTTAATTATCATAGAGCTGACTGGGTTTTATATAAAACGTATATCGATAGGAATTTTGATGTTGATATTCCTCTCGATACCAAAAGTGATATTGATAAGGCTCTCGTGTGTTTGAGAAATTTAATTGTCGGAGCCAGAGGCATTGCAATTCCTAAACGTGAAATTTAATTCAACTCCATTATTATTGACGGGGGCCCTAAGGGGCCCTCCTTAGCCGTGCGGTAAGATGCGCGGCTACAAAGCAAGACCATGCTGAGGGTGGCTGGGTTCGATTCCCGGTGCCGGTCTAGACAATTTTCGGATTGGAAATTGTCTCGACTTCCCTGGGCATAAAAGTATCATCGTGTTAGCCTCATGATATACGAATGCAGAAATGGTAACTTGGCTTAGAAACCTCGCAGTTAATAACTGTGGAAGAGCTTAATGAACACTAAGCTGCGAGGCGGCAATGTCCCAGTGGGGGATGTAATGCCAATGAAGAAGAAGAAGATTATTATTGACGACGATCTTCAGCTTCTGATCCGTCTTGAAAATGTGAGGCGAAGGCAATACCAAACAACTCGCGATCCCGAGTTGGAAGTTATTTCGCGTGATTTGCAGAATGGAATTAAAAATCGTTTCGCTATTCTGAAAAAAACTATATTGTGAATAATGTATCGAAGTTGAATCCCAGTTCGAAATCCTTTTGGAAATTAACGAAAATTCTTTTAAAAAAACCTCAAAAGCCAATTCCAGCGCTTAAAGAGGGAAATAAAATTTTATTAACAAATGGCGAAAAGGCTCAGAAACTTGCTCAGCAGTTCGAGAGTGTCCATAATTTTAGTCCAGGTCTCACTAGTCCAATTGAGGATCAGGTCACACGGAGCATCGAAGACATTCTCAATCAAGAGAATGTTTTTGACCCTTCGTTGGAAACTAATTTGGATGAAGTGAGATCTATTACTAAAAAATTTAAAAATATGAAAGCACCGGGTATTTTCTACATACTTATCAAAAAACATCCTGAGAACTCTTTATCCTTTTTGATTAATTTATTTAACAAATGTTTCCAATTGGCATACTTCCCAGATAAATGGAAAAACGCCAAAGTTGTCTAGTTATCGCCAAATCAGTTTGCTTTCTTCAATAAGCAAACTGTTTGAAAAGATTATTTTAAATGTAATGATGGTTCATATTAATGACAATTCTATTTTTGCTGATAAGCAATTTGGTTTTTGCCATGGGTATTCAACCGCTCATCAGTTATTAAGAGTTACGAATTTAATACAACTCAACAAATCTGAAGGATATTCGACTGGAGTTGCTCTTCTTGATTTAGAGAAAGCATTTGACAGTGTTTGGCATGCAGGTTTGATTGTAAAATTGACGAATTTTAATTTTCCTCTGTACATTATTAAACTGATCCAAAATTATTTATCACTGCAGGTAAACCATCAGAATTCGGAATCTGATAGATTACCTGTAAGAGCTTCGTGTAGATTGCAAAAAGAAGTTTGAATATTTTCTCCACTTTACTTGCAAAAATTGAAAATTTCCCCGAATGCTTCCAAAACTCAGCTTATAATTTTCCCACATAAGCCGAGAGCTTCTTATTTGAAACCTTCTAGCAGACATATTGTCACCATGAATGGGGTTCCAATTAATTGGTCTAACGAAGCCAAATATTTAGGACTAGGCCAGGCCAAGGCTAGGCCAAAAATTAACTTTTAAAAATCACATTGAAGGCCTTCAAGCCAAATATAACAAATATATTAAGTGTCTATTATGAACAGAAAATCAAAACCGTTGTCTTAAGAACAAACTTTTGATTTACAAACAAATTTTTAGACCAGCCATAAGTCGTTCCAATATGGACTAGTTGCTGCAATACCAGAAAGAAGGCACTTCAGAGGATTTAAAATAAAATTTTGAAAATTATTCTGAAGTTGCCTCCGTGGTATAGTACAAATGAACTTCATAGAATTTGTAATATTGAGGCATTGCAACAAATGTCTAACAAAATAATTTCAAATTTTAGACAAAAATCATTGCAATCTTCTATTGCAACGATTAGCTCCTTGTACCCTTAGTATAAATTAGGTTAAGTTTAGTTTCAGATGAAAACATTGTAATTCCTGCATGGTTCAATTCAACCAAAGGAAAAATTCTAACTGCCAGATGCAGAATTTAGAATTGCTTTGTCAAATGTAGCGCAAAGGATGGGCTCGATTGGTTGCATCCCCGCTTTCCGCATCGCGTGTTGGGAAAATGTACTTTCTTGCATTTTGTTCTTATCGGCATCAATTTATCTCCAATCACGTCACTCAATCCGTTTGCATATAGTCTGAAGGATGCCGAAAGACTTTGCTGAAGAAGGTACGTTGCTGTCACGTCGAAAAAAAAAATTATAACGCTTCGAAGATGGATTGTTCAAACTTCAAACCGTGTGCAAGAAATCAATGTTTCTGCCAGCACTACCGGGCAGCCTCTATGGTTGTTAGAGGGCAAAACCATTCTTCTATATTTTTTATTTTTTTTTTTGTTTTTCTTTTTACTACAGCATATATAAAATATAAAAAAACATACTTCTGGTATTAGGTATTAGACTGGAGAAAGTCATTTTTTTTATCAACGGCTACCCTTTTCCCCTAGTGCAGTCAGGCCCAAATTCTGCACAGTTGTTTGGGACCTCGAATGGTTTTGAAAAAATGACCATGTGGGGCAACATATATAGCCTTACATATAAGAGAAAGCAAAAAAATGGAACAAGATTCTACGTTGAATGTAACTTGCTGCAAATCGGTTAAGGGTAAGTGCCTGCAATAATAAATCGGTTAAGGGTAAGTGCCTATATATAATAAGTTTAATATAACTTGATTCGGTTGAATCGAAACTAAGTAACAGACGGCGAGTGGAAAAAGGGAGCTCTAGTCAGGTAGATATCCTCCCTTCTTCTTTTCTTCTCCTTCTTCTATGGCTCTACATTCTAGTTGGAACTTGGCCTGTATTCTATTCGCATTTCTTCAGTTATTAATTGAAAGCTTTTATATGCCCGCCATTGCATCAGTATACTGTACCAAGGTACCTAGTCGAGATTATTGTTTAACCCGAGAACATACTAGACCTGACCGAGAATCGAACTCGCCATCTTCGGATGACAATCCTACGCCCTTGCTCGCAAGGCAAACTGGAGTTTTTCTCCCTATGAACGGTATTGTTCGTCATCATTATAAATGAAAACTAATATTTACTATACATGTGCAGTCATTTTTATTCATATCAACAATAGATATTGATTCTTAGAATCACGAAGTCAATATGACGGCTTATCATCCTCTGCATCTGCTTGATCTAGTAAATCCATCAAAGTTCGTGTAAGTGTGCGTTGAATTCTATTTGCCACTAACGAGTCGGGAAGTTTTCTCAGCTCAGCGGCAACAAAGTTTCCGAATGCTTGAAATGAATCGCCATGATCCCTCAAGTTTGGAAGTTCGCTTTTCACCTTTTCAGGAATAACGTTGTTTTCGGTACTGTGGTCATTGTCTGGCAAAGAGCGTGAAATTTTTTTCTTACGTTTACGATTGTTTAATCCAGCCGATACAGTTGATTCAGACGATACATTAGAGCAAGGAATTTCAGGTTCGGTAAGAAATATCTGTGCCTAAAACAATATTTTTGATTAGTTCTCCGCCCA
Source organism: Armigeres subalbatus (assembly GCF_024139115.2). Classification (NCBI taxonomy): domain Eukaryota; kingdom Metazoa; phylum Arthropoda; class Insecta; order Diptera; family Culicidae; genus Armigeres; species Armigeres subalbatus. The sequence continues at coordinate 189,725,226 of NC_085141.1, forward strand.
ACGAATCTCTGAGTTATTTTTAACTGGATTATTAAATTTCGATACATAGCGGTGAGATAACGTTTTGCTGCGCAGCTCAAAATGATCTGAATTTTCTATCAATGTAAGTTATTTAGATGCATTTTGATTGCTTGCACCCATTTCAGGCGGAAATAATTATAACGCCACCACTTTTATATGGCACTCCGAACTCCGTAGATGTCGTGCGGCGTTTTAATTATTTCCAACGGAAACGAGCATAACCGATCAACATGCGAATTAAATATAATGTTCAGGAATCGAGATTTTGACCGTTTTGTATGGAAATAAATGTCTGAAGCTATATTCAGGGCGTATACATTTTTACATACATGCAAATAATCATAAATTTCACTCACCGGCTTTGTGTCAGACTTCACATATTGCTCCTCTTGCACTGCAGCAAGAAATATCATATGCGGATAATACTTCCATGAGACTGGACCCCGTTTGGCTTTAGCATGGTATGACTTGTATTGGATGCGAAGATTTGTCCACTTCGCTCCCAGCTGACCAATATCGATCTCTCTGTTGAAAACATTTTCATATATATCTGCCCATACATGGCCACGAACTTCCCTGCTTTTGTAATCCTCGTGACTTGTATTCCAAAGGCAATCCCGTTCTTCAACGGCTGCGATTAAAGTCAATGTATTATATTCGCTCCATTCAGATGTCACCTTGTTCCGGATCCTCCTCGGGGTTCTCCCGGTAACATTTAAATATTGTTCGGGTCCGTAGTTGTCAAGGTCCTCTGAAGAACATACGGAATCGCCTTCGTTCGACATTTGCGACATTTTGAAGCACAAAGCTACTCCAAAATATAAAAATAAAGCGCAACCAAATGGAATCACAATTAGTCGTCCATTCACGTCTATTTGCCAGTGTGTACTGGTTTGGGCAAACTTGTTTGTCTGATAGAGGGGTTGCATTTAAAGAAGTATTTGTGTGTTTTCCACGCGCTGACAAATACAAACCAAATATATTTGTTCACCACACTCCCAGTCAAACACATTTGACACTATACCAACATAAGATATGCATTTACACACAGATCCAACCGACAGGCAGGCAAAAGATGTGGTGCTGACTTTTCATTCCTTTTCGACTGCTGTATACTCGCACGCGTTCGTTCGTTGTCGAATCGAGTACCTACAACGCTATCGCTGCAGTCGACTGAACTTGAATGAAGAAGGTTTGGTAACGGTTGGTTTCATCAAATCGTGTATGTAATTTCATTCACCCTCAATATTTGTAGCTACATACCTATTTCGCTTACTGTCAAAAGATATCCCTTTCACATATCAGCGATATTCATATTTTACTCATTGAAGCACACTGATTGTTATTATGTAACATTGAAAGATTTTTTTAAACCGCGAATTTTCCTCATTTGAAGAAGGTGAATTGCAAAAAAATGAATTCCTTAGGATAGGACCCTAAATTATGTATAGGTGTACCAACAATTCGTACAATTTTCTTTATAAATTATTTTATTTCAAGATTTTATACAGATTATGCATGCTTCTCAAACAGAATAGTGAAAGAAATATACCATCCGCTGTATAAGAAATAAAGAGAAAACCCATTCATTAGCTAGCAAGTCTTTGTAACAACGGTATAATAATAATCATAATAATACAAAAAAGTTGTACACATCCATGATTAAGAAATCATCGAGGAATATGAGAGAATAACAGGCATATGGAAAGTTTCTTTTGAAACCTCTTGGACCTAGGAATATGGCACAGATAAATAATGTCAATTCCAATTGAAAGTGGCATTCATTGAAGTCCTGGGATATCTTCTAAAATTTAAGCCGCATCATGCCTCTCACATATAACACCGGATAACATAACACAGAGCATTGATTGATTGGAATGCAGGATATGGGGTGGGGGAGGTAGTTATTTTGGAAACCACACTTTCCACACAATGAGGAAAATTGTTGATTTTGTTTGTGTTTAATTGATGAATGATGATAGATCTGATCAGGGCTGAAAGGCATGGAATAGGAATTGTTAAGATCCTGTAGATAATCAGGACAAAATACAATGAATTTAAAAAATATATATATGTATGTGTATGATCCACAAAAAAAGACTCACCGTTTGGGACGATTCAAATAAGACATCCACTACTTTTTGAGATTTCTAGACCCCCCGCTCCCCTATCTGTCACGCTTTTTGTATACCTAGTATCTGCACCAGGCTATTGACATCCTATTGTTTAGCCCATCGCCAGATCGTAGCCAGGATGTCCCGGGATATATTTTTTTCATACTCGCATTGTTGTCCACGTCAGTGTTGCTCTCCAGAAAATGATAGTAAAATAAACTTTTGAACACCTCGTCGATGGTACATAATCATACGATATATAACATTTGACCAAGGTGTCTTAAACGGAAGTTGAAAGAGCTGGCCATTTTGTTTTGATGGTAAAATCTAGCAAGCCATGCGACTTAGGAGAAAGTATTTATAGCAACCCTATAACCGAAAAGGGGGAGAATGTGGTAAACAAACTTGCTAGCCAGCCAACTCGTCAGCTGTGAAATTTACAGTCCCCCTTACTTACTGTCAAGTTCCTGTCACAATTGGAGAATCGGAGCAAAAATTGATTTATGCTCTTTTTTATTTTAATTTCTTTATATTTTAATTTTATTTCTTTTTATTTTAATTTTACTTTTTTAACCAATTTTATACATGCATTCATCTCTTAGACTAGGTGTTCCCTGTTTTCTTAACACTATCATCCTTATTTGCTATGTTACGCTTTAAGTTATTATTAATACATTTCAATTGCCTCTGGCAGTTAGGATATTTCCTCTGGTTGAATTAAACCATGTAGGAATTACAATGTTTTCTACTTAAACTAAACTTAACCTAATTTATACTAAGGATACAAGGAGCTAATCGTTGCAATAGAAGATTGCAACGATTTTTATCTAAAATTGGAAATTATTTTGTTGGACATTTGTTGCAATGTCTGAATATTAGAAAATCTATGAAGTTTATTTATTACTATACCACGGAGCCAACTTCAGAATCATTTTCAAAATTTTATATTGAATCCTCTGAACTGCCTTTTTTTAGTATTGCAGCTACAAGTCCATATTGGCACAGCATACAACATTGCTGGTCTTAAAATTTGTTTGTAAATTAAAAGTTTGTTCTTAAAACAAAGTTTTGATTTTCTGTTTATAAGTGGATATAGACACTTAATATATTTGTTACATTTGGCTTGAATGCCTTCAATGTGACTTTTAAAAGTTAATTTTTGATCTAGCAAAAGTCCTAAATATTTAGCTTCGACCAATGATTTGGAATTCCATTCATAGTGACAATATGTCTGCTAGAAGCTCTTGGCTTATGTGGGAAAATTATAAGCTGAGTTTTGGAGGCATTAGAGGAAATTTTCTATTTTCGCAAATAAGTGGAGAAAATATCCAAACTTTTTTGCAATCTACTACAAATGACACGAAGGCTTCGCCTTTTGGCTGAAAGGCCCGTGTCATCTGCAAACAAAGATTTTTGACACCCTGGTGGTAAATCAGGTAAGTCAGAAGTAAAAATGTTATACAAAATGGGCCCCAGTATGCTACCTTGCACCTTGGGGAACACCAGCTCTTACAGGTAATCTATCAGATATAGAATTCTGATTGTTTACCTGCAGTGAGCGATCTGATAAATAATTTTGGATCAGTTTAATATTGTACAGAGGAAAATTAAAATTCATCAATTTTACAATCAAACCTTCATGCCAAACACTGTCAAATGCTTTCTCTATATCAAGAAGAGCAACTACAGTCGAATATCCTACAGATTTGTTGAGCCGAATTAAATTCGTAACTCTTAAAAACTGATGGGTGGTTGAATGCCCATGGCGAAAACCAAATTGCTCATCAGCAAAAATAGAATTGTCATTAATATAAACCATCATTCTATTTGAAATAATATTTTCAAACAGTTTGCTTATTGAAGGAGGCAAACTGATTGGGGGATAACTAGAAGCTTCAGCTGGATTTTTGTCCGGCTTCAAAAACAACTTTGGCGTTTTTCCAATTATCTGGAAAGTATTCCAATTGAAAACATTTGTAAAATAAATTAACCAAAAAGGATAAAGAGCTCTCAGGAAGTTTTTTGATAAGTATGTAGAAAATACCATCATCACCCGGGGCTTTCATATTTTTTAAATTTTCTAGTAAGAGACCTCACGTCATCCAAATTAGTTCCCAACGAAGGGTCAAAAACATTCTCTTGATTGAGAATGTCTTCGAACCTCCGCATGACCTGATCCTTAATAGGATTAGTGAGACCTAGACTAAAATTATGGGCACTCTCAAACTGCTGAGAAAGTTTTTGAGCCTTTCCGCCATTTGTTAATAAAATTTGATTCCCCTTTTGAAAGGCTAGAATTGGCTTTTGAGGTTTGTTTAAAGAATTTTCAACTTCGAAACATTATTCTCAAAGTTGGTATTTCTCAGAATAGTGAAATGTGTTGCCTTTCTCGTACAACAAAGTTATACCAGAAGGCTATAATTTCACTCCAAAAGCGAAATTTTGATAGGAGGCTTGGAGACCCATAGTGTTAACCAATCGACTAAGCTCGAAAGTGTAGCTCCGGGATTTTTTTTTGTTAAACGCGTTTCATATAGAAGGACTTGACCGATTCGAGTGTAATTAGTTTCATTCGACGGAGAAACTTTCCTAGTTGGACACTATTGTTTTTGTTTGCTAATAACTCATGCGGTTTGAATAATATTTCTATTTTTCTTTTAACAAATACGCTGTTTGCATGCACACTTTAAATCATTAATCAATTTAGCCGTAATCGTATATCGTAATCCAATACTCTCATAGTGGAGTAATTATTAAGCAGCGTGATATAATCGCATCAAAGCTTTTAACCGCCAAAATGTGGGCAATTTACGTTGCTTTTACCATACTAATTCGAATTCAACACATTGAATCGAGAAAGACATAATCACCACTGGGGGATAAATTGGGGTTTTTTAATTTCATTCTGCAAATCACGCCAAATAACTTTCAAGGCGGAATCGCGAGTTCTTTGGTATTGCCTTCGCCTCACATAGCAGTAGTTGAAGATCGTCGTCAATAATACTTACTTACTTGATACTTGATGGGCTACAGCTCTTCAATGAACCTACGCCGAATGGAGTATCCTTCTCCACTGGACTCGATCCTGGGCCAATCGCTTCCAGTCGCCCTGAACATTGAGCGCCCTCAGGTCCTCTTCAACTGCAAAAAGCCATCGTGTACGCGGTTTTCCACGAAGCCTGCGGCCTCTTCCGGGTTCTCTACTAAATATTATCTTCGCTTGACGTTCTTCCGGCATACGAACAACGTGACCAGCCCACCGTAGTCTGCCGTGTTGGATAAGCTTAATAATATCCAGCCCTTTATACACCTGGTACAACTCATGATTCATGCGACGCCGCCAGATACCGTTCTCCTGTTTACCGCCGAGTATTGTCCGCAGCACCTTACGCTCAAACACTCCGAAAGCTCTTCGATCAGCCTCCTATAACGTCCATGTTTCATGGCCGTATAAAGCCACCGGAAGAATCAAAGTAGTATACAGCGCGAGTTTTGTTTTCGTTTGCAGACTACGGGTCTTAAGCTGGTTACGAAGTCCGTAATAAGCCCTATTTGCAGCTGCAATATGCCTTTTCACCTCGCGGGTAAATTATCGCACGTCACTAATGTTCCAAGATACACACATTCTTCTACCACTTCAAATTTTTCATCATCCAGCACCATTTCGCTACCACCACCACTAATGGACCCACGTTGATTGCCAGCGACCATGTACTTTGATTTGCTGATATTGATCGTGAGTCCAATCCTCGCTGTCTCCCTCTTAAAAGACACAAAAGCCTCTTCCACGGCGATCAATCCCGATAATATCGATATCGTCCGCAAATCCATGGAGCATATGCGATCTTTTGATAATGGTACCGCTTCTCTACCTCGGTAGTCCCGTCTGTGCCCTGAGGCCGTGCAAATGAGGCCGTCCAACCAGCTAGCAGGCGTTTCCTCGTCTTCCCATATTTTCGACATAATATGGTGCAGAACTTCATAAAGCTGCTCACTGCAATGTTTGAGAAGTTCAGCTATGAGCTGGTCCTTTCCCGCAGCCTTATTGTTTTTCAGCTCTTTAACAGCTTTTTTAACCTCATCTAGTGTAGGCGACTCCACAGCTTGTCCATCGTCGCTAATATTTATTCTGTTCATCGTTGCACCGTCACTTCCACTATTCAACAAAGTCTCGAAGTGTTGCTTCCACCTGGCAGCCACTTCGGTTTTATCTGTCAGCAAATTCCCTCGTTGGTCGTTGCACATGACGGGAGATGGCGCTGTCTTTCGCCGCACGCCATTGACAGACTCATAGAACCTCCGCATATCCGCATATCTCCGCATATCATATTCTTCATATTCTTTCTTCTTTCTGCGGTGGGTTCGTTTTTCGGCTGCTCTTGCTTCCTTGTACCGATCTCTATTCGATCGAGTACCCGACATCAACATCCGGCTTCTGGCAACGTTCTTCTTGTCTGTCACTCTCTGACACTCCACATCGAACCAACCCGTCCTGGGTCGCCTCTGTACAGTGCCTACCACTTCTCGTGCTGTTGTGCTCACCGCTCCATGGATCGACTCCCATAGATCGTTGATGTTGTCGCTAATGTTGATTGCACTTATCCGTTCGTCGAGCTTCTGGCGGTAATCAGCCGATACTCCTTCTGCCGACAATCGCTCGATATTGTAACGCATCGTTAGCTGCGATCTTTCGTTCGATACAGTTGACAGCCGTGATCGAATTTTACTGACAAAGAGATAGTGATCTGTAACTAATGGGGCAGCCCTCACTTCGGCACACATGAGACTCCCTCCTCAAAACCTCAGGGACGGCATACGCGCTTGAATCTCTCGCGACCAAGAAAACACCTGAATACCGTTAGCAACTTCACCCACTTTATTCAGCACACCTTCAGTACCTTCACTTTTCCCACTTCCTTAACCGTCTATCTCCTACCTTCTTCACCTTTTCACTACTCTTCTTCTGTTGGCGGGGCCCCTTCTCCGGTCCGCTGACCTCTAGACCGTTCTTCCTACGCTTGCCTCTGTACTGCTTCCGACTCCACGACGATGTTTAGCCGCCTGTCCTCCTCTACCGACCTATTTGCGGACGAAATTGACGGCGTCGTGAAGCTCCGAATAAAATGGCGGCGTCCACGGACAATGAATCGCCTGCTTTGAGCGTGCTTACAGCGGCACACTAGGAGTTAACTTTTGGAAATCAGTATGGCGAAAAGCATCTAATGTTTAATATCTCGAAAATGAGCACCTTAATAAAAAAAATATTTGGTAGGCGTAGTAGCGGACACCTTCCTACATAACTGGTACCAAATAGTTTTTCGTTGGAAGTTACAACTGTTGAGAAAACCCGCGTTAGATGCTTTTCGCCATACAAACTTCGGATGGTTAACTCATGCTGGCTATTTTTCACATATACGTTAGCGCCTGGTGCTGGCAGCGGCTGGTAGGAAACCAGCCACTGTATTTGATTCATTGGGGGACGTTATGCCGGGGCTGATCCTTATTGGACGTTCGGACCGCTTTCGGGGCCGCTTTCGGATCCGGGTACGTAATGTCGAGACGGCAACTGGTCACGTTATCTGGCTGGTTCAACCGGAACAATCACGGGCAGCTCCGACGTTGAACCCACAAAGAAAAGAGGGGCCCTGCGAGCACATTGGGGGAAAGTAAGTAGCGTCTTAGTTTTGGAGGGGGTTGGAGTTCTGGTCGAGGGTTTTTACCTGGATGATTTCTTTAGCTTTACAGCTTCCACTGTCTCACAAGGCTTCACTTTACTTCCTTCTACTGGTTTATTAGAACTGGTTGTTTTTTCAGACGTCTGTCGTGCTTAGATATCGCTTTGGAAATGATTCCAAGCAATGACGTATATCCTTTCAGAACCCTCGACCAAGCAAACTTCCCCTCCAAGCCTTTTGCTTATCATGGCGCCTTCTACGTCACCCCCCAATTGCCGTCCAGTTTTCCGTGATCCTGCCACTGGTGGTGAATAGCGGAACTATGTGTGGTGTGGCTGCATCCTTTCCGGTGGGTGATAGGTGATTGTGATGCTTAGCGCATATTCAAATTTCTTCTTGGTATTGTATAACATATATTTATTACACGGAATAAAAACGCGAAAATCTCACACATCTCGAAACGACAGACACACCACTGGTTACAGATCAGAGTCAATGTTCGGACCTCTGAATGTCCGCACATTGATAACATCCGAGAAATGGCGCCCATCCTCCAGAACATGGTCTATCTGGTTGCAAGTTTCACCATTTGGGTGTCTCCAGGTGTGCTTTCGGATATTCTTTCGTGCAAAGTAGATGGCCATCCCTCTGGCAGCAGCGAAATTTACTAGCCGTAGGCCGTTGTCATTGGCAGCGGTGTGAAGGCTCTCCCTACCGATTATGAGACGGAAAAAGTCCTCTCTACCGACCTGAGCGTTAGCGTCTCCGATAACAATTTTCACGTCATGCTTTGGGCACTCTCCATAGGCTTTATCAAGACATTCATGAAGCGTGTCCTTCACGTCGTCGGATTTATCGTTTGGCGGTGCGTAAACGTTGATTAGGCTGTAATTGAAGAATTTGCCCCGTATCCTCAACACACAGATTCGTTCGCTAATGGGTTTCCACCGCATCACTCGCTTCATCTGCTTGCCCATCACTACGAAACCAACTCCATGCTCTGCTTTTCCGCCGCCGCTGCGATAGATGTTATACTTGAATGCAGTGTTAGTCGTAGGGTCCACGACTCGGAATTCACGTTCTCCGGATCTAGGCCATCTGACTTCTTGAATAGCGGCCACGTTCACTCCAACCTTCTACAGTTCACGAGCCAGAAGGCTCACTCGTCTAGGTTCATTTAGGGTCCTGACATTCCAGGTACCGAGTTTCCAATCATAGTCCTCATTTCGTTGCCGGGTCGGTTGCCAAAAATAACGTTCTCTTATTCTTCTATCTCCATTTTTCGTGGTATTTGAGAGGCTTCAGTAAGCTACCTTACCGGGGTCGCGTTACCTACATCGCGCTGGTGGGGCTGCCACCTTAGGTATAGCTGACGCGATACAGCATTTCGTTGATCAGCCGCTGGGTACCAGGCAGACGCTGTTTGAGCCGGTCCTCCTGGTGAACAGACGCTCGAGGCGTACCTTCTCACTTTAGCTGATGTCAGAAGGACAACAGTGCCCAGGCTGCACTACCAGCTAAGTACACAACCCTTAGCTGGCGGTCTTTTGTCATCGGAAGCATGAGATAGGAACTTGTGGGGACCAGAGCTCTGTTGGGCGCTCCTTCCTTGATGTCAACCCACCATTTTGTAGTCAATAATAATGCACAGCAAAAAATGTTTGAATTTCAACGACGTGTAAACAGGCTCAGTCGTAAAAACACAATAATAGAAATTCTAATTTGATTGAAATTCACATTGAAATCGATGCACATATTTATGTGGCAGCGAAATAGCACTTGTTGTTTACTATATGCACCAAATATCCAATCACTCCTAAACCATCTAAGTAGGCTTAATGCGAACCAGAACTGACAGCCACATCATTAGAAATCATTAGCAATCAAAGCTATCGGGAAATGTATCGTCAGTCACGCGTGGTGAACCATCAGTGGCATAAGCTGTTTCAGAGGTTCCCGCTTGCCTACAGCTAGGATAAACTCCAGTAATTGCCTATTTCCGGGGATTAAACCATCCGACTTGAACATTAATTTACAATGTTGTGAAAACTCATATGTGAATATGTACGTTATGTGGAAGATGTTGATTTGGAAAATGTTTTGGAGTATGGTTTATTTTTTGAATGAGCGCGAGTGGTGCTCGCAGAAAATGCTGAGTGCGACTTAGTGTTGCTGATGTTCGTAAAGAGCGCGAGTGGTGCTCGCATTAAAAAAGCTCAGTCCGACTTAGTATGGTTTATTTTTTTTAATGAGCGCAAGCGGTGCTCGTAAAAAAGAGGTCAGTGCGACTTAGTATTGTTAATAATTTTTGTATGAGCGGGAGTGCTTAGTGTGAGTGAGTATGTGAGTATGTATATAGTATGTGAAGAAATATTTAAGAACCCTTTTTAACCCTTTAAGGGCCACCGTTAACCCTTCAAAAATGTCACCAGCGAAAAAAAAAAATTTTTTTTGAGCAATTTTTTTGGTTTGTTAATGTTGTTCATTTTAGTAATAATGTTGTTCATTTTCTAATCATTACGAGGTATAGAGAATAAAAACCACAATTTTCAAGAAAACTTTGATTGCAGCGTTCTCGTAAAGGCGCAAATATACGCAAGCAAATCACTCACTAAAAGGTGGTACTAGAGTTATATTTCAACCCTCCAATCACAGATGAGGGAACATTTGGGGACATTAGGTTTGCGGGACCATTTTATAGCAAAGAATTATGATAATTAAAGCTTTTCTTCTACAACTTTTTGATATTAATCTTCGCGTACAAAACAAAACAATCGAAAAGCTAAGGTTTTAAGCTTTGAAATGGTATATAAAACCTCATATTTGGAGAAAAATTGACTTCATAACATACAAATCAAAGTAAGGAATGATTTTTTATTTTCATCAGCTTTTTTCACTTCGCCAGCCCATATTTTTTGACTGAATAAACATAGCGCTTCAATATTTTCCGGTTCTCTTATCTAGGGTATATACTTTTATATGATAAATAAATTAGACAAATTGGAGATAGTAAATTTTCCGATTAATGACCACTCTTTCCCCATAGTGGAGTGGTGTTCGCATAAAGTGTTCAGTGCAATTATGAAGTAAGTATAGAATTACATTTAGTGCAGTAAGACACGGTCAGTTGTATTGTAGCAAAAATGGCACTTGAGATACTTACAACACAGTAGTTATATACTTTAATTGCTTTGTTACAGTGGCAGATTACTGTTGATGTAGCTAATCGTTTCAATCAACATAATTTTGCATATATAATGGTGTGTTTGAACAACTAATCCATGTACCTATTACAAACTTTAGGAAGAGAACAGTCTTAAAGAAAATTGAAATAAACAGGTCGAGTTGAGAATGGAGATGTAAACAAAATTGCTGTTTGGCCTATATTTCACATATTTGCGGTATCTAGTCATTTGAAGCATCGTACTTGGATATCTCAGAATTCAGATGAAGACATTAGAATATAATAATTTATTTCAATAAGACCTAACTGGTCAGTTGGAAGTACACAATACAAATAAATAAAAGTCACATTTTGATTGATATGTGCATGTCATGATATTTTGCCAAGTTTAATTCTACTTCGTCTCATTGTAGTTAAGGTATGATATGATGTCAAATGTAGTTAGAAACACAAACTTTTTACTTTCGAAGTATTTGTGTTTTTTTTTTAATTAAAAATACCTGAGAAGGGGGGAAATGTGTGGCAGCGAAATAGCACTTGGTGTTTACTATATGCAGCAAATATCCAATAACTCCTAAACCATCTAAGTAGGTTTAATGCGAACCAGAACTGACAGCCACATCATTAGCAATCAAAGCTATCGGGAAATGTATCGTTAGTCACGCGTAGTGAACCATCAGTGGCATAAGCTGTCAGAGGTTACCGCTTGCCTACAGCTACAATAAACTCCACAATATTTAGAGCATCAAAAAGTCCAATAAATTTTTTTTGCGTAAATTTAATACCAACCTGAACAGCTGCTTTGAACATTACATCAATCGTGTGATGCAATTGTTCAGTTAGAAAATCAAAATCGGAAGCAGACATGCTAATTGAATCGTCAGAACGAACGTTATTTTCCGTTGAAGAATGGGTATGAAAATCATTCATCGTTGATAAATTTTCAGAAACGAAATTTTGCCTGCCTTCAGCGATGCTTGCATAGGTTGGTATGTTTGAAAAATTTGAATTTTGAGATTTTGAGCGTTTGTAATATGTATTGGGGGAAGTCCCGACTTCCGCCGTCTAATTTAGTGCTACATCGACATCACTGGGGAGAGATTGTGGAAAAGCAAGCAAAATGTAGTGGCAACTGAAGGGCACACTCTGCCTGCATTCATAGAACATACCAGGCAGATAGAGTTTCCATCCCGAAAAATCCCGGGATACCAGGGACAATTTTTTTTCTTCAGGTTTACTAATAGTGTTTATGCTGACTGTTTACTAATAGTGTTTATGCTGACTGATACTTCTGCCAGCAACTGCAGCTCTCTTATATTTAAACAACAAGTATCTACCTACAATATATCGCTAGCTAACAATATTCCAAAATAGCAGATATACCAAACTGGTGCATGGTTCCTACTTATCTCTCGTCTACAACGAGAAGTCGCACGCTATCTGATACATATTCCAGCATTTCTCTACATAGCCTGAAATATTTTGTAAATTTACAATTATTTTAATTTTAAATCTGAATTGATTTAATTCATTGATTGATGTGAAAATAGTTTTAATACGTCAAATAAAGTTTATATTTGCATTTCTATTTTATTTTATTTTGCGATTCTATTTTACGCGTAATTTAATTTGCATTACGTAGTGTGTACGCCTCGTTAATCTTCTCGGCTATCCTAACACCGAACTAGTCATCCTGAGCTCTTCGTCCCCTATGTCCATGTTTTGGTCCGAGTTTCTTCAGGACTTCTGCTGACCAGCTTCTGAATGTTTTGGATTAAGGACACTCCTTACGGAATCCAAACTCAAAAGTACTCGCGTTTTCAAGGGCACACCAGTCAATACAGAAGCAACGCACAACTGTCATTTTTGTTATTTCACGCATGCTGCGACGCAGCAAAGCAGGAATATGAAAAATGATAGTTGTGCGCTAATTCCGTATTGAGCGGTGTGCCCTCGAAAATGCGAGCTAAATCTGGATTCCGTAAGGAATGAACTTAAGGCTCTTCTTAGACTTTTGCTGACCTTCCCCAATAAATTCGGTACGACGACGCTACCCATGATTAACGCAGAATTCATGATCCCACGGCGTCACGCGACTTATATAACCGTTTCGTGGATCCCGTACTGCGATTACGTTAAAGATCAGTTACTTAATTAGTTGGTCTTTGATAAAGTCTTTGGGACTAGTTTATCAACACTAAGTTGTAGATCTGTAACCATTCCTGGGCCTATAACCTGTTGATGAATAGGGGGAGCTGTAACTGCTGGTAGAAGTATCAGTCAGTAACCTGCAATGGTGTATAGGGAACTCTACTATTGTGTTTTCGTTGTGACTCGTGAGCTTATGGTTCCAGTACAATTCTACTGCGCATCTTCCGTCTACAGCGAGGTGTCTGAGACTACCTAGTATTGCCACAGAAAATACGTTGATTGAATGAAAACTTAGAAATGGTCTAAATCCAATATATAATTCAGACAATCAGGCCTACTTCGACGGACAGCGAACGCGTCTTTTCGAACTCAGTGAACAGTTTCCGGGTTTTGTTGCTGATGATAAAGTTGACGCAGTTCGAAAGGATGATCCAGCAGATCCATTTCATTCACGTGGGTTATATTGTGGTTGGTTCCGAATGTACAGTGACGGGCTAGGGATGAGGATTCCGCGTGAACGAACTGACGAGCCTGAGCGATGGGAGCAACAGTATAAACGGAAATATTACAAAGGTTTGATACAGGGAAGGTATGTCTAGATGCAAACTTCACGACTTCGGTAAGCTCGATCCTTTCTAAATTATGTTTAACCACACACACCTACATAATTTTAAAACACACTAATTGTATAATATAGTAGGGGAACAGTTCGGCACTTCATCCCATAGCTCCTATTTCCATCCCATCAAAAACAAAGCAATGAAAAGGAATTTGGTTTGTTTGTTATTTTTGTGATTTTTTCACCAGTGAGCACGCGTGTTAGCAAAAAGAAGCGACGAGATTGGTGCTGTATTTCTTTATTTTGCTATGATATGAATATATGTGCAGTTTGATGGAAAACGGAGCAGTTCCCCTATAACAGTTTGTAATTAATCAAAACATTACGCTTGTTGGCCCATTCTGCAACGGTCATCTGCTCCACAGATAATCGCGAGAGAAGAGATTTACGATCTCACAGCATCTAATGTATCGGCAATGTTAGCCGCACATCACAGAAAAAAAATCCGTGGTAAAAACTACTATTCTGTAGACTACGCTATGTTTTTAAAACTACCATGAAATTTCAGTAAATTTTACCATGGTTTCAGAGAAATTCACCACTGTTTCAGTTCATGTGACAACATTCCGCATGGGCCACAGTTGATTTTTACTCCGCGCATGGTAAAATCAAACGTTTTTTTTTTGTTAAATATCTTGGTTGTGTATATGCACAGCACATGTTTCGAAATGGACAAATTGATATGAAATTTGCGAAAACGTGTCTTGGAGGGACTCGAACCCTCAACCTCCTACTCTCTAGATAGGCGTGATAACCCCTACACAACAAGACCACTTAAAGGTCACGTTTGCGGAAAAGCCATCAGAATCCGAGTACCAACCTCCACCGCGGTTAGCTCTCTTTTTTGCAAATTGAATATCTTTCGGATGCTTGATTTGTCCAATCTCCACATGTGCTTTACTGTTGTATATCCACAGTCAAGCGAGTGCATTGATTCGAGTGATTCGCATTCTATACCAGCCCGCCCAGCCTGTTGTTGGGAGGCATGGAGTGCGATCCTCTCGTTTAATAGACAATGTGCACTCGTTCTAAGAGAAGTTGAACCGTTCACGTAAGGGTCACGTGCCACAGCCCGATATGTGTAAGGACATAAACGGGAACCTTCTTACAAACGAGCGTGAGGTGATCCAAAGGTGGCGGCAGCACTACGAAGAGCACCTGAATGGCGATGTGGCATGCAACGATGGCGGTATGATAATGAACCTAGGAGCACGCGCGCAGGACATGCGACTTCCGGCTCCGAATCTCCAGGAAATCCAGGAGGAGATCGGCCGGCTGAAAATCAACAAAGCCCCTGGAGTTGACCAACTACCAGGAGAGCTGTATAATCACGGTGGTGAGGCACTGACTAGAGCGCTGCACTGGGTGATTACCAAGGTTTTGGGGGATGAGGTTCTGCCGCAGGATTGGATGGAAGGTGTCGTGTGTCCCATCTACAAAAAGGGCGATAAGCTGGATTGTAACAACTACCGCGCAATCACATTGCTGAGTGCCACCTACAAGGTACTCTCCCAAACTTTATACCGCCGACTAACACCAATTGCAAGAGAGTTCGTGGAACAATACCAGGCGGGATTTATGGGTGAACGCTCTACCACAGACCAGGTGTACGCCATACGTCAGGTATTGCAGAAATGCCGCGAATACATCGTGCCCAGCCTTCATCTATTTATCGACTTCAAAGCCGCATATGATACAATCGATCGGGACCAGCTATGGCAGCTAATGCACGAAAACGGATTTCCGGATAAACTGATACGGTTGATCAAGGCGACGATGGATCGGATGATGTACGTAGTTCGAGTTTCAGGGGCATTCTCGAGCCCCTTCGAAACGCCCAGAGGGTTACGGCAAGATGATGGTCTTTCGTGTCTGCTATTCAACATCGCTTTAGAGGGAATAACACGAAGGGCAGGGATTGACACGACTGGTAGGATTTTCACGAAGTCCGTCCAGTTATTTGGTTTCGCCGATGACATTGATATTATGGCACGTAACTTTGAAAGGATGGAGGAAGCCTACATCAGACTGAAAAGCGAAGCTAAACGGATTGGACTAGTCATCAACACGTCGAAGACGAAGTACATGATAGGAAGAGGCTCACGAGAGGACAATGTAAGCCACCCACCACGAGTTTGTATTGGTGGTGACGAAATCGAGGTGGTAGAATAATTCGTGTACTTGGGCTCACTGGGCCTCCGATAACGCTTCGATTTTCCGTTCCCTAAATGGGTACCTAATTCCCATGTGGTTATGTGGATATTCTCGCTGTGAAAGAAAGTGCTTCGGACTGCCATTCCGCGGGAAACTGCAAAGATTAAGCATCGGTGGCCGTTGCCGTTCGAAACGGTATGCAGACTATGCGATCCGATGACCGGTCTATACATTTCCTCCATGCATACCTGAATGCTCATGTCACCGAAAACTATTTTGACGTCTCGTAGTGGACATCCATCATATGTCTGCTCGAGGTGTGCATAGAACGCTTTTTTCTCGTCGTCGGGTTACCTATAGCCTCATCAACGTGCATAGAACGCACGTTGATGATGCTATAGTTGAAGAAACGGACTTTTATCCTTAGCATGCATATCCACCCAACCACGCGTTGGTGCATCTCGCCCAGCATTATGAAGCTGGTTTCCGGTGATTATAGAATAAAGCCAGACATCGGCCATTTTGTAAACCATGTGCTTTTCCAATATTTTTTTCAAGAGCACGAGATGAAAGAACCATAACGCGAATGGGGCTGAAATAATGGTAGATCGTTTGCTTAGTTATGCTGAACAATCATAATTTGAGTTTCTGCACTGTTCGATAACTATTACGCCAGATTTGGGCTTTTGGAAATATATGTTGATAAACGTGTGGTGAATTTGAAATTCACCACGGGCTTCATTGTATAATCACCTTCTAGCTTGTTGTTTTTGCCACAGCTTTGGTAGAAGGTAGCCACTCGATGCCCGCTTTTCCACATTTTTTTTTTATTTATTTTTTTAACTAATTTTATTTGCTAATTATCTAATACATGCATTCATCTCTTAGACTAGGTGTTCCGTGTTTTCTTAACACTATCATCCTTATTTGCTATGTTACTTTTAGTTATTATTAATACATTTCAATTGCCTCTGGCAGTTAGAATTTTTCCTCTGGTTGAATTGAACCATGTAGGAATTACAATGTTTTCAACTTAAACTAATCTTAACCTATTTTATACTAAGGGTACAAGGAGCTAATCATTGCAATAGAAGATTGCAACGATTTTTGTCTAAAATTGGAAATTATTTTGTTGGACATTTGTTGCAATGTCTCAATATTAGAAATTCTATGAAGTTCATTGGTGCTATACCACGGAGGCAACTTCAGAATCATTTTCAAAATTTTATTTTGAATCCTCTGGAGTGCCTTCTTTCTGGTATTGCAGCAACTAGTCCATATTGGCACAGCATACAACATGGCAGGTCTAAAAATTTGTTTGTAAATCAAAAGTTTGTTCTTAAGACAAAGTTTTGATTTTCTGTTTATAAGTGGATATAGACACTTAATATATTTGTTACATTTGGCTTGAAGGCCTTCAATATGATTTTTAAAGTTAATTTTTGATCTAGCAGAAGTCCTAAATATTTAGCTTCGCTAGACCAATTAATTGGAACCCCATTCATAGTGACAATATGTCTGCTAGAAGGTTTCAAATAAGAAGCTCTCGGCTTATGTGGGAAAATTATAAGCTGAGTTTTGGAAGCATTCAGGGAAATTTTCCATTTTTGCAAGTAAGTGGAGAAAATATCCAAACTTTTTGCAATCTACTACAAATGACACGAAGGCTTCGCCCTTTGGCTGAAAGGCCCGTGTCATCTGCAAACAAAGATTTTTGACACCCTGGTGGTAAATCAGGTAAGTCAGAAGTAAAAATGTTATACAATATGGGCCCCAGTATGCTGCCTTGGGGACTTAGCCCTTACAGGTAATCTATCAGATTTAGTATTCTGATAGTTTACCTGCAGTGAGCGATCTGATAAATAATTTTGGATCAGTTTAATGATGTACAGAGGAAAATTAAAATTCATCAATTGTACAATCAAACCTTCATGCCAAACACTGTCAAATGCTTTCTCTATATCAAGAAGAGCAACTCCAGTCGAATATCCTTCAGATTTGTTGAGCCGAATTAAATTCGTTACTCTTAATAACTGATGGGTGGTTGAATGCCCATGGCGAAAACCAAATTGTTCATCAGAATTGTCATTAATATGAACCATCATTCTATTTAAAATAATCTTTTCAAACAGTTTGCTTATTGAAGAAAGCAAACTGATTGGGCGATAACTAGAAGCATCAGCTGGATTTTTGTCCGGCTTCAAAATTGGAACAACTTTGGCGTTTTTCCATTTATCTGGAAAGTATGCCAATTGAAAACATTTGTTAAATAAATTAACCAAAAGGATAAAGAGCTCTCAGGAAGTTTTTGATAAGTATGTAGAAAATACCATCATCACCCAGGGCTTTCATATTTTTAAATTTTCTAGTAATAGATCGTACTTCATCCAAATTGGTTCCCAGCGAAGGGTCAAAACATTCTCTTGATTGAGAATGTCTTCGAAGCTCCGTGTAACCTGATCCTCAATTGGACTAGTGAGACCTAGACTAAAATTATGAGCACTCTCGAACTGCTGAGCAAGTTTTTGAGCCTTTTCGCCATTTGTTAATAAAATTTTATTTCCCTCTTTAAGCGCTGGAATTGGCTTTTGAGGTTTTTTAAGAATTTTTGTTAATTTCCAAAAGGGTTTCGAACTGGGATCTAACTTCGAGACATTATTCTCAAAGTTGGTATTTCTCAGAATAGCGAAACGTTTTTTAATTTCATTTTGCAAATCTCGCCAAATAACTTTCAACGCGGGATCGCGAGTTCTTTGGTATTGCCTTCTTCTCACATTTTTAAGACGGATCAGTAGCTGAAGATCGTCGTCAATAATAATGGAGTTGAATTTAATTTCACATTTAGGAATTGCAATGCCTCTGGCTTCGACAATTAAATTTGTCAAAGATACGAGAGCATTATCAATATCACTTTTGGTATCGAGAGGAATATCAACATCAAAATTCCTATCGATATACGTTTTATATAAATCCCAATCAGCTCTATGATAATTAAAAGTAGAGCTGATTGGATTATAAATGGCTTCTTGTGAGATTTCAAATGTCACAGGAAGATGATCAGAGTCAAAGTCAGCATGAGTTACCAATTGGCCACACAGCTGACTTGAATCCGTTAAAACTAAATCAATTGTAGAAGGATTTCGACTGGAAGAAAAACAAGTTGGTCCATTGGGATATTGAATAGTATAATATCCCGCAGAACAATCTTCAAATAAAATTTTACCATTGGAATTGCTTTGAGCATTATTCCATGAACGGTGTTTGGCATTGAAGTCACCAATTACGAAGAATTTTGATTTGTTGCGAGTCAGAATTTGAAGATCAGCTTTCAACAAATTCTTTTGCTGCCCATTGCATTGAAAAGGCAAGTAGGCTGCAATGAAGGAAAATTGTCCAAAATTTGTTTCAACAGAAACTCCCAAGGTTTCAAAAGCTTTGGTTTCAAACGAAGAAAATAATTTATGTTTGATACGTCTATTAATGACAATGGCGACCCCACCACAGGCGCTGTCAAGACGATCATTTCTGTAGATAAAATAGTTTGGATCTCTTTTAATGGAGAGTCCTGGTTTTAAATACGTTTCAGTTATAATGGCAATATGCACATTATGAACTGAAAGGAAGTTGAATAATTCATCTTCCTTACCCTTTAGAGAGCGGGCATTCCAATTTAGAACTTTCACACAATTATTTGGATCCATTGAAACGGAGTCCGATAACAATTTTTGTGTGTACTTTATACCAACCTGAACAGCTTCAGGAATGGTATTTGCTTTGAACATTGCATCAATCATGTGATGCAAATTGTTCAGTTAAAAATCAAAATCGGAAGCAGACATGCTACCTGAATCGGCAATATGACCGTTATTTTCCGTTGGGACATGGGTATAAACCTCATTTTGAGAAGAGAAATTTTGTCTACCAGCAGCGATGTTTGCATACGTAGGTACATTGGAAAAGTTGGAATTTACTGAAGTGCTTGCTACCCGTTGACGAGCGGCAAAATTTGTTTGTGAATTGTGGTGGGTATGAATTGCTCGACCGGTAACCGGTTTCGAAATTTGAGCGTTTGAAAAATTTCTACCCGTCGAATCTGGGATCCGATTGGAATTTCCCGTCATCAATTTTGCACGGGAATTCAAAACTTTTTTGCGTGAAGGGCATTCCCAGAAATTGGATTTATGATTGCCCCCACAATTTGCACACTTAAATTTATTGGAATCTTCTCTCACAGGACATGCGTCCTTGGCGTGAGAGGTTCCACCACAAATCATGCATTTAGCATCCATGTGACAATGTTTGGTTCCATGACCCCACTTTTGGCACTTACGGCACTGGGTTGGGTTTTGGAAATTTCCCCAGGCCTGCGGAAATGTTCCCATGTAACACGGACATGAGACATAATACAGGCCTTTTCCAAACTTTTCATATTATTTAGTTCACTTTTGTTAAAATGAACTAAATAAAATTCTTGAGAAATGCCCCTCTGGGAAGTACCAGAGTGGTATTTCTTCTTCATCTTAATTACTTGGACTGGTGAAAATCCAAGTAATTGAGAAATTTCAATTTTAATCTCATCCAGTGATTTATCATCACTGGGGAGACCTTTCAAGACGACTTTGAACAATCGCTCAGTTTTGTCGTCGTATGTGAATAATTTATGGCGCTTCTCAGTTAAATACTGAAGAAGACGTTTGCGGTCGTCAAAGGATCCCGGCAAAACGCGGCAGTCACCCTTCCTAGCAATCTGAAATGAAACCTTGATCCCTGAAGGTTACTCAAAATCTCATTCCTAAAGCCAGAAAACTCGGCAACAGATACCACAATCGGCGGAATCCTTTGCTTTTCGCATGAATCGAATCACCTGGGCTAGATTCGATTTGCTCAATATCATCATTAATCAAATCGAACTGATTGTTCAGTTCGATAGGAGAAAATTATTTCCGACATTAGAGTTTGAAGGAATATCTGAATTCTCCAGCTTCCTTCTATTTTTTCCGCGCTTTGGCAGGACGGTCTTGAAACCTTGTTTCTTAGAAGGAAGTGGAGAATTCAAAGACTCCCCTTCCTCTTGTTTTTATTAATACTCATTGCTGAGCGTGGAGACGTGACCTTCTAAGAGGTTTTTCCCAGAACAGTGTCCCTGCAGGATTACCACCGCTTGTCGGAATTTTACTTCCGCAAACGGGTCCAACGTAAAACGAAGGCACGGGTCCTTGCAAAGATCGTAACGGGATCAGTGGGTACAAATAGCGCTAAGAAGCACCGTTGAAATTAAAATAGCTTCGGGTAGTATTAAAAACTTCCTTCCGCAAAGAGAGAAAGAACCGCACAGCACGAAAGCACGATGCGGTCTGACGCTTTTCCACATTTTCTGTCATGTCCAGCAGCTACGACGTCGAAAGTTGTGGGGATAAAATTCATCGAGGATTATCCTGTCGCTGCCTGCGAAACCTACCAACTTGCAGTTCAATGTTCCAAGCTTCCAATCGTGATCCTTTATTCGTCTCTTAAGTCCTTGTCGATTGTTTCGAGTCGTATTATCTTCTATGTTGTTCGTAGTTATTGCTTTTAAAGGCTACTTTTTGGGCCTTGAGTTGAACTTTTGATTACTATTGAATATTCGCATCTTGTAGGTTGATCATCATTTGTCAAGTAAACAATTTAAGACGCCTTTTTCCTAGTCCGGCATAATTGAATTAATGAAGCCCATTACCTTTCCAGTATTTGGACTCCAATTTTTTTCTTGTAAAGCCACTATTTAGTAATTTAGATCTACACTTGTACAATGTATCACAACTGCAAAGCCGATATTCCAAGGTTTCATGTTCCATGTTACAGAAACGACAGATATCATTCTGAATCTGGTCAATATTTTTCAAATGATATCTACTCGGGTAGTATCCACTAAATGTGCAAAGGTCACTATTGCTTCCAAGAGCTTTTCGGTTACTGAAACATTGGGATTTATAAATCTCTTTGATTAACCTTTGTGTTTCCCAGGATTTCAATTCCATTTTTATTGTACAGTATGATATACCGCAGAATCGTTCTGCTAATAAACTGTGTGTTAGAACCTCGTTTCGCCAGCTCGTCTTCCTTTTCATTAACTCCTATGCCACAGTGTCTCGGAACCCTTAAGAGTTAGTCGGCTTGATATGATTCAGTTAATTAGTTTTTATACTATCTTATGAATCACTATGGAAAATTCCAAAAAGTATATGGGCATATTTACATCGATAAGCCTATGTACTGTTCTTTGAGTGTATACATATTTAACATTACCGGTTGATAGAAATGGCAGTTTCCTGTACAAAAAAGTTCATATTTCTAGTCATTATTCAACAAAACTTTCAACACTCGTCGTCATTCTTTATTGACGTGGCCTCCACAAACAGCACGGACACGACGATCAACTATGCCCAGCGAAGCCGAACGGCTTATCTCATTTCTGGTTGATTTATTTTTAGACGTTGGCTTGCTGTTGCATACAGCACATGCCACAAATAGGTGATAAATGAAATGAGTCAATTTGGAAAAATAACGCATCGAAATTTGCAAAACGGCACTGAATTTTGCAAAATGAAAATTTCATTCACTCCAAACTAAACGTCGAGCTGGCACAGCAAGCCATGCAGCGAACACAGCGAGCCGTTTTGTTATAAACAAAAATAGCTTCACTTATGTACTTGCCTTGTGGTACGTTTGTGACGACGACGACGACGACGGTTCTTATTTATTGCCTCAGCCGTTCAAGCACTTATGTACTCGTTCACTCAACGCTCTGCAGCGTTTATATACGTTTGCTTTTCTACTTGCTTGTTGTGTGCCTGCCTTGCGTTTTTAGCTCAACGAACTGAACTTTTTTCTCCTTCATTGTACCTGCCTGCACCACAAGTGGGAACCATAATTTCCTGTGATGGTATTTCACAGTTGATTTTGAGGGTTTATTTGCTTTCATTTATTACTAACACGTTTTCCTTGGAATTTTGTGCTGAGTAGATCAATCAGATTTAAGGGAGGTGAACACAGCAATCGATTGTAATGATTAGAAAGTATTCGATGTAGACAGCTGCCATATAGAATGGAATGTGCTTATTCGATCAAAAGCCTTACCTTAGGGGTGTATCGATTGTAAGTGTAGGAAGGTAGTTGGTTTTTGCATGACCATGGAAAGAATGCGGCGTTCTATTTTTATTTCTTGTGTCTTCAATTGTTTTTTTTACAATGTCGTGTCAAGATCTGTACACATAGAACGTTTAGAGCTTTAAAACTAGTTTGTAAATAAACATAAATACTGGACATCATTCATTTTATGATCCTATCCCAAAGGTTTTTCCCACCACATTCTAGGAGATGCAAAAAGCTGATTTTTTCAGCACGGATTGTACGTTTGTCCTACGAGGCTTGCCAAGTTGCATAAATACTACGAGTGCGGAAAAAAATCGAGTTTTTCAACGAGTGGCGGCCCATGCTATTTTTGCAATAACGAGAAATGGGCTTCAATATAATATCAAAAGGGTACAGTCTAGACCTGTGCGCCGCCGCCGGTACCCACGCCGCTGCCGACGACGATTTTTGGTCTGTGCGCCGCCGATCGTAATTTTGCCACGCCGATGACTAATCGCAATAAAAAAATGAACTTTGAAGGTTGAGTAAAGTATGAGACACTGAAAATGGCCTTACAGCTGAGGACGAAATACGTATCTGTAAAGCAATACAACGTGGTAGAATTAATTGGAATAGTATTAAACTCGTCTTATGATAGTTCATGAACGTCAGAATTCAATTTCAAATCTACTTCAAGTGATGGTGTCACTAAGTCAGTGTGGTGACAGGGTAAGACTGTATAATGCGTCGCACCTGGCCAAAACGCCCTCTTTGATTTCTAGAAAACTATAACTAACTAAGGGTAAAAAGCTAATACGAAGGATAAATCATCCCCAAAATCCTTCAGACCAATTAGCTTATCGTCCATCATATTAAGAATAATGGAAAAACTTATAGATGAGCATATAAAATCATCCTATTTAAGAAAAACTCCTCTAAGCAGAAATCAGTTCGCGTATATAAAATCACTTAAATAAAGATAAAAAAAAGTTCGCGTATCAGGAGGGAAAATCTTCAGTAACAGCGCTTCAAAAGCTAGTTACAAAGTTGGAAAGATCTTTTGAAGCTAAAGAAATCTCACTTGCAGCGTTCCTTGACATTGAAGGAGCATTTGATAACACATCTCACAGTTCAATGAAGAATGCTATGTTGAAACGAGGTTTCGATGTATGTATTGTTGATTGGATTGGCGAGATGTTATCAAAATGAGAAATATCAGCCAACCTTGGAAGCTCATCAATAAGTGTAAGAGCAGTAAAAGGGTGTCCCCAAGGAGGCGTACTATCACCTCTATTGTGGTCTTTAATCGTTGATGATCTTCTCAAACAACTGGAGGCTCGAAGCTTCGAAATAGTTGGCTTCGCGGATGATATAGCTATATTGTTGAGAGGAAAATACTGTGTTATTTCTAACCGAATGCAAATTGCCCTAATTTCATCACACTATGATGTGAAAAAGAAGGATTAAACATAAATCTTTCAAAGGCCATATTGGTGGCGTTTACAAGGAGAAGAAATCATTCTTTGAAAATTTTTAACCCCCCTCCCCCCATGTGATTTATTGTGGTCATTTGGCAGACCCCCTCCCTATGACCACGTGGTTTTGTTTCAAGTACAAAAAATATATATATAAAAAAACCTTATATAACTAAAACATATGGTTAATCTGATCAATTTTGAAGATGGACAATTTCAACTTATTCAAAATCAAACTAAACCCAGCATGGAAATTATAAATTTTCCTGAATTCGAACATTTTGATGATGTTATCATGTTGTAATGTTTATCAGGTATTAGGATATCTAGAACTCGCACACCTTCAATGCATCAGGAGGATACAAAAAAAATGTGGACACGTTATAAAAATTTCGAGGGAAATTCCCAAAATACCCCTATATTTTTTATTTTTTTTATTTCTTTATTAGTGATTTTTTAAATAATTATAAAGTTTATCACTGAATATCCTTATAGATTCCTAAGAGTATTTGGGACCTTTCGTAGCTCTGGAGGTACTGGAAATTCTTAAGATATATTAACCTCAGCGAAGCATCTGAACTGAACTCTTACAACAAAAAGTTTATCAGAGAATCACAAAATTAATATTTAATCTTATAGATGCAAATCAAACCTCCTACTGTTGATTCTTTTGAGTAGCATCCCTGTCCAGTATTGTTCTCAGAATCATCAAATTAGTTTACCTTCCAATATTAATAGGTTTTTCTAAGGGCATACAAGATTCTATGATTCTAATCAGAACCGTAACACAATGTCCTTTATATTCCTTTGCCTGAATTATACTGTTTTGGCTTAAAATGCAAGTTTTCATTTTAAATCTACAGTCTTTAATATCTTTGGGTTCCTTCTGGTATTCTAGAATTTATTGTTATATTTTGGTATTTTGCCCTTTCCGGACGCTTTTTTTCATGGATTTAACGTACATATTTAGGGTTTTCCACTCGATCTTGCCAAAACTAGTATAGAAAGAACTGAAAAGTCGTATTTTTTCGGGTGTTACAGGCCAAACTGCTCTGAAGTACATATCCTCGAAAGTATCAAAAATCAGGTCAAGAAACAAAATGTCCTAAGCTGAAAATATATTCACAAATATCTATGTTATCATAAGACATGATATTACGGAGTTTTGAACCAAGTCCTGAACGATGTATCCGTGAATTGCTAAGCATACAAGCAGGTCCATTGAGCCGATGCGATTTCATTTATTACATCCATGAGTCGATGTTCTAAGATACGATATCGACTAAAATAAAAACTCAGCCTAAAAAAATAAAAAAAGATATTAAGTTTTCTACAAATAATGCAAAATTTCCATAAACAATTAAGAATTTTCCACAAAACGAAAATAAATTAATACTTTTTAAACCAAAAAGTGCAAATAGAAAAAAAATAAAGAAATCAAAATATTCCACGGAAAAATACAAACATTTCATAAATAAATCAATATTAGCAATAAATAATTTCAAAATTTTCCACAAAATAAATATTTTTTTACCAAAAACTAAAACCTTTCCACGAAAAATCAATAAAGAGCATTGAAAAAAAAGTAAATTTTCCGTTAAAGAATATAAAAAAAACAATTTTCATAGATTACCCCTTCTTTAAAAGCGTTTGAAGTTCATGGAAAATGTTATCAATGTCAAAGCAATCAATTTTTAGTATGTTTTTAATGTAAATTATCTTATTTTTATTGCTCTTTATTGATGTGAAAGAAGCCCAGCATTGCCCAGGTGTTGCAAATGTCACAATGAATTATTTGCAGCACCGCACTCTAGATAAATTTCCGTGCGTTTGTTTTGTTTTCCTCAACAGCTGACCCAAAATTGTATTTTAATGACATTTCCCCGTTAAATGTTTGCACATACAAACCTTGCGGATCCCAAATCAAATCGGTTATGGAAAAATCTTGCAAATCGGTCAACTCGTTCGTGAGTTAAATCGTCAAGAAGGATATCTCAACTCATTTTTATTATATAGAGATATTGTGGAAAAATATTTTTTTTTTTTTTTGAAAAAATATTCATTTTGTGAAAAATTTTGTAATTGTTCTTTGCTAATATTGATTTATTCATGAAAATTTTGTATTTTTTTCGTGGAACATTTTAATTATGGAAAATTATTATTTCATAATTGCAATTTTTGCTTTTACAAGTTCTAATTTATTATTGTTTTGTGGAAAGTTTTCAACTATTTATGGAAATTTTGCATTATTTGTAGTAATTCTATATTTATTTAATACTCATGCTCTGATTTCTTTATTAGGAATTTCCTATTTTATTATGGAAAATTTCTGGCTCATCTCCCAAAATATCTAATTCTTCATTGAAATTTTAATTTGATATCCACTTGTGGAAGCCAATGATGCCATACTAAAAATATTTTCTCGGTCAATCTGATGGTTCTTTCGAATAATTTTCCTACATCTCGAATATGCTTCAGTCAATGGTTCTTTCATAAGCGACTCATAGAGGAATGAATATATTATAGACCAATTATTATTTTGGAGTTCGGATCATTTGATTTATCCAATTAACCAACTTATGAATGATGTATGATATAATATCCCAGTAGGTCCATTGGGTTGATATGACTTCAATTATTATTTATATAAGCTACTACAGACTTTTTAGGTTATACAAACCGTTCTGGAAGTCGTGATGTTTGAACTACTAAATCATTCAAGTCCGTGAACCCAGTGTTTCTAAGACCCTACAATAAAAGTTGGCGAACAAACCTTATTGTCATTGTGCAACTTGATGTTGACTCAAGATAATTTTGTTTACCTTGTCTCTTTAGATCTCATGTTAATGGAAATTAGAATCATATGCTTATTGCATCGGATTGGGTATATACCGATGATGAGGACATTGCAAATGTCTTGATTGATCTGGTAGATATCGTGGGCTAAACTTGAGAACGTTTTGGAGTACCTTGAGCATCTCGTATATCTGAATATTAATTACTGGCTTAACGTTCAGGATAAACGATTATCTTATGGAAAATTATTATTTCATAATTGCAATCAAATCTGAAATCTGAATCTGACAAAATCTGAAGCTATTTTCGCTGCAAAGATTATACTAGGAGAAATTGATGCACCTAGTATTTTAAGCAATATTAATTTTTCGGCTCCCTCTCGTTCCCTTCGCTCTTTCAACACTCTTGCATTGCCTTTTAGACGTACAAACTATGGAAAAAGCGATCCTATTTATAAAGTTTGTGCCGCGTTCAATAAGTTTTCCCATTGTTTTGATTTTACATGTAATAGTGGTTCGTTCAAAAGAAGAATTGATAGTGTTAGGAATCTTGAACTTGAAATGAGTACCGTATGAGTACCGAAAATATGATAGTTTTTTTTTTTTTTAACTAATTTTATTTGCTAATTATCTAATACATGCATTCATCTCTTAGACTAGGTGTTCCGTGTTTTATTAACACTATCATCCTTATTTGCTATGTTACGCTTTTAGTTATTATTAATACATTACAATTGCCTCTGGCAGTTAGAATTTTTTCCTCTGGTTGAATTGAACCATGTAGGAATTACAATGTTTTCAACTTAAACTAAACTTAACCTATTTTATACTAAGGGTACAAGGAGTTAATCGTTGCAATAGAAGATTGCAACGATTTTTGTCTAAAATTGGAAATTATTTTGTTGGACATTTGTTGCAATGTCTCAATATTAGAAATTCTATGAAGTTCATTGGTACTATACCACGGAGGCAACTTCAGAATCATTTTCAAAATTTTATTTTGAATCCTCTGGAGTGCCTTCTTTCTGGTATTGCAGCAACTAGCCCATATTGGCACAGCATACAACATGGCAGGTCTAAAATTTGTTTGTAAATCAAAAGTTTGTTCTTAAGACAAAGTTTTGATTTTCTGTTTATAAGTGGATATAGGCACTTAATATATTTGTTACATTTGGCTTGAAGGCCTTCAATGTGATTTTTAAAAGTTAATTTTTGATCTAGCAGAAGTCCTAAATATTTAGCTTCGCTAGACCAATTAATTGGAACCCCATTCATAGTGACAATATGTCTGCTAGAAGGTTTCAAATAAGAAGCTCTCGGCTTATGTGGGAAAATTATAAGCTGAGTTTTGGAAGCATTCAGGGAAATTTTCCATTTTTGCAAGTAAGTGGAGAAAATATCCAAACTTTTTGCAATCTACTACAAATGACACGAAGGCTTCGCCCTTTGGCTGAAAGGCCCGTGGCATCTGCAAACAAAGATTTTTGACACCCTGGTGGTAAATCAGGTAAGTCAGAAGTAAAAATGTTATACAATATGGGCCCCAGTATGCTGCCTTGGGGGACACCAGCCCTTACAGGTAATCTATCAGATTTAGTATTCTGATAGTTTACCTGCAGCGAGCGATCTGATAAATAATTTTGGATCAGTTTAATGATGTACAGAGGAAAATTAAAATTCATCAATTTTACAATCAAACCTTCATGCCAAACACTGTCAAATGCTTTCTCTATATCAAGAAGAGCAACTCCAGTCAAATATCCTTCAGATTTGTTGAGCCGAATTAAGTTCGTAACTCTTAATAACTGATGAGTGGTTGAATGTCCATGGCGAAAACCAAATTGCTCATCAGCAAAAATAGAATTGTCATTAATATGAACCATCATTCTATTTAAAATAATCTTTCAAACAGTTTGCTTATTGAAGAAAGCAAACTGATTGAGCGACGAGAAGCCTCAGCTGGATTTTTGTCCGGCTTCAAAATTGGAACAACTTTGGCGTTTTTCCATTTATCTGGAAAGTATGCCAATTGAAAACATTTGTTAAATAAATTAACCAAAAGGATAAGGAGCACTCAGGATGTTTTTGATAAGTATGTAGAAAATACCATCATCACCCAGGGCTTTCATATTTTAAATTTTCTAGTAATAGATCTCACTTCATCCAAATTGGTTTCCCAACGAAGGGTCAAAACATTCTCTTGATTGAGAATGTCTTCGAAGCTCCGTGTAACCTGATCCTCAATTGGACTAGTGAGACCTAGACTAAAATTATGGGCACTCTCGAACTGCTGAGCAAGTTTTTGAGCCTTTTCGCCATTTGTTAATAAAATTTTATTTCCCTCTTTAAGCGCTGGAATTGGCTTTTGAGGTTTTTTAAGATTTTTTGTTAATTTCCAAAAGGGTTTCGAACTGGGATCCAACTTCGAGACATTATTCTCAAAGTTGGTATTTCTCAGAATAGCGAAACGTTTTTTAATTTCAATTTGCAAATCTCGCCAAATAACTTTCAACGCGGGATCGCGAGTTCTTTGGTATTGCCTTCTTCTCACATTTTTAAGACGGATCAGTAGCTGAAGATCGTCGTCAATAATAATGGAGTTGAATTTAACTTCACATTTCGGAATTGCAATGCCTCTGGCTTCGACAATTAAATTTGTCAAAGATACGAGAGCATTATCAATATCACTTTTGGTATCGAGAGGAATATCAACATCAAAATTCCTATCGATATACGTTTTGAGAGAATCCCAATCAGCTCTATGATAATTAAAAGTAGAGCTGATTGGATTATAAATGGCTTCTTGTGAGATTTCAAATGTCACAGGAAGGTGATCAAGTCAAAGTCAGCATGAGTTACCAATTGGCCACACAGCTGACTTGAATCCGTTAAAACTAAATCAATTGTAGAAGGATTTCGACTGGAAGAAAAACAAGTTGGTCCATTGGGATATTGAATAGTATAATATCCCGCAGAACAATCTTCAAATAAAATTTTACCATTGGAATTGCTTTGAGCATTATTCCATGAACGGTGTTTGGCATTGAAGTCACCAATTACGAAGAATTTTGATTTGTTGCGAGTCAGAATTTGAAGATCAGCTTTCAACAAATTCTTTTGCTGCCCATTGCATTGAAAAGGCAAGTAGGCTGCAATGAAGGAAAATTTGTTTCAACAGAAACTCCCAAGGTTTCAAAAACTTTGGTTTCAAACGAAGAAAATAATTTATGTTTGATACGTCTATTAATGACAATGGCGACCCCACCACAGGCGCTGTCAAGACGATCATTTCTGTAGATAAAATAGTTTGGATCTCTTTTAATGGAGAGTCCTGGTTTTAAATACGTTTCAGTTATAATGGCAATATGCACATTATGAACTGAAAGGAAGTTGAATAATTCATCTTCCTTACCCTTTAGAGAGCGGGCATTCAATTTAGAACTTTCACACAATTATTTGGATCCATTGAAACGGAGTCCGATAACAATTTTTGTGTGTACTTTATACCAACCTGAACAGCTTCAGGAATGGTATTTGCTTTGAACATTGCATCAATCATGTGATGCAATTGTTCAGTTAAAAATCAAAATCAGAAGCCGTCATGCTACCTGAATCGGCAACATGACCGTTATTTACCGTTGGGACATGGGTATAAACCTCATTTTGAGAAGAGAAATTTGGTCTACCAGCAGCGATGTTTGCATACGTAGGTACATTGGAAAAATTGGAATTTACTGAAGTGCTTGCTACCCGTTGACGAGCGGCAAAATTTGTTTGTGAATTGTGGTGGGTATGAATTGCTCGACCGGTAACCGGTTTCGAAATTTGAGCGTTTGAAAAATTTCTACCCGTCGAATCTGGGATCCGATTGGAATTTATAACTCCTTTATAACGTTCCTAGTTCCAAACGTGGCTAGGAAACTCCCAGGGTCGTTTTATGCGAAATTGTTGACAGTTCAGTATACATGCAAACTCAGCATAAACGCAACATAATTTTTGAATGAACTTAAAGGGTGTTCATTTACTAGGGTTGGAACTGAATAGCTATCACAATCGAACGTTTTCGAACTTTTGGAAGACGTCAAGAAGCGAGGGGTGAGAAACTATCTCTTAACGAAGTTTGCATCGAATTAAGGACGATATTTAGCAAATTGTGTGCCTTTCAAGAAATTCTAATTTCTATCTCCAAAGATAACTAGGCTTTTCTGGGGTAATACAACATGCTGACAAACATTATTTATTTGAACTATTGTTACCTAGTTTTGTTATACTTCCGTGATCACGAATTTTCCTATCATAACTTCTGATACACAATTTGGCTTTTTCCGGATTACTGTGGGTCGTGGACTGACTTATGGAGCTGCTGGGGAACCACTGAATGGTATTGGCGATCGTCGATATCGCCCGCCCTACTGGCGTGTCAGATCGTGCCAGGTCGAAGTAATGGGTTGTTCCTTTAGTTATTGATGAGGAACCTCTGGCTCGGCTTGCCGCCCGGAAAGTCGAATGGATGGAAAGCTGATTCGATTATCCGTTTCGCCAGATGGGAATTCTCGGGATTTCTTTAGTGGTCCGGAACAAGATGGCGTCTTCCACAATGGCGTCGAATACTACCGCTGGACAAACTACTGACCGACACTGGTCTCGAGGTATAGCATTGGACTCTCCTTGTAATGTCGAAGACCCCTCTTCTGCATTTGCCTCCAATGGAGAACAAGCAGGGTAGATTTCTGGCTCAGGGGAATCTGGGAAAATGGGAAGGTCCCGTCGGGAAGATTTGTCCACGTGGGCCGCCTGGTCTGTGGATTTGGGCCTAAATAAACGGAAAAAGGCCGTGTTTGGCCTATTCAGGTCAGTATTAGTAACCTGACAAAATACCATTCGAAGGTTTTTCAAGCATCCTGGTAAATTACCTTTTTCCGCTGGGTTTTATTGCACACCGTTCTCTCAGAAGGCAAATTGTTTCCGTCAGTCACACAGTACCCTATATGTCATACTAACTTTTAGGTTATGTTTTTAGCTTTTACAATTAACATTTAGTTTACCTTTATTTTTAATTTCACTACTAACAACTAGTTTTATTTTTAACAATCGTAATACTTTTAAGGACCAATAATCTAAAAGATTTAGAACAGAAAATTACTAAAAAAGCACACTTATTTTTCAACTTTCACTACCTCGAATTATAACACGCGCCGCGCACTTCTAACTTCTTCGAAGTCTTGAGCCAGAAAGAAGGAATTAGTTTGGTTGAGATAGCAAGAAGTCCCTTTTTCTATAAATCTCTGTTTACATCATTATTCTGACAATCCCTCTATCATCCATATCGAGAATCATATTACATTTTATGAACTGAGATTTCTGTATCCGGTTCACCTTAAAATGCTTCGAAAATGAATTCCCGTGACCTCATACATAGATGGCAGCACCTAACCCATTGGACCAGTGGCGTATAAAGGAGATCACACAAATACCCGCATTTGGTGGAGCCAATGCTTAAATATCTGAAACCATCGGTTACAATACCCCTCCGACCGGGTTGAAGAAAAGTATTGCCTTGATTTTTAAATATAATAAGCTAGATGATCTTTGATTTTCCACTTTTTACTCTGGGTAAAAATAGTAAATATCATACCGGCCCTCTTTAACATCTCTTCTATGTTTTTCTCTTCCGTCTCCAGAAGAGCAAATGAATAGATGAACTTTGCAACTGTCAATCAGAATATCGGAATGAACTTTGTTTTGGAAACAGTCAGTCTCCGCCTTATTTACGTAAATTTCATCAATCCGCGGAATTTCATCACGTTTGAGCGCTCCAAAACGGGTTGGATTCGGTTTAATATTGTTCGCTAATCGGTTTTGATGACATTATTTGTTCGCGGGAATCCAACTACGATAAAGATTCCACAGATCAAGCAATTCAATTCTGACGGTAAGTATTTTTATTCCCTACAAGCGACTGCCCAATATAACTTTCGCTCATTCCTCTTCTCTTCTTTTCAGGTTGTTTACTTTTTATCGTCTCATCTGGTCTGCAGCCCAGTGACAATCAAATATGAATGGACCTTCTCTTCAGCTAAGTATTCAATTATGTGAACGTCAATGATTCATTGACAAAATTGTGAATGGATTCTGCTAATAATCGTAAATTTTTCTTTTCTTTTCAGGTGCCTGGCTTCAAATCGGCGGCGGAGAAGACTCCGAGGGATTTGCCCAAGTCATCGATCAGCTCGTAGGAACTGGTACCCACCCGTGCAAGGAACATAACATGGTGCTAGTTTGGCGTTGAATTTGTCTATTGCTGAGGACTGTTTAAAGTTCCTTTTATAGACTTTTTGACCAACTACATATACCGGTGCGAGCTTCCTCCTACGCAAATTATAATATTGTGAGTTCTTCCTATACTGTTTGTCTAGATTTTTAATTACCAAATCGCGAATAAACTGATCTATTTGAACTTTGCTCTTCAGCCTTTGCTCATCCGAAATATCTATCATATCCCGGTCTACTCGATGTTCGTCTCCTCTACCTATTACCTCATGTCCAAATAGTACTTTGTATGGAGAAAATCCTGTTGAACTATGCGGTGTGGTGTTCAGAACGTGCTCTACTTCAGAAATCCTACTGTCCCATAGAGTTTGATTTGTCCTGACATACGTCCGCACACAAGCGTTTACGGTTCGATTCAACCTTTCCACAGGGTTGGCCTGGCTGTGGTGTCTCGAATTTGCCCAATGTTGAATGCGGTATTTTCTAAAGGGCTTTAAACTCTTTCGACAGAAAGGTCGAAGCATTGTCCGATATCAGACACTCTGGGACTCCATAACGACGAAACCAGCTTTCTTCGAGAATTTTGATTACGGATTGAGTGGAAATCTTGCGAACGGGAAACAGTAAGCAGTATTTCGAGAAAAGATCCATCACTATAAGAAGGTGACAGTTTCCTGTTTTACTTCTGGGTAGTGATTGGATATAATCCAGAGCAATTATCTGGAAGGGCTTCGAGGTCACTCTCTGTTGTCCCATGACAGGATGTTGGGATTGATTGCTTGGCTTTCTTTCTTGGCAAATCGTGCATTTCTGAATGTACGTCTTAATTTCTTGAGCCATTTGGGGCCAATAGTATTTCTTACGTATTTTAGCTAGAGTTTTCTCATAGCCCAAGTGAACAGCCTCATCGTGTTCTTCGTATAGAACCTTATCTCGCAACTCAAAAGGAACACAAATTTTCCATTCAAAACGGTAATCTATATCACCAGGGTTGGCAACGAACTTTTTTAGCACTCCCTTTTCTAGGCGGAAGTCTTTAAAACTTTCGGGATCTTCTTCAACCTTGCGAATTAGGTGTCGGTACCAATCTGACTTCGCCGTTTGGACACTGATCTCTTCTACCGCCCTGGACAGAGCATCAGGAACGATATTATCTACCCCCTTACGATGTTTGATTTCCATATCGTGTTTCTGGAGCTCTAGACTCCATCGACATAGGCGAGAAGATGTTTTCCAGCTACTTCGTAGAATAAACGTTAAAGCAGAGGCGTCTGTGATTACAGTGAATCGTGATCCCTCAATGTAACACCTGAACTTCTCAAGAGAACTCAGGACAGCCAGGGCCTCCTTTTCGGTGGCCGCGTATCACCAATTGTGTTGTGCTGAGTTTCTGCGAAAAATATGCTATAGGTTTATCAATTCCGTCATATGGTTGCGTTAGCACCCCTGCTATTGCCGTATCACTGGCATCGCAGTGGATGCTGAACGGCTTAGTAAAGTCAGGGTTTGTCAGAATTGGTGCACTTATTAGTACCTCCTTAATTCTGACAAAAGAGGCTTCAGCTTTGTCATTCCATTTGATCGATTTGGGATGATCTTTGAGTAGATCTGTCAATGGTCGTACAATTTCACTGAAGGTCGCTATAAAGCGCCTAT
The DNA here is from genome assembly GCF_024139115.2 of Armigeres subalbatus. Taxonomy (NCBI): domain Eukaryota; kingdom Metazoa; phylum Arthropoda; class Insecta; order Diptera; family Culicidae; genus Armigeres; species Armigeres subalbatus. The sequence goes on from NC_085141.1 coordinate 189,760,450, forward strand.
AATAATTGCACATACCAATAAATCTACGTAGGGCCCGAAGGGATTTTGGTCGTTCAAAATTGACAATGGACTCTACCCTGTCCGGGTTTGGACGGAGTCCGTTCTTTCCAAGGATGTACCCCAGATACGGTACTTCAGACACGCAGAACTTGGATTTTTGCAAGTTAATAGATAAGTTCGCCTCTCTTAGTCTAGACGCCAACTGTTTGAGCCGCTCCAGGTGCTCTTCAAACGTGTTGCTTATCACGATTATGTCATCAAGATAAACAAACACGTTTGGTTCCATTTCACTTCCTCCTAAGACCCGGTCCATCAGTCGCGACAAGGTTGCCGGACTGTTCACCAGGCCAAAGGGCATACGAGTAAAATGGAACAGCCCTCTTCCCAACACTGAAAACGCGGTGTACTTTCGAGAGCGTGGGTGCAGGGGTACCTGCAGAAACGCTTTCGAAAGATCGATGGTGGAAATGTATTTACTAGGACCTAACCTACTGAGAATTCTGTCAGCGTGTGGGAGAGGGTAAGAGTCCCGGATTGTGCGCTCGTTGAGCTTCCGGGCGTCTAGGCAGAGGCGAACTGAACCGTCGGGCTTGTCCACCGGGACCAGCCTTAGAGCCCAATCGCTATACGACCTTTCTATGATGCCACATTTTAACATAGAGTCAAGCTCTTGATTGATCTTGTCCTGACGAGCAGGAGATGTTGGAAAAGGATTTATCCGTACCGAAGGAAGCTTCTTGGCTTCATCTGTTAACTCGATCCTATGGTTAATCATTGTCGTGGTTTCCAATTGACCTTCCACGGCGGGTTTAAACAAGGTTTTGATCTCTTCCAATTTTTCTAACTGTTCTTCGGTTAGGGTAGATTCTACCACTTGGTCGTTCATCTCCTCTACTGACATTGGATTTTGTGAAGACATCATCGTGGGTACTATTCCGAACGATTGCCAAAAATCTGATCCCAATATCAACTGCCGTTTGACAGATGGAATCACTAACGCCGATACCATTTTTGTGATAGTGCCAAACGTGATGGGCAACTCTACGCAGCCGGTCACGTCCAGCTTTTGGCCACTGGCAGTAGTTATATCTACATGCACCGGGCGTAAAGTTAATTTACATGCTCTGATAAGTGCATTTGCACCGCAACCTAAAACACTCCTATTTGCTCCACTGTCCAGTAAGCCTACTCTTGGTATTCCTAAAATTTCCACCTTGACAAACGGTCTATCGTCGTTTGCCATTTTCAAGAAATGTTCACTAATTTCAATGTTCGAGGAATGCATGTATTCTTCGTTTTCTACTCGTCTCAAATTGTTATTTAAAAATAAAGAATCGACTTCTGATTTTACTGGGGACTTACTACTGTCCTGCACATCCGTCTGCCCCTTTAGACGGGTGTCTACGCGTTTTTTGCACACCACGGGCAGGACTTTGTGTCAACTTGGTAGAACCCACACTTGTAGCAAAATTTGTGCTTGGGAGCTCTACACTCGGATTGGTGATGCCCTTCTAAACGACAATTCCAACAAATACCTGGGGGAGGTGGTCTATACTTTTCTATTAGAACCTTCAAACCATCGGTAGGACTATTACCTCCTTTAGCTTTCGTCTGCGGTTCTTCAGCACGGGGAGTCGGTTTGAACATCTTCTCCTCCGCGGGTTTATATGACTCTTTTAGAACTGGACGACCTTTATCCGAACGATTCGCTTCCATGCCTTGTTTTGGTTTGTAGCCTGTCTTCAATTCATTCACCTGGGCCCGATTCTTGGGCAGCTTGATCGTCCTGATTACGGGTTTCATATTTGAACCAAAAGTGGCATCAAGCTTCCGTCCGAAGGTTTTGAGATCCGCCAGATTATCTATCTGAGCGGCTACGATATGCCCTTTGTAATCGGCTCGGAGGTTACGAAACACTATTTCAAATTTTTTCTTCTCTGAGATCGGTTTCGTCAGAGAGTTAAATATTTTCTGAATGTCGAAAAAGAAATCCTGAAATTTTCTTTCGACCTTTGTTTCCTGTCAATCGCTCTGACCTCACTTACGTGGTCATGGTCAGGGCTCAAAAACTCCTTTTTCATTTCCGCCACTAACTCTTGCCAAGTGGTGAATTCTTCGGATTCCACTCCCGACATAAACCACAGCTTCGCAAGTCCGGAAAATAAGTGTATTGCTGAGCGGAATAGTTCCTTCTCGGAAACATTTTCCGACTTGGCATAAAATTCAACTTCTCGTATAAACTTCATCAAATCTCGACCCCCATCCCTACCATCATAGCGCAAGTTCCATTCAGAAACTGGTCTACTCCGCCTTGTATGTGACCTTCGGGGTCTGGCTTTCGACCTTCTGGGTGGAGAAACAGACGATGAGTCTGAATCTTGTTCTGAAACTTCGCGTGTAGCAGACAATGCAAATCGTCTAAGTACTCTTTCGTGTTCCTGTGAACTGGGACGGCCTACTCCTGATCCCGACGGCTGTGAATTCACAGGAGCAACCAACGATGAAGTTGGCACGTGCTCTAAAGTTGATTGTAGTTGTCGTCTAGGACGATTACTGGTAGGATTCGCATGTTCCTCATTCCCATTATCCTGTTCACCTACGTCTGTATCCTCCGTTTGTGTCTCTCGCGATACGCTCTGTGCTTTAGAGTGTCCTGCCTGACCTAACTGTAGTTGCGATATCGAATTAGTTATCTGCAACATCACTTCCTTTCGAATCTCCTCTAATGGAGTGAACAATGTAAAGTAAGTATTGTACAATTGCCGAACGTTGCTAAGCAATTTATCCAGATCCTCTAAATCTTCGTCTTTTTCTGCGGCGGCTTGAATAGTTAAACACCGGGCAAAATAGTGCACCAGACGTGTCTTCAATGCATCCTTAACTCCTTCAAAGTGTTTTCTTTTCTCTAGATAATCACTAATTTCCTTCACCGACCTATCAATAAGAGCTATTTCTCCGTCAATATTCCGTCCCTCACAATTTCCAAAATCTATGTCGCTCAGGTCTCTTTTATCCTTTTTCATCGTCTCTCTAAGACGTCTTTTAAGTGCTCCTAGACTTTCGTTCTTCTCAAATGCTACTGTCCGAATCTCAAGTTCGAACTCAACCTCTTCCTTCTCCAAATGATGGACGAGTAGGGTCCTGTACTTCGAACCTATCTCGGATTCCATGTCGGGGATTTATCGGATGATTGAAACTTTTCGATGGTAATGAGTGTTCGAATCACGGCCAGATCAACGTCTGTGCCCTTTTCAGACTCACTCTTCTATCCAACAGTACTCACCCTTCTCAGTCTCGATCTTTCAATCGGACTCCAGGACAGTTTTCAAAACGGCCTCTGTGATTCTAGGGCTCACCAATTACCGTCGAAAAGCTCAAAACACCACGAAAAACCACTAAAACCGATCAACCTGCAATTGAAAGTGCTACCAAAATAATGCCACCAAAACAAATCAGCTATTTGATGTTTACGCGGCCAGGGGCTTTCAATTCTAAATTTGATAACCTATATTGAATAGCAAGCGTTCTAATTTGACGTTCGACGAACGCAAAGAAAACCTTAAAACAGTTTTATGCTGTTTTTTTCTCCCTCTACCGGGTACGGAAAGATCTGTAACCGATTTGCAAAACAGTGAATGTCAAAACTTTTTATGTGGGCGCCAATTTATAACTCCTTTATAACGTTCCTAGTTCCAAACGTGGCTAGGAAACTCCCAGGGTCGTTTTATGCGAAATTGTTGACAGTTCAGTATACATGCAAACTCAGCATAAACGCAACATAATTTTTGAATGAACTTAAAGGGTGTTCATTTACTAGGGTTGGAACTGAATAGCTATCACAATCGAACGTTTTCGAACTTTTGGAAGACGTCAAGAAGCGAGGGGTGAGAAACTATCTCTTAACGAAGTTTGCATCGAATTAAGGACGATATTTAGCAAATTGTGTGCCTTTCAAGAAATTCTAATTTCTATCTCCAAAGATAACTAGGCTTTTCTGGGGTAATACAACATGCTGACAAACATTATTTATTTGAACTATTGTTACCTAGTTTTGTTATACTTCCGTGATCACGAATTTTCCTATCATAACTTCTGATACACAATTTGGCTTATTACTAATAAAAATAACCAGCGCGACTTACGGTTTTTTCCGGATTACTGTGGGTCGTGGACTGACTTATGGAGCTGCTGGGGAACCACTGAATGGTATTGGCGATCGTCGATATCGCCCGCCCTACTGGCGTGTCAGATCGTGCCAGGTCGAAGTAATGGGTTGTTCCTTTAGTTATTGATGAGGAACCTCTGGCTCGGCTTGCCGCCCGGAAAGTCGAATGGATGGAAAGCTGATTCGATTATCCGTTTCGCCAGGTGGGAATTCTCGGGATTTCTTTAGTGGTCCGGAACAAGATGGCGTCTTCCACAATGGCGTCGAATACTACCGCTGGACAAACTACTGACCGACACTGGTCTCGAGGTATAGCATTGGACTCTCCCTTGTAATGTCGAAGACCCCTCTTCTGCATTTGCCTCCAATGGAGAACAAGCAGGGTAGATTTCTGGCTCAGGGGAATCTGAGAAAATGGGAAGGTCCAGTCGGGAAGATTTGTCCACGTGGGCCGCCTGGTCTGTGGATTTGGGCCTAAATAAACGGAAAAAGGCCGTGTTTGGCCTATTCAGGTCGGTATTAGTAACCTGACAAAGTACCATTCGAAGGTTTTTTCAAGCATCCTGGTAAATTACCTTTTTCCGCTGGGTTTTATTGCACACCGTTCTCTCAGAAGGCAAATTGTTTCCGTCAGTCACACAGTACCCTATATGTCATACTAGCTTTTAGGTTATGTTTTTAGCTTCAAAATTAACATTTAGTTTACCTTTATTTTTAATTTCGCTACAAACAACTAGTTTTATTGTTAACAATCGTAATACTTTTAAGGACCAATAACCTAAAAGATTTAGAAAAGAAAATTACTAAAAAAGCACACTTATTTTTCCACTTCCACTACCTCGAATTATAACATGCGCCGCGCACTTCTAACTTCTTCGAAGTCTTGAGCCAGAAAGAAGGAATTAGTTTGGTTTGATGAAGTTGAGCGACGGTCGACCCTAACGTTATACACGACGGCGCGCCTCTCTAATGCGTGCCTCTCTAGTGCACATCTTGCGTGCACCTCTTTTTATTATATACCTTTAGTATTGTTTTCGTTTTGACGTTTTGATTAATAAAGTTGTAACTCGTGACCGCGTGTGCTTTTTTATTCACGAGATATATTTCCGGAGTTCATGGCCACTATCTTTCGCCAACTACGTTGTTCCGTTGCGTCGGAGTATCCCCCAGTCCCATAGGTTATGGGCCCAGTGGAGGTTGCGCGAAAGTAGTGTTTTCGGTTCGGTAAAAACGCGAAAAAGTTTTCGGTCGGTGCGGCAAAGTTTTATTTTCTTCTGTCGAACGTGTCGTTGCGTGATCGTGTGTTGGTGTGCAGGATGGAAGCGATCAACAAATTTACCAAACTGAACAACCAGAACTGGGCTTCTTGGAAGTTCAGAATGGAGATGATGTTGACCCGCGAGGAATTATGGTACGTCGTCGGAACGTCGAAGCCCAAAAATGGCGCAGCACAGTGGGACAAGGACGACAAAAAGGCTCGCGCTACCATGGGACTGTGTATCGACGAAAATCAATACAGCCTTGTGAAGACTGCTGCTACTGCCAAGGATTTTTGGGAGCAGTTGAGAACGTACCATGAAAAGGTCACCGTCACATCGAGAGTTTCTCTTCTGAAGAAACTTTGTAACCTGAACCTGCTCGAAGGAGGCGACCTGGAAAGCCATTTGTTCAGCGTAGAAGAGCTCTTCGAGAGGTTGCAGAACGCCGGTCAAGCCCTGGAAGAGTCCCTGAAGATAGCGATGATCCTGCGAAGTTTGCCGGATTCATACAGCGGACTCGTGACCGCGTTGGAGAGTCGACCCGACGAGGATCTAACGCTGCAGCTCGTTAAGTCAAAGATCCTGGACGAGTACGAGCGGCGTAAGGATCGTTCCGGTGGATCATCGAGTGACAACAAGGTCATGAAAGCGGGTGTAAAACAGAGTGCCTCTGCTGTGTCGGAGAAGACTTGCTTTCTGCAAAAGAAAGGGCACTTACGACGGAACTGCTGATTGTTCCAGGCGAAGCAGAAGCAGGACAGTGGTGAAGGCCAGAAGAGGGAAACCCCGAAAGCGAAGCAGGTAAGCAGTGCCGTGCTGTTTATGGTCGGATCGAACCACCGAGGCCAGTGGATTATTGACAGCGGCGCAAGCAGTCATATGACCAGCGATAGACGTTTTTTTGCAACGTTGGACGAGTCAAGCGCTCCTGACGTGTTCCTAGCAGACGGGACTGCTGTGAAGTCGGCTGGTTGCGGTGAAGGCAAGGTGTACGGGGTTGATGGACATGGTGGTACCGTGGAGATCACGCTGACTGATGTTCTCTATGTGCCGTCGTTGAATTGTGGATTGCTGTCTGTAACGAATTTGACCTCCAAGGGATTAACGGTGGTTTGCAAGGACAACTGCTGTGACATCTACGATGGTGACGGTAAGGTTGTTCGTTCGGGAAGCTTGTACCAGCTGAAGATTGTTGAGACGGATTTGCACGCTGGAACTGAAGATAAGCACCATAATGATTCTTGCCAACATCGATGGCATCGCCGATTCGGTCATAGGGACCCTTCGGTGGTGGATAAAATCGCCAAAGATAAGCTTGCAATAGGGTTTGAGGTTAAGGATTGTGGTATTCGACTTGCGTGCGAAGCGTGCATGGAAGGCAAGCTGTCACGTACACCGATCCCGAAGAAAGCCGAGCGGAAGTCGACACAGATTATGGATTTGGTGCATACAGACTTGTGTGGACCTATGGAAACGTCAACACCGAGTGGAAACAGGTTCCTTATGACACTTATTGACGACTATAGTCGATATTGCGTCGTGTACTTGCTATCAAAGAAATCTGAGGCCGCTGATAAGATTGTGGAGTATGTGCGTTACGTGGAGAATCTGTTCGGAAGGAAGCCACGCGTAATTCGATCCGACGGTGGCGGGGAGTATGCGAACGAAAAGCTGCGGAGTTTCTATGCGAAGGAAGGTATTCGCGCGCAGTTTACTACCGCGTATACCCCCCAACAGAACGGCGTAGCCGAACGACGCAACAGATATCTTCAAGAAATGGCCCGAACGATGCTCATAGACGCGGGGCTAGATAAAAAGTTCTGGGGCGAAGCGACGCTGACAGCTGCATACTTGCAGAACCGGCTTCCTTCGCGTTCAGTGGACGTCACTCCGTTCGAAAAATGGTTCGGCCGGAAACCCAACTTGGATCATCTGAGGGTGTATGGTTGCAAGGCATGGGTGCATATCCCCGACGTGAAACGGAAGAAGCTCGATAGCAAGGCGCGAAAGCTTACTTTCATCGGATACTCGGAGCAGCATAAGGCTTATCGGTTTGTAGATCTGACAACAGAGAAGGTTACGGTGAGCCGTGACGCAAAGTTCATGGAGATGGACGGCGAATCAGCGTCTCCGGAGAAGGCGCAGTGTGATCCTGTCGAGAACGAGGTTCAGTGGATTCCAGATGAAATTCCGAAGCGTGGCGCAGTGCCGAATGCTGAAGCGGACGAGGAAGTGGAGCCTATGGAGAGTGATGAAGAGGCTGAAGAAGATGAGTGCTATGATAGGTCGGAGAGTGAACAAAGTGAGACCGAACATTTCTTTGACGTGAGTGGTTCGTATTTGATGGACGACCCTCTTGATGTGAAAATTGAACCAGACAATGACTTTACTTCAGAGAGTGTTTCAGCGGACAGGGAACCATCGCGTCGGAATCGTGGAAAGATGCCCGGACGTTACTCCGATTTCGTAGTGGGTGTGGCTACGCAGCTAATGGCTGAACCAGTTAGCTACAGTGAGGCAGTGAAGTGTCCTGAGAGTGAATCGTGGAAGCGAGCGATGAAAGATGAACTCCAGTCGCACGCGCAAAACGGTACTTGGGAGCTGTGTGACCTTCCTCCGGGGAAGAAACTGATCGGTAGCCGCTGGGTTTTCAAGGCAAAGTGCAATGAAGCGGGCGAAGTTGTGAGGTTCAAGGCACGGATTGTGGCACAGGGCTACAGGCAGCAACACGGCATAGATTTTGAAGAAGTATTTGCCCCTGTTACCCGGCACGCCACACTGCGGACGTTGCTGGCGCTGGGCGGGAGGCACGGCCTGCATTTGAAGCATCTGGATGTTAAAACAGCCTACCTCTACGGCGACGTCGATGAGGAACTGTATATGCGTCAGCCACCGGGCTATGCAGTTCAAGGACAGGAGGAGAAAGTGTGTCGTCTACGCCGCAGTATCTACGGCTTGAAGCAAAGCGCGAGATGCTGGAACCGAAAGTTGACAGAAGTGTTGAGGAGCTTGGGATTTAAGGCTAGCACAGCGGATCCCTGCTTGTTTGTTGCTGAGCGCAAAGGGAAGAAGATCTACTTAATTGTGTATGTCGACGATTTTCTTGTTGGCTGTGCGGATGAAGGAGCGATATCTCAGGTTTTTGAGCAGATGAAGCGACACTTCGAAATTAATTGGCTTGGAGATGCAAGGTTCTTCTTAGGAATGGAAATCGAGCGAGATTCGGATGGTATCTACAGTCTGAGTGTGAAGTCGTATATAGAAAAGCTGATTTCAAAGCTGGGATTCGGACAAGCAAAGGCGGCGAAGACACCGATGGACCAGGGATACTTGAAAGACCGTTCGGAAAGTACACCTATGGAGGATGGCACGATGTATCGTAGTGTTGTTGGTGCGTTGTTGTACGTAGCTACTTGTGGACGTCCTGACATAGCAACGAGTGCTTCGATATTGGGCCGTAAGTTTAGCAATCCAAACGATCTAGACTGGACGGCTGCCAAACGGGTTGTCCGTTTTCTGAAAGGGACTAAGGATTGGAAGCTGAGACTTGGCGACGGGAAATGTAACGTGATCGAGGCTTTTTCGGACGCTGATTGGGCCGGCGATGCCCAAACGCGGAAATCTATGACCGGTTTCGTGGTATTTTACTATGGAGGAGCTGTATCATGGACTAGCAGGCGTCAAGATTGCGTCAGTCTGTCGACAATGGAAGCCGAGTATGTGGCGCTTGGCGAGACATGCCAAGAAGTTCTGTGGATGCGACGTTTGCTGGCAGACCTAGGCGAGAAACAGGCAGAACCCACCGTCGTCTACGAGGATAATCAGGGATGCTTGAGTTTCGTGACATCTGAACGGACCAGTAAGAGGAGCAAGCATATTGAGACGAAGCAGTGTTTTGTACGAGACCTCTGCGAACGACGGCTGGTGCAGTTGCGGTATTGCCCAACCGAGACGATGAAGGCAGACATCCTAACCAAGCCACTTGGGGCGGTCAAGCATCATCAATTGGCAGAGCTGCTGGGGCTAGGAGGAGTCTAAGGGCTTACCGTCGAGGAGGAGTGATGAAGTTGAGCGACGGTCGACCCTAACGTTATACACGACGGCGCGCCTCTCTAATGCGTGCCTCTCTAGTGCACATCTTGCGTGCACCTCTTTTTATTATATACCTTTAGTATTGTTTTCGTTTTGACGTTTTGATTAATAAAGTTGTAACTCGTGACCGCGTGTGCTTTTTTATTCACGAGATATATTTCCGGAGTTCATGGCCACTATCTTTCGCCAACTACGTTGTTCCGTTGCGTCGGAGTATCCCCCAGTCCCATATGGTTGAGATAGCAAGAAGTCCCTTTTTCTATAAATCTCTGTTTACATCATTATTCTGACAATCCCTCTATCATCCATATCGAGAATCATATTACATTTTATGAACTGAGATTTCTGTATCCGGTTCACCTTAAAATGCTTCGAAAATGAATTCCCGTGACCTCCTACATAGATGGCAGCACCTAACCCATTGGACCAGTGGCGTATAAAGGAGATCACACAAATACCCGCATTTGGTGGAGCCAATGCTTAAATATCTGAAACCATCGGTTACAAATTTCCCGTCATCAATTTTGCACGGGAATTCAAAACTTTTTTGCGTGAAGGGCATTCCCAGAAATTGGATTTATGATTGCCCCCACAGTTTGCGCACTTAAATTTATTGGAATCTTCTCTCACAGGACATGCGTCTTTGGCGTGAGAGGTTCCACCACAAATCATGCATTTAGCATCCATGTGACAATGTTTGGTTCCATGACCCCACTTTTGGCACTTACGGCACTGGGTAGGGTTTTGGAAATTTCCCCCAGGCCTGCGAAAATGTTCCCATGTAACACGGACATGAGACATAATACAGGCCTTTTCCAAACTTTTCATATTATTTAGTTCACTTTTGTTAAAATGAACTAAATAAAATTCTTGAGAAATGCCCCTTGGACTGGTGAAAATCCAAGTAATTGAGAAATTTCAATTTTAATCTCATCCAGTGATTTGTCATCACTGGGGAGACCTTTCAAGACGACTTTGAACAATCGCTCAGTTTTGTCGTCGTATGTGAAGAATTTATGGCGCTTCTCAGTTAAATAGTGAAGAAGACGTTTGCGATCGTCAAAGGATCCCGCCAAAACGCGGCAGTCACCCTTCCTAGCAATCTGAAATGAAACCTTGATCCCCTGAAGGTTACTCAAAATCTCATTCCGGAAGCCAGAAAACTCGGCAACAGATACCACAATTGGTGGAATCCTTTGCTTTTTCGCATGAATCGAATCACGCTAGAGGTAGATTCGATTTGCTCAATTTCATCATTAATCAAATCGAACTGATTGCTCAGTTCGATTGGAGAAGAATTATTTCCGATATTAGAGTTAGAAGGAATATCTGAATTCTCCAGTTTCCTTCTATTTTTTCCGCGCTTGGGCAGGACGGTCTTGAAACCATTTTTCTTTGAAGGAAGCGGAGAATTCAGAGACTCCCCCTTCCTCTTGTTTTTGTTAATACTCATTGCTGAGCGTGAGGACATGACCTTCTAAGAGGTTTTTTCCCAGAATGGTGTCCCTGCAGGATTACCACCGCTTGTCGGAATTTTACTTCCGCAAACGGGTCCAACGTAAAACGAAGGCACGGGTCCTTGCAAAGATCGTAACGGGATCAGTGGGTACAAATAGCGCTAAGAAGCACCGTTGAAATTAAAATAGCTTCGGGTAGTATTAAAAACTTCCTTCCGCAAAGAGAGAAAGAACCGCACAGCACGAAAGCACGATGCGGTCTGATAGTGTTACACTCCAAATAATCTAAACGTTGTTTCCACCTGAATTTTCAGGTACATTTTACGTGCACACGTAGCTGCAAATGCTTCAGAAAATTCAGGTGAAACTTACGTGTCCGATTAATTCTATCCAAAACTCAGGTAGAACTTACCTGATTTTCAAGTAGAATGAAATTTCTATCGGAAAATCAGGTAAAAGTTACGTGAATTTCAAGTGGAAAAAATCTACGTATTTTTTCAGGTGGAAAGAACGTGCAGATTTTTTTGGGTGTAGGAATAATGATAGTTAGCGTTAGTTTTCATGTTCAATTAGACAGATAAGTGTTCGTTGAATGTACATTGTTGTAATTTTTGTTTAAAAGATGCAGGTTTTTTTAACAAGCTCTGCTTGTTTTTCCTGCCAGAACAGATAACAACATCAATAAATAAATTAAATTATGACTCATCTTATCTGAGTGTTCAGAAGAATGGCTGAAGAAAATGGTGGCCTATCTCTCTTTTGTGATTTTATAGACAATCTAAAACGCTGGGCATATATGACCCATCCGTCCTGAAAGGGTTGAAATTTGTTTTGGAATTCAATTTGAATCGTTATTATTACACTATTTTTTAACCTAGATTGTTTTAGGAGTTGGAGTGTTTTTTTCTAGAACACTGCCACTTTTTTCATATCGCAGGAATCTCCTTAGCTCTAAGACCCTTTTATGAATTTAAAAGCATTTTATTTAGAATTTCATGTTGATTTTTTAAATGCAAGCTTCTCTATGTCATAACCTTTTTCATACGCACTACTAGAATTTTGTGCATTTAGAACATTGCACCTATTATTAAATTTTTCGATCAATTATCCTAATTGTTCAATATTATAAAGACTAGGCTTCTTAAGCCTACATTATTGCGTACATTTATTGCTTGGATTAATTTTAAATTCCAAGATCTTCTGAATTTTCAAGAATAATTATTCTGGAGTTGCAAGGAAAACCCTTCGGAATATTGACGAGAAATTTTTCAGAGTCTCCACGGAAAAATCTTTAGAATTTCAACGACACTTTTTTTTTCGAAATTCTGTGGAAGAGTTCCGAAAAATGTTCGGTTCGAACTAGAAGAATCCGTAGAAAGATCCGAAATGCATATTAACGATGAAAATTCCAATAAACATCCAGTATAAATTAGAAAAAAAAAATCCAGCTTATTTTTTTACAGAATCTCCGAAGATTTTTTTCATAATCCTGGGAAACTTTATTGAATCTTCATAGGAAATTCTTCCAAATTTCCAATGGAAATTTTTTTAAATTCCTGAGATTTTCCAGTATAAAATCGAAAAAAGTTCATCTGAAACACCAATAATGAATTTCCCGAGGAAATTCCGATGTGTTTACAAGTGAAAATAACGAAATAATTGTACCTTTGTTGTACATACTTGTAAAGGTTGTACTTTTGAAGCATTTCCAGTAGGAATTCCTTAAAAAATTAAATCAAAATTTTAAAGATTTTCTGATGAATTAGGTAATTTTCTGTGAAAATTCCTTAAAATTTCTAAATCATTTCCTGTGCATCTTTGCATGGTAAAGATTTAAAGCAATGTTTAGCTGATGTTACAAAGAAATCAAAATAACTTCCCGAAGAAGAATGAATTCCCGGTGAAAATTTGAAAGAATTTATGGTGCAAATTCAAAAATTATAAACCTTGAGAATTCTAAAGGTTTATTCTTTAAAAATCCAAAGAATTTTTTGAAGATAATCCATAGACTCTTCCGTGGAAATTCTAAATAATGCCTCTAATAGAAAAAATACTTGAAAAATAAAATGTGATAGAATTCACAAAGAACGTAAAAAAGTACATATTCCAGAAAACTTTTCATTTCAAAATTCCAAATTTAAAAAAAAATCAACGGAAATATCAAAGTGTTTCATGTGGCATTGGCTGTTTAATATCTCTTGGAAATTCGAAAGAGTTTTTCTTGAAAAATTTAGAAGTATTCTTCTTCTTCTATGGCTCCACATTCCATCTGGAAGTTGGTCTACTTTTCAACTTATTATATTCTATAAGCATTTCCTCAGTTATAAATTGAATGCATTAATATGCCAGCCATTGCACGATCTTGTGTAGCAAGTACGATGTATACACTATACCTAGGGTGTCGAGAATGTTTCCCACCCGAAAACATCCTAGACAGGAACGAGAATCGAACTCGCCATCTCCAGATGGGCAATCCTACGCCTTTGCTCGCAAGGCTAACTGGAGACTGAACATTTTGAAGTGTACTCCTTAAAACTTCTTTTGGAAATGAAGGAGAATTTCTGTAGAAGATTCGGAAGAACTTGTCGAAGAAATTCATTAGAATGTAAAAAATATATGAAAATATGAACAATTTTTTTTACACCGAAAATTATATGTATTTCCCACGGGACTGCGTTGAATTTTCAGACAGAATTCACATGGAAATTTTTTCGGAGTCTTAAGGAAAATTTTTCGGAATTTACACTGGAGATGTTTTGTTTTTGGGCCCCTCCTTAGCCGTGCGGTAAGACGCGCGGCTACAAAGCAAGACCATGCTGAGGGTGGCTGGGTTCGATTCCCAGTGCCGGTCTAGGCAATTTTCGGATTGGAAATCGTCTCGACTTCCCTGGGCATAAAAGTATCATCGTGCTAGCCTCATGATATACGAATGCAAAAATGGTAACCTGGCTTAGAAAGCTCGCAGTTAATAACTGTGCAAGTGCTTAATGAACACTAAGCTGTGAGGCGGCTCTGTCCCAGTGTGGGGATGTAATGCCAATAAGAAGAAGAAGAAGAAGTTTTGTTTTTCTTTTCATTAACGAATTGTAGCAAAATTTCCAAGCAAAATTTTTCAGTGGGAAGCGCTCAAAAATCATTCGGAATGCCAGCACTTTATAAGGATTGTATAAAGTAATGTCAACGTTTTTACGAGAAATTTCTTTACTGGATTTTACCTGAATATCCACAAGAAATTCTTTTGAAGTTTTTTCTTGGATTATTGTAAAAACATGAACATTTTTCAAAATTGTAGCTGCAGTCCGCGGATGCAAAAGTGTCGGCGGCGTGATGCCAAAAACCATCTGCAGCGGAGACGTGGTGGTTTCTGGACGGCCCCAGACTACAAATGCTTTATTGATAAGTAATGCGACATTCATTAAAAAGTGGGGACTAAAGCCAAAAATGATTCAATGGATTTATACGGCGATTGTGAAATCCATAATTTTATATGCCGCATTAATATGGTGGCCAAAAACAAAAGAAAGGGTGGTTCAGAAAAAGAGATTGGCTACTCTTTCAATAACTGGTGCAATGAGAAGCACGCCGAATAAAGCGCTAGACGCTTTGTTCCACGTGCTACCATTGGATCAAATTTATTCAGTTAGGAGCAGAGAAGAGTGCTTTGAAGATCAAAAGAGATTCAAACCTCTTCGAAGGTGACCTTAAAGGACATCCTAGTATTCTGAACAAAATAAATCTCATCTCTCTGAACAAAATATCAACTCACTTCTCACAAACAATGATGACTGGATGAGGAGAAGATACAATTTTTATCGTTGTTTTGATGTAATTAATCTTGAGCGAAATACATGGGCAAACAGTGGACCAAATCTTCGCTCAGGATCTATTGTATTTTACACCGATGGTTCAAAGCTGAACAATCAAGTTGGAGCAGGCGGACTGGGCCAGGGATAAATATTTCAATTCCCATGGGCAAATGGCCAACTGTTTTCCAAGCTGAAGTTCAGGCTATTCGTGAATGCTCTAAATTATGCTTATGTAGAAATTACAGACCTTCAAAAATTTGCATAATGACTGACAGTCAAGCAGCATTGGATGCTTTGAAATCAGCAACATGCAGATCTAAACTCGTTTGGGAATATGTTCAGTCACTCCAAACCTTGGGTAGTCGTAACAAAGTGAACCTGTATTGGATTCCTGGTCATTATGGCATTGAAGACAATGAACAAGCTGATATGCTGGCCAGACTTGGTTCATCTCGACAATTCATAGGTTCCGAACCATTTTGTGGTGGATCTGCGTGTTCTCTTCGAATGGAACTAAAAATCTTGGGAACGTTCTAAAATAAAGGACATCTGGAAAACACCTTGATTACGAGGCAGTCAAAACGTTTCATCACATCAAACGTATTTATCACTTGCAAAATTGTAGATCTTTCAAAAAAAGATCATAACAGGCCATTACCCGAGCCGATATCACTTGAATCTGTTAGGAAAACTTCAAGATGATGTATGTCGTTTCTGCGGCCTCGGAAGACTCGGAACATCTGTTATGCCATTGTCCGGCAATTTTTAGAAAGAGATTACAGTTCTTCAACAAGAGCTGATAGAACTCTCAGAAGTTTGGAGAACAAGTCCCAATATGGTAGTACGATTCATCAGAACCATAATACCGTATTGGGATAACGCTGGTAGTCAAGGTAATGCAATTGCTCTAAATAGTAATGATGCGTCAACTTGACAAAGCTAGATCAAATGGGGCATATATCACAATAGATCTAATAAATGGTCGCAGTGATTAAAATACCCAATAAGGAAAAAAAGGTAAAAATCATTTAGTACCTTTAAATATTTGTAAACCATTATACTATGTGAATGTGGCATTTTTGTATTACATAATGAAAATAATAGTAATATACAAAAAGTTATAGTTTTGATATAACTTTCAACGTCTGTTTGCCCAACATTCTGGAGCAACGCTAGCATACTGTCCGCAAAACTTGCACTGGAACACTCAGTTGGGCAACAAAATAACTTTTTTTCAGTGGTTCATATGATATAAAATTGCTTTCATCTTCAAAAATGTAACGTTTTTCGAAAATATTTTCACTGGTCAAAACGCCCCAATGTAGGCAGGACGATATGCCCTTACCAACTGGACACAAGCGCGGCGAGCTTGCACCAGTTGTTTATATGGCAACTATTGAAATTGAAATGGCACGGCAAATGCTGGGTAAAGCGTACCATTGGTACTTCGTGGAATAAAAGGAATAAAATAGACCCCATCTCGCGGTCCTTAGCCTCTTACCCAGCAACTCCAATCCCTACCTCCTCGTGGTGCTGGCCGGGATACGAGCAACACTAGGGAAGATCGGATAACCAACCCCGGTGGGAACTATGGTCGTATGCTGACAGGGAAGGGGGGTTTGCTCCTCTCCGGAGGTGCAAAACTTTTTTTTTGTCTTTTCAACTATTATTATTTATTTTTATTTGTTATTATTATTATTTATTTTTTGTACTGTTTTCTCAGGGAGAAGGAAAACCACCTAATGTTAAGCTCCTTTCAAGCTTTTTCCTCCAGGAGGCACAAAACCTCTAATCTTTTCTCAAAAACAAGTTATTTTCACAAAATTACAATGCCATTTTTATATATCAGTATGATCGATGAAGGATGTTGGCAGCGTTGGCGTGATGAGTGCAGGCGGTGGGTGGCAGGTGGTTGGTGGCAGGTGGCGGGTAGCGGTGGGTGGCGATGGGCGGCGGCGAGCTGCGGAGGCGGATGAAAAGTATAAAATCGTATTTCTCACATTAGTAAGTGACAGAAACTGGTGGTGATTTTTGTTTTTGAAACGTTGAGTGCTCGAAGAACTTAAGCTCCCAGTGAGATTAAGATATCTCTTTGAAGGGAGCTTTAAAAAATGGTTTCCGAGTATTGCACTGGATTCGCTGGTCTACAGTATGTAGTTTCCAAGGTGGTTTTTAATCCATAATGTTACATTTCGTTTAAAAATGTGAGGATTTCGCTCGGATCTTATAGATACTGGAAGGGCATTGTATTTTGTTCTACCGTAGTATGTTTGGGATTTTTTCCCGTATTCGGTATTGGGGCGTTTCCTTGTTTCGTAACGGTGTGAATTGCGTTGAAGATGTTGATTGTGAAGCGCTGTTGGATTGTGGAGCAGTTTTTGAATTTGTACTAATGTTTGCAAATCTCGCAAGGCGCAACTGGTAATATTGATTGAGCTGCCTCGGAATAAAGGCTATAGGTGGAATACAATACGAACGCGTGAACGTTTCGATGGTATAAACTTGCATATTTTCCATAATATTCCGCATGTTGAACTGATAGTTTTCTGTAGTGTACTGATGTGATTATTCCAAGACAACGTGGGGTCAAGTGTAATTCCCAAGTGTTTGAAACTATCAACTTCATCAATTTTCGTGGAGTTCACCACTAGGTTTTCATTTCTTGAGATGATTAGGCGAGGCGAGTGGAATAAAACATACTTTGTTTTGGTCAGGTTTAACGATAACAGATTCTCCGAAAAGAACTCCTGAAGTTTTTCCAGACCTTGTCTCATTGAATTGACGATCTGGTCAGCGTTAGTACCGATGTATGAAATAGAGGTGTCATCGGCAAAAAGTCTTGGTTTTCCATGCAGGCGGAGATGCGGCAGATCATTGATATAAAGTAGGAATAAAAGTGGGCCTAAGTTACTACCCTGTGGTACTCCTACCGATAAACTTCTGTATCTGCCAGTCAGATAGCTGCGTATTAAACTGTTTGCTGTTCCTCTGATTCCATAGATATTGAGTTTCTGGAGAAGGATGTTATGGTCAATCGTGTCGAACGCTTTCTTGAGATCAAGAAATAGAACTCCGACTATCTTACGCTTATCCATTGCATCGTAAATTTCATCAACCAGTTCACTGGCTGCAATCAACGTATTAGAGCCAGCGCGAAAACCGTACTGGTGCTGATACAGGATATTATGAAGTCCAAGAAAATTAGTCAACCTGTCCACAATAAGTCGTTCGAGAACTTTGTTGAAAACCGATAAAACAGAAATCGGTCAGTAGTTAGTTGGATCCTTTTTAGAACCTGTCTTGTAAATGGGAATCACACGAGTGGTTTTCAAATAGTCCGGGTAGGAACTAGAATCTATACTTTCAATGAAAACATTCATTAGGATACTGGCGAAAAAGTCGTAATGGGTTTTTAGAATAGATGCAGGAATTCCATCCAGTCCAGCGCTTTTGCTGTTGTCCAGTTCTTTAATTATCACGATGACTTCTTGTTTTGTTGTGGGAATCAAGTGAATGGAGTTACTGATAGATTGTAGGCTTATGAATTTGTTGAAATCTCGCTGGCTAGGTATTCTGGAGGCTACTATTGAAGAACTCGTTGAAGATTTCGGCATCATGAGGGTCCTTAGTATTGCAGCTGCCATGCTCTAGTTCAATCTGTTGAGATTCATTAGAGTTACGGCCCAAAACATTATCTAACGTTTTCCAAATATTTCTTGGATTAGGGTCGCGTAACAGACTCTTGGCTTGCTGCTTAACACTCCGGAGTAATTTTGACACGTACATTAGTTGCTCTTGCAAGTGGCTATCACGGAGATATCTCTTGCTTCTGCTTAAGGTCCTGTCTTTCAGCTGCATAAGTTTCCAGAGATCGAAGGTCATCCAGGGACAAGGTCCCTTAATTTTCGCTTGCACTGTAATTTTTCTCGAGCATTTTTCTTTCAAACCCTGATACAGCTTAATGACGTATTGCAAGTTTTCTGTTGCGGGTGCTTGAGGGAGATTTTGAATCGCCATTGTGAACTCTTCATTGAGTTTAGTGTGATCGATTATAATTTTCTCCAAGCTACGGGTACAGATAGCCCTAGTATTCTGGAACGTTGAGAGTATGAAACAATGATCACTAATGTCAGAGTATATTGTTTCATTGACGACGTGATCGAGAAGAACATTTGAACAGGTGACATGATCCAGGATATTATTACTTGTTGGGAACGTGTTTGTAACTTTGAAATTGTAACAATTCAACAATGTTAAATATTCCTCAGTCAACCTATATTAATATCACCAACCACGATGCAAGATGACCCATATTTAGTAGAAGACAGAACTGCGTCCAGCGTTTACGCGGGTCCAGTGCTCCCAAAAAAACTTGAATCTTACTGAGCGTCTGTTCTCCGTGTCAGGATCGGCTCATAACAGCGTCTGTTCTCCATGTTAGGGACGGCTGATCATCGTCCGAGTGCCAGCGAGGGACTCTAAGTGAACCTGTGCACCATGGTCCTCCGAGAATAAGAAGGAATGGTCCTCCTCCTTTTATTGGAACAGGGAAAAGCCCCTGGGAGTGTTATTCCAAGTGAACCACTTCTCCCAAAGGCATAAAACCTACCCTTCTTTTCAAATTATTGGTACAATTCAGATGCACTTCTTCTTCTTCTTCTTATTGGCATTACATCCCCACACTGGGACAGAGCCGCCTCGCAGCTTAGTGTTCATTAAGCACTTCCACAGTTATTAACTGCGAGGTTTCTAAGCCAGGTTACCATTTTTGCATTCGTATATCATGAGGCAAGCACGATGATACTTTTATGCCCAGGGAAGTCGAGACAATTTCCAATCCGAAAATTGCCTAGACTGGCACCGGGAATCGAACCCAGCCACCCTCGGCATGGTCTTGCTTTGTAGCCGCGCATCTTACCGCAGATACCTTAATTCAGATGCACTACCAATGAGAAAAAGATAGCTTTAAAGGAAGTGCGATAACTAACATAACTTATTAATCGATAACTAACTAACTATTGAATCGATGGATTAGAAAAAAAAGGAAAAGGAAAATAAAAAAAGTTTTGTAGTATGAATGCCTGGTAGTGATTCCCTAGTAACATTTTGGTTTTATGCTGGTTTCATCACACTCTTGCAGAGTAAATTACGGTCTTCAAGAGTGTTTTAAAACTTAAAATGTTACTTGGGATTGCTTTGACACAGCGGTATCATTGGATGTCCTCGGCGGTGGTGCAATCACCTTGATAATGAGGTAACAATGGGTTTGTTAAAGCTGGTTGTAGTAGTTTGGCGTGACGAAGCGGAGTTAAGAAGTAGTCCAGTTCCTGGGAAGTTTGCGTGCCGTTCACGCGAGAAATCAGGTGCGTCGAGACGATGGTAGATCAGTAAGATGATGCAAAGCTCGGCTGGTCTACAAATGGTTTTAACTTCGTTATGGGCGTAGTATCACTGGCTTCGGCCAGACATATACCAGTATTTGTTACCTGTCAGGGAAGCAGGGTCTACCACTGGCCGAATGTGACGATGACGGAAGCATTGTTGTTTCGCGTGACAAGAAGGAGTTATGAGTAGTCCAGTTCCTGGGAAGTTGGCGTGCCGTTGACTGACAGGGTGGCAGGAAGCAATGAGGCGATGTAAAGCTTGATCGAGACACCGCTGAAACGCGAACACGCTGCAGTTCGACGGCGAAATATTACATCAAATATTGACTAAGGTTGTTTCTTAGTAGCTGCTTCACAGCAATTTTGAACTTCCTTAAATTGTGCTCGGATTTCAGAGCCGTGGGTAAAGCATTGTATCGAAAATTTCCATAATAAGAGAACGATTTTTTCCCAGTTTCTGTGTTTCTACGTTGGTCCGATTTCTGGTTTCATGTGAGTGATCATGTCTTCGGAGAATGTAGTTGTGATGGAACTTGGTATTGTATAGTAGATTCTGCATGGTAACCAGTCTCTAGCTCACGCAAGGCTAAGATTGGACTGATGGACGGGGCTGCATTTGAATACACCCGATACTGTTTTCACACGGATTTTTTTTACACGGCCGTGTAAAAAAAATCCCATACACAATTTTTGCAAAGTTGCTCCATTTTGCATGATTCGTTGAGAAATCATAAAACTTTTTTTACACGGATTTTCAAATTTTGTACTGAAAACTTTTTTTACACGGAACGCATCCCCCGTGTAAAAAAAGAATCGGGTGTGCAGGTATGGTAGATATGTAGGTCAAAGGTAGCAGATAATTGTGGTTTATTATAAACTATTTTTAGGCAGCGATTTTGTGTAGATTGCAGTGGTTTCAAGACAGTTTTAGCGGCAGCTCCCTAGATAGACACTAAATATTGCAGTTTAGCCTGAACGAATGCTTGGTACATAGTGATGAGTTGTTTCGTTGGAAGGAATTTTGAGATTCTCCAGAATATTCCACAATATGAACTTATATTGCTCCTAAGATTGTCCACATGAGGCTTCCAACTTAGAGTTGGATCGAATATCAATCCTAGGTACTTGCAAGTCTCTACTTTTTTTTGTTGTTGTTGTGCCAACTGTAAGCTCTTCGTGGATAGCGTTTCTTTTTCGAGAATAAAACACCATGTAGTTCGTTTTTTCGAGGTTCAATGACAGTAAATTTTCAGCGAAAAACATCTGCAGTTTGCATATGTCTTCCCTCATCTGCATTATCAAGCAAGCAGGGCTATGTAACTTACTGGGGGCCAGGGCCGTGTTACTCCCAGCACTGGTGATACCCTCTTCAACAAGCCTCAGGGTCGGCTCTACGCTCGTGACACTCCGCGATAGTAAAACACTCGAGCTGTCTCATGAAAAACTCCCACTTTATTTCGTGTGCACTTTATTTTCCTCCTTGACCTCCTACTCCTTTCTTCCTTCTCGCGTCCGTCCTCAAACACCTTTTTCTTCCTTACTTCCTCACTTCTCTTTCTTCTTCGTTTTTCGGGGCCCCGCGCACTGCTACTCCGCTACCTGTAGACTCTTCGGTTTCTGCAACTGGGCAGGGGTGGATGTCAGCTTCTTCTCGGCGGACTGCAGCCTCTCGTGGACCCTCTGCCTGTGTCGTGCACCCCTCGAGTGTAGTGGCGAACTCGAGGCTTCAGCAGTCCGTGGACGTACTGAAAAAAACTGGTTTTATGGCGCACTTGGTGGACACACTCTCCTAGGGCAGGTATCGGGTTTCAGAACGGCGGGAAACCGCGATGGCGTTTTATAATAAAACCGCGAGGTCCTGGTGGCACAATAGGGACACAAGATGGCGATTAAAGGTCACATAGCGAACAGGGGCTAGCTTGGGGGTTTGTCTCAGCTAATGAGTAGTAGTTAATTACCTGGATGTCCAGATTTCCACTTCAAACGTTCTCTTCCACTTTCACTCTTTCGAATTTACCGACTATAACTTTTCTCTGCTTTTCCAAAACTATAACCGCAGACTATAACCTTCTAATCAACCTTTTTTCTCGACTATCACCAGGCTAATGATGAGTCGTTTCGTGATCGTTGACCCCCAAGCCTTTGGTCGTTGACCCGCTGACATCCATAAATTCCGCCACATGCTGCCCACCCAGTTCGCCACCCCCATGGCCACCCATTCGATGTTTTTCTCGGCGTCCATGGTGGTGAGTAGCGGTATCACTGTCGTCCTTTCATGGGGCAGTGTAGTGTTGGCTGCGTTCGAAGGGTTTGTGGGAGCAGGAACATTTAACACTTAACAACCACGATTATTTTCCCTTTGTTACGGGAGTAAATTTGCTAGAATTTCGCCGAATTGGTCTCTGTTCTGAACAGGACACTTGCAGTGCGGCAGCGACTACGACCGACGACTTTACGGTGGATTCCCGACGGTTAGAAGTAGTTTTCGGACCGCGTTAAAGAACGAGCGCTTACTTTACTGTTCGATGGTTTGTATTCAACTCAGATTGTGTAATTCGTGTCTTCATGTGTGTGTGTGTCTAGCATGACTTTGGAGGTAAGGTATATAGGTGAACAAGGTAAGTTACAATTTGTTTTTGCAGGTATTTGTTAACAATTCAAAGTAATTCAATTTATTATTTCAGGTGATTATATAAGATGCCGTTCACAACATGCCGCCCGCCGTTGAAACCGTCCGTTTCAACTTATTACCACGTCTTTAGTTGATGTTGACGTCGATGTGTCCACTGGTTCATCTCCCGACTCGATCGGGAGAATAGCGACCTCCGTGATTGCCCTCTTGTATTGGCCAGAAGCTGTCCTAACCACAACAACTCGGACTCGTCCGTCCGAACCGGTGAAAGTTTCGATGATGCGCCCGAGGGGCCATTGTAGAGGCGGGTAGTTGTCGAGCTTCAGCAGTACTAGTTGACCCTTACGAATGTCTACGGATGGGCGCCTCCATTTGCTGCGCTGTTGTAGTTGGCTAACGTAGTCTCGTGACCAGCAGCGCCACAGGTCCTGAACAGAGCGTTGCATGTCCTGCAAACGGGTGACGCGATTAGGGGACAGGTGAAGTAGGTCCGGCTCAGCAATGGAGACAGTAGGCTCCTCAATCAAGAAATGCCCTGGAGTCAGAGCGGACAGGTCATCAGGGGAGTCGGACATGGAAACGAGGGGACGGGAGTTCAAGACGGACTGAATCTGGGCTACGACAGTAAGGAGTTGGTCCATGGAGAAGGCCTTCTGTCCCATGATGCGACGAAAGTGGTACTTAAAGGATTTCACTCCGCTTTCCCAGATGCCTTCGAAGTGTGGAGAGCGGGCAGGGATGAAGCGAAACGTGATGCCATTCCCTGCGCAGTACTCGCCCCATTCTTTGAACTTGACTTGTTGCTGGAACTCCTTTCGTAGCTTGCGTAGCTCGCGATCCGCTCCGACGAATGTGGTCGCGTTGTCGCAATGCAATTCGAAGACACGGCCGCGATACGCGATAAAACGTTTGACGGCGTTGATGCACGCGGCGGTCGACAAGTCCGGCACGACCTCGAGGTGTACGGCCTTCACCACCAAACAAACGAACAACTATACGTAAACTTTTACCGACGAACCTTTCCCAATCAGCGGACGTACGAGAAACGGCCCACAGTAATCCATCCCAGAGTATGTAAAGGCTCGGGCTGGCTTAAGGCGAACTGATGGAAGAGGAGCCATGATCTGATTTGCTAGTGTAGGATTGCATCGGAAACAGGTGACGCACTGACGAACAACCCTACGAGCCAAGTCTCTACCCCGGAGTGGCCAAAACCGTTGACGAACTGTGGCGAGTAACAGCGAAGGTCCACCGTGAAGTGTTTGTAGATGTATGGACCTAGCTATCAACCAGCTAAGTTTGTGGTTTGCTGGCAGTAAAATCGGATGACGAGTGTCGAACGGTGCATTTAAGTTCTTTAAACGTCCGTCAATCCGAAGAAGTCCGAATTCGTCCATGAAAATATTCAAATTCTTGAGCGGTGATTTCGGTGCGATTTTGACAGCATTCTCCAAGTTGTTTCGGCTGTACAGACGAACTTCCGTTGGAAATTCTAGGCGTTGAGCAAGCCGTATCATCGACTTCAGTGCATAGTCAATTTCTACATGCGACAGAGATGACAGGACACGTTGATTTCTTGGAAGCTTGCAGTTGTTTCGAAATCTGAAGGTATAAGCGACGAATCGTGTTAGCTTGGCTAATTCAGAAAATTCGTTGAAGATCGTGGTGTTTTCTTGCATTGCATGGAGGGATACTAGTGAGCGCATCTCCTCCTCCAGATCCGATTTGGAAGGATCCGAAATCACGCGCTTTGGGGGAGGTGAGAAATTCTGGACCATGCCACCACAGCTTGTCGTTAAGAAGCTGGCTTGCAAGCATTCCTCGGGAGATGCGATCGGCAGAGTTCAGATCGGTCGGTACATGCATCCATTGAGAACCACTCGTCAGGCGTTGGATCTCCGCTACCCGATTTGATACAAAAACTTTCCAGGTATTCGATCTGGATTTGATCCAGTGAAGTGCGACTGTTGAGTCTGCTCAAAACGTAACTGTAGCGATCATGTTGGTATTAGTCAAAATATTGTGAACCAGTTGACTCCGAGGAAAGCTACATAGAGCTCCAAGCGTGGAATCGACTGTACACGGAGCGGCGCAACGCGAGATTTTGACGTGAGTAGATGTGAATGGAGCTGGCCTAGGTCATCCGTTGATACGATGTAGAAGCAACATTCGTATCTCTTTTGCGAGGCTTCGCAGAAACAATGAATCGAGTAGTTGCTGTTGGTGTTCCATAGAACTCTTCGTGAACTTCCAACAATTGAAGCTCTGTAATGTCGGTACGGTACTTTTTCCACCACACTGCTGCGTCTTCTGCAAGCTCAGCATCCCACGACAAGTCAGCTGCCCAGAGAGATTGAATGTACATCTTGGCATTCACTACCACTGGTCCGAGGAGCCCGAGTGGATCGAAAAGTTGAGACATCTCGGAAACCACAATTCGTTTAGTCACGATATCCAGTTCTGGGAGAGCAGGAACTTTGAATTTGAATACGTCCCGCTGGGGGAACCACAACAACCCTAAGGTTTTAACTGCCTGCGAACGATCGATCTCTAATTCTGCGGAAGTCTCCCATAACTCTTCGGGAACGTTGCTTAGAACTGTTGAATAGTTCGAAGCCCATTTTCGAAGTAGAAAACCAGCGGACTTCATAATTTCCGTCAGCTGCTTGCATGTTTCGACCATTGTATCGTGGTCGTCATGTCCGAAGATGACGTCATCTACGTAGGTACCTGTCAGTATCGCTGGTACCGCCAGTGGAAAGTGCAGTCCTTCGTCGATGGCCTGTTGTTTTAACACGCGTGCAGCATGGAATGGCGAACTTGCAAGACCATACGTGACAGTTTTCAATTGAAAAGTACGGATAGGTTCCGATTGCTTTCCACGCCAGAGAATTTGCTGAAATTGCCGGTCATCGGGATGGATCCATATCTGCCGGAACATTTTCTCTGCATCAGCTGTTATGACAAATCGTGGCAGACGGAAATTAACGACGATAGAAAAGAGGGTTGGCTGAACCGTTGGTCCGACGTAAAGTGCTTCATTCAGCGATAGCGAGGCTGCTCCACGACAGGAACCGTCGAATACCACCCGTGTTTTGGTGGTAGTACTGTCTGGGCGCTGGATGGCATGGTGGGGTAAGAAAAACTGTGAGCTACGCGGCGCGACGGAAACCGGCTCCATGTGACCCAACCTCTCATACTCCTCCAGGAACTCTGTATAACTGCGACGGAGATCTTCATCTGCGACAAATCTTTTCTCCATGTGTTGGAATCTCCGGAGCGCCGAGGTATACGAATCTCCAAGCATCGACACCTTTTCTTCCTTGAGCGGAAGTCGTACGACGTATCGGCCCGTCTCATCACGAGCGATGGTATTTTGGAAGTGATCTTCGCAAAGTTGTTCATCTGGAGTTAAAGCCTTACCATCATCAAAATTTTCAATCTCCCAAAACCGCTGAAGCTGCGTATCGAGGCTGTCTTCGACACCAATGTGGCAAGTCTGCGTTTTGTGGTTTCATTCATTGGCTGTTCTAGTTTTCCACAGACGATATATCCCAGAACCGTTTTTGTAGCTTAGGATAACCAGGAGTGATAAATATCTGCTCGTGTTGGAGAAGATCGAAGAACAGAGCAGCTCCAATAATGATATCCACACCTTGACTGATGTTGAATTGTGGATCAGCGAGTGGAGATGCCTTGGGATCCTCCAGCGAGAGATATCAATGTGGTGTCCCGGCAGCGAGACGGTAAGCTTCGGCAGCACGAGGCAGTCCAGTTCGGCGTTGAAGGATTCAAAACGAGAAGCGATCGATAGTTTCACAGCGTAGCGGACGTTGACGACGGATTGTCCGATGCCACTAACTGGCGAATTCAACTTGGTCCGCTTCAAACGAAGCTTTTGGCATAATGCTTCGGAAATAAAACTTGGCTGTGAACCGCTGTCTAACAGGGCTCTGGCGTGAACGTACTGGTTGTCTGCATCTTTCACCTTTATCACTGCTGTTGACAGAATAACCGTTGACTGCCAGAATTGGGTGTTCACTTCTGCACTTTGACAAGAGGTGGATGGAGAAACGAAATCAACCGACGTAAACGACGAATTTGGGAAAGGATGACCGCGCGACAACTGCGAACGAAACGACGACGTGACAGGTGGTGAGGCGACCGCGGGCCCTTCCGACGTAGAGCTTTCGATATGATTCGGAACGAAATGCGACAATTGACGAGGCGCCAAAGTGTTTGCTTCAGCGGGTTTGTTCGCAGCTACTAGCTGCCTTGTAGTTGCCACTGGTTGTGAACCAGAAGCCGACGAGAGAGGTGGCAAATGTAACATCGAGTGATGCTTCTTGCCGCAATTCTTGCAGGAACCACTGGAGCAATTCTTTGCTTGATGCGTCCCTTTCAAGCAATTAATACACAGCCCGTGCTTCTTCGTGACTTCAAACCTTTGTTGGGGAGAGAGCATTCGGAACTGTTCACACTGGAACAGGAAATGTGCCTGCTTGCAGCTAGCACACTTGGGCACATTGTCAGAAACAACATGTGAGACGACGGAACGTGATTTGGTTTGCCTTATCTCGGATTGGGTATTTGCCGATTGGGAGAGCTTAAGCGTTTGGATTATCCGCGATCTTCTGTGGATAAACTCGAGCAGGTCTTTGTACTTCGGGTAGTCTTCTTCATCGGAAACAAGTGTCTCCCACTCACGGAGTGTAACAGCATCAAGACATTGGCTCAATTTTTCAACTAGAAAGGAATTCCAATGATTCTCAGCACCTTCGAGTTTATCCAGCAACTGTACGTGACGATGGAACTCATCAGCAAGATCTGCAAGTCCCTATGCAGACTCTTTTCTCAGAGTAGGAATCGTAAGTAATGCAGACATGTGCCGCTTTACCAGCAAATTTGAATTTTCGAAGCGTTCTTTCAACAAGTTCCACGCTACGAGATAATTGTTAGCGGAAATCTCGAACGATGATATGAGGCGAGCTGCTTCGCCAGAAAGTGCAGCTCGCAAATAATGCATTTTTTGTACAGCCGTTAGTTGTACGCTCGAATGAATTAGCGAGACGAAAAGATCGCGGAATGACACCCAATCATCGAGATTCCCAGAGAACTCCTTCAATTTTATTTCAGGCAAACGAACGCTCGACGTAATGGGGACGGAAGCCAATAATGGTTGAGCAGGAGGGGTGGCGGAGGTACGGGTGCTTGTACGGGAAGTTTACCCTGTAACGAAGCCTTCAATTCAAAGTAAAGGGTTTGAAATTCTTCCCTTTCTTGCAAAAACTCTTCTTCCGCATCTTCAAGAATCTCAATTTCATCTTGTGTTTCCTCAAATTCTTGCCACAACGCATCAAGTCGTTGAATGCGTACGGGTAACTGATCATTTTTTGTGGCATCGAACGTGTCAGCAAACGATTTTATTAAATTTGCGGAACCCAAAATATTTGTCCGCCGACGATACAGAATTTTCAATTTTGTTTGCTTAGTCGCCTTCTTTGGGGGCGTCATTTTGGCCAAACCCTTCACCGAAAAAAGAAGTCAAGTACCTGTGTTTGCTGCTACCTGCTACAACCTTACCCCAACTTCTCCTTAGGGTCTGAGTACCTTCCGTGCTACGGCGCCAGACGAAGAAATACGATCCAAACAACTGCTACTGCTCCGATGGATGACGACGTTACGACGATGATGATGACAGTGCTCCACTATGAGTGCGCTTACCCTATTGCACTTGCGGGCGATGGTGATGATTCGACGAGAAGGCACAAATAGCAGATGATGATGATGATTTCTTGCGACCGACAGGTAAGACTGCAACAACGGCGACGACTGGATACTGTCCGTTGCTATTGTCCGTTCAGTGATGATGACGACGACGATATGATTCTAGTGTGCACTTGTTGACGACGATGACGATGAATCGATGGGAGCACGTGCTTAGCACTAACCGGCGACGATGCGATATCGACTCTCTGATGCAGATAGGCGGCAATAAATTGATGGTGCTGCTGCAACCGACGATAGGACCAGTTTCGTACCGCTGGGGTATCGAAAACGATGTAGACGACGTGATAGCTTTCTCCACACGTGGTGTTGAGGTTAGCCCAACAGACTGCAACCTCCTCCCGGGTTTCGGCACCAATGTTACGGGAGTAAATTTGCTAGAATTTCGCCGAATTGGTCTCTGTTCTGAACAGGACACTTGCAGTGCGGCAGCGACTACGACCGACGACTTTACGGTGGATTCCCGACGGTTAGAAGTAGTTTTCGGACCGCGTTAAAGAACGAGCGCTTACTTTACTGTTCGATGGTTTGTATTCAACTCGTGGTTTGGTTTGGTTTGTGGTTTGTGTAATTCGTGTCTTCATGTGTGTGTGTGTCTAGCATGACTTTGGAGGTAAGGTATATAGGTGGACAAGGTAAGTTACAATTTGTTTTTGCAGGTATTTGTTAACAATTCAAAGTAATTCAATTTATTATTTCAGGTGATTATATAAGATGCCGTTCACAACACCCTTTTTTACAATTTAAACGAATACAAAACGCGTAAAATATCACCAATCTTGGACAACACACTAGCACTTTTTTTTTAACTAGTTTTATTTGCTTATTATCTAATACATGCATTCATCTCTTAGACTAGGTGTTCCGTGTTTTCTTAACACTATCATCCTTATTTGCTATGTTATATTTTTAGTTATTATTAATACATTTCAATTGCCTCTGGCAGTTAGAATTTTTCCTCTGGTTAGATTGAGCCATGTAGAAATTACAATGTTTTCAACTTAAACTAATCTTAACCTATTTTATACTAAGGGTACAAGGAGTTAATCGTTGCAATAGAAGATTGCAACGATTTTTGGCTAAAATTGGAAATTATTATTTTTTTTATCTATCATTTATTTGGAAGGCTCATTTGCCGTGAAGCGTTACGGAGCCGGAATCATGTTTTTAAATACAGTTTATTATGATTCTTATACACTAATGTTAATTTTGGGGAACCGTAAGACTCGCGGTTTGGTCGAGGTTAGGGAATACAATAATATTGAAGGAAAGGAAGGGAATTTAGGGTGCTTAAATTAATTACATATGATGTTGATATTCAGTTGATATCATTGGCGATGTTTCACATCTGTAACGAGATAAACATTTTTTGGAAGACAGCAGCGAGAGGAAGACATACGAGTGGGATTTAACGGTAGACAACAAGAGGGAGACATTCTTAAAGGACTACGACAACGAAAGGGATGGGTGGTCGACGATTACAGTCTAACATCAGCCACTTTCAGAAAACGGTGGACAAGGGACATGTATTCGAGATCAAGACCCGCCAACACTTCCCTAATAGACTTCGGCTGTTTTCCTCGGACCCGCAGATATTCAGTTAGCGCAGATCTGGGGCCACGATGCTCCTCGCACGCCCACACGACATGGTCAATGTCTTGGTAATCCGCGCCACAAACACAGAGATTGCCTTCTGAGAGCCCCACTCGAAAAAGATGTGCATTTAAAGAGTAGTGATTGGACATTAGACGACACATGGTTCGAATGAAATCTCGTCCCAAATTCAATTTTTTGAACCATGGTCGCCTCGATACCTGTTGACGAATTGAATACAACCATCTACCCATCTCCCCATTTGCCCATTTTTGTTGCCAGCTGATCAAGGTTTCCTGACGAACTAATGAGAAAAATTCATCAAAGGTGATTTGTCGATCATAAATATCACCTTCCATAGCGCCCACCTTAGCCAAAGTGTCCGCTTTCTCATTGCCCGGAATCGAGCAAAGAGAATGGACCAAACCATGGTGATTGTGTAAGACCGTTTTGATAAAGCACTCAAAGCTTTCCGTATCCCATTCAGGAGATACGCTGAGTGCCTAACCGGTTTCATTGACCGAACAGCCTCCAAGGAACTTAGACTGTCGGTGAAGATGAAAAAGTGGTCAGGAGGTAGGGATGCGATTTGCTCGAGTGAATAGTGTATAGCTGCTAGCTCAGCAGTATACACGGAACAAGGCTCTTTGAGCTTAAAATAGGCGCTATGGAAAACGTTAAAAACACCGAAACCAGTGGAGTCATTCGATTTGGACCCATCTGTGAAAAAGCTTCTCTCCTGGCTGGCGTGCCCGTATTTGCATGCAAATAATGGAGGTATTACCACCGCACGAAGGAAGTCTGGTATTCCATGAACCTCCTGTTTCATGGACAGATCAAATGATACAGAGGAACTGTGGGGCAGCAGGGACTTTGTCCAAGGGCTTGACGACCCCTCCCCATGGCCACTGCCAGTTAGACCGGGACCATCGTCCCTAACCCCTAATCCCAAGGCGTCAAGCGACTCGTGCCGAGGGGATGCATGGCCAGGGGGGTGAAATAATAAGCTAGGCCTTTAACGGAGCCTGTGGGGTACCTGCCCAAGTAACATTCATACAGCTCTTTGGCATTCGATGTTATTTATTGTGGTTTTATTATGGCAATTGGCTTGCTCTCCAGTTTTGATAAAGCATTTACCACGCATGAATTATGATCCATCTTCAAGCTGTTGCCAAAACCTTTTGTGGCAGGTTATAAATTCCGAATACTATGAAGTTTTGAATATGAATTTATTAGAGCAGCCCTTGCCTTGATTAAACCTGTCTGGGAAGTATCATTAAAACTGTTTGGTGTTTGTTTTATTTGTCATGATGAAATACTTCTTAAACTCGTTTTGTAACTATAAAAGTTACTTTTAGCTTTACATCAGATCAATTGGCATTTGTGCTTGCTACATAAAGAGTCTTATAAAATCCAAACTCTGCAGCTCTGAAAAAAAAATCAAAACCAAAAAAGTGGGAAAGTGAAGACGAGTAGTAAGAGCTGAATCTTTCATTTTTTCAAAAGAAATAGCTCTGAAACATCACCACGCTGCTTGCTTACTCATAATATGCATGCAGACAAATTTTCAGCTTTATTAATCACCTTGATATAGAAATTTTCATTTCCGAAATCGCGAGGTGACAATTTTTTAAGAATGAAAGATAGAAGGAAAACACGGTGCGTAGACCCGCTCCAGTCACTATAAAAAATACACTTTTTCCATTAACGGTGGCACGGAAACATTTATTTATGTGTCCGACTGATAAAGCGCCGTCACCACTAGTGGAGTACTTCATGTTTTACTTACGTGCATCAATGATCAATTTGAATTCTTTACCCGTAACTTCTATCCATGCCTTCTGTTTTTTTTGTTTGGTAAACTTGAACTGTCAAATTTACTCTAGTTATGATCACCATATATGTCGAAAAATGACCATTCAGCATTTGTAACAGTCATTCGAACCTTCATACATGCCCTATCTAAACAGTATGATTTTATTATTGATTTCATCGAAGCAAAACAATGTAAATAAATAAATGGCGAAAAATCATCTCGGATGCCATCGCCATATTTTTTTCACTTTTTCAGATTAGGAGAGAATTTGAAATGAAATATCTATTAGCACTGCATTACATTTATGATTTTATATGACACTAGCAGACCCGACGAACTTCGTTTCGCCTAAAATTGATTAGTTCTCGAGTTATGCAGAAATTTCGGTTTCATTTGTATGGGAGCCCCCCTTTCCAAAGGAGGGAAGGGTCTCGAACCATCTTAAGAACCTTCCCCGACCCCAAAAACCTCTGCATATAAATTTTTACGCCGATCGGTTCAGTAGTTTCGGAGTCTATAAGGTTCAGACAGACAGAAATTCATTTTTATGTATATAGATTTTATAAACAATTTTTTTAAAGCGGGGTTTACTGAGAGCGCATCAGTTATATCGGAGTTTCGCACCATATGACGCAATAAATCTCATTTGGCACCAAAAATTGAAGCACTACACATCAAATCTGCTTCGAATATTTTTCTCGATGATTATAAATATTTCATTTCAATATTTGATTATGGCATTTCATGGATTCATGTACAATAAACTTTAATTTATTTTGTTGGGACTGAACGTATTTTATTATTTCATGTGAATGTTTGCATAAAGCTAGATCTAGAGATCTCCGCAGGGATCAAGATTAAATGGCTTAAAAAGGGTTTTAAATGGTGCCAACTGTCTTTTATAATGGTTTACAAATATATTACGAAAGGTTTTTGGTGCCTGATTCGTATTCGTGTTCAGTCATATTCCGATCTTGAAACCCGTCTTGCATTTACCCTTCAAAACCATTTCAAGAGTGGGCCAACTAGGCAGATACTACTCTTCAAGAGGTTGTGGTGTAAGCGATGAAGAATAAAATGCCTTGACTATGGTTTTATTGTTGTAGGATTCAAATACTCTTGCAGTAAATCATAAATCTAAAAATGTTACTTGGGTGGGCACCCTCCACAGTAATTGTCCCTTACCGCGTCATGCTGGGCTCTGGCGTGGTGGACCTCTTTTCCCGAGCAACTCGTTGGACCAAAATGGAAAACCAAGTCAATTCTTCAATTAGTGGTAGTAGTGTAGGCGACAACCCCTTCGCAAGAGGTGGGTTGTTCAGGTCTCCGCCTAGGAGGCCAGAGGCAATAGTCGGCAGCTCAGTGCGCAGCGCCAGCGTGGGTCACTCAACCTTCCTCTCGGCTATAAAAACGCCGGAAGGGGTTATTGACGGCCCATGGCTTGTGAAGGCGATGAACCGCAAACGCGATGGGCTTTCGGCCTTCGAGGTGGCGACGGAACAGCTGGACGCCATCATCGACTTTGCGTCATCGAAGCATAATATCAGCAAGGACCTCAAGAGGAGCTTGCAGAAACTTCGAATGCTGGACGCCAAGCTGGAGAGGGCGGTCGGGACGGCCAAGTGTAAACCCGTGAAATCGGTGGAGTCGAGGTCTACCCAGACTGAGGCCCAAGGATTCGCGGACTCGGGCAAGGTCGAGTCGACCGAAGGCGTGCCAGCGAAGAAGGTGGTGCCGAAGTCTACCCAGACTGAGGCCCAAGTATTTGCGTGCACGTCGGAGCAGACACAAAAACGGGGAGGACAGTCTCCAGGGGATGAGCTCCCTGGAGCCGCTCCAAACGCGGAGGGTTACTACCTCGAACAAGGGTAATGGGGCTGGGAAGCTGAACCTCGGTCAGGTACCTCCAAAACCGGGGGAGGAAGGACCTGGAAAGGTCCGTCCACTCAGGAAAGACGGTGGTAAGGGGTTACGGCGGCAGGCTGAAAGTTCTCAGCCGCACCAGACCAGGGAAATAGAGGGGGATGACGCCTCCTGGACCCTGGTCAAGAACAAGAGGAAACCGAAGACGTCAAGGGCCGAAAAGAAGGCCCAGGCGAATGAGGGTAGCAAGAAGTCAAGGGTAGGCGCCAATCGCTCCAGGGGCGATGCCCTAGTCATCACGGCGGACGAGGCTAAGTACTCGGATGTTTTGAAGGCGATGAGGAGTGACGTCAAGCTCGGTGAACTCGGCGCCGACGTACGTCGAATAAGACGTACCCGGATGGGCGAGATGATACTCGAGCTGAAGCGGGGCGTCTCGCAAAAGGGCGCCGCCTACAAGAAGTTGGCGGAGGAGGTCCTAGGCGAGACGGTCAAGGTGAGTGCCGACGGAGGTGAATCTAAGGGTTAAAGACCTGGACGAGATCACTGAAGTCGAAGAGCTCGTCACGGCACTGCGGCGACAGTGTGAAGTGGAGACGCCCACCGCAGCCGTTCGGCTACGGAAAGGTCCGGCAGGGACGCAGGTAGCATTGGTTCGGCTATCTGCAGCGGACGCCTCCAAGGTAGTCAAGTTAGGGAGCGTCAAGGTGGGATGGTCGGTATGCCCTGTGCGCATATACGAGCAACCCGAAGCTTGCTTCAAGTGCCTGGAACCGGGGCACAAGCAATGGGACTGCAAAGGCCCTGACAGAAGCAATCTCTGCCGACGCTGCGGATTGGAGGGACATAAGGCACAATGCTGCACGAACCCTCCCAATTGTTTGATTTGTTCCAGCAAAGCTGTGAACAGCAAGCACCCCATGGGGGCTCGATGTGCCCGGCGTTTAAGCGTGCTGCAAAATCAAAGTGCAGGTAAAGCAGCTGGCTTGCTCGGCTTCGCCCGAGTGTTTGGTGTGCGCAGGTTTAGAGGAAACGGCGGAACACGTGTTGTTCGTGTGCTCACGTTTTCGCGCAATGCGTGACCACATGCTTGCCTACCCGGACAACCTAGTTCGGAGGATGTGTAAAGACGAAGTTGGCTGGAACGCCGTTTTATCGGCTATCGCCCAAATCGTCTCGGAGCTACACAGAAGGTGGCGCGTGGACTCAAGGATGGCTAGTTCAGGCGCAAATAAGAGGTGGTCCAAGGGATCGGAGTCGGCTTCATGGGTCATACCGGTGGTCATGCTCTGTGGTCGAACTCGATCCTTTTATCGAACAAGTGGCCGCGCGAAGAACAACATGGTATCGTCGCTTTCGCGGCGTCGGTCAACTCAGGCGGGTTCCGAGCCCGAGGACGGAAAGGGGTCCTCGTCAAGGCTGGGGCAGGCGTAGGCCTCGCGTCGGCAAGTCCCTCTGTGTGCTGGCGAATAGGCCCTATCGCAGAAAGGGCAATTTGGGGTGCACGCGGCATCATCATTCTTGATACCAGTTGTGCAGAGGGAAGCAGGCGCGAAGTCGACCCTGCCCACCTTCCGAGGACATAGGGCGTGGTAAGGCCACCTGGAAAGCCGGCAATGCGCTGGCACGATACCATGGTGTTCTTCTAAAAAAGCGAGTCACGATGTTCGATGCTGCAAGGACACGCAGCTAACCTCGAGGGTGCGTCATGCACTGGCCCCTTTGAAGCATTACTTTCTGGTTGTACCGAAGGGACGATGGGCTTGGCGGCAATGGAAACGGTTTAGCTGGTCGGGGATGCAGCCCTGCCTCCCTCATTGGAGGTGGCCCCTAACCCAGCACTTCCTGGTCAACCCAGGATGTCTGTTGAGCAGATTCCCCCTCCATTGTTTAGGAAGAAAAAAAAAAGAAAAAAAAGAGGAACTGTAGGAGTCTAAGAAGTTAGCACGATTGGTGTCAACCGAAGATGGGCTTACCTCTAGCGTCATATACCAGTGGTAAATACTCATGAATCGAGATTGAGAATTTTGTTCAAGCAGCTTCTCAAAGTTGTTAATGACCAATGGATTGAGAACCTCACAACGGAGGAGGAACCGTAACGATAATTCCGCGAAACGATCTGTCAAAGGAAGTACTCCCGCAAGTACTTCTAAACTCATTGTATGAGTCGAATTCATACAACCCAACGCGATACGGAGACAGCGGTACTGAATCCTTTGAAGCTTCAGCAGTTTTTGCTGCGGACTGGAAGCAGAAGCTACCGTATTCGAGAACCGACAGAATTGTTGTTCGATATAACGTGATGAGATCTTCAGGGTGCGCTCCCCACCATGTTCCGGTTATTGTTCGCATGAAGTTGATTCGTTTCTGGCATTTTTGTGTCAGATACACAATGTGCTTCCCGAAGGTGCTTTTCGAGTCGAACCAGACCCCGAGGTATTTAGAAGACATGCTGTGAGTGATTGTCTTACCCATCAGTTGAAGAGGGAACTGTGCCGGATTATGTTTTTTTGAAAAGACAACCATCTCAGTTTTCTCCGGAGAGAATTCGATACCCAGCTTTAAAGCCCAAGTAGACAAATTGTCCAAAGTATCTTGCAATGGTCCTTGCAGATCAACCGCTGTTGGACCCGAAACGGATACAACACAATCATCTGCAAGCTGCCTTAACGAGCAATTTGGCATGAGACATTCATCAATATCTCTTACGTAAAATTGTAAAGAAGGGGACTCAAACATGAGCCCTGGGGGAGACCCATGTAGCTAATTCTTGAAGTTGCCAGGTCACCATGAGAAAAACTCATACGCTTCTCTGACAACAAATTGTACAAATAGTTGTTCAAAATTGGTGAAAAACCACACGAGTGGAGTTTGTCGGATAAGATATCGACGCAAACTGGATCAAAAGGCCCCTTAATGTCCAAAAACACTGAGCCCATTTGCTCTTTTTTAGCGAAAGTTAACTAAATTTCTGAAGAAAGCAACGCAAGACAGTCGTTCGTTCCCTTTCCCCTACGAAAACCAAATTGCGTATCTGACAACAAACCATTCGATTCAACCCATTTGTCTAGCCGGAAGAGAATCATCTTCTCCATCAGCTTCCGAATACACGACAGCATCGCGATAGGACGATATGAATGACAATCCGACGTAGGTTTTCCGGGCTTTTGGATGGCAATCACCCTCACTTGCCTCCAATCATCCGGAACAATGTTAGACTCCATGAACTGATTGAACAAATTCAATAAGCGCCTCTTCGCGACGTCTGGGAGTTTTGAGCAAATTGAACCTGATTCTATCTATCCCTGGAGCTGAATTGTTACATGAAAGGAGAGCAAGCGAGAATTCGATCATCGAAAAAGGGCGATCCATATCATCCCTGTTAGCAAAAGTATCACGTGATACTTGCTCCACTGGTACCGAGTCCGGACAAACTTTCTTTGCGAAGTCGAGTATCCACCGCGGCGAGCTTTCACGATCTTCGTTAAAGGACGACGCGTTGCGCATTCTCCTTCCGACGGTCCAAAGAGTTTTAATTGAAGTCTCCCGCGACAAGCCTTCAACGAAAGTGCGCCAATATCCGCGTTTCTTCACTTTCACCAGCTTCTTGAACTGGACTTCAAGCGCGACGTACCGTTTGTGAAGAAGAATCGACCCGTTTTTCCGGAAATCTTTAAACGCAGGGGATTTCTCACGACAGAGTTGTGTGCACTCGATATCCCCCCAGACAAGCAGAATGCATGCATAATTGAATTGTTTTTCTGTTATGCGATGCCTTTGCGCACAAATTTCATCGCATAATAGTCGCGAAAACACTTTTTACGTACAAAAGTGGAGGCGATATATATGTATTTCTTATCCGACGTTGCACGGTAGTGTATGCGATGTGCACGATTTTTAGGCGAGTTTGTTCGTTATACATTGCGATGTAGTTTGTGATAACAAACTATGTTTGACAGATAATCCGATTTCATTTGGGTTTGTTTGCAGGAATATGCGATGTCAACAAATGAAGCTTGAATAAACTCGTAAAATAGCCTACTGTGCGAGAAAATATATAAATGAACTGATGAAATTCGCACCACAATGCGATTTTGATGAAATATGGATCGGTAAACGATATTAATCGTGCATTCTTATGCGATGTGTGGTTGTCTGGGCCACCACGGACTATGTGGTTTCCTACGAACCGAAGCTCCTGGCACCGGCCGGCGTTGTGCATGGAGAGCGCTGTCAAGAACCAACTGAGATAGAAACTGGTACTCTTCTCGTGGGGGAAGAGCTTCTATCGACTGTATGCCATCGATGATGGCTTCTGCATATTTTCCCCAATCGATGTGCCTTGTGAGGTCATATGAGAGGTCGATAGAAGCAGATTGATAATGTCCATTGGAAATTAAAACTTCGATCGGCAAATCATCACTACCATGGGGATCTTGGACCTCCTTCCAAGTACAGTCCAACGATAATGAGCTCGAACAAATGGAAAGATCTAGACGGCTATCTCTTGCTGGAGGTGCCACTCGTGTAACTTCTCCTGTATTCAAAATTGACATATTGAAGTCGTCGCAGAGGTCGTATATCATTGTTGAACGGTTGTCGTCATACAGTTCCCCCCAGCCTGTTCCGTGGGAGTTAAAATCTCCCAAGAGCAACCGCGGCTCGGGCATAACCGAGCAGATGTGCGAGAGATCTCTACGAGATATCGCGGTGTTTGGAGGAAGATATATCGAGGCGATACTGAGGTCTTTTCCCGAATAGTCACCTGACATGCGACAGCTTCGGTGCCTGAAATCGGAACAAGATCGACTCTATAGAAGGAGTGTAGTTTTTGATCCCTAACAACACCCCTCCATGTCCATTTCCGTTCGATCACGGCGGATGATGTTAAAATCAGGAAAATGAAGGTTCGCATCTGGTGTTAGCCACGTTTCACATAAAGCAAAAACATCGCATTGTAATTTATTAACTAAAAATTTAAAAATATCTAATTTCGGAAGAATAATTCGACAGTTCCACTGTAAAATCGAAATCATCTTACCCTTATTGACTAAGATGACTACGAAGGATACGAATGACTCGAGGAGGGGCATTTTTGAAGCCAGCTGCTTCAGGAGAGGAGTCAAAATAGGAAGAACTGCTTTCACCATCTTCTTCACGGGGAAGCATCAAAGAAGTTGAGAATGAGCTCCACGATGCCAGAAAGCGTGAACATTGGAGCGCTCAGATGTTCTTCCGTTCGCTCTCTATGCTCTCCTTCTGGCTGAGAAATCGAAACAAATGGGGCATCTGGGATTTTAGATGTCCCCGGAAGCGGTGGAAACTCTCGTTCATCCCGATGTGGAATCACAAAAGTTGAACGTTTTTGAGTTCCACCTGCTTTGGAATTGACCATGTTGGAATGGGGCTCACTTTGGGGCTGTTTTCTAGGCTTTTTCGAGGGTCGCTGGCTTTGTTTTACTCGTTTCCTCGTTGAGCCTTTGAAAACAAAGGGAATCCCATTTCCAACTTCAGAGTCAGAGCTGCCTTGATCGTCCAGAGGAAGAGACGAATAGATGGTGTCAGAAACAACCGATGAAGCGGCCTTTCTCAGCATCTCGGCGTAGCTTCGACGAGAACGCTGCTGAAGAGACCGTTTCTGGTGAATTCGCATCTGTATGTACGTCGGGCAGGCTTCGAGAGCATGTGGTGAGCCTTCGTTGCAATAAACACATTTCGGCGCCGTCTTGCACGCGCCATCCACATGCTTCTCTCCGCACGATGCACAGCGATGTTTATTGCAGCAGTACTGAGCGGTGTGGCCCAGCTGCTTGCAATTAACACAATTCATCACCTTCGGTACATACAGCCGAACAGGTAAACGAAGTTTGCCAATCACCACATAGTCAGGCAGTGCGGACCCGGAGAATGTCACACAGAAGGAGTCTGAAGGCGAATAAACTCGCTTCTCCCCCTCCTGCGATACTGAATGCATTTGCTTGCAGTCCAGAATCTCAACAGAAGGCAGCGAAGCATTTTTGAAACGGCCAGAACCTTGTTTCAAACTCTCGCATGTCATGCTCCCCCCCGTGATCACTCCCGCGATTTCACACACTGCTGACGGGAGATAGACCTTGTATTCAAGAGTGAAAAGCTCAAAGGAAGCAATCTCGTTGGCCTGTTTGCGATCAGTACAAGTGACGCGCAACTTACTAGACCCAACCATGTCAATGGTTGTGACAGACGAAAAACGCTTTTCCAGATCTTTGCTAATCTGAGTGATATTTAACCGTTTGCCTTTGGGTAGGAAGAAAACAACGTAAGGCCCACTAGCGTCGGGAGGGTAGGTCTTGTGGCGGGGGTTCGTGGGGGAAACATCTGAGTTGCTAGTGTCCATTAAGTTTTTTATCGGTGCACCAGAATGCAATGAAGCATCAGACAGGGAATACGAAGTACCCCCGCCATCATCGCCTTCGTGCATTGCGGACACGGAGTGTACCGCTGCAGCGAGGCACGCACAATTTTAAACTAGACACTTATCACAGGGACAGGGAAAAAACTTAAACATGAAGGTAATGTTTGGTGACACGGGGGGAGACGAGTGAAAAAGAAAAAAAAACTAATCAAATAAAACTGGGTGGATGGGGGAAACAACAAGAATGGAAAGATGAGTGTACTTAACTCTCTGGATGCTGCTTCACCAGTCTCTGTTTCTGCAGCGCACACCGGACCGTCGTCCGTCGCGTGTGTGTTGTGCCACTCTTCGATCTCGCACAGCAGCTGGATGGTACAAGCCGCGGGGGGCGATGGTACGGCGGCGATTGTTGTGTTCGATGGTTGATGATGGTGTTAGATGACGAACGGAGCTCACCACCACAAGGGACTATCGGCGTGGGGCGATTATGTTTTTTCGCGCGTGACGATGGACGCCGAAAATATTCACTAATAAATCACGCTGATTTTCGCACTAACGGAATAACTTTCAAATTCACGCTAATAAGGAACCTTTCCTGATTTTCTGTAAAAACCTTAAATCGTAAGGAAAACCCGAAAAAGGAACGGAACGTACGCGGACTATCGTCTGTCTCGCACGGATGCTTGACGTGGAATGGAAATTATTTTGTTGGACATTTGTTGCAATGTCTCAATATTAGAAATTCTATGAAGTTCATTGGTACTATACCACGGAGGCAACTTCAGAATCATTTTCCGAATTTTATTTTGAATCCTCTGCAGTGCCTTCTTTCTGGTATTGCAGCAACTAGTCCATATTGGCACAGCATACAACCTGGCAGGTCTAAAAATTTGTTTGTAAATCAACACACTAGCACTTGTTACAGCTAGTAGCTGTGTATGCTAGCGATGTATCGTCGGCAAATAATCTTGGTTTTCCGTTAAGCTCTAGCTTAGCTAGATCATTTATGTAGAGCAAAAAAAAATAAGGGTCCAAGGTTACTCCCCTGCGGAACTCCAACTGTAACTACTCTCTTAGAGCTTGAGCTGCCATTAGCTGACACATATTGTGTCCTACCAGTTAGGTAGCTTCTGATAAGTGTATTAGCTACGCCACGTATACCGTAGTAGCAGTACATCATGATCTATAGTGTCGAAAGCTTTCCTCAGATCCAAGAACAGTACACCT
The DNA here is from genome assembly GCF_024139115.2 of Armigeres subalbatus. Classification (NCBI taxonomy): domain Eukaryota; kingdom Metazoa; phylum Arthropoda; class Insecta; order Diptera; family Culicidae; genus Armigeres; species Armigeres subalbatus. The sequence continues at coordinate 189,801,925 of NC_085141.1, forward strand.
GCGATGTTCCGTGTATCCATTGCCTGATATTATCATCAACGAGTTCACTAACAGCAGCCCAAGTACTCGAACCAACTCGGAAGCCAAATTGGTGAAGGTAAATAATGTTCTGGTCACTTAAAAAACTCGTTATTCTGTCGGCAAGCAATTGCTCAAAAAGTTTGTTCAGGACAGATATTGGACGATAATTGTTCAGTTCTATTTTACTACCTGATTTATGTATTGGAACAACTCGCGCTACTTTTAAATACGCTGGAAAACTCCCTGACAAGATGGAATCATTGAATGTGTCGGCTACCAAGGTGGCAAAAAAGCTATGGTGGGTTTTGATGAAATAAGCAGGGATTTCGTCATATCCAGGGCTTTTATTGTTACTGAAGCGGGCTTGGTAGTCATATGGCTACTGCTTCTGCCTCATACGCAGGAGGTCGTGGGTTCAATCCCAGGTCCGTTCCATTCTCCTACTTTGAATCCTTCTCTTTATTTCTCATGTTCTAGCAATCGCTAGAACTGGAAATGGACTTCCATACCGTTTCCATTACTATTCCTATACCTTCAACTTGAGTATTCTAACAGTAATCTGCTAGAATTGGAAATGAACTATAGAGCTCGTTTCCTACATCCAATTAGAAATTCCATCAGTTACCTTCTCCTATCTATCACATTGGCAGCTCGTTAACCAAGACGGACCTCTGCCTCTCCAACCTAACCCAGTAATTCCAACGAATTCCGCATGAACTCGTGGCAAGTGCAGAGGTATATTCGGCTTGCAGTGGGCGAGTGATTGCATCATCATTTCCTCCCCCTTCCCTAAATTGACTTGCATTCTGACGTGGCAGGCGCCAGTATGACCTAACAAATGAGATCACCAGTACTTGTACATTGAAGATATATGCTAGTCCCAAGCAAACATCTGTTGGTTCCCTGTGCAAGAACAGCTGATCTGGTCATAATGGAGTAGCAACTACGAGCAGTCAATCAAGCTCAAGCTCAAGCTCCAGGGCTTTTATTGTTACTCAAATTGTTGATTTTAACGAGAACTTCTTGCGATGTCGTAGGCCGTAGAAATATTGACTGGTCATGCCTGCACAGCGTTCCAAATTTGTTTATATCTCGGTTACTGGGTATAGCAGAGGCTAGCTGGGATCCAATCGCACAAAAATATTCGTTGAAACTATTCGTAATTGTTGGGCCCTAGGATAGGATGTGCCAAGTACCTAGTCAGTAAAAATCGTACCGATTTATTGTCACAATCGTACCGGTTGCTGATTGGTTGAAAATGACAATCGATTACTTCGATTGGTGGTGGCGCGTTTTTCGTAGGGCAGCATGTTGTTAGTTTGGCCGTGTTGCAGGTTTGTAAAGTTGATATTAAGCAAATTAAGCAACATGATATTTGGAAGATTTTGTAGCAAATTTCTTTGGCTGCACTGGCGACCACCTCGTCAGAGCAACCGACTAAAAAAATAACAAGGCAGTCACAATTCGCGAAGTCGAAGCAAATTCTGCTCTTCCCTCCCATGGGAAATCCCATTGCTATCTGTCAGAGTTTGAGTGAAACATGGCCGCCATCTCCTCCTCTCTGTTGCTCTACTGTAAAAACCTATAAAGAACTGCCATTGTTTGTGTGAAGAATTTTGCTTCGACTTCGCAAATCCTAGGTTGGGCCGTGCGACGTGAAGTTCCCATTTATATTTAGTTTTACGCAGTTGTTGCTTCCGAAATTACGGCCCAAAACTTTATCGATCGTTTTAATCGCGCTATTGGTTTACTTTCACGTCGAGTTCCGCGCCGTATGAGCTTTTTATCGGGTTTGCTCAATATGCTATTGAGATTTCCCATTGTGAATGAATAATCATCCGGCTGTTCTACGCGAATGAATGAAAATCTAATTAAGTACGCAATACACTATCGTTTAATGGACCGCTAATTGAAATATCCTAAAATTTGTTCAAGCGTTTCCTAATTTATTAAACTGCGCTTTGAAACGCATTTGGGGAATAAATGTCTGAGAAATTTATCACTTTTCAAAACAACTGTTCCAAAAGAACCTTCGTTTGGAGAACGAAGCAAGTTACCAAAAACAAATAGGGCTTTGTTTTTCTCGTCCCCACCGGGGGAAATGAAAATTCAAAATCATTTTGGTTTAGTCAGGCGCCAATTGAAACTTGCCAGCTCAGGGACTTAGGGTTTGGAATCTACAGGGTCGTTATTGCTATGATTTTGATATTCAAATACTTGGCGAATGGCGAATACTTGGTCCGTGGAGGAGCGTTCGCTCATAAAACCAGCCTGGTACTGCCCCATAAACTCTCTTGCAATTGGTGCTAATCGACGGCATAAAATTTGGTAGAGTACCTTGTAGGCGACGTTCAGCAATGTGATTGCGCGGTAGTTGCTACAATCCAGCTTATCGCCCTTTTTGTAGATGGGACACACCACACCTTCCATCCACTCCTGCGGCAAAACTTCCTCCTCGCAAATCTTGGTAATGGCCCAGTGCAGCGCTCTAGCCAGTGCCTCACCACCGTGTTTAAATGGCTCTAGTTGATCAACCCCAGGGGCTTTGTTGTTCTTCAGCCGACCAATTTCCTCCTGGATTTCTTGGGGATCCGGAGCCGGTATAATTATGTCCTGCGCGCGTTCTTCCAGGTATATCACCACACCGTCATCTTCGTCTGCCACATCGCCATTCAGGTGTTCTTCGTAGTGCTGCTGCCGCCTTTGGATCACCTCACGCTCGTCCCCTTCTTGAGGACTGCTAGAATACAGTCAAAGCAGCCATTAACGACGCAGTGGAGAACAACGTCGGGTATATGGGACGAAGTCGACGGAACGATTGGTTCGACGAAGAGTGCAGACAGATTCTGGAGGAGAAGGACGCAGCGCGGACGGTCGCGCTGCAGCAAGGTACCCGGCAGAACGTGGAACGTTATAGACGGAAGTAGAGACAGCAGACACGCTTTTTTAGGAGAAGAAACGCCGCCTGGGAGAAGCGGAGTGCGAGAAGATGGAACAGCTGTGCCGTTCTCAAGAAACACGCAAGTTCTACTAGAAGCTCAACGCATCCCGCAAAGGCTTCGTGCCGCGAGCCGAAATGTGCAGGGATAAGGATCGGAGCATCATGACGGACGAACGTGTGGTGATCGAAAGGTGGGGCAGCACTACGAGGAACATATGAATGGCGCTGAGAGTACAATTAGTGTCAAGGGCAGTCAAGGAGGAGATGACTACGTCAGTTCAGCAGACGATGGAAGCCAACCAGCCCCCACCTTGAGGGAAGTTAAGGATGCCATTCAACAGCTAAAGACCAATAAAGCAGCTGGTAAGGATGGTATCGGAGCTGAGCTCATCAAGATGGGCCCGGAAAAGCTAGCCACTTGCCTGCACAAACTGATAGTAAGAATCTGGGAAACTGAACAGCTACCGGAGGAGTGGAAAGAAGGGGTTACATGCCCCATCTACAAGAAAGGCGACAAGCTGGAGTGTGAGAGCTTTCGAGAGATAACCATCCTTAATGCCGCCTACAAAGTGATGTTCCAGATTATCTTCCGACGTCTGTCCAAATTAGTGAATGAGTTCGTGGGAAGTTATCAAGCCGGCTTCGTTGATGGCCGCTCGACAACGGACCAGATCTTTACTGTACGGCAAATCCTTCAAAAAATCCCGTGAATACCAGGTCCCAACGCACCAGTTCGTTCGAATCGCGCCGAGGACTAAGACAAGGTGATGGACTTTCGTGTCTGTTGTTCAACATTGCGCTAGAAGGTGTCATGAGGAGAGCCGTGTGCAACAGCCGGGATACAATTTTCAACTGATCCAGTCAATTTATTTGTTTCGCGGATGACATGGACATTGTCGGCCGAACATTTGCAAAGGTGCCCGAAATGTACACCCGCCTGAAACGTGAAGCCAAAAAAGTTGGACTGGTGGTGAATGCGTCAAAGACAAAGTACATGCTTGTGAGCGGAACCGAGCGCGACAGGGCCCGCCTGGGAAGCAGTGTTACGATAGACGAGGATACCTTCGAGGTGGTCGAGGAATTCGTCTACCTTGGATCCTTGCTAACGGCTGATAACAATGTTAGTCGTGAAATAAGAAGGCAGTCGGGCCTACTACGGGCTCCAGAAGAAACTGTGATCAAAAAAGATTCGCCAACGCACCAAATGTGCCATGTACAAGACTCTACGGACATGAAACATGGACAATGCTTGAGGAGGACGTGCCATGGATTCACACTTGCGAGCGCTTACACTTGCGTGTATATCAAGCCGGGAGAAACATGATCGATAAAGAGTGAGAACTTGTTCAGTCGCGTGTGTTTTGCTGTTGCATATAAAAAAGGTCTATGTTCAGGCATTTCCATTGAAGATTTAGAACTCAGCCTAAATGTATGCCTTATTGACTGTTTACAATTAACATTTTTCTGTATTCTTTACACTTGTGCGTTTGTGTGATAAAGAGTGGATATGACACACGCTCTTCCATATAAAGAGAAAGTGTATTCCTGCACAATTCACTTGGAAAACGAATTGAGAAAGAGAAGTTTTTACACTTACACTTTGATTTCTCCTCAGAGCGAACCAACCCTGACTACTCACTATGACTACACACTACTCAAGTGTCATTACATTGCAGTTCGTGATACACATAGGTTACTACGATCCTACATATTTCCCCTTTTCCATTAGTTCATAGTTTTACACGTATACATTATTTTACATTCTATTTATAATTAAGCATGTAATTCGTATAGTTGGTAATTGTGCAAGTACTGAGGAACTCTCATTTTTCTCTGCTGTTGTTGTGTTGGTTCAATGTCCACCTGACGTTTTGATTTATCATGGTTTGATGGAGGCATTTGTTGTGTATCTTGGACTTGATTCTGATGTTCTTGCGTTGTAGATTCAATATTTGTTTCGTCTTCTGTAAATAAATGAACATTATAATACTTAAACTTTATCTATAATATTTCAATATATTTTTCACATTGATACCTGGTTCTATGCTTTGGTTCAACATCGGGTTTTCACTTACAATCTGCTTTGTGTGGTTTACATGACGATTAGAGACGATTACCCCACTTGTCAAATTCTTTAGATGAAGTCGTGTCCCGTTACGTTGAATTACGATATGTAATTGTGGGTTAAATGTTGGAGATAGTTTGTTTTTCTTGATGAAGTTCTTTACCACCACTTTGTCGCCGACATCAATGTTAGATGGTTTAGCTTTTTGTTTGTGATTCGTATATATTCTTCCTTTTCCTTTAGACTTGATATCATTTTGTCTTGCTTCGTTCAAATCTACATGTCGCGATGTGCTTGGAAGCTTGTCCCGTACATTCCAGCCAAACATTAGTTCGGAAGGCGTATAATTTGTTACGCTGTGTGGTGTTGCCCGGTAAGAATGTAGAAAATCTTGCAGGTCACTCTTCCAATCGCGCCTCATGGATACACTTATTTTTAAAGTTTTTAGAAGTGTACTACTTTGTCTTTCCACTAGACCATTTTGAAAAGCCGCATACGGAACCCAGAGTGTATGTAATTAAGAGTGGCGACATGTGCCGCATTTGACAGGTCTCCTGCTCGTTTGGAACACGATTTTGTATGGGAATGACAGATAAATTTTGTTCCAAATCTGACAGTGTCGCCACTCTTAATTACATACACTCTGACGGAACCGTGTGTTTAATACTGATGTTGTTCATTTTGCAAAAAGTTTTGAATTCGTCTGAGGAAAATGGTTGTCCGTTGTCGCAAACGATCTCGTCTGGATACCCAAATCGTGCGAACATTTCTCTCAATTTTGTGATTGTAACTTTGGCTGTCGTAGATGTTCGAATGACCACATCAATATATCTAGAGAAATAGTCTGTTACTACTAGTAGATGATATCCTCCTGGAACCTCGGTGAAATCGATAGCGATTTTCTCCCAATTGACTGCAATTCTATATCGATTATCTGCTGCACGATCAATTTCGTGGACTTCGCCGATTACTTTCCGTACATCTGGACCGCCGAACATCATCAGCGTCCTGAATTTGTCCTCATGGTCTTCAATTTGCTACCATGCGAGATATGCGTCAAAATGTTCACGCCACTTACCCCATCGAATTGAAACCGGGCCCTCGGCATCTTCAACGGATGGCGCGACCAGCGGATTCACCTAGATATATGAAGAATAACGTCCGTATAAATATCGAGAAACCCATATTTAATGGTTTCAGATTCAATCGGGTTAGGGAATCATTTTGTGGGAAATTTATTGTTGCGTACTAGTATCATCCAAGATATATCGGGTTCCGCAAATCAATGGAATCATCCCTCGAGGATCGCCTCTGGGCTCCAAGACATGCTTACTATCATCCCTAAATCATGGGTTCAGCATAAACTACTAGTGCCATCCATAGAGGTTCGCCTCGGGGACTCATTTCCTTTTTTTGTACTCAACCATTTCGTGTGGATATCATCCCTAAGGTTCCAGGTTTAATTTCACCCATATGAACCCGGGTTCCACCGTCAGGAGTTTTGGAATCATCCCTAAAGCCCGCAGTCCACTGTTTGTCATAATGACAAATATTTGTCAAGTTGATCCGGACTTCTATCAAACCGATTAGAAATCGTAATGGATATCAGGCTGACTTGACAAATATTTGTCATTATGACAAACAGTGTACTGATAGCTTAAGAGTTGTCATTTCCTTTATGCGTATTTTCCCGGGTACAAACCTTCTCGCATGGATTTCATCCCTAAGATTCTGGGTATCATCCCTTAAGAGCCCCGCACATAGCATACGTTCACATAACATATAGGCATCCTTGCCGTGGAATGTGGTCCTTCCATGATTTTGAAACGCTAGCGAACCTAGCGGTGGAAGTCAAGCTTTACTGAACCACGCGCATAAGACAGAGCAGCATCGCATTCTTTGCTGTCTCTTTCTTTCGCATTGGATATATGGGAGTGCCGTTCGACGATTGTTGATACACAAAGAGCCTACTTTGAAACTTGCAGTTTGTTCTATGCAAGGATGTTATCGATCATTTAGTAATTTGCGTTCGATCATTTAGTACTTTGTCCATAATTCATTCCAGAAGCTGAATTTCAAAAAGTGTTGTATGGTGGACTTCTGAAGCCAAGGTTTTTATATAATTTTGCCTAATGGTTCATTGTTTGAATTCTACTAGTAACGGAGTTATAGCTATAGTATCAGTAACTTAGACTAAATGATTACAAAATTCCAATCATTTAGTTTAAGTTACTGCAACTAGCGCTATAGCTCCGTTATTAGTTGAACTTCAACAACGAACCATGTGGCAGAGTTGTAGAAAAACCTTCGCACTAGAAGTCCACCATACAAGTCATTTTGGAATTCAGTTTGTGAAATGAGTTATTGACAAACTACTAAATGATCAAACGCAAATTACTAAATGATCGATAACATCCTTGGTTCTATGATGGCTATCTGTTTTGTGGACCCCAATAATTAGTAATCGATTTTAAGACAGGTTGCGAATCTTTAGTCATGATCGTTAAACTTCTTTGAGGGCATCACTGAAATGTGCAGTGCAACATAGTAGCCTAAATTTGTGTGTGCTATCTTTCGCGCCACGAGCAGCAATGTTGCCTGTTGAGAAGTTATGCAATTAGCTCCAGAAAACCACGGTGTAGATTAAATTCGATTACTAATTATTGGGGCGATTAATCAACATGCGATTTTCGTTGGGTGAAAGCTGTTGAGTATTCCTTTTAGCTGTGTAGGTTTTCTTTCAACCTGCGTTTAATGAGGAAGCGTCATTAACAGTATAATGAAAAAATAAATTTCCTCATACTAATTTGCATGCAAACTTGAAACGGCTTGTGCTAAATCAGTTTTAATCCAAATGAGTTCAAATTTTCAGAGGACACTCAGAACATGGCAAAGAATCAGATGAGCACTGTGGAACAAAATCGAATTTTTGAACCACCCTAATGAATATGCTTTATCGATATGAACTTGGTTTGCGGTGATTTGTTCGGCCATTTGACATATAAAGCACTAGTGCGACAACTGGTGCTATAGCCACAACTGGTACATCTAGTCTATTGCTTATTTGTCACATTGGAAACGATTCTGATGGTAGTAATTTTTAATTTTATTTAAATCATTTTAAAGCTTAGTTAAGTTTGAGTTAATTCAGAAAATATGAAGTAGCTAAGAACCAGTTAAATGCAACAAAATAAGCAAACACATTGAGAAACATTGAGAATTTCAGGTCCCTTTTATGTGTTTTTCTCGAAATAATAAAATAGTGCACATGTTGAAGAATTGATCACGCGACGCCTCTGTCTAATTCTTTACCATGTTCTGAGTGTCCTCTGAAAATTTGAGCTCATTTGGATTAAAACTGATTTAGCACAAGCCGTTTCAAGTTTGCATGCAAATTAGTATGGGGAAATTTATTTTTTCATTATACTGTTAATGACGTTCCCCCATTAAGCGCAGGTTAAAATAAAACCTACATAGCTAAAAGGAATACTCAACAGCTTTCACCCAACGAAAATCGCATGTTGATTAATCACCCCAATAATTAGTAATCGATTTTAAGACAGGTTGCGAATCTTTAGTCATGATCGTTAAACTTCTTTGAGGGCATCACTGAAATGTGCAGTGCAACATAATAGCCTGAATTTGTGTGTGCTATCTTTCGCGCCACGAGCAACAATGTTGCCTGTTAATGAGTTATGAAATTAGCTCCAGAAAACTACGGTATAGATTAAATTCGATTACTAATTATTGGGGCGATTAATCAACATGCGATTTTCGTTGGGTGAAAGCTGTTGAGTATTCTTTTTAGCTGTGTAGGTTTTCTTTTAACCTGCGCTGAATGGGGGAACGTCATTAACAGTATAATGAAAAAATAAATTTCTCCATACTAATTTGCATGAAAACTTGAAACGGCTTGTGCTAAATCAGTTTTAATCCAAATGAGTTCAAATTTTCAGAGGACACTCAGAACATGGCAAAGAATCAGATGAGCACTGTGGAGCAAAATCGATTTTTTGAACCAACCTAATGTCTATTGATGATGATGACACCGGCTTGTCACCGGCTCGAGAAAATATCATTGAAAAACCATAAATTTTACTGTTACATTGCCATTTATTACAATTAAATTGCTTAAGAATTTATGGTTTTGCACGATAAAATGAATGGTAAATGGGACTTTTACAGTTAAAAACTCAGATTAATCTACCTACAGTGAGATTTTGACTCTTCCTTAGTCTTAAGGAAATATTGTCAGACTCCAGTAAATATTTAAAACAAGATAAAAGTACTGTAGGATCGTAGTAACCTATGTGTTCACGAACTGCAATGTAATGACACTTAAGAATAAATAAAATCATTAATCTTTCAGCCCAGCAGGGTAAATTGGCACAACTTGCCAATGAGGCACGCCGCATGAAGCTTGAGATCCTGGGACTGAGTGAAGTCCGTTGGCCAAACTTTGGACTTTGGAGAACACAGAACGCCGTCGGGACAAGTTCTGCTATACTCTGGTTTACGAGGTGAACACGCTCCCCGGCATCGTGGAGTTGGCTTCCTACTAAGCGCTCAGGCACACTCTGCGCTTATGAAGTGGGAACCTATAAGTGAAAGGATAATCGTTGCCAGATTTAAACACGGGTCCGAAACCTTACTATAATCCAATGTTATGCGCCAACCGATGCTGCCGATCTGCAAGACAAAGAACTTCTACAGTCAACTCAATGCCGTCGTAGATAGAATTCCGAAGGGTGATATAAAGATCTGTTTGGGCGACTTCAATGCGAAGATCGGATCCGACAACTCGAACCATGAGCGCATTTTGGGACGCCATGGTCTCGGAGAAATGAGCGAAAAAGGAGAGCTGTTCGCAGAATTTTGTGGTAATAACGACATGGTGATTGGGGGATCGCTCTTCCCTCATCGACCGGTTCACAAGGTCACCTGGGTCTCCCGTGACGGCTTTACAGAAAATCAAATCGATCACATCTGCATCAGCCGAAAATGGAAACGGAGCCTTCTTGATGTACGGAATAAACGTAGTGCCGATATCGCATCTGATCATCACCTCCTCATTGGCGAAATACGCCTGCGCATTGCGCGGATTCGTCGGCAGGAGGAAAGAGTTGGACGACGATTCAACACACGCCGACTAGAAGATGCCACGGTTCGTTGAAGAACTGGAGACGCGTGCTGCAGATATTCCGGAAGGTGGCAGCGTGGAAGACCAATGGACCGCCATCAAGAATGCCTTCATCGTCACCAGCGAGAACAATCTGGGCGAACTACGCACCCAGAGAAAACAATGGATCGCCGATAACACCTGGAGAAAGATAGAGGAGCGAAGAGAAGCCAAAGCCGCGATAGAGCGATCGAAAACCAGAGGAGCCAAAGTCTTAGCCCGTCAACGATACGCGGCTCGTGAAATTGTGCTGTTATACGCTAGCGAAACATGGTGTGTATCAGTGGAGGACACTCAACGGCTGCAGGTGTTCATTAACAGATGCCTGCGGTATATAATTCGGGCCTGGTGGCCTCACAACTTGATCTCAAACAACGAGCTCCATCGTCGTTGTCACCAGAGGCCGATAGCAACAGAAATTCGGGATCGGAAGTGGGGCTGGGTCGGCCACACTCTACGTAGGGGCGGAAACGAAATCTGTAAACAAGCATTAGACTGGAACCCAGCGGGACATCGCAGCAGAGGCAGACCCAGAGGTTCATGGCGGAGAAGCCTCAATAAAGAAATAAAAGAAGTCGACCGAAATCTAACCTGGCAACAGGTTAAAGCGATAGCCGGGTAACGCTCAAGATGGAGATCTTTCAAGTCAGCCCTTTGCACCACCGGAGGTGTACAGGATTCATAAGTAAAGTAAAAAATTAATCTTTCAACCCTCAACCAGAGTAGACGTCTCTACAAAATTGGCGACGAGGATAAAGAAAAAACCAACCCGAGAGAAGAGAGGAAGACATGGCATGGCCTATGGTATGTAAGAATATGTAGAAATTTTCTACGGGACGATTCCAAGATTCCTGACGATGGACCCCGGATTCTAAAGAGCCCCGCACATAGGATACGTTTGCGTTGCGTTTGACAGTTTTCCCATGGGTTTGACAGTCGGATTAACGAGAGCCTCGCTATAGTGTAACCATTGCTTGGTTCCAATAATTGTTTGTTGGCCCTGCCACAAGTCCGACATCCCTTTTCCCTCAAATACTAACCACTACGCCCTTTATAAAAAATACACACCCACTAATACGACTATGGGACAGTGTCGGCACTCAGTGGCTTGATGAGTGTGAGAGCTCTGCCCTAGCCACCCTAAAACCAGAGACCGGCGGAGTGAAAAACTGTCGAAATGGCAACGTATGAAAATGCATGAAATCGCACTTGCACTTTTTGCTTGCTTCTTATGGATGCAAAATGTAAACAAGTCGAATTGGAACCGCTTTTGACGGTTCGATTGGAAACAAGATGGCGTCTTCGCCGATCTCTCATTGTAGTATTTCTACTCTGCCCCACTCACTATATACACATAGCTTGGGAGATCATTTTTGAGCATTGTAAACGACACTCTTAAGGCGTAACATAACTCGCCAGGAGTTTGATTGTGTTACTCACGCATAGGTGGAGTCACCTGACTAAAATGGCGTAAGCACCAATGTCGCGAGCATAGCTGTCAAAAATCGGTCATGATTAAATCATAAACGATTTTTGATGCTTTGGCTCCATCGAGAATCTTGAAAATCCTTTAAAAGGCTTGATCCTGAAAGGAAAAAGTCTCTTTTTGCCTGGAAATTCAAAGTGAACAGTAGTGCGCGTTTATTATCGAGTATTTTGTAAAAGGTTGTAATTAGCGTCTTTAGAGTGGAAGTGTTTAATAACCAATGTAATTGTTTCTTTGTTTTAGTTAATTAAAAGACCCATTGTTTAAAGGGTTAGTTGAAAAGCATGCAGTGTTAGGCGTTAAAAGAAGTGTTAATTGGTTAGTAGAATTAGTGTAAATACATGTTAATAACTAAGCCTATTGTTAAAACCAAACCATGCGACATAAAACCAAATTAAAATCTATTGTTCAGGCAAGTTAAAAACCAATTAAAGCCAGACTACGTGAAAGCAGAAAATTCCAATCACCACCATCGGTGAATTAGAAAAGAAGTGAAGAAAAAGGTAATTTCCACTAGTAATAACTCTATGAGGCTGAAAGTGTAATTAGGACGTCACAGGGGACTAATTTGGTGGGCAGGTCCACGAAGCGGACCTTTTTCTGTTTCTTTATTGGCAGTTTCTGGCGAAGTGGACAACAGCGGAAGATTCGGGGGAGTGGAAGCAAGAGCGCATCCAGGCCGGGACTCGGATAGTCGCCATTGGAGTTCCCGAGCGTTAGCCATCGGCGTCATCCAGTCGCCATTGGTCGGAAATCGAATCCGACGCCATCTTTCCAGCCACTCCGAGGTCATAGCCACCGTCTCCGCATCCGTCCGTCGCAGCAATACCGCCATCGTTTCCGTTACCGGCTGCCAAACCGCCGGGAAACCGTCTTCTTTATTCCCATCGTCGGGATTACGAGGCATCAAGCTCACCACGACACGCCCGCCCGTCATAGTCAGGCCTGCCGCCGAATCGGATTGTGATCCAACAGTTACCAGCCACGCAAGTACCCCTGATTGACGTCATGTCCTCAATAAATTGTAATTTGAGTAGAAAAGCCTCGAGTAGCTAATTTCAGAGAGCATTGCCCTGGTTTATTTAGCATTTCCACGACTTTTCGAGTTATTCGCTTTTTAGTAGGTTCGAAAGGAACCAATAGTTTCCGCTTTGAGTTCCCATATCAGAAGTTGAATTTAAAGTTTCTTTCGGTGTAAGATAGCGGTGCAATATAGTTCATTCGTCACGTGTGAAGCCAGTGGGTAGGTAATTTCATTCTCGGTTGTTCCTGTGAATTGAGAACCCTTGCGTACGTGAGTTATAGCGAGCGCAAGCCAATAAGCGACCCTCAGACTAATAACCCTTTGCCAGCCGGCAAGTAATAATATGACTATATATACACGGGGGCAGCAGGGACTATGTCCAAGGGCTTGACGATCCCTCCCCAGGCCATCTGCGAGTTGTGGCGCCTGCCTAGGATGTGGTGGGGTTTGACAGTGGGCCCTGTTAAACCTCTATAAAAGCTGCATGAATCCGCAAGTAGGCTCCGCCAAAGCGACCGTGTGCCGCTCAAAGCGCACAAGCCCAAGTCCTGGTGTTAGGTGGGACGCTAAACAGCCCTGACACGACGGCCCTCCGACGAGACAGGAGGTTTGCGCAGGCCCAATAAGCCGCCTTTAAAAACAACCATTACGAACAACATAGAAGATAATACGACTCGATACAATCGGCAACGACCGGGGCGACGAATAAAGGATCACGATTGGAAGCTTGGAACATGGAACTGCAAGTCGCTTGGCTTCGCAGGTTGCGACAGGATAATCTACGATGAATTACATCCCCGCAACTTCGATGTCGTAGCGCTGCAGGAAATCTGCTGGACAGGACAGAAAGTGTGGAAAAGCGGGCATCGAGCGGCTACCTTCTACCAAAGCTGTGGCACCACCAACGAGCTGGGAACCGGCTTCATAGTGCTGGGAAAGATGCGCCAACGCGTGATTGGGTGGCAGCCAATCAACGCAAGGATGTGCAAGCTGAGGATAAAAGGCCGTTTCTTCAACTATAGCATAATCAACGTGCACTGCACACACGAATTGTAGACCCGACTACGAGAAAGTAGCGTTCTATGCACAGCTGGAGCAGCCGATGGATGCCCACTGCGCGACGTCAAAGTCGTTTTCAGCGACATGAACGCTCAGGTAGGAAGGGAGGAAATGTATAGACCGGTCATCGGACCAGATCTGCATACTGTATCGATAAACAACGGCCAACGATGCATAAATTTTGCTGCCTCCCGCGGAATGGTAGTCCGAAGCACTTTCTTCCCCCGCAAGAATATTCACAAGGCCACATGGAAATCACCTAATCAAGTAACGAAAAACTAAATCGACCACGTTCTAATCGACGGTAAATTCTTCTCCGACATCACGAACGTACGCACTTACCGCAGTGCGAATATTGAATCCGACCACTACCTCGTCGCAGTATGTCTGCGCTCAAAACTCTCGACGGTGATCAACACGCGTCGGAGTCGTCCGCCGCGGCTAAACATTGGGCGGCTACAAGACGGTAGACTAGCCCAAGACTACGCGCAGCAGCTGGAAGTGGCACTCCCAACGGAAGAGCAGCTAGGCGCAGCATCTCTTGAAGATGGCTGGAGAGATATTCGATCCGCCATTGGAAGCACCGCAACCGCTGCACTAGGCACGGTGGCTCCGGATCAGAGAAACGACTGGTATGACGGCGAATGTGAGCAGTTAGTTGAGGAGGAGAATGCAGCATGGGCGAGATTGCTGCAACACCGCACGAGGGCGAACGAGGCACGATACAAAAGGGCGCGGAATAGACAAAAACTCGATTTTCCGGAGGAAAAAGCGCCAGCAGGAAAGATCGAGACCGTGAAGAGACGGAGGAACTGTACCGCGCTAATAACGCACGAAAGTTTTATGAGAAGTTGAACCGTTCACGTAAGGGCCACGTGCCACAGCCCGATATGTGTAAGGACATAAACGGGAACCTTCTTACGAACGAGCGTGAGGTGATCCAAAGGTGGCGGCAGCACTACGAAGAGCACCTGAATGGCGATATGGCAGACAACGGTGGCGGTATGGTAATGAACCTAGGAGCACGCGCGCAGGACATGCGACTTCCGGCTCCGAATCTCCAGGAAATCCAGGAGGAGATCGGCCGGCTGAAAAACAACAAAGCCCCTGGAGTTGACCAACTACCAGGAGAGCTGTTTAAACACGGTGGTGAAGCACTGGCTAGAGCGCTGCACTGGGTGATTACCAAGGTTTGGGAGGATGAGGTTCTGCCGCAGGAGTGGATGGAAGGTGTCGTGTCCCATCTACAAAAAGGGCGATAAGCTGGATTGTAGCAACTACCGCGCAATCACATTGCTGAACGCCGCCTACAAGGTACTCTCCCAAATTTTATGCCGTCGACTAACACCAATTGCAAGAGAGTTCGTGGGGCAGTACCAGGCGGGATTTATGGGTGAACGCTCTACCACAGACCAGGTGTTCGCCATACGTCAGGTATTGCAGAAATGCCGCGAATACAACGTGCCCACACATCATCTATTTATCGACTTCAAAGCCGCATATGATACAATCGATCGGGACCAGCTATGGCAGCTAATGCACGAAAACGGATTTCCGGATAAACTGATACGGTTGATCAAGGCGACGATGGATCGGGTGATGTGCGTAGTTCGAGTTTCAGGGACATTCTCGAGTCCCTTCGAAACCCGCAGAAGGTTACGGCAAGGTGATGGTCTTTCGTGTCTGCTATTAAACATCGCTTTGGAAGGGGCAGGGATTGACGCGAGTGGCACAATTTTCACGAAGTCCGTCCAGTTATTTGGTTTCGCCGACGACATTGATATCGTGGCACGTACCATTGAGAGGATGCAGGAAGCCTACATCAGACTGAAAAGCGAAGCTAAACGGATTGGACTAGTCATCAACACGTCGAAGACGAAGTACCTGATAGGAAGAAGCTCAAGAGAGGTCAATGTAAGCCACCCACCACGAGTTTCTATCGGTGGTGACGAAATCGAGGTGGTTGAAGAATTCGTGTACTTGGGCTCACTGGTGACCGCCGATAACGATACCAGCAGAGAAATTCGAAGACGCATAGTGGCTGGAAATCGTACGTACTTTGAACTCCGCAAGACGCTCCGATCGAATAGAGTTCGCCGCCGTACCAAACTGACTATCTACAAAACGCTTATTAGACCGGTAGTTCTCTACGGACACGAGACCTGGACGATGCTCGTGGAGGACCAACGCGCACTGGGAGTTTTCGAAAGGAAAGTGTTGCGTACCATCTATGGTGGGGTGCAGATGGCGGACGGTACGTGGAGGAGGCGAATGAACCACGAGTTGCATCAGCTGTTGGGAGAACCATCCATCGTTCAGATCGCAAAATCGGAAGACTGCGGTGGGCCGGGCACGTAGCCAGAATGTCGGACAGTAATCCGGTGAAAACGACAACGTTTCTCGACAACGATCCGACGGGAACAAGAAGGCGAGGTGCACAGCGGGCAAGGTGGATCGATCAGGTGGAGGACGACTTGCGGACCCTCCGCAGACTGCGTGGTTGGCGAAGTGCAGCCTTGAACCGAGCTGAATGGAGAAGTCTTTTATGTGCAGCACAGGCCACTCCGGCCTTAGTCTGATGATAAATAAATAAATATATACACGGATAAAAATATAAAAGCTAAATAGATTTAAATGTAAGCTAAAACCATATTCGGTCTATCCACTCATTAGGTTGGTATCGTGTTCAAAAGAAATTTCTTTTTCTATCTCAATCACATGTTAAATTCCGTTCACTGAATCGGAAAAGTAAATAATCGAAACAAATTTCTTACAACAGTATCCACTTGAAAAGAACAAAAAACAAAATTGGCATTTGTAAGGTTCCCACGCAAAGTAATGGGAGCTGTCACTTTACTTTCGGAAAAATATTCTGCTCGATTATTCCGTAAGTAAAAGTGACAATTTGCTCCATGCAGATCAGTTGTCAAAATTCCTCTTGGTAATATTGAACAAAATTCCGTAACCTCTTTACTTTTTAAGTCGATACTGGCCTATTGCTGGGATTATTTTTGATTTATTCTTTTGAGGATTAAAGTTGATTTAATCATTGTAAGGCTTTCTTTGCTATAATTGTTAGGCAATGGCGTGCATATTGTTTACATCTAAATCGAACATGAAAAAATGAAAATGAAAAACCAACATTTAGATGACGTCACGACGTTTTGAAAAAGGAATTTGAAAAAAGACGGGATTGCATGGGATTTAAGCCATGACTAGAAAAAGGGTAAAACTCGTAAACTCCAAGGGCAAAAAGAAAGTTCTTTTGAATAAAATTGTGATCACGAATGCCAGGTAATTACGGATCGTTTTTAGCAGCCTTTTTGCGGACGGGTTGTAACTTGAGTACTTGTTTAGGTTCCATATAGGTAAACAAAGGAAAACCGACTAGATTTGTGGGATTGCCAAGGGAAACGACACAAGTTTTTCTGGGCTGAAAAGTTCCGAAAACAATGGTAATTCCTCAAAAAAAGACAACAAAGCCCGCATGCCGTCTTTGTGAAGGAGATGCTGTCTTTTTCGGCATTAGAAAACCTCGAGGAAAGCTTATGTCTTTCCCTTTGGGGAATTCGTTGGATCGGCGCAACTCCGGAAAAGGTGCGACAAAAGAGTTTCCTTTTTTTCTGGCGCACGGCTCAATTTTTCTTTTTGCTGCACAAAGCTGGACTTGAGTAGGGCAAGATGGCTATAGTCAGGCCATATAAGGGTCTGTTCAAATATTACGTAACGCAATAGGGGGTGGGGGTTGTTTGATTTTTGTTACGCTTTGTTACACAAAATATAGGGGGTGCTCCTTCGAAATATTGTTACGCGTAACAAGTTTTTTCCAAAGGTAAAAATATTTTAAAAAATTCAAAAAATATTCATTATTTTTGAAAAAGCATGAAATATTGTGGATTTACTTGACCAATGGATTCGAAGGTCAGTTCACTTGCCTATTTCAAACGTTCCCTTTTCCAGCAAGGTTTGCCAAACTCAATGAATGTTTGGTAGATTACCTTGTTTTTTGCTCCTTGTCAATCAAAACAGATGTCGAAACATCGGGAAAAGAAAGAGAAGTCCGAGGTAAACAGCAAAAAGCACGTGGCAGACTTGTCAGTTTTGACAGATTTTACTATAAAAACGGGTGTGAAAGTGAAAACGGCGATTCCAACGACCGTTCAAGGAGCGACTATTTCGAACGGTCGGGTCCAATAGGGAAATCCACGTACAATATACAAAAGATAATAATTTATTGCACCGTTCTTCAATTTCTACTAAAATTAAGATCTATTTAAAAAAAAATCGCATTTGTTACGTGTTACGCATAGGGGTGGGTGCGGTTTTGAAAATGAATCGCCTGCTTTGAGCGTGCTTACAGCGGCACACTAGGAGTTAACTTTCTGAAATCAGTATGGCAAAAGGCATCTAAGGTTCGATTTCTCAAAATTAAGCACCTTAATCGAAAAAATATTTGGTAGCCGTAGTAACGGACACCATCCTTCATAACCGGTACCAAATAGTTTTTCGTGAAAAGTTCCTGCTGTTGAGAAAACCTGCGTTAGATGTCTTTCGTCATACAAATTTCTGGCGGTTAACTCTTCCTTGCTATTTTGCGCATATACGATAGCGCCTGGGTGTGGAAGCGGCGGGTAGAAAATCAGCCACTGCCAATAATTCATTGTTACGGATTGTTACGAGGGTGTGGGGGGTTCTTAAAAACAACATTTTTTGCGTTACGTGATATTTGAACAGGCCCTAATAGATGTACACTGAAGAAAACTTTGTAGTAGAAATTACAATTTTGTGGTAAAATTAAGAACAGTACCGACGTTTTTCAACCGAAGGGACAAATCGCTTAATTTTACCATAAGTGTAATAAATCTGATTGATATTATTTTAAATTTTACAACGAAAATTGTTATTTAGCATAGACTCGAACAAAATAGTTGATTTTACCACACAATTTTACTATATTCTCAGTAAGAATAACCATGTAAGCGATTGAATATACAGTATACCCCCGCTGATCCGACAAATGTATGGCCGGACTATCGGGTTTCTCTCGTTAATCCGACTGTCAAATCCATACAAATGAACCAAAACAAAATCACAGCACAAATTTGAAAACTGACAGCATAATGTGTTTAAATGGGTGTTGATACTTTTTAATCCGGAAAATTCCGAATTAGCGAGATCCGGACTAACGAGTCGTCGGACTAGCGAGGTCCGGATAAGCGGGGGGATACTGTACTATTTTTATCGTAAGATAGACCATATTTTAGTCATTTTAAGACGATTGGCACTTCGGTTGAAAAACGTCGGTACTGTTCTCAATATTACCCCTAAAATGGTAGTTTCTACCTGGGTGCTGCGGATAGAGCAGCTTTTCTGCGCTCAAGCAAGCAGAGGGATATTTTGAAATCACTCCCATAAACAAAATTATTTTGCAGTTACTTGGCTGTCAAACATTTCCCGCTCTTCGAATTTCTCTTTCCATGCTGCATGAGGGCGCACAAATGCGCTAGACTCTACATGACTTTACGATTGTTTACATACATTCATGCTCCAATCAGCTGCTGAATCTCGTGAAATTTCGTAACGAGTGCTTTTTAGTTGCATTCCCACTAATTTTCCACTCGAAATATAATGTGAGAATATTTGTTACAAAGAATACAAAACTCAAACAAAGTTTATTTTTATTTTTTCCCAAAATAATAACAATACTTCTCAATATTAGATCAGAAACGAACATAACCACAATCTTCAATGTTTGGCTCCGGCACAATAGAAAATTTTGGCTTCAGTTTGACAACCAAATCGATTCTATCCGCACCACCCAGGTTTCTACTATAAAATTTTTCTCAGTGTAATAAACCATAGAGGACGCTTGTCGCTGTCGTCCCTGGCGAAACATCTTTTGCTGGCGAGGATAGGGCACTAAATGTCAACAAAAAAAATCAGTACGTTTTGACAAATAGGTACCCATGTTTGGGAACGATAACAAAGGAAATCGCAGCGACAATCGTCCTCTATCCAGCTTTCCACGCTCGGTAATGGCGGCTTGTCGGTGTGTAAAAATCCATCCGTCACTGTACTGTTTGACACTAGCTGGAGGAAAGCTCACTGGCGTTCCTGGATGAGGGGAAGGGGAAAAAGGCCTTTTCGCCAGTGAGTTTTCCTCCAGCTAGTGTCAAAAAGTACAGTGACCGATTGATTTTTGCACATCGACAAGCCGCCATTACCGAGCGTGGAAAGCTGGATAGTCTATTACCTCTATTGGCCATATCCAGCTTTCCACGCTCGGTAATGGCGGCTTGTTGGTGCGTAAAAATCAATTGTTTACTGTACTGTTTGACACTAGCTGGAGGAAAGCCCACTCGCGTTCCTTGGTGAGGGGAAGGGAAAAAAGGCCTTTTCGCCTGTGAGTTTTCCTCCAGCTAGTGTCAAAAAGTACAGTGACCGATTGATTTTTACACACCGACAAGCCGTCATTACTATAGATAGTAGAATCTATAGATGAGCGAAAGCATGGCTGAGTCGATTTTTTTGCCCGTGCACACGCGCATATGACGTCACAGCCCTTAACGTTTGCATTGAAATCGTGACGTCATGCTCGTTTGGAGACACGTTTGACAGTTCGTTTGGACACAGAGGATTTATCTTCGCTCATCTATATATTCCACTATCTATAGTCATTACCGAGCGTGGAAAGCTGGATAGATTTGTCGGATCAGCGGGGGTATACTGTATTTATTTTACACATTTAAGGGCATTGCAGTCTTTACAGTGTATGCAGTGAAATCGGCAAAAGGTTCATGACTTTGCTTTTGTGGATCCTATGTTTAGTCTTTGGAAGTAATGTTACGTAAAGTTTGACAACTCCAACGCAAAAAAAAACAATACGACTGCTCTAAAATGCCGTTTCGCTCACTATTTCAAAAAGTTTGCCAAAATGAAGCAATTTCTATTAAATTAGTGCAATGCAGTAATATTCTGAATGTTACGGTGAGTTTCAATTAATATGTTACATAATCGTAAATGACAAAACATAACTTTCATTCTGATGTGCAGGCACTACGTTCGATTCCGGTGCGATGTAGTTCGTTCCGTTCTTCTGAACCAGTCGGCGACGTCGACCGATTCCCGCAGGTTGATGTCGTTAGGGATGCACCGGAATGGAAGTTCGTCGAAAGGCTTCTAGCGGCCCGTGTTGTTCCAACTCCAGTTGCAAAAACTGAATATCCGTCAGGTTGGAAACCGCCGCAACCCAGACCGGATCTTAAGTATTTCGTTGCCAGAACGAAGAACTACATGCTTCCGGTGTATTTGCGTAGGACGTTCCGTGGCCAACGGATTGTTACAGCCGTTAGACGCATTGATGGTGATATTTGGCAGCTGGAGGCGGAGCTTCGATATTTGATTGAGAAGAAACTAAACAAGTCGATTGTGACCCGGGTAAACGAGATGAATGGCCAGATTGAGCTGAAAGGCGATTTCGTTACTATTGTCGAAGGATTTCTCCTGGAGAAAGGTTTGTAAAGTAGCTTAGAATTTTGTTTAATATAATCATCTTTAGAGGAAGTGCTATCCTTTATTCCTACGTACATATCCGTACAACCCTTTTGAATCCTTAGGCTCCAGAACCGAGTAAATGCATACATAAATTCTATTAATGCAATTCTATGGTGTCAATTCTTTTCGTCAAATGATCCTAATTCACTTTATAACAGATGAAAATCAGTAAAAAAAAAAGTAGAAACCTTTACCCGTCGAGTTGATCCAGGTTATTTAAAAACTCGACGCGCTTTCTTTAAAAACTCTTTCATCGATTTATATTTTATACTAGCAGACCCGACGAACTTTGTTTCGCCTAAAATTGATTCAGACTGCCAGAATAGTAGTTTGTGCAACAAGTTGCAAAAAGATGAGTTGTACGTTTATCCAACGAGGCTTGCCGATGACGAGGCTTGCAATGACGAAAAATGGACTTTGCAAAATTTCATTTTTATGTATATAAATGTGTACTAAATTTGGTTTAAGAAGATGACATAATTAGCCAATAGGTATAGGCATGTCGATGAGGCTGTTGGATAAAACAAGATCTAGGGTTGAAGCTCGTTCTATCGTTCATTCCAATCTAGCATTTTGGTAGTGACGTGATCAGAAATAAATGATACTACACTCTCGTTGCCAGTCGTTGGGGCAAATCACGTGCTAGGCTAAGGGACTCTGGCGCTTTGATGTTGCATGAAGGAGAAGAAACAAAAGATGATAATCGAAAAAAATATCCACGGGAAAGCATAGAAATAAGTTTTTAAAACTCTTCTCAAAAAATCTAAAAGCAATTTAATTAAAACGATAAGCAATACGATTTCTTCTACTGTATAATAAACACAATATTTCAATTCGAAATTTAATTTTGTGATATTACACTTAATACACAGCATAAGAAAAGTCTCCACCCGTAACGCTGGGTAGACACCTTTACGTGGTGTGTTACGGGGTAAGTTCTACCATTACCAGCTACAGGCACATCCTGACCCAACGAATACCTTCCCAATATCCAACTCCGTGGTACTTTTTCCTTCTCTCCCTAGTAACGATACAGATAAGCGTGGCCAGGAATAGTTATTCTAATCATTTTGTCATTTTTGTCATAGATTGAAATTGAGGATTACACCCATCTTGATTTCTGATAGACAGAGACAGAGATTTCAAAGGAAACATGAGTACACGCAGAGAAATGTTTTTTTAAACTCAATGATATTATGTATAAAAACAACAAAAATAATTATTGTTCCCCGGCTAATAATTTTATTTGTTGAATTCAACAAAAAAACAGATTTGATTAGATGAAAAATATTGTTGTTTCTACAATGTTCCAAAACATTTTCATTTTCATTTTCATGATGTACAAGGGGGTCGCTGGGCCAGGTCACCAGGTCCGAGAACTTACACTTTCCATAATACACCGATGGAGTGGGGAGTGGGAATAGGCATCGCAACGTCATTAGCCCTGCTGCTTTTAAGTTTTGCGGGATACACGGGAGGTGTATTTTGCCTAAGGGAGTAGGATGGGAGTGGGATGGAGTGTGGGGTTTTATTGATCATAGACGCTGTTCGGAGAATTTTAATTAGCATATAGTGAATTCAAATGTAATTTACCTTGCTTCTTTTGTATCCTTGTTGGATATTTTTCAATAGTTTTTAATTTCGTCTTACCAGGCAATAATGTGTATCTGTTAGTGGTCACCGGCCCAAGAAATCGAATTAATCAGCCAGCTCGATTTCCTCTACACCGATAGCAAATCGGTCCAGATATTTTTTCTCTTCTATTACAATAGTGGGGGTCTTCCAATGTTTTGTTAAGGGTAGTAGCTCGCAACAATTAGTGGATAATGCAAAAGGAAGAAAAGAAAGAAGGTGATTATTAGTATTGAAAACATGTAGCATGCATGCGAGAAGTTCATTGTGATATTCTCGCGACGATTACTTACAATAGTGAAATAATGTATCTGAATGTGTAATAAATGATATTTGAACTAATTTTAAAATAAAGTGATGTGATGTATGTGTGTAGTCTCGAATTAGTGACAGTGCTATATAAAAGGCAAAAAAGCAATAATCGTTAGATGCTCGGATCGGTGATTGCAAAACGGTATTGTCCATCCAAGCACGATTTAAGCACGAACTGTGTTTGTGTGTAGTACGAGCAGATGCTGTTGGCGGCGTTTCTTGATGGATGAGTTAAGGACGTGTACAAGTACGTTGGCCATCTCCATCTAATGGGACCCCTTTTCTGTTCTTCAAAGTAAGGAAGTTTTCATTCTGGAATAAGGGGATATATGTGTAGTACAGGAAATAATGTAATCGCTTCTCAAGATCGATCGCAGTATCGATTCCTAGTGGCACCACTAGTGTGCATCTTTCTCTGAAGAGTAAAGATACATTTAAGCTCTGGAACTTGACAGCATTTAAGCTGATCACAAAGTTGTGCCTTTGCCCAGGGTGTTTCTACAATGTTCCAAAACAGCACTCAAAATAAAAATTGTTGAATTTACAATATATTTTTTTGTTTGAACAAAACATATTTTTAAACCAAAAAGATTTTTTTTTTGCTTTAAACAATATTTTTCTTAAATTAAAAAAAAATAAATATTGTAATCAAAAATTTATTTTAAATGTTATATTAAATTTCTTGTGATTATCAATTATTTTATTTTTGAATAGGCTTCGTGTGGAAAATAAAACCACAATAATTATATTTGTATTTTTTTCAAATATTTACTTCACAAACTAGTTTATAATATACTGTATTATTTATACTGGATTGCAGTAGAAACAACAATGAAAATTTTTGAATTAAATATATTTCAGTTTTGATTTTAAAAATAAAATATTTGAGTTTAAAAAATATTTCAATAATTTTATTTTTTAGTTCAAAAAGGTAGATTTTCTCTGCGTGTATCACTAGTTTCCAGTCCACGAAATGATTTATAGTAATTTATTTATTTTCCATATTTCATTATAACTTATTTCTCATACATATTTCATTATATTTATTTTTCATATTTTTACATTTTATTTTTTAAGTTTCCATATTTTTACCAGCCCCCTGAAACGGCTGTCATCTGCATACAACATGATTGAAGCCGAAAACTTGGTGCTAGCTGTCAAGCAGTGGCTTTAAGCACGGAACACAGTGACGCATGCGACAATATCGCTCGAGAAGAAATTTAATTCGAATAAAAAAAATAAAGAAACAGTTTTTTTTAAAAGCGCTAAAATATGTTTCATTAATGTATTGCAATTATTTCTGATTCGTTAATTTCAGATACACATGTTTCGTTATAGCGCAAAGTTATCAGCACTGTATTTGTCACAATAACAAATACCAAATTATTAATAATAACAAATTTGTCAAGCCTGCCTGATACTCATGTCGATATCTTTAACGGTTTGATAGATGTCTGAAGGAATTTGACAAATATTTGGCATTGTGATAAAGAGTGGGCCTTTAATTTCTAATACATCGTTCTGTTAAAAAACAAATTTTTGCAAGTAGAAAAAATAAGACTGCAAACCAATTAATTGATTGATCAGCAGTGATTTATTTTTCCTCCAAATTTAAGAACACTATTCTCGTTGGAATCTGAAGCAAAATAAAGAAACGCTGGTATCTCCAGCAATTTTCTGTTCATGTTTAAATTTTATTTAAATAAATAAAATAATTATTTATTCTGTTGCTCAGAAATGCGGCGTAATTGCAAAGTGCATTGATCCAAATTCCGTAGTTAAAATAACGCGTTCAATCGCCAAAACATACAAAATTTGAATCTCGTGATTCAATCTGCAGAAAATAGAACAAAGCTGTGCAACAGTTTTGAGCTTTTGAATCTGAACTTAAATTAATCTGAGGCAGCTGCTGGGAGAATGCATGTTTCAGATTCATATTAAAAATAAAATGCAGCAGAACAATTTGAATCACTACTAAACTGATTTTATTCTTAGGTTACTTAGAGCATCATTATCGGTCGCGAGCATTTTAATCACCCGCGCAGCGCTTTCATCTTAGTTTCGTCACTCGTTTCCGTATCAGTCACTATTTTCGGCTCTCAATTTGGATGCTGTATTCCGTACCGGTGACGTTTGACAGTTGACAATTCATCAAATAGCAGCGCTCTTATCGCGCTACCAAATTTGGTCACCTGTCAGTCGCGCTACTGTTATAGCAGCGCGTTTAGTAATTGTAATTGTAATTGTAATTTTTATTGGGTACGACAACTTTTTAGTTTACACTGTACATTAAGTCAAGGAAGTCTATATATATGGATAATACATTGGAGCTAAACAAAAAAATAACTAAATCTGTGAAGTGTTTATACTACTCTTCTCAAAGCATTTTTAAATGCGTATATTCTATCTTCTCCTTTAACTTCTAATGGTAATCCGTTCCAGCATGATGGTCCGAATACTAAAACACTTTTCCCGCTGGATGTTGTGTGTCGAGGTATGTTAAATCCTCTTGTACGTTGCTGCTGTGATCGTTGTAGGTGTTGCAATAAGTATCCTGGGAGTGTTTCATCGAAGGCCTGCTTCATGAAACAACAAATGCGATACCTGTAGTTGGATGGAAGATCGTGTCCAAGAATAGTAGCCCGTACATCAGCGGTTGAATCTCGACGACGAAGGTTGTGGACGAAACGAATCGCCGATTTGAAGCAGCGATGGAGTTGTTCTCGAAGTGCGGCTGACATACCAGGATAGTACACCACGTCACAGTAGGTGAACAATGGTACCAACACGGCTTGCACTAGTTTACGTCGAGTCGGAAGAGAGAGCACTGCCGTAAAACGTCGGAATGTCCTCAGAGTGCCATATACTTTTTTCACCACGTCATTCACCTGCTGTGTCCAACTCAGGTTACAGTCCAACTGCAGTCCTAGATTAGTTACACTGTTACAAACTGGAATCCTTGAGCCACTGAATACGATGTGTTCTTCCGGAACAACTCTGCCCGTCTGGCTAAAAACGATCGCTTGCGTCTTCTTTGGGTTAGGGAATAAACAGTTTATCTTTGACCACCCGACCACCGCTGCAAGATCTGCGTTGATGCTTCGTACAATATTGTTCACTTCTGATATAGGCCCAGACATATATATTTGAAGGTCATCAGCGTACAGGTGCCAATTGCATTTGAGACTTCTCGGCAGGCTGTTGATATACATGCTAAAGAGTAACGCACTTAGGCATGAACCTTGTGGTGTACCATCTGGGACTTCGCGTTCAGCAGACATTGCAGTTCCAAAGCGGACGGTCTGGGAGCGTCCACTAAGGAAGGATGAAATCAAGTTACATGCATCCATTGAAAACAAAAATTCACTATTCAGTTTGTTTTCCAGTAGCTGATGATTGACACAATTAAATGCCAGCGTAAAGTCGACAAGGACCATGACCGTGCAGTGGTTGTTATCGAAACTGTTATAAATGTCATGTACTACCTTGGTAAGGGCAGTGGTCGTGCTGAAGCCCTTTCGGTATCCAGATTGATAAGGTGCTAGTAGTGCGGGATTAACATTATTGAGGTATTCGGTAATTTGATCCAACAAGATCTTCTCCAAAATCTTGGAAACGGCAGGTAAAACGCTGATAGGACGGAAGTCTTTTGGTTGAGAAGGATTGGAGGTTTTGGGTATAGGCGTGACTATGGCTTTTTTCCAGATAGCTGGGAAGGTTTTAGAATCGATGATGCTATTAAAGAGGTGTGTCAGAAGTGGCAGGATAAAAGGACATAACAGTTTTATGAAGGATACCGGGATTGCATCCGAACCGGTCGCATTCGTCTGAATTTCATATAACTTCAAGCAGACAGCGTTGGCATCGGTGTGACGAAAGGAAAACCCGTTGGCACCATGATCAATATTTGTGCGATGTCGGGGTTCTGTCGCTGCAACGATGGGGTTATCGATCTGCACTTGACGATGACCTTCAGCAAAGAACTGGTTTATCTCATCCGGAGTCAAATCGTTTACTACTGAATTTGTTTTTGAGTTGTTGTGTATCCCCTCTCTTCGCAGATTACACCAAAGCTTCTTAGCAGGCAAGTTGAGATTGAAATGTTGCTCTGAATAACGCTTCTTTGCTGCAGAAATGAGCGAGCTTGTTATATTTCGCTTCCTTACATAATCCTGCCACTGTAAATCTCCACGCGCCCTGTTCGGGTTTCGCGAAAAAAGAGCATAGGCAAGATCTCTGTGCACAATTGCTTGTTTTATTTCATTTGTGATCCATGGTGTGCGCTGATCACGAACAATAATGGTCCTTTCGGGAGCGTGCCTTTCAAGCAGGTTCCTCAATTCGGTGCTCAACAGATTCGACTTGGTACTTGAATCGATGTCCGCATAGAAGGCTCGCATATCCTTGGCTAGAAGATCCGCTTGTAGTTGCAGTTGATCTATGTCTTGAATGTTTCGTACCCGGATGGTCTGTGCAGCAGGTTTCTGTACCCGGATGTTGGCGAGAAGATACACCACTTCGTGATCAGAGATTGTGTTTGCTGTAGAGGTTTTGGATTTCATTACAGAATCAGGAGAATCCGTGATGAGAAGGTCGATAGTTGTAGCGCTGATATCAGTAATGCGTGTAGGACCAGTTGGAAGGATTTCAAGATTAAACACTGCGTTTATTCGCTGGAGGGCAGCCGCATTTGCAGTTTGTTGAGCTGCAGCAACATTGATGTTGAAGTCTCCTACAATATACATACGGTCAAAACCAAATTCCAGCAGATCCAATAGTAGCTTCTCGTAGACTTGAGTAAACTGTTGGTTGGAGCTAGACGGGTTATACAAGACAACAACGCCTATGTTGAGTTCGTTAATTTTGGTTTGTACTGCAAGAAATTCAATACGTGAGGCGATTGGAAGTTCTGGATTGTGAGAAGATTTCATAATAACAGTAGCTTTCATTCCTTTCTTGACGTATATTCCTACTCCACCACATGTCCTTGTTCCTCGACCCCGTCTGGAGGGCAACGTGTGCTTGATGAAATTGTATCCTGGAACACGGATAGGACCAGCCGGAGAAGTGGACTTGAGCTTAGTTTCAGTTGTAGCAAAAAAGTGGTATTGATTTTTATCGAGAAGAATTTTTACACCATCTATATGGTGTTCGAGGCCTCTGACGTTGAGGTGTCCGATGCGAAGGTTTGATAGGATGTTTCTAGACATTTTACTATAGTGTATCTTATCGTCAATGTGTGAAAGCGGCTAGCAGTTCGAGGAAGCAGATACATCGGCCGATGTAGCATCGAAGAAAATAGATGAATCTTCGGCACGTGATTCATTCCCTGCTATTTCGCTAAGAGCGTTTATGCTACCGACAGGAATATAACGCTGCGCTCCAGGAAGCAGTACGGAAACTTTATCGTTCCTGACATACACCGAGTGTAAGACTTTCCTCTGCTTGAGTCGTAAAGCCAGATTACGGATTCGAAAAGTACTCACCGATAGTACCTCATTCATCGTGAAGCGGTACTCTAGTGTAGGTCCATTACGTAGGTTACAAAGCTTGGCCTCTTTGTATTTTTCAAAGTACCGTCGAAGAACTGCTTGTCTAGAATCGGTGCTGTTGAAAACAATCACAATTGTTGGAGTCAGAGAGCGGTCGGTCCACTTGGAAGGCTTCACTAGGAGACGAAAGCAATTGGTGACGTGCGACATCTCGCTTTGAGTATCGAGGAAGAGAAACACGCTTTCGACTATGGCTCGAACATTCTCGCCCTCGGTATAGGGTATCTTGTTTAATGCAAGCCTACAAGAGTTTACCACATGCGAACAGGAACTAGCAAGTTTGGCCCCGGTTTCGATTATTTCCAGCTTTTCTCCTATGCTGCTTACAAGCTGGTTCTGGGCTTCATATTGTTGGTCGAATCGATCAGCACGTTGGAGCTTACTCTGAATACGTTCACATTGCTTCTTACTGGCAGTACGTACGTCGTCAAGTTCTGATTGTAGTTTTGAAAGTTGTGCAGTAAGTTCCTTGATGACATTCTCCAACCGGCTGATATCCTCGCCGTAATTGACGGTCTGGCTCTGAGTTTTAGGAACAAGACATCCTCGGACGCAGCAATTCTCACAGAAGTACTGGTAATCCTTTGCACAGCTCATTACAGAGTCGCTTATTCTCATGCAGAATGCATGAAACCATCCTAGGCAAATGTCACAACAGATCCAATGAATATGTTCCTGTTTTTTCTTTGTTTTGTTTTTCTTCTGACCGCCTTTGGAAGGTGGCGTTGTGTTTTTGCATGCAACGCAGATGTCTTCGTTACTCATGATGTGGAAGGAGTGGTGATACAAAAACTACGTAGCACTATACACTTCACTGACGATTTGACGCGCACTCACACATAAAACATGAATTTTAGGTTAGGTCGAGTAAATTAAACTATGTTTAGTAAATTTCCTGTTTATGCGATGGAAATCCCGGCAAACACTTAGAAACTGTTCTTTTCGATGAAATGTAGCTATCGCGATCTCTACAAGATTTTAAAATCACGAAAACACGAATATTTCGAAATATTTTAAGCGCGGCGTTTTTTCAGCAAGTTATAGCCACTGCAGTGTTGCCATCATTGCGTTTAGTAGCGACCGGTAAAGTGTCAAGTAATGATACTGCGCTGCCAAACGGCTTAAACTCACCACCGGTAATCTTGCTCTTATAGGATACTTAAGATTAACTCATAATCGATAAAAATTGAAATGTTATACATTTGCGACATGAGCAGTAAGGTTAGGTTTCTCGTCAGCTATAAGAACTTTTTTCCGGTGCATGAAAAGATATTTTAGCTACCAGATAAGCATTGTCGCTGTCCGGAACATCTTTTGCTGGCGAGGATAGGGGATCTAAATGTCAAGAAAGGTACGGCCGCGGCAAACGATACACCGCAATGCTATTACCCCATAAGAATCAAGTAAACGGGCTGCAGAAAGCGCGGCGGTACCTTTCATGAAGGGTTCACCGCGTGCAATTTTGAGAAAATCAGGCAATAGTGTTTCATAAAACACCTGTCGATGACACGTACAATAACTAGATTAATTTATCTTAATTTCGACGCCCACATTATAGTGAGCTCAAGTTTGTAACCAAAGAGTTAATGCGTCAAGATCAAATAGATGAATTAAGTTCGTCAACTGAAAAGTAGTTGCTGTCTCATATCTCATAGAGGCAGTTCAATAATTATCGTATAATATAGATTTACGTTTTAATGGTTTTGGGAGGTGCATCAGCCTTTTTTAAGACTGGGTATTTTTTTTAAATCTTCGAACTGGCACTTTCAAGTTTAGGGTAAATGTTGCATTTTGGATCCCTAGAGGAAGTGCTATATCCGCTTATATCTTTCAAATGAGTCGTGTGATACAGGATAAAATCACAAAATTTCATAGATGAAAGTCTTATTTATGAAAAGGAAGTTTGAAATGAACATCGGATGTTTATAAATCGCTTAGATTTTTAACTATCTGAAATGAAAATATTCTTCGTTTTGGAAAGTGCAACATATTTATATGGACCCCCAAATGTACACATTTTGGACACCCCCCTTTTAGTCTGTTCAAAAATGAATTTTCAATTTGCACAGATCATTTGAGCTAAAGCAAAGTCTTATTTTTCGATTGACATGCATCAATGAGAAGATTGCATCGATTTAAATTTGCAATTTCAACATGAAGTGATTGTGTTCCTTCTGAGATATTCAATGATGTATGCTTTGAAGCGTAACGCATGGTAATGCTTGCCTTCTTGAAAAAAATGATTTCATCAACATTTCATCCAAATATCGTTATTTTCGCACATGAAACTAGTTAAACACATTCGCAGCAATCTTATTTGCATAAAGACCATGCGGGATGCAGCAGCGGCATTGAATTTAGTTCAGATATCAATAAAATGTCAACAGGAGGGTCCAAAATATGTAGGGGTCCAAATCAAGTTGGACCCTAAATTGTCAAAATCGAATGATAATTGTGGTCATCTACAGCATCTTACGAGCGCTAACGGCCGCTTATTTTGGAATGTTTAGAAGTAGTTTGATTTAAAACGGAAAACAGTACGGGGTTTGACTTTTCTCATACTGTGTATCAAGTGTGATATCACAAAATAAAATTTGAAATCGAAAAATTGAGTTTGTTTTGATTCTACGTTCCATATCACGATGTTCCATTTTCTTCTCTCGATTCCACGTGGTAAATGACGTTTGAACCATTTTTAATTTGAACGATGTTCAAACCAACGGGGTTCAAATTAAAAAGATGGATGATGATGATCGCTGCGATGACAAACGACACAAGACAAAAGTCAAATAGATTGCACCTTACCAGCACATGTTAAATTGTGGCGGCTATTGAAATTAATTTATTGCTCTTTTTCGGTGATAATTTCGGCTGATTTTGATGATAATTATATTGTGGCAGCTATTACCGCACGTAAAATGCTGGATAAATGAAGAAACCAGAACAATATAACTTAAGTTATTGAAATTTAAATTTTCACGATCGAAAATCATTTTGCGATACATAATTAAATACCCGCGCGAAATATACGGTACAATATGAACGGAGCTTTAAATTTCAAGAACAGCACTAGCGCCACACCAACAAACGGTGGCTTCAAGAACTAGTGCTTGTTTCACGGGGTTGATTTTTACAATTTTGTATTTTTATATTTTATTATTCTTTTAGTTACGTATTTTAGAGTCTCATAATCTTACACTTTCATGTTTTAAAATTTTTGTGTCTTAAAATTTGCATATTATCCAGCTTTCCACGCTCGGTAATGGCGGCTTGTCGATGTGCAAAAATCAATCGGTCACTGTACTTTTTGACACTAGCTGGAGGAAAACTCACTGGCGAAAAGGCCTTTTTCCCCTTCCCCTCATCCAGGAACGCCAGTGAGCTTTCCTCCAGCTAGTGTCAAACAGTACAGTGACGGATGGATTTTTACACACCGACAAGCCGCCATTACCGAGCGTGGAAAGCTGGATTATGTTCTTATATTTTCATATTTTCATATTTTTTTAAATTTAACATTACACTTTTTTATTTGATATTTTATGTTTTAATATTAACTATTATATTTAATATTTTTGTATTTTCATGTTTATATAATTTCATGTTATTACACTTTCATATTATAATATTTTTATATTATCATATTTTCCATATTCTTATATTTTTCCTATTTTATACTTTTATATGCTCACATTATATATGTATTTATATTTTCTTTTTTCATGTTATCATATTTTCATATTGTTATAATTTCTAATGTTTAATTTACATTTTTTTGTCTTTCTTATATCTTTATATTTTCATGTTGTTATAATTTAATTTGTATTTACATATTTCTATATTTTCATGTTTCCGGTTTCATATTTTTGTATTTTTATATTTTTATTATTTAATTTTTAAAAACTTTCATATTTCCATGTTATATATTTTTGTGTTTCAATATTTTCAGCTCTTCATATTGTCATATTTTCAAAATTTTATTCTTTAATATCACTTTTTATATTTTCAAATTTTCAATATTTTCATGTTCTCATAAAAACACTTGCCATGGGCGCTTCTGCGTCCACAAATAAACTAGTATATTTATATTATTGTATTATGTATCTTCATTTTTTCATGATTTAACATTTTCGTAACCCACTACAAAACAACCCAGGAAGGAAAGCTTCACAACCTGCAGTGTAACCTTTATGCAAACAACGTCCTGGCACATGACCTATTATCTCATACTTATTCATAACATTTGTTTATGTTTATGTTTATTGTATAGATTCATCTGACATTTAGTGGTCTTAATGAATATAGTAAATTTTAAACAAGTATACATTAAACGATTACAATCTTTTTAAAAAGGTGGTCAATGGTAAGTTAAAATCAAATAGCCTATAAATGCTGTTAAAAGCAGCCGCAGCAGCACGGAAAGGTTCATTCATGCCATACATTTGATTACGTGGAGAAAGGTGCAGGAAATCTCGTTGACGCATTGTTCGTTCCGGAGCATAAATATTTAATCTCATCAGAAGTTCCGGAGAGTCAATTTCACCAGTCGCGATTTTGGCCACGAAGGCAACCTGCGATCTATTCCTTCTCATTTGAAGAGTGTCAATACCAAGTAGTCTACATCGATCCTCATATGCGGGAAGATGAGCGGGATTCCTCCATGGTAGGTGCCGGAGTGCATAACGCACGAATCTACGCTGCACGGTTTCTAGCCTTGATATCCAGATGCTATGATAAGGGCTCCAAACTACAGCACAAAATTCAAGGATAGAACGAACTAGAGAGCAGTACAGATATTTTAGGCAATGATCGTCCCGGAAGTCTTCAGATAGTTTGAAAATGAATCCGAGTTGCCTATTAGCTTTTGCGTTGATGTCGTTATAGTGCGGCTTGAACGTCATGTCTTGATCCAGTGTGACTCCTAAATCCTTAATCTTATTCACTCTCTCAAGGGTAGTACCAGAGATACAATAATCAAAAACTATCGGCTTGTGTTTCCGGTAAAAGGAAATAGCATTACGTTTTTGAATACTGAGCGCCAGGAGATTAGCAGAGCACCAGTTCGCCATTCTATCCACACGCGACTGCAGTTCTTCACAATCCTCGATGCTGTTGATAATCTTAAACATTTTAACATCATCTGCATAAAACAAACGACAACCAGGAGGTAGCAGTCGGGAGAGTTCGTTGATAAACAGCGTGAACAAGAGAGGCCCCAGATTACTTCCTTGTGGTACACCAGAAGTATTGGAGAAGTATTCCGACTGTGAAGAACCGATTTTCACAGAAAGCAAACGGTTAGACAGATATGATTTGAACCAGCACACTAGATGACGACTAACTCCAAGTTGTTCTAACTTTGCAAGCAATATTCCATGGTCGACGCGGTCGAACGCTGCTTTTAAATCCGTATAAACTGCATCAACTTGACCACCGGAGTCCATGGTACGAACACAAAGCGAAACAAGCTCTATTAAATTCGTTTCTACAAAGCGCTTTGGATAGAAGCCGTGCTGTGCTGTAGAAATGTACGCTTTACTGGCACTGAATAAAACGTCATTCATGATTATTTCGAAGGTATTCGCAAGAACATAAGGATGTGATGCCTCGGTAATTTTGTACATTCCTTTTGTCGCCTTTTTTGTAAACAGGAAACATGTGCGACATCTTCCATTCATCAGGAAACTTTCCTGGCTAAGTGGGTAGCCAGGAAAATCCTGGCTAAGTGGGTAGCCAGCGAATTTGAACAATTCTTGAGCACAGAAGACGGAATACCATCCGGGCCGCCAGTGTACGAGCTTTTCAATTTTCTAATGGCTGACAGAACGGTCTGCTCATCGATTATAAACGCATGTAAATCCAAAACATTTCTCGGCGTGAACTGATTTGCAACAGCTATTTGATCGGCGGTGGCCCTGGTGGCATTGAAGGTACTCAGGAAATGTTGAACGAACAAGTTACACTTTTCCAGCTCTGAACTGGCGGTTTCTTCTCCCAGATGCAAGCACGAAGGCAGACCTACTTCCTTTCGTTTGGAGTCAACAAACGACCAAAAACCTTTGGGATTTCTTCGGAGTGATGTTTGCGTTCGAAGCAAGTAACGACGATAAAGGAATCGATTGTATACACGATATGCAGTACTGGAACGGTTGAACTCCTGCTTCGTAATCAGCGTGCGATTCTTGCAGTACTGTCGCAATGCTTTTACCCTACTTCGCTTTAGCCGACGCAGACGACTGTTTGACCAGGGAGGCTTAGGCTTTGGACGACACAGGGGCACGTGCTCCGCAATTATACGACGAATTTGGCGAGTGAAATAATGAACAGCATCATCTACACAGAGGTCAAGCTCGATGGGTGACCAGTCAATACATGAGATAGCATCACAAATACTATCATAATCAGCTCGGCGGTAGTCGTACATTTGGTGAACGTCAGAAGCATCGTCGAACGTAAACAGGCCCGGAAGGTTGACGACTATGTCCAGAGCAGGATGGTCAGCATCAAGGGAGATGAGGGGTTCGATGGCTTCGGAAACGGTGCTAGTAGATTTAGCTGCATCGTTGGCGAGGACGAGATCCAGAAACCGACCATTTCTGTTAGAAACTCCATTGAGTTGAGTCAAGCCATTAAACGAAAACCCATCGGCCAATGCAGAGCTACTGGTAGACAAAACAGATTGGGGGTTCACATGCATAAACCCGTCTTCCGATGCAACCCATTCCAAGTTCGGTTGATTATAGTCTCCTAGTTGCAAGATGAAGTCATTGAAGTCAAGGTTGGAACTAATAGAGCTTAAAGAGTTCATGTGATCCCGAATGCAATTTATGTCGCTACGCCGGTCTGGAGGTAGATATAATACTCCTATTAAAGGTAGAGGTAGATATAAAACTCCTATTAAAAAAAAAAGAGAAGAAGAATTTTCAGGTTAGTGTCCCTGTTCAAGGTCGGAGCCATCCTGAGTGCCCGACCGACTGAAGTAGCATTGGACCTTCTCCCCCGGCAGGTTAGTGTCCCTGTTCAAGCTCGGAGCCATCCTGAGTGCCCGACCGACTGAAGTAACATTGGCCCTTCTCCCCCGGCAGGTTAGTGTCCCTGTTCAAGCTCGGAGCCATCCTGAGTGCCCGACCGACTGAAGTAACACTAACCAATCGATCTGTCGTAGAAATTCTAATCCATAACTGCTCCAATGCTATGCTTGTCAATGTAGAGTCAACGTAGCTATTCCAGCGTGTTGAGACTGCTACCAAAACTCCTCCTCCGCGAGACTTAGTGCTGTTAGCTGAACTACGATCTGTACGGTAAACAGCAAACTTAGGACCGAATGGCTGTAAGCCGAGGATGTGTTCGTCTAGCCAAGTTTCCGTTAAAACAATTACGTCGTAGTCACATTCACTAGCAGCCAGAAAGAAAGAGTCCACCTCAGTACGGAGCCTGCGCACATTCTGGTAGTAGATGCACAATGCATGAGCAGGTAATTCACTAGGCGAAATGGATCCTCTGACCGGCAGGCTATCGTTAGAAACGTTGGATGATATAGCAGGCTGCTCGGGGTTGGAATCAGCGTCAACTGGATGGATACTGGAAGTAACAGATGTTACCAGAAGAGAATTGTTCGGGACGATATTGTACTTGCCTGCAATAACGGTTTGGAAGCCCTCCGTGCCAGACTCAATTACAGGACCGGGATGACTGCGGAGCACTGGCAGGATTGGCTCACTGCAATGAGCGGATTGAGGGCTTCCATTGAGCTAGTAGGCGTGCATCCCGGTGAACGGTCGATTATTGGCATCCTAGACATGTTATTAATCAGCAGTTCCGACGGGAGAATGGATTCAGCCATGTTTTCACTAGAAACCGGAGAACTTTCAGACAGAAAAGCGTTCATTGATGGTTGATACTTGCCGGAGAGAGGAGTGCGGAAGCCCCCGTCTCCAATCCCAAACACAGGACCAGGACGGCTGATGATCGTAGGCAGGAAGGGCGCGACTGTGTTGAGTGGATTAGGGGCTTCCTCTGTGCTTGTGGCACTTATGCGTCCTGGTGTCAAGCTGCAGGCATTGACGAAGGAAATTTCCTCAGTACGGTTAGCATAAGTTTGTTTCGAAACCCGGTGAGTAGATGTATGCGGCAGACTGAAAGCGATGAATGAATCAGGAGACAAAGTGCTTGGAAGATTACGATACTTGCCTGTAACGGGGGCTCGGAAGATCTCGTCTCCCAACTCAAACGAAGGGCCGGGATGACTGAAGATCGCTGGCTGGGGAGGCTCGACTACGATGAGAGAGATAGGGACTTCCTTACGGCTTGTGGCAGGTATGCATCCCGGGGAGTGATGCCGGTATTGAAGACAATTTACTCCATCAGCAAAACTTCGTCCGATGAAATATCCAGCGGGTCGTTGAAATCCGAAGCAGGCTTCGGACGCCAAAAATTTTCTTCAACTCTGTCGTCAACGAACTCTCTGAATAACACTCCTCTAGTCCATGTAGATGAGGACAGGGCTTTCGCTTTCAGTTCGAAATCCATTCCGATTTTGAAGGAAACAAACGATAGTGTACTGATGTCCTTTCCTTTGGCAACTAGTCGAGTCACTTTCACATCTTCAGTCCCAAGACGCTTTTTAGCTAAAACGCCTACCTGTTCGACAGACACATCCCTTGCGATTCGTGACAGGTACAACCAAAACTTAGGCCTAGCCGTTGGAACGGTAGCGATTTCCATCGACGGAGAGGGAGTGCTTCCGGTTCCTAGAACTAGAGGACGCTTACGTTTGGCGTTTTCATCATCGATCGTGGTGAAAAGTCTCCGACTTCTGGTGAATCCCGGATTGATATCGGCTTGCTTGGAGGACTTAGGAGTAAACGAGTTGGAGTTGATCAGCCTTGCAAAATTTGTTTTTGTTTCTGATTTTAGCTCTTCCATTATTTCCCGCTTAAGGTTTTGCAAGATGTCACTGTGATAATTTAGAGCGTGTACTTTTCCAATTTCATAGGCAGCACGGGTGGTATTACGAAAACGGGCATCATCCATAAGTTTAGTGCACGAGTTGCACATCCAAAATAGTTGTTTATTAGACCTCTTCATGTTTTCAAAAAGTATCAAAAATTCAACCGGTCAGCCAAGAATCACAATTCTTATGCTAAAATAAGTCTCCTGTCAAATTTTCAGCTAATTCGGATAAAATTTCGAGGTGGCTCAAGTCGATTTAGTGTTTTTGGTCTATTTTCAATTTTGGAAAAAAAATCAAACAGAAGATATAAACGTCGAAAACTATCGCAACAACCTCTATACGGAAGCTTTTGGTGTGCTCTACAAGTCTTGTGAACATTGCGATTCGTTCCGTTCACGTTTTGTCCATGTTAAAGTGATTTTCAAGCTCTAAAGTGCATAAAAATACTGTTTCCCCCAAAAGTCGTTGTTCTACAAAACTCTTGAGTTTATGACAAATGATTGTTAATTTATTATATTATAGTTCCTCTTTTTTTCCTGGAAATTTGAGTAATATAATTGCCCATGTGCGATTTACCGTTAAATTCTTAAAAATCAGAAGCTGAACATTTGTCATAAATTTGCACGCTGAGATTTCTTCAAACAAGTTGTTCAAACAAAGAAGCTTCGATTTCACTTGTTACTACAATGCCCTCATTGTTAAAATCATGCAGACATATGATGAATTTAACAAAATTTGGAAGTCGTTTGTTGTAAGCATCAAATATCATATGATTTAATTTATGTTTTGTTCGAACAACTTGCTTGAAGAAATCCTAACGTGCAAATTTATTACAAATGTTCAGCTTCTGATTTTTAAGAATTCAACGGTAAATCGCACATAGGCAATTATATTACTCAAATTTCCAGGGTAAAAAGAGGAATAATAATATAATAAATTAACAATCATTTGTCATAAACTCAAGAATTTTGTAGAACAACGACTTTTGGGGGAAACAGTATTTTTATGCACTTAAAAGCTTGAAAATCACTTTAACATGGACAAAACGTGAACGGAACAAATCGCAATGTTCACAAGACTTGTAGAACACACCAAAAGCTTCCGTATAGAGGTTGTTGCGATAGTTTTCGACGTTTATATCTCTTGTTAGATTTTTTCCAAAATTGAAAATAGCCCAAAAACACTAAATCGACTTGAGCCACCTCGAAATTTTATCCGAATTAGCTGAAAATTTGACAGGAGACTTATTTTAGCATAAGAATTGTGATTCTTGGCTGACCGGTTGAATTTTTGATACTTTTTGAAAACATGAAGAGGTCTATTGTTTATTTTTCACGACTTCTTCGAAAATATCCGCTGCTATGCCACAGCATCGGGGAAGAAAAATAGCTTTACAAAAGCCTTGGCACGAGGGGCTGTCAACTCATGTATTTACGATTCATCTGCCTGAATTGAAAAGGCGTATTGAGGAATTATTTTGAATTTCTGTATTTTTTAGCGTATTGGCGTATTTTTGTGTATTTTTGTATTGTAGTGTATTAAGTTCATCATTAATTGAATTTTACTTGTATTTTTCATTATGAATTGAATTTTTCGCGTCTTGTTGACGGTATTTTTTTCACTCGCGAAGTCGAAGCAAAATTCTGAAATGGCAGCTGTGTTTCACTCAAACTCTGACAGATAGTAATGGGATTTGAGAAGAGCAAGGGGAGCAATGGTAGGAGGGAAGAGAAGAATTTGCTTCGACCTCGTGAAATTGCATTATTATCGTGCTCATATTTGCCAAAACCATCAAATTCTTTTCAAAACAAAGACAAGAAGATTACATGTTTCAATATATTTTGATCTTGAATGAAATGAAAACTTTTTCGATAATGATGTATTTATAATGCTGAGGACTATTTTTGCTACGTTAGCATCGAGATTAATATTTAGTAAGCTGGTAAAAATGATTGAAAGGTTCAAAAATGTTTTGGATCACGTTATGGTCACTCATTGCCATTTATTTTGATTTGAAATCAAAATTATTGATGATTTCACAGCATATTCGAGTGCTTATTTTACTATTGAGATCAATTCACGAAGACTTAGAGAAAAAACTGACACTGAATGATAGGAAAGATGTTCAAAAATCAATTTCTTGCCGAAAAAGTCATTTTGGTTTTACCGCAATATTTT
Organism: Armigeres subalbatus; assembly: GCF_024139115.2. NCBI lineage: Eukaryota > Metazoa > Arthropoda > Insecta > Diptera > Culicidae > Armigeres > Armigeres subalbatus. The sequence continues at coordinate 189,841,878 of NC_085141.1, forward strand.
ATATAAAATTCAAGGTACATATATCTGAGCTCTGCCGGCCAGTGTAGTTTCTAATGTCCTGGGACAACCCGGAAATCATGTGGATTGCGATAAAAGCTGTGAACGTTTTCGGATGATTTTTCAAATATCGTTATGGTTATAACTATTCACCAACAAAACTCGCTTTGAACACATCCGGAATTGTCTTAAATACGTTGATGCGAGCAAATCCCGCAGGGGGATTCGCTGGGTGATTGGATCCCCAAGGATATCCTCCACAATATTCCGAAAGTGATTTTTCCATCTCGATTGTGTCCATCCTCCTTGGTGCAGGTATCGCTGAGTCGGTAGTAATGGAATGGAGATTACATGCCTACGCATGTTGTGCCTCAGATTTTCTTTTTCAAAACAATAATTCCATTTCCATATCTGTCAAAATAAACAGATTGGAATTGACATGTATTGACGTATTTTTGGTGAATCGGCGTATTAATCAGGTATTAAAATTGTACTTTATGTCGTATTGACGGATTGTCGGTGTATTAATGAATTATTTTGAATTAAGGTTCCAAGAAGAATTTTTGTATTTTTCAAGTATTTTTTCATGTATTTTTAGATGCACGTATTTACAATTCAACTGATTTAACGAGTTGATCGCCCCTCGCCTTGGCACTCCACTTGTATTTCTCCGATATCACTGACACATGAACTGCAAACTAATGACATTCTGCTTTCCGATTTCAAATGAAGAGTCGAGACGACTGCGTATCGAATAATCACACAGACCGAACACTGTTTCAGGAGCAGACTACTTGTGGTTGTAGGTACGGTTGCCGAGTGAAGTGCTATTTTTTTATTTCCTCGCAAATAGACAGTTTAATGTCAATTTCTTGGTCACGTTTTGATTTTTTTTTGCTGCGCGTTTTCTCTTCTTGCCCTGGGGTTCTTCGCTGCACACTTAGTTTTTATTTCTGCAGCTCGGCAAAAATCCGCACAGCCGTGCGCCAGCAAAATAAATAACTGATATTCCGGCAAAAATAGCGTTTGTTAGCTGATTTTCGGCAAATGATTAGCTGATTATCAGCAATTTTGACAGAAATCTCGGCAAAAAACATGTTTACTGGGGCACGGCTGTGCGATTTTCGGTAAAAGTTCAACATTTTGCTGAGATCCCGGTAAAAAAATTAAGTGTGTGGGTTCTTCCAACTCCTGCGAATATTCTTCGTCTATTTCTGAGTATAGCTCAAAATTTTGCACATCATCATCACCGAAGTCTTCTAAATAGTCGACATCCAGAAAAACCTGATTATATTTATTTTCGGAAGACATTTTTTTTTTATTTTCTTTCATGCCAACTTAGCGAACCACGATTCAAACTTGAAAACCCGTACGGAAACAATTCCAGATGAATTGTTCCCGCAGGAAAAAATGTGTGTAGAGTTTTTTTTGTTTTCCAGATAAAATCCCGCGGTTGGGTTTACACCTCGGGAAAAAAGTTATTTTCTTGCGAACTCGTTTTCCGCCTCGGGATTTCAAATCCCGAGCTCCATTGAAAATACATGGGGGACCAAATCCCGGGATACGTTTTCCGAACTGTAAACCAGCCTTTAGCGGACAGTGACGAGTTTAAACACTTTTTCTCGCGCCACGGACTGCGATAAACAATTATGTTTTACCGGTTTTATCGCGGTAACTACACAGCAAAAATTTTTGTTGAATATTACATCGAAATCGCTGCAACCCGTCGATTCCATCGATTGTTGAATATTACACTGCGCGATGTACTCAAGAGCTTGCTGTGTAATAAACAGAATCGATGTGATTTTTCCCGATGTAAAAATTATTCGATGTAATCTAGGTGACGTAAAATAAAGGAACGTAATAGTGCGACGTACATAGCATTTGTTTCATGGAGTTTTTTCGTGGTTTCCTTACTTCAATAATTTCTAATCAAGTTTTTTAGGGATTTGCTAATTTAATACTTTTATTATAATCTATTTATAAATGTCCAATACATCGGTATCTTGACGCAGATCTGCAAAGAGCATTTTCCCTAAATCCCGTTGCCGTCCGTAGGTTGCGCATGCCATGGTGAAAACAGGTTGTTTATAACTGCATTTCATGAATTATTCGGAATCCAGGTTCCAGTATCGATCTGCAGACCAATGGTAGCCCATTACCTTCGCCGGAGTGATATTGAACAAAATAGTACGGTAGGCTTCCGCATCCGTAGCCGCTTCAAAACCGCTGAAAATAATGAGTAAAACATGTTTAGCAGTTCTATGCACATGACCGACAAAGGAATTGGTATAGAAAAATCTGGATCCAGTAGGAGCCATGTTCCGAGATGATTAGGTGTACTTGTTTAGGCGCTAGGCGAATTTTTGGTATTTCGATGTGAAACCTCCTAGCACAAACGTTTGAAATTGTTAGATTCCGAATGGAACCAACATGGGAATGAAAAAAAACTTCATGAAATCCGGAAGAAAATCTATAGATATATCAGTAATCTGGTACGGTTCATTATTGCATTAGGTTAGTTCCGAAGCGATTTTTTTAGATTCTGAAGAAAATCCATTGAATACGAAGGAAATCTTACAGGCATTCCGGAACAAATTCTCTTGGATTTCGGAATGGAATCTTTCTAAACCTAATGAATCCTTGTACGGAAGGTATTTTTTTGAATTTTGAAGGGAATCTTCATAAGAATCCGAAGGATTCTTTCTAGGATTCCTGAGGAAATCCTTCTGGGATTCCTGAAAAAAATCCTTTTGGGGTTCCTTTGATAATGTTTTCAAGATTCCTGAGGAAATCCTTCTGGGATTCATGAGGGAATCCAGAGAGAATACTTCTAACATTCCAACGCGATTCCTTCTGAGATTCCTGAAAAATTCTTCTGGGATGCCTTAGATTTCTTCCTGAGGAAATCCTTCTGGGATCATGAAAACATCCTTCTATGATTCCTGAGAAAATCTTTCTGGGAATGCTGAAAGTATACTCCTAAGATTGCTACGCGATTCCTTCTGAGATTCATGAGAGAATCCTTCTAGGAATCCTTAGAGAATCCTTCTGGAATTTGTGAGGGGATCCTTCTGGGATTCCTGAAAGAATTCTTCTGAGATTCCTTTGATAATCTTTTCGAGATTTCTGAGAAAACTCTTCTGGGATTCCTGGGAAAATCTTTCTGGAATTCGTGAGGGAATCCTTCCGATATTTCTGACAGTATCCTTTTGGGGTTCCTTGGATCATCTTTCTTAGAATTCGTGAGGGGATCCTTCTGGAATTCGTGAGGGGATCCTTCTAGGATTCATAAAAAAAAAACTTTTGGGATCCCTTAGATAATCTTTTCAAGATTCCTGAGGAAATCCTTCTATGATTCCTGAGAAAATCGATCTGGGATTCCTGAGGAAATTCTTCTGGGAATCTTGAGAGAATTCTTTTGGAATTCATTAGGGAATCCTTTTGGGATTTCTGATAGAATCGTTCTGGAATTCGTTAGGGGATCCTTCTGGGATTCATGAAAGAATCCCTTTGGAGTTCCTTAGATAATCTTTCCGAGATTCCTGAGGAAATCCTTCTGAGATTCCTGAAGGAATCCTGAGAGTATACTTTTATGATGCTTACGCGATTCCTTTTGAGATTCATGAGAGAATCCTTCTGGAATTCGTGAGGAGATCCTTCTAGAATTCGAGGAAAAATCCTTCTAGAATTCATGGAAAAATCCTTTTGGGATTCCTTAGAAAATCTTTTCTTTCTGAGCAAATTCTTCTGGGATTCCTGAGAAAACCGTTCTGTGATTCATGAGAAAATCCTTCTGGGAATCTTGAGATAATTCTTCTGGTATTCGTGAGGGAATCCTTCTGGGATTCCTGAATGAATCCTCTTGGGGTTCCTTAGATAATCTTTCCGAGATTCCTGAGGAAATCCACAGGGTATACTTCTAATATTCCTACGCGATTCCTGAGAAATTCCTTTAAAAATTCTTGAGAATCCTTCTAGGGTTCATGAAAAAACCCATTTAGGATTCCTTAGTTAATCTTTTCAAGATTCCTGAGCAAATCCTTATGGGATTCCTGAGAAAATCGTTCTGGGATTCCTGCGGAAATTCTTCTGGGAATCTTGAGAGAAATTTTCTGGAATTCGTGAGGGGATTCTTCTGGGATTCATGAAAGAATCCTTTTGGGGTTCCTTAGATAATCTTTTCAAGATCCCTGAGCAAATCCTTGTGGGATTCCTGAGAATATCGTTCTAGTATTCCTGAGGAAATCCTTCTGGGAATCTTGAGAGAAATCGTCTGGAATTCATGGGGGATATTTCTGGGATTCATGAGGAAATCCTTCTGGGAATCCTGAGAGAATCCTTCTGGAATTCGTGAGGGGATCCTTCTGGGATTCTTGAAAGAATCCTTCTGGGATTCCTTTCATAATCTTTTCGTGAGGAAATCGTTCTGAGATTCCTGAGAAAATCCTTCTGGATATCGTGAGGGAATCCTTCTGAGATTCATTAAAAAATCGTTTTGGGGTTCCTTAGATAACCTTCCCGAGATTTCTGAAAAAATCCTTCTGGGAATCCTGAGAGAATCCATTTGGAATTCGTGAGTGGATCTTTCTGGGATTCATGAAAGAATCCATTTGGAATTCCTTAGATAATCTTTCCGAAATTCCTGAGGAAATCCTTCTGGGATTCGTGAGAAAATCGTTCTGGGATTCCTGAGGAAATCCTTCTGGGAATCTTGAGAGAAATCTTTTGGAATTCGTGAGGGGATCCTTCTGGGATTTGGGGTTCCTTAGATGACCTTTTTGAGATTCCTGAGAAAATCCTTCTGGCATTCCTGAGGAAATCCTTATGGGATTCCTTAGATAATCTTTTCGAGATTCCTGAAGAAAATCCTTCTGGGAATCCTGAGAGAATCCTTCTGGAATTCGTGAGGGGATCCTTCTGGGATTCTTGAAAGAATCCTTCTGGGATTCCTTCGATGATATTTTCGTGAGGAAATAGTTCTGGGATTCCTGAGAAAATCCTTCTGGAATTCGTGAGGGAATCCTGCTAGGATTCATGAAAAAATCCCTTTGGGATTCCTCCGAAAATCATTTCAAGATTCCTGAGCAAATCCTTGTGGGATTCCTGAGAAAATCGTTCTGGTATTCCTAATTAAATCCTTCTGGGAATCTTGAGAGAAATCTTCTGAAATTCGTGGGGGATATTTATGGTATTCCTGAGGAAATCCTTTTGGGTTTTCTAAGATAATCTTTTCGAGATTCCTGAGAAAATACTTCTGGGATTACTGAAACAATCTTTTTGGGAATCCTGAAAGTATACTTCTGGTATTCCTGAGGAAATCCTTCTGAGAATCCTAAGAGAAACCTTCTGGAATTCGTGAGGGGATCCTTCTGGGATTTCTGAAAGAATCCTTCTGGGATTCCTTTGATAATATTTTCGTGAGGAAATCGTTCTGGGATTCCTGAGAAAATCCTTCTGGAATTCGTGAGGGAATCCTGCTAGGATTCATGAAAAAATCTTTTTGGGATTACTTAGAAAATCATTTCAAGATTCCTGAGCAAATCCTTCTGGGATTTCTGAGAAAAACGTTCTGGGATTCTTGAGAGAAATCTTCCGGTTCGTGAGAAGATCCTTCTGGGATTCTTGAGGGAGTGCAGAGAGCTCGGCAGAGAGTATACTTCTAAGATTCCTTCGCGATTACTTCTGTGATTCCTGAGAGAATCCATCTGGAATTCGTGAGGAATCCTTCTCGGATTCCTTCTGAGATAATTTTTTCAAGATACCTGAGGACATACTTCTGTGATTCCTAAGAAAATCCTTCTGGGATTCCTGAGAGAATCCTTCTGGGAGTCCTGAGAGTATACTTTTAGGATTCCTACGAGATTCCTTTTGGTATTTTTTTGGGATTTCTGAGATATTGATTTCTTGGGATTCCTGAGGGAATCTTTCTGGAACTCCTGAGTAAATACTTATAGGATTCCCAAACGATTCCATCTTAGGTTCCTTAGAATTTTTTTTAGATTCCTGAGGGAATCCCCCTGGGATTCCTGAGATAATCCTTCTGGATACCCGAAGAAATGCTGCTGGTAATACGAAAGCAATCTTTTTGTGATTCCTGAGATAATTTTTCTTGGACTCCTGAGCAAAAACATCAGGAATTTTTAAGGAAATCCTTCTGGGATTCCTCTGGATTTTTTTTTGGGATTTCTGAAGGTTTTTCTTCGGAAAAAATAGGTTTTGCTTCGTGGTTTTTTTTCGGGAATCCCAAAAGTTTGCCGTCGGAATCCCGAAAGGGTTCCCGTCCGAATCCTGAAAGGGTTCCCGTCGGAATCCCGGGAGAATTTCAACAGAATCTTGAAACGATTTCCGTCGGAATATTGGAAGGATTCCGAAAGGATTCCCGTTGGAATCCCGAAAGGATTCTCGGTGGAATCCCGAAAGGATTCCCGTCGGAATCCCGAAAGGATTCCCGTCGGAATCCCGAAAGGATTCCCGTCGGAATCCCGAAAGGATTCCCGTCGGAATCCCGAAAGGATTCCCGTCGGAATCCCGAAAGGATTCCCGTCGCAACTTTGAGAGGATTCCCGTCGGTATCCCGAAAGGATTCCCGTCGGAATCCCGAATAGATTCCCGTCGGAATCCCGAAAGGATTCCCGTCGGAATCCCGAAAGGATTCCCGTCGAAATCCCGAAAGGATTCCCGTCGGAATCCCGAAAGAATTTCCGTCGGAATCCCGAAAGAATTCCTGTCGGAATCGAAAGGATTCCCGTCGGAATCCCTAAAGGATACCCGTCGGAATCCCGAAAGGATTCCAATCGGAATCTCGAAAGGATTCCCGTCGGAATCTGATAGGATTCCCGTCGGATTCTCGAAAGGATTCCCGTCGGAATCCCGAATAGATTCCCGTCGGAATCCCGAAAGGATTCCCGTCGGAATTCCAAAAGGATTCCGTCGGAATCCTGAAAGGATTCCCGTCGGAATCCCGAAAGGATTCTCGTCGGAATCCCGAAAGGATTCCCGTCGGAATGTCAAAAGGATTCCCGTCGGAGTCCCGTCGGAATCCCGAAAGGATTCCCGTCGGAATCCCGAAAGGATTCCCGTCGGAATCCCGAAAGGATTCCCGTCAGAATCCCGAAAGGATTCTCGTCGGAATCCCGAAAGGATTCTCGTCGGAATCCCGAAAGGATTCTCGTCGGAATCCCGAAAGGATTCTCGTCGGAACTCGAAAGGATTCCGTCGGAATCGAAAGGATTCCCGTCGGAATCCTGTCGGAATCCCGAAAGGATTCCCGTCGGAATCCCGAAAGGATTCCCGTCGGAATCCCAAAAGGATTCCCGTCGCAATCCCAAAAGGATTCCCGTCGGAAACCCGAAAAGATTCCCGTCGGAATCGAGGTCGGAATCCCAAAAGGATTCCCGTCAGAACTCCGTAAGAATTCTCATCGAAATCCCAAAAGGATTTTAGTCGGAATGTCAAAAGGATTCCCGTCAGAATCCCGAAAGAATTCTTCGAGAATCCCAAAGGTATTTCTCCGGAACCCCAAATAGAATTCTTTTAAGATGTGATGATGAACTTTTAAGATGTGGTGATGAACTTATTTATAAAATAAAATAAAAAATCACAAAAATAAAGACCAAAAAAAAATCCTTCTAGAATCACAAAAGTATTTCTTCAGGAATCCAGAAAGCATTCATTTAGGAATCCAAAAAGGTTTGTTTTTCAATCCCAGATCCCCTTCGCAAAAAAAAATACTTTTCAAATAAATTCTTTTCGGAATCGTAAATGTATTCCTTTTGGAATCCTTAAATGATTCATTTCAGAAGCCCAAAATGATTACTTTGGGAATCTTAAACCGATGCCTTTCAGAATCCAAAAAGAATTCTTTTAGAGATCTCAAAGCTTCTTTTCGGAATATCATAACGATTCATTTCAGAATCCCAGAGTTCATAACGGAATTCCAAAGGATTCCATTCAGGTCTCTCCTTATACTCTCGGAATCCTTAAAGTTAAAAGTGAATACAAAGTGAATTCACTAACCGGCTATAGTGTCAAAAAATACAAATTGCAATAAGTCAGTTCACATTGCTAGCTTATAACCTAATTATTATAATTTAAAATATTTCTTACTTTACACACCTTTGCCATTCAGTTTCACAAGCAAAGTGATCAAAGGATAACCACCAGTTCAGAGTGCGGTACCGGTAGCAGGAATAGCTTGTCCTTCTTGCATCACCCAAAAAGAACCTGATCGATTTCGTTCACCGATGAGAAACTATTCAAGTAACGCCAGCACACAGTGGCTGAATATTGAAGCATCTGGAAGATAATGTTTCAACAACCTGTTCCAGTGCTGAAATTAAATAAATTTATGTATTTATTTATTCTTTAACCTATATTATAAATTCATGAAACAGCAATTACTTTTAAAGCGATAGATCGAGCTGAAAACAAAATTATGATGTCTAAATCTAAAAAAGCAGACTGTGAAACCTAGAGACTCCCCCAAACCTAAGCGATTTTATCCCCGCGACACTATCGTATGGAATGTTTCATTTATACGCACGCTTCCTTTCTAACGGCGCGGCGACAAAAACGCAGTCACCAAGCGACGGCGATAGTCACGTCGCGTTTGTTTGGTGGATACCTAACGGACGATGCCCACGAAGCGTTTTTTTAAGTGCGTGCACGCCGCGTCCACGCAAGGTACCCAGCATCAAATAGAGTAATGCACTCGTATACGCGGCGTGCATGGAGCTTGAAAAACTCAACGTGAGCATCGGCCCCAAAAGTCGCCCAAAACAGCCGCACAAAAATCGTTATCTAACCTGACATGAGTTCCCAGTCTTTTCAATCATAATCAAGAAAAATAATTTAAAAAAACTCAACTTACTGTTTAAGCATTCCGAAATATAAGGCAACGTGCGGATTATCCATCATATCATTCTTATTATTGAATAATATCTTCCGAGGTGTCTGTTTGCGTAATAAAACCAAGTTCCGGTTCTGGAGAAAAAAAGATATGAATAAATTTTATGAAAAGACCCGTATATAAGCATATTTATTTTATAAATATATGTACACTCGATCCAGTGCATGGAGACCAAGACCCGGCGGAAAAATTTTCCGAGATTTGAGCTACCTTAAATCCTTGTATAATAAATCTAGTTGAAAACCAGAATGGGCGACTAGCGAAATTGGATTTTTTCAGAATCCTAATCCGAATCCGAAAGAAACTAACTTCGGAAGTGGTGCGCTGTATAGCGCTTTGCAAAAAGAAAGCAGCGCACCACTTCCGAAGTTAAGTTTTGCGTATAAATACGGATTAAAAGGAAAAACCAACTTTGCTAGTCACTCATTCCGGTTTTCAACTGGGTTCAGTAAATAAGGATTTTAGGTAGTCTCATACCTCGGTAAAATTTTCCACCGGATGTTGGTCCCCGATCATTTTGAATGGGGCGGGGATTTCGATTTTCCTTGCCCAAATCCCGAAAACATCGCATATGTAGCAAAAAACATGAGAAAAATTCCGCGGAAAATATTCCCGAAGCGTGAGGCTACCTTTATAAACAAGAACTATCAAAAACTATAAGAATAATCCCATTTTTTAGTATACTTAAACAACTCTCTTCTCTAAAACTGTACTTACCAGATCCACATTCAACTGATTTGGTTAATGACGATTTTGTACGGATAATCATTAATAATCGCACCGTTTCTGCAAAACTAGTGCTAATGAATGCCATTGCTTGGGTTTCATCAATCAAACTGAACCCCAGAAAAACGAAATTCATCTGACAGGCTATCAACGGGTTGTAGCTGCTTGGTCTAATCCGGACAGGTGCAGGTTGAAGAATTGCATCATTTTCTCCTGGGTGGAACGACACACAACCGAATACAATCGAGCCAATTGGTCTCAGGATAGTCACGCCACCGATACGGCCGTCGGAAATGTATCCCCACTACGACACTCCGGCCAGTGTGACGGTTGGCGGCCGTTTCCATAGCCAAATGATAGATGCTCTGTCACGGAGTGATGCTTTCGAAACCCGGCGGCGATACATACATCCGTGAACATGACGAGTTTCCAGCGGCGAGAGCTCGCTTTGCGATTTTGATCTACGGAAGAAACTTGATGTATTGCTGAAAACAGTGTCAAATACAAAATTCTCAATTACTTACCAATTTTCAGGAAAAAAACCGCAAAAGCTTTATACGAAAATGAAGCACTACAATAAACAAACTAATTTTTCAGTGTTTCGTTAGATATTTTAATTAAAGACACTATTTAAATAGTGTTTTTTATTTCGATGATTAAATCGTAACAATTTTTACTTTGAGGCAAAACAAATATGGTGGCCGGTTCTCATCGATGACACGGCAAACGAAAAGTGAGAAGTGTTGCTAGATTGAAAATTATAGCAACATCAAATACAATATTACACTAAATTTGTGTAATATCACACAAACTATTTAGAACCAACTGGTTGCATCTGATGCTGCTTAATATTTACCGTTTCAACGTTTGAATATTACACAGCTGCAACGTAATGGAACTTGATGAATCTCGTTCCTGTAAAAGGATTTGCAGCTGATGTAATATTACATCGAAATGGATGTTAATATGCATGCAAATTCTGATGATACATCGATTTTTTGTTACATTGCTTCGATTACGTCGATGGATATTACATTATTTTTTGCTGTGTAACGTTAAAAGTTTTAACTTAAAACAATGAAAACTTTAATTCGACGTGGTACACAGTGATAAAATGATCAGTACGATGCGAAATTCAACGTTAAACAATACACTTTACGCGGTGAAAAATGAAAAACAAATTCAGTGCGTGTACGAAACAACAAACGGCTTATTTGTAAATAATAATTAAATTCTTTACAATTTCCAGCTTCTTCTACAAGAGATGTATATTCCGAGTTAACTTCGGCTCCTAGTTAATGTTATATTCTACAAATATATAAAATTTGATATAATTTCTTATTATAATGTTTAATATTATTATATTATAATAATATTATTATAATCTTATTATAATAATTTCACTACATATTTATGTACAACTACCAAAATAAGAACTTAAAAAGAACGCCTTGCGTATGGTACGGTATGTCCACGCATCCTTCAACCCCTGTAGCACAGACAAACAGACGTAACACTAGAGAAATTACCATCGACCATGACTTTGACGATCAATTTGAATTTGATTGATTGCGCCTTTCACAACTAGAGGCGCTAGCGTCGTAATTCTTCGACATTTCACTCCAGCGCCTTCTGGTGACAGTGTCATACGAAACATTGTTTCGTGTAACATACTCGCAAGGTGGGGGTAGAGGGGTTTAGTGATGGATTTCTCAGCAAAATGTTCAAGCTGTTACGTCTGTTTGACTGTGCCTGTAGATTCGTGATATGTATCACGTTGAAGTGACTAATGAATTATTGGCAGTGGCTGATTTTCTACTCGCCGCTTCCACATCCAGGCGCTATCGTATATGCGCAAATAGCCAGCAAGAGTTAACCGCCAGAAATTTGTATGGCGAAAGACATCTAACGCGGGTTTTCTCGAAATTAGGAACTTTTCATGAAAAACTATTTGGTACTGGTTATGTAGGAAGGTGTCCACTACTACGCCTACCAAATATTTTTTCGATGAAGGGGCTTAATTTTGAGAAATCGTACCTTAGATGCCTTTCGCCATACTGATTTCAGGAAGTTAACTCCTAGTGTGCCGCTGTAATTACGCTCAAAGCAGGCGATTCATTGAACACGATACATCTCGAAGAATCATCTCTGCGGCAAACACAACGCAGTGGGCCTGGCCGCTTTGAAGTTTATGTCATACCACTGGTATGCTGTGTGCCTCAATATTGACCAGAAAAATATTGGGCGTCATCTAACTCAATGATTTTCCAGGATGATTTCTTTGTACTGGCTGCGTTTGTGTTCGATTAGATTAGATTAGATTAATACACAGCATAAGAAAAGTCCAACCCCATACTGCTTACCGTTTTTAATTAAAATGCTTTAAAATTTTGGAGAAGAGTTTAAAAAAACTTCTTCGTATGCTTTCCAGTGGCGATTTTTTTCGATTATCATCTTTCTGCTTCATCTTCTTCATGCAACATCAAAGCGCCAATAGAGAGACAAAATTTTAATGGCAATGAAATTCAATTTTTATACATCAATACAACGGAAACGGAAAATTTGACAGAAAATATATGGGGTAACTGTCAAATTTTCCGTTTCCGTTGCCGTTCCGTTGTATTGCGTTTGGGGCTTAACTTGCCGGCAAGCTGGCGGACATTACGCGGAAAACTGGATATGCATCCCCAAGTGTTTACAAAAGAATCTGAATAATTTGGGTTTAAATTAGAGTTGATTTAAATTTGAAACAACGGTTATAAAATTAAGTTTCAGTCAAAATCAGTCCAAATGTTTCTGCGTAATTAATTTTCATAGTCGGTCAAATCACAAACATCGGTACAACATAACAGTTCTGTAATAAAAGATAAAACATCGTTTATGTGTACTTCCATATAATCGTGTACATGTGGAACTTATGTTGGGTGCCAGTGGCGCAAATGTCAAATCTTGCGTCGTAAAAAATGGTGTTCATGTTGTCATCGCTTGAGCAAAGTGCGAAAACAGTGGCATCGTTTATTTCATTTTTATAACTAAGTGCACAAAATCTCTTAAAGTTACAATAATTCTCCTAATTGTGTAGTTTCCAAAGTTTGACAACATTTAAAGTGAATCCTGTGTGAAATGCCGCCGGTGAAAAATGAAGGCGAAAGCGACGCGGACGGAGACATGTCCGGTGCTGAATCCGATCATTCCGCGTCCAGCCGAGCCCCGGATCACGATTCCAGCGCGGAGGAAGCGGATGAACCGGATTCCGATGATTCCTCGGAAATGAGCGAGAGCGAGTGCGAAAGGAGGCGATCCGACTGTCTCGACAATCTAAGTGAGTGCTGTTCTGAGCAGTGAAAGCATTTCCGGAATTCGGAAGTCATCATATTTTTCGTTGCAGCCCATCTGGAAAAGCAATTTACGATACTGAAGGAGCAATTATACAAGGAAAAACTAAACCAAGTCGACCAACAGCTATTGGAGATTCGTGGTGGACGGTCACAGGAATATCTTGCGCCGCTGCAGCGATTAGTTGACAACATGAACAGCCGGAAGGAGGTAGCGGAGATTTTGAAAAACTTCCGGATAGAAAACATTCGCCATAAGTTCGAATCGGAGCTGCAAGCCTCTAGGCAGCATTTTGAGGTGAGCTAATTTTATGTCTCTTGACAATCGTATCATTATTTTGTTTCCGGAGTTGGAACGCAGATCTGTAAGCATTACACTACATTGTATTCAGAGATGGCTTAAAATAGATTTTGACTTATTTGCCAACAATACATTACAGAATCTGTATTTTGCAACGGGTTGAAACGTGGACTTGGAGCATAAATTTGGAATAGCTCGTTGTTCGAATCAGTGTTGTAAAACGTCGTTGGCATTCAATTGTATATTTTTTTCAGAAGCTAGATTATTAATTCATGAGGTATGAATGAAGAACTTATAATGCTTAAATTGCCTACAATTTTGTCTAACAAGACATTGCTGTAAATTTATAATTTAAGGTGTGTGAGACATAATGTCATTCAAATGACATGACATTTCGAAGGGATTTCATCTAGCCTCATATGTTATACCTATTTAAAGCAATGCTATTTCTCACAAAAGTATACGACTACTCAAGCGATATGAGGTCATCTAACATGTGAATTGAATGACATGCAATTAACTTATACTTGCTTAATGACTAAAATTTATCATCATTTAGTGATTATCGAATACCTATTATCCATTTCACGCGGTGTATCTATACTACCGTTTTGTCCATAACTCTGTTACCTGTGATAAAAAAATCAAACTAGCGTCAATTTGTTTCTTAAATTTTCGAATCGATTGGATTTGAAAATTTTACCAATATTTTTTGGAATGTAATGAGTGTAGGAAACACTTTTCCAGAACATAATATGGTTCACTGATGTGAACATTTTTCAATCTCCATTATCATCAAACGCAGGGCTGTTACAACAGTCGCGGATATCGCGATTTTCGCGAATTTCGCGGATTTGTCGCGGAGTTAATTCTCCAGTCGCGAAAATCGCGGTTCCGTCAAACATTGTCGCGAAAATCGCGATCTCCCTCAATTTAATTTTAGAAATAATTCAACATCCAAACACATGGTATTTGAATAACCTTTCAATAGTCATATGGATGTTGGTTTAAGTGGACACATAGAAAGTCTGTCGAATTGTTAGATCGATCATATTGCATTTCTGGATAACCGGAATGCCGAGTACTATTTATTTTATTGCTTAGAACTTTTGTTCCGCTAATTGCAGAATTACAATTAAGATTATCATGATTTGCACTGCATAGAGAGTCGACGGTAAACTCGGATCAAACGCAGTAATATTCACACCTGAAACTGCCGGGACGGAACTGATAGATGATCGAAGCTGCTTTCATTTAGGTGTTTTTAAATTTATAATATTAGGTTCAACACCAATGAGGAAAGGAATTAGAAAGATTAAGCAATTTAAATTAAGAGGAAGGCCGGACCAGAAGGGCCACCTTGCGAGTCAACCAAGGGTTTCGCCAGTTATTTTGAGTTAAATTACCACATTAAAATGATTGTTAGGATAAAATTTGGTAGAAAAAAAAACAAAAAAACACTAATAAAATAGACAAAAATTGCGATGATAGGGTCCCGATGGTTCCGGCTTCTCCCTAAGGACTGGAATCCTGGGGTTCCTACCGCTTCGTATGGCTCCTTTTCTAAGGGTGGTGGGAATATAGTTCATCTGCATCCTCTAGTTTCTTGCAGTAATCTTTTTTTTTACGCCCTGTTCTCTGGTGTTTTATTAACTTGCTACTGAAGAATTGAGGTCTAGTTTGGGAATGCCACGTTTTGACCATCCTGCAAAACAGAAAATTCCTGTAAATTGTTCGTGAGGAAGGATCAGATCACCTTTCAATTGTTGAGGCTGCATAGAAATCCAAATATCACCTTTCAATGATTGGGGCATTCAGAAATCCAAATATCGTCGGTTGAACGATAGAGAGTTCAACCCAGAGAGTTCAATTGCCAGACCATCAGTTGCGTCCAGTTTTGTACCATGCTCAATGACTCCCACTATTGCATTACATAAATAAGCGAATGTTCTTTCATTTTGTTTTCTACCTACGAATATGCCAATAGATTAAAGGGCAAAAACATTGAAAAATTTTAAAATTAAGTAAGAAACCATATTTTTGTTTGTCGCGGATTTGTTTTTACAGTCGCGGATTTCAATTTGCTAGTCGCGGATTTCGCGGATTGGAATTCGACTAGTTTGTAACAGCCCTGAAACGACAACTTTAATTTTTCAGTGGGACAAATTGACTCGAGTTTGAGATTTTCCATCAAAAGTAACATGGGATAATTATGCGTAGAAATGTAGCATATAAGACTTCAAGCATTGCGCAATATGCTGTTTGCCAATCATGTAGAATATACTTCACGTTAAAAGTCAACCATGCAACATTACTTTGAAAATCAATTTGCGGAATTAGTTACAAAATTTTTCTCGAAAAAAATATTAGGCCAACAAAATTTTACTGTCTCATTGTTTCCTATTTAAAATGGACCTGATCGGACTATGGGCCAAAAAATATAGTCATAATACTTGTTAATTTCAAAACGTGTATAGGATAAAATCTTTAATAAGATGTGTTTGTTAGGAATTTTTACAATGAATATTGGGCGAGCTCGAGGTTCATCCTTCGTCGCCACACACCGTTCTATTAGACAACGCCAAAAGAACACGTGTCTCTCGAATACCCCGAGTAATTGTAAGTCTTTTTCGTGCATGGTCCAAGTATCATGTCCGTAGAGGACCACCAGTCTTATGAGCGTTCTGTGCATAATACATTTGGTGCGGGTGTGAATCTGTTTTGACCAACCGGAAGATCGTCCTTGTGCTTGGTGTCGACATCGATCGGAAACTAACCTTTTTATCGCACTTCCGGGCGGTAAAGATACCATGCGTTAGTCTCATTAAAACCCTATCTAAAAAAACACCGTACCAACAATAGGAGTACTAGACCAAAAGTCGGGCAAGCTTTCGTCGACAGCCACTTGCTTTACGGCCTTGAGCTAACGTGTCCTGTCTCCGGAACCTCATCGACAAACTCTCGTCTGTCTTCAACAGCTACATCCGGTTGGCCTCCGGTCTACTTCCGTCCACTCCCGCTGAAGCTGCCTGCGTTGATGCCGGCATTCTTCCTTTCCGGCATCGGACTTTGATGGTCATCTGTCGCAAAGCCGCTTCTTTCGCTGCTGCCACCTCAGGAGATGCCAGAGATGACCGGATCCGGTACCAGTCTTCCTCCAGTCGCGCGGGTCCACTGGCACGGAGCAAAGAGCTGGCTGATGCTGGATACTGGAACTCTTTGCAATACGTTATCGAAACTGTGAGATTCGGTATACCGACGGATCCGTCTCCAGGTTTTTGAGTCTGTGGATCTAATCTGCCCACATCGGAGAGTCGCCAGTGCAATATTTTTAAGCCGAAGACGCCGCTGTTTTTGTCGCGGCCACCCTACCGGCAAACAAGTTAATCGTGGAGACTCCGAAACACCCCTGGATCCATGGAATCATTTCATGTATAATCCGCGGTACCACCTTTGCCTGGATCGTCGGTCATTACGGCATTACGGGAAATACCTAAGCCGATGCACTGGCCAGTGTCGGACACGAGAGATTACTTAACATCCGCACTGTCCCGCTGGCCGACGTTTAAAAAATAGACGAAGAGCGTCGTCGACCAGGACTGTGCTCAGACTTGGAGCAGTAGCAGAGGACTCTTTTTGAGAAAGGTCAGTGGATCCATCGGTGCCTAGAATGATCCAGCTGCTCAAAAAAAACAGCAGGTTATGCCGAGGCTTTTTCACTTGCCCCACCCGTGGTAAAAAACAAAGTCATAAATTTTTTTTAAATTTTTGATGTTCATATCAATATTTTTGTGGCTGGAGTTCAAAACTACTGAGAAAACCAACTTATCAATGCACTAATTTTGAATGTGTTATGAAAAACAACATAAATAATATTAGTATTTATTGACACACAAAACAACTTGTGCAAAACATAATCTTGGCAAGTTAATAAAATTTTACTCTCGCATGTCGAAATGGTTCATTTTTTCATGTTTCACTTGTTCAACACAATGATTTGAATGGCCTTGTATGATTGTGACTTGGTCGAGTCAAGTACGAGACACTGAAGACGGCCTTACTTTTGAGGTCGAAATACGTATCTGTCAAGATACAATTAAGTGGTGGAATTCAATGGGATTGTATAAACTCGTCTTATGACAGATAAAAATTAAGTTTTGATAATAGCTGCGTTGATTCAATTCTGTTTGAAACAATATTGTTTATAAAAGTTACCATTGCTAAATCTCGACGCACTTTCAGTGAATGAATATTGATGAGCTTACAACGAGCTACATATGGTGGCAATGGAAATTCGGTCCACCCTAACTTTCGTAGTGCATACAATAAAAATTGTTTTTGAACTGACTCAATTCTGTTGGCATGAATAGCTGAAAATGGGGACCAAACTATGCTGCAATATTCTAAGATTGGCCTTACATAAGCTGTATATAGTGTTTTTATTGTGTATGGGTCCTGAAAATTGTAACAGAATCGTTTTATAAAACCTAACATGTTGTTGGATTTGCTTACAATTAAGTTATAATGATCGATGAAAGTGAGTTTTGAATCCAATAATACTCCCAAATCTCTTACTCTATTGCTTCTTACTACGTTCTGATCATCAAAACTAATATTTGCGCTGAGTATGTTTCGTTTTCTGCTAAAGGTTCTTAAGTTGCATTTTTTATATTCAACTGTAGAAGACTTTTTTTTACACCATGTATGGAATACCAATATTTCATCTTTGAATGTATCGATATCCTCGACAGTTTTGATTTTTAGGAAAAGTTTCATGTCATCTGCATAAATTAAGACATTCAATTTATGAAGCACAAGAGGGAGGTCATTTACAAATAAAATAAAAAGAAAATGGACCTAAATGAGATCCTCGAGGAACTCCAGAAGAGGCTTGTATTGGGGTTGATAATTTTCCTTTGTATCTTACAATTTGAACACGACTTGTTAGATACGATTCAAGCCAATGAAGAAGTTTTGGTTGAATTCCCATCCTCTGCAGTTTGAACAAAAGCATGGGTGAATCAACGCGATCAAAAGCTTTGCTAAAATCTGTGTACAAGGCTTCTACATGGTGACCACTATCCATTGCATCCAAGGAATAATTAACTTTTTTAATTATTAGTTAAATATTTGCGTTTTTTCACTTACCCCATTTACCCACTTACCCCACTGTACCTTAATTGGTTATGTATTTGGTATTGAAATTCAATTTAATAACTGAGTATGTTATGGCCTAAGTATTGTGCATATATTTTTTTGGTATTATTCCTTTGGTATTTTACCTCTTATGCAGGGCTAGTTCATAACAGAGTTTCTCCTGCTCGGGGGCAGCCATTTTTGCTTATATATTTGCTTATTTAAGTACAAGGGGTTGTCTTCCTTCGATTCCGCTGGGGGGTGGGGGTTTCTGCCTATACTATCTCAGTATTATATCACGCCAAATTAATAGCAAGACGTGCCATCACGCTATTGATTTTTTTTCATTCCTCTATAAGAAGGATATCGATCAAAAACCAATCGAGCATATTCAGGCTCCTTCCGATTTCTTCGGATTCCGAACATTGCCTTAAACTTAATGTGGCGTTATGTGGTAGAATTCCTCAAATGATGCGCCTTCGTATTTCACGACTAACATTATTATCAGTCGTTAGCAAGGATCCAAAGTAAACGATCACCTCGTAAGTATCCCCGTCTAAACGTATCACTCCTTCCCAGGCACGCCCTGTCGCGTCGGTTTCGCCCTTTTGTGCCCCACTTCCGATCCAGAATTTCACTTATTATTAGCTTCCACGTTTTTCGCCAAAATCCTTTCGGAAAAAATCGCGTATTTCGATAATCACTGGAGTCAAACTCTCTCAAAAGACAAAAATGATCTTTGAATGAATAAATGTACCTATCAAATCCTACAATTGAAAATTTATTGAACATTTATGGATCATTCAGTTCCGCTCAATAGGAAAAATAAAATGGTTGACATTCTTCAAAGGAATCCGTAGACAATTCCCGAAGCTATTCTTGAATAAATCTAATTCAAAGGAATCTCGGGAGTCCAAAGGAATCGCTAAAAGAGTGTCTTTGATAATTATTTACTATGAAAAATTTTCACGTCATATTTACCTGAAAACAATGTGGTTCTCATCCACCATACTTTTCACGTAAGAGTGACCTGAATGGCATATATTTATCAAGTGAATCTGACTGGATTTTTCAGTACTAATGACGTGAAGCTTGAAAGTAGTTACGTGTTTGATCAGGCGAACCTTACGTGATGTGTACGTCCTGGTTACGTGAACTTTTAGTGAAAACAATGAAAATAAGATATGTGAGCTTTTATGTCAGGCTACTCTATATCAAGCATGGGCGTGTCGTATTCCAGCCGAAAACGGCTGAATGGAATCCGCCGTTGAAGAGCGGTGCGACTGTTCGTTTTAAAATTCGACAACAAACTGCCGGTGGAATCTTCGTCGTTGCTACTCAACCCGATGGCGCTACCAACACCATCTCACACTGCGGTGGCAGCAATGCGCTAGCATTGCCATACCCCGCCGCGCAACCTCTCCCAGCCCCTCACAAGCTACCGATTCATTGGCACACGCTTAAATGAAGTAAAGTTCGCAAGAAAATTAAATATGTTGCTGTCCATACTCTCAAATACTCAATCATGCACAGATTCTTTCACGATAGAGATCAGTATTAGCGCATATGCAAAATTGAGAATTCGAATCAAGTCTAATGTAAAATTTGCCACATTCTACGGTAAATTGGGGCACGCGAAATATGTGATTTCACGATTGGTATATTTGATTGCTTATGTTTAATGTACTATCCGCAATAGCAGAATCAATTCATAGTCTAGAATCACTTAAAAACTAAAATCATTAGCCGCTTGCTCTGAATACTACAGGGCGTAGCCATGATTTCGAGTGGGGGGGAGGGGCAACTTTTTTAGGTCTTCTGATTCGTAGTTTTATAGTAGTTTTATATAAACACATGAATATTAATGCTTGGTACTATTTCCTTCAAAGTTCCAAAAACTTTGAAAACAATTATTATAATTGGGTGCCAGTGCAAAGTAGTTTGTTTTTGCCATGCTGTGTTTAGTTTAATTAATTACGTGTGAAATTGGTGAAGTGCCGCGAAAAAAATTTCTGCAGGGGATTCTTAAGATATTTCTTTCGCGCTGTTTCTCATATTTTTTTAGAAGAACTGCTCCGTGGAATTCCTAAGATTCTAAGAATATTCCGCGGAAATTCCGCAGAATTTCCAGTAAACATTCCTGAGAATTTCCCGAAAAATCTTCGAATTTCTTGTGTAAATTGCATAAAATTTTCCGTGAAAGTTTCGAATAATTTCTTGTGAAAATTTCAAAGAATTTCTCCAGGAATTCCATCGAAAATTTATACAGAAATTATGTATACCGAAAATGAAATCAACTGGATTTTTCGGATATTCCTACATTAATTCTCAAAGAAATTCTAAAAGCATTCCTTCAAGGTTTCCACTGGGAGATCCTCCAGGAGTTTCTCCGAAAATTCCTCCGGGAATTCTTCCAGGAGTTCCACTGGCAGTTCCTCCAAGAATTCCTCAAGGATTTCCTGGAATTATTCCGATAGTTCTATCGGTAGTTCCTACGGGGGTTCATCTGAAAATTCTTCCGGGAATTTCTTCAGAATATTCTCCGGGAATTCATTCAGACTTTCTTTCTGGTATTCATTTAGGCTTCTTCAGGAATTTATATAGAAATTCCTCCAGAAGCTCCTCCGAGAATTTCTCTGAGAGCTCCTCAGGGAATTCCCCGGGAGGTTCTCTGATGATAATGGTGGTCCAGCTACATACCCCTACAAAGGTTTCAGCTAGACGAGATTTGTCTATAAAATGAATATAGTTTCGCTGGCAGTTCCTCCGGGGGTTTCTTTGAAAATTCTCCCGGGAGTTTCTTCGGAAATTTCTCCGAGAATTCTACCGGCAAATCATCCGGGAGTTTCTCCGGGGATTCTTCCGGGAGTTCCACCAGAAAATCATTTAGGCTTTCTTCAGAAATTTAGCTGGAAACTCCTCCCGAAGTTCTTCCGATAGTTTCTCTGGGAGTTCCTCCGGGAGGTCCTCTAGGAATTCTTCTAGGAGTTCCTCGTGAAATTCTTCCGGGAGTTCTTACGGGAGCTCCTCCGGCAATTCCTTCGAAAATTCCTCCGGGAGCAGAGCGTTAATAAATAAAGCTTCCAATGAATGATTAAATTTCTTATGATTAAACCATTCTACTCTATGATTAAAGATTATGATTAATGATTTATCCATTTTTGACAATGATTAATGATTATGATCAACGGTGACCGCAGTAACGATGCGGCTTTATTAGACGAACATGTTGCTTCCGTTCGTGAGCTGTGCGAAAACGATTCTTATGATGACAGGATCTTAATCTGCGGTGATTACAACCAACCCCGGCTTCAATGGACACGTCGTACGGACGGCAACGTAGTGCTTGCTGGAAACATCTTCATCTAGTGCCGCTCTAATTGATGGAATGACTTCTTAAACTTGACCCAAGAAAACTGGCATCGTAATCAGCATGATCGTATTTTGGATCTAGTCTTCTGCTCGAACAGTTTTAAGCCCAACTTCAACACGGCAGCCGTTCCACTATTGCCTATCGACTTGCATCACCCTCCGTTAGAAATGATCTTTCCTATTCAACGTACTTTCCGCTCTGACGGCATCCATTCTGTGGATTACGAACCGATTCCCGATTGCAATAAGATCGATTATGACGCGTTATCTGATTATGTCCGTACCTTTGATTGGAGCTACCTGAATGATTGCCAAGATGTCAATGATATGGCGGACAGTTTCTGTAATATCGTTCAACAATGGCTACAACTAAACGTACCTCCAAAACGTCGTCCACTTTCGCCCCTTTTCTTCGGAACCTAAAACGTGTTAAAAATGCCAGTCAACGGAAACATCGTACAAAACAGTCTGCTGAGAGCAAAATCAACTTCCAGCGCGCCAGTAATGCATACCGTCGTTTGAATTCAACTCTGTATAAGGCACATGTTATGAGGGTACAAACCAGTCTTAGGCGTAATCCGAATTTTTTTTGGAAATTTGTCAATAGCAAAAGGAAAAATTCGTCCATACCAAGTAATGTGATGTACGATAACGACGAAGCAAATACACCTGTGGAACGATGTGAAATGTTCGCCAAATTCTTTGCATCAGTGTTCGAGACAGTGCAAGCAACAGACGCCAAAGCTGAATCTGCATCATTAAATGTTTCTCTGGACCTTCTTAATTTGACAACATTCGTAGTTACTCCTGGAATGATTATCGCTGCTGCCAAAAAGTTGAAAAGCTCCTTCTCCTTTGGTCCCGATGGCATCCCATCTGTTGTGTTCTGCCGTTGTGCAGCTGTTTTTGCTGAGCCGCTTTCCTCCATTTTTAATCGATCACTGGACGACGGCATTTTTCCGGACATTTGGAAACAATCCTATATGTTTCCGGTATACAAAAAGGGTGATAGAAAGGATGTCAAGATCTATCGAGGAATAACCAACTTGTCTGCAGCAAAAAAGTTATTCGAAATAATTAACAGTGATGTTATTCTTAGCCAATCGAAGAACTACATCTCTACCGATCAGCATAGTTTTATGCCGGGTAGATCAGTCACTACAAATCTGCTCAACTTCACTCACACTTGTATTAGTGCTATGGAGAATAAGGCTCAAGTAGATGTTATCTACACCGATTTGAAGGCTGCTTTCGACAAGATCGACCACAACATCATGTTGTCCAAACTATGGCTTGGTTCTTACCTAACTGGCAGAACACTCCGTGCGAAAATTGACTCATGCGTTTCGTCCCCTTTCTGCAACTTATCTGGCGTGCCACAAGGAAGCAACTTGGGACCTCTGCTGTTTACACTCTACTTCAACGACGTTGCATCGAAATTGGGTTTGGATTGCAGAATTATCTATGCAGACGACCTGAAAATATATCTAATAGTACGATCAGTTGATGACTGTCATCGTCTGCAAAGTTTGTTGAACGTGTTCATTACCTGGTGCTATCAGAACAAATTGACTGTCAGTGTTCCAAAGTGCTCTGTTATGACCTTCCATCGTTCAAAACACCCATTATTGTTTGATTACCGTATTGATGGAACCACACTTCAAAGAGTTACGGAGGTTACTGACCTTGTAGTTGTATTGGATCCAAAACTGACGTTCAACGTCAATTATACGTCGATAATTGCCAAGGCAAACCGCCAGCTGGGTTTCATATCGAAAATTGCGAAAGACTTCACTGATCCACACTGCTTGAAGTCCTTGTACTGTGCGCTGGTGCGACCTATCGTGGAAACCGCTTCTATTGTCTGGACTCCGAATGACGTTGTATGGAACTTGAGAATTGAACGTGTCCAACGGAGGTTTATTCGAATGGCACTGCGTCATTTACCATGGCGTGATCCACTTAATTTTCCTCCATATCCTGCTCGGTGCAAATTGCTCAATATGGACACCCTCGAAAGAAGGCGAAAGCTGCAGCAAGCGACATTCGTGGCTAGACTACTGTGCGGAGAAATCGACTCTCCTCGGTTGCTCGGGCTACTGGATATTCGTGCCATTCAACGACCTCTTCGACAACGATCACTACTGCAGGATCGATTTCATCGTACGTTCTTTGGACATTTACAATGGTTGAGGAGCTTTTTGACTTTTGCGAAGCACCCGAACGTTTTAAAAATAGGGTGAGGAGGTCACTATTATTGTAACCGTTAGTTTTAGTTTCATTCATTAAGACTAAGCTGTCAGATGAATTCTAATTAAATAAATAAATAAATAAATTAACGATTAAAATAATTTTTGACAATGATTAACGATTATGATTAAAGAATAAAACGAATGAAGTATGATTAACGATTACCGATCATGATTAAATGTTGACACAATATGTGTATGATTAATGATCGATATGATTAATGAATAATGATTATGAATAAATAAATTGATCGAATTGCATAGTGATTAATAATAAAGTAACCTTTCTACCAAATTATGTTATTATAAAAATTGGTATAAAAATTGTATGATTATGTTTGAAGAATAATGAATAAAAGCAATGTTCGCAATGATTAAAATTGATGATTAATGAATAAACTCAAAACAATCATGAATACGATTAGTGATTAATGATTAAATGCAAAAATCTATGATTAACGATCAGTGAATAATGATTGAATCGTATTTTTTGTGTGATTATGATTAATGAATAATGATTAAATAACCCATTATTCATTAATCATGATTAAATCTATGATTAATCACTAATGCTCTGTGG
Organism: Armigeres subalbatus; assembly: GCF_024139115.2. Taxonomy (NCBI): domain Eukaryota; kingdom Metazoa; phylum Arthropoda; class Insecta; order Diptera; family Culicidae; genus Armigeres; species Armigeres subalbatus. The sequence continues at coordinate 189,866,485 of NC_085141.1, forward strand.
GAGATCCACCGGCAGCTTCTACGAGAATTCCTCCAGGATGACCGGCAGTTCCCCTCTGAGGAGGAGCTCCCAGAGTAATTTCCGAAGGAACTCCCGGAGGAATTACTGGAGGAATTTCCGGAAAAACTATCAGAGGAATTCTCGAAGGAACTGCCGGTGGAACTTCTGGAGGAATTTCTTACTACAGGAAGAATTTCCGGAGGAAATCCTGGACGAACTCTCCTAAAAACTCCTGGATGAAATCACAAATGTAGAATTCTTAAAGGACCTCCCGGAGGAATTTCGGGAGGAACTCCCAGAGAAATTCTCACAGGAACTTCTGGAGGAATTTGTTGATAAATTCCTAAAGAAAGCCTAAATGAATTCTGAAAGATTCCTGAATGAAAGCCCGAATGAATTCCCGAAAGAACTACTGGTGGAACTCCCGGAGGAATTTTCAGAGGAACAGCCGGTGGAATACCCGGAGTTGAATTTGTAGAGGAACTTCCGAAATCCCATTCCCGTGAAATTCCTGCCAAATATCCTCCAGGAATTCCCTGTGAAATTTTGGAGGGATTCCCGTAGGAACTCTTAAAAAAAACTCCTGGAGGAGCTCCCACAAGCACTTCCAGAGGAATTCCCACAAGGAAATTCACAGATGAAATTTGAAAGTATTTCCAGATGAATTGATGAAGAAATTACCGGATGAATTCACGGGGGTTTGTCTGAAGAAATTCCTGGAAGATATCATGCATTAACTCTCAAATTAATTTCCGAATGAAATTCTGGAGTAAATTCCGAGTGAAGATTCCGGAAAGAATTCTAGGACTATTCCGCATAAAAATTCCCGGAGAAATTCCTGAAGGAATGCCTGGAGAAGTACCTGAAGGAATTCCCGGAAAAATACCTGGAAGATTTTCTGGGGAAATACTTGGACGAATTCCTGGAGAAATTCCTAAAGAATTGTCTAGAGGAATTCTTAAAGGATATTCTGAAGTAATTGCGAAAAGAATTCCAGAATGAAACTATGGAGCGAAATAGGAGGATTTCCGTCATAAATTTCTGAAGAAACTTCTGGTGTTGGGAGGATATTCCGTATGTATTCTTGAAGACACTCTCGAATGCATTCCTGAAGGAAATGCCGGAGATTTTTTTTGGAAGAATAGCCGAAGAAATGTCTAGAAGTAAAACTTGGAGAAGAGAAAATAAATCTTCAAGGAATTTCTTCATGAATTTCCTAACAAAAAATTTAGTGACGGTTTTCTAGATAAGGAGGAATTACAATTACAAGAGAAGGATTATTGAACGATTTTCAGAAGAATTTGTGGATAACTTTCCGGAGGAATTTAGAAGTTCCCAGGAGAGCTTCTAGAAGGATTTCAAGGAGAATTCTTGAGCCCGAAAGGTTTCGACTCGCTGGTTGGGCCACAACCTCGACACAACTTACGAATTATTCGGTTTTTTAGTTGGGGCCCTCCTTAGCCGTGCGGCAAGACGCGCGGCTACAAAGCAAGACCATGCTGAGGGTGGCTGGATTCGATTCCCGGTGCCGGTCTAGGCAATTTCCGGATTGGAAATTGTTTCGACTTCCCTGGGCATAAAAGTATCATCGTGTTAGCCTCATGATATACGAATGCAAAAATGGTAACCTGGCTTAGAAACCTCGCAGTTAATAACAGTGGAAGTGCTTAATGAATACTAAGCTGCGAGGCGGCTCTGTCCCAGTGTGACAGCCATTTAATCACGTGCATTTCGACTTGAACATCACAAAGGATGTTCAGTGACGTCAAATCCCATTTTCAGTATTTACATTGCATTTTGACGTATGATTATTTTTTATAGTTGGCTCATGGCCTAAGTATAAGATCCCAACCAGTGAATCACGACTGTATAAAGGATCCTGGATACCCTTATAAGTTTTTGGGAATCTTTTGAATTTCAACCACCTATTGCTGAATATGATTGGAACGTAAAGTGCTCACATGTTTAAGGGAATTCATTTCAGTACCCGTTCAATCTTTCCACCATTAAGGGGGGGCGACTGCTTTGTCTCTTCCTCGCTGCAAATAAATTGACATTTAATGGCCTTGTTGTTTTCTAACTTTCATGAAGAACGAAAGAAAAAGATATTCGTCCGTGCAGTACCCTATTATTGTTATGATTTCCTCAAAAAAGGATTGATGTCAGATTATTAAAGGGTGCGCCTTCAATGACATACCTCCCTGTAAAGGGTCTTATTGGATTGTGTGAAGTTTGTTCATCACAATACCGCTCAGCTTTTGAGACGAGCAGACGTGTTTCGATTGCGCTCTGAAAGTTAAGCGAATTAAATCCGGTGGTTTATTATTTCTTCCGTCCGTGCCGCGTCGCGCGTTTTTAGTGTACCGCGATGAGGCGAGAAAACACTTTTCGTATAGATTACTCGCGCTTCCCGGTGAAGCCGTCTTTCGAAAAAGTGCATGGCTTTTGCCGCACAGTTCTGGGGCTGAAGAAAGAAGATGTTGTGAGACTCCAGTGCCACCGCGGTGAACAATGTGCGTTCGTCAAGGTCAATGATCTGACGCTCGCTCAAAAAATCGTGGACGAACACGATGAAAAACATGAAGTGGATATTGCGGAAAGAAACACAAGTTGCGAAAAACGATGGAAGATGGAAGTGTTGAAGTGAAGGTGCACGATTTGCCGGAAAACGTTTCCGAAGAGAATATCGTCGGGTTCCTAAGTGCGGTCGGCTCGGGGAAGTGATCTCGCTGCGCGAATTGTCGTGGAGTGATAGATTCGAGTTCTGTGGGATTCCGCTAGGTATTCGATAGGCCTGTATGCTGATCCAACGAAATATCGATTCATGGGTTACGATTGATGACCAGCAAGCGTATATCTACTACAAAGGTTCGATTTCCTCTTGCAAACACTGCAAATAGCAGGTAGGCCCACACTGGCATTTATTGTGTGCAAGAAACTGCTGGTCCAAAAAAGCTACGCATAAGTGACGAAGCATGCTGTGCCACGACAAGCGCCGAAGAAAACGAGCGGAGCGAAAACCCCGATCGCCAAACCAGTTTGTCAGGGCTCTAGAGCTCCAGCACCAGCATCGTTGGAGGCCTTTCCCGAGCTACCGAAGCCGGTGAGTCTAAATGAACCTTCTGGGTCGAAAATCCAATCAGCAATTCAGCCTGCTATAAGCATCGTACGAACGGTGTCTCCCATCCCGCTGCAAAAGCAAAACACGCGCAGCTCATCGTCGGCATCGTTACGCACACAACCACAACACGCCGAGGTGGCCTTGGTTGACCTTTTTAAAAAGCCAGCAAATGCGACTCGTTCCCAGAGCCGAACCGCCGGCTTCGACACAGACGACTCAACAACGTCCACAAGAAGCGGACGAAGCCGAGGGCGCCCGCCCGGCAAAAAGCAGCGATGCGATGATGGTGACGACGAGCAGGACGTGGATTCTCTCCCATAAATGGCTCTCACGTCGTACAACCTCGCTTCGATAAACATCGCCACGATCACGAACCCCACGAAACTCAACGCGCTCCGAACCTTCATCAGCAGTCAAAGCCTCGATATCGTGTGCCTGCAGGAAGTCGAGAACGAACAACTTTCCTTGCCAGGCTATGTCGTTTTCGCAAATGTGGACCACACCAGGAGAGGCACCGCTGTTGCAGTGAAGGAGCATATCCAGGTCACTCATGTCGAGAAAAGCCTGGATAGCCGGCTAATCGCGCTGAGAGTGCACGACACGACAATTTGCAATATTTACGCTCCCACTGCGCAGCGGGCTGCTAGATAAGAGTTTTTCAACGGCACCCTGGCCTACTACCTCCGTCACCCCACCGCCAACGTCATCCTCGCTGGTGATTTCAACTGTGTGCTGCGAGCTTGCGACTCGTCCAGCCCAAACACAAGCCCGTCCCTTAAAACAGCCGTCCAACAACTGCAGCTGCATGACGCGTGGGAAAAGCTATGTCCGCGTGATTCCGGGTTCACGTATGTCAATCGAAATGCGCAATCTCGACTCGACCGCATGTACGTAAGCGCCGGCTTACGGAACAAGCTGCAGTCTGCCTACACGCACGTCTGTTGCTTCACAGACCACAAAGCGCTGACGGTACGACTCTGTCTACCCCCGCTGGGACACGAACCCGGGCGCGGTTTCTGGGCTCTTCGTCCGCATCTTCTAACCGAAGAAAACGTAGCCGAGTTCCATTATAAGTGGCAATATTGGACTCGGCAACGTAGGAACTACGGATCGTGGATGGAATGGTGGCTGTCGTACGCTAAGCCCAAAATCAAAACGTTTTTCAAGTGGAAATCTCGAGCCGTTTTCGAGGAATTTCACGATGCGCACCAGCGTCTCTATGCGCAACTACGGCTAGCGTACGACGGATATTACCAACATCCCGAAATGCTGACTACCATAAACCGTCTTAAAGGTGAAATGTTGGCGCTTCAAAGGAACTTTACCCACGCGTTTATGCGCATCAACGAAACGCGCCTGGCGGGAGAGCCTATGTCGATCTTCCAGCTGGGGGAAAGACGACGCAAAAAAACAACCATCATGCAGTTGCAAACGGCTGAAAACGCAATTCTAAATGAGCCACAAGCAATCGAAGCAAATCTGTTTGCTTTTTTCTCCAACCTCTATTCGGAAGAAGCAGCAGATAACAACGAGGACGGGTTTGTTTGCGAACGAGTTATCCCACCGGACGACCCACTAAACGAGCGATGCACCGAAGAGATCACGACGGCAGAAATACTATCTGCTATCAAATCCAGCGCAGCAAAGCGATCCCCCGGTGCCGACGGGATCCCACGAGAGTTTTACCTACGCGTGTTCAACGTCATCCACCGTGAGTTGAACCTGCTTCTCAATGAAGCACTCGCCGGCAATCTTCCCCACACCTTCGTGGAGGGCATCATCGTGTTGGTGAAGAAGAGAGGTGGAGAACACACGGCCCGAGCGTACCGGCCCATATCGCTGCTCAACAGTGACTTTAAACTTCTCTCCCGCATTCTAAAAAATCGACTGGAGCGCGTCATGCAAGCCCACCGTGTTTTGAGCGACGGACAGAAATGTTCGAACTCGGAGCGCAACATCTTCCAAGCCACTCTCGCTCTGAAAGATCGGATCGCCAGTCTCCGTCACCACCGTCGCGCCGGTAAGCTCATCAGCTTTGATCTCGAGAAAGCTTGCGATCAGGTGCGCCATTCATTTCTTTTCTAACCCAAGCTGTCGGGTTGGGTTCAACGAGGAACTCATCGCTCTTCTCGCGCGCAACGCCAATCCACTCGTCAATGGGCGCCTCTCTCGTTCGTTCGAGATTGCTCGTTCGGTGCGACCCATTGTCCATGCACCTCGTCGTCTTATATCTCCATCCGTGGGTATGCTGGCTCGAGCAAGTGTGTGGAGAGGATTCACTAGTTGCCTACGCCGACGGCATCAGCGTGCTAGTGACGTCACCGTGGCAGATCGAGGCGATGAAGGAAGTTTTTCGTCGTTTTGGTCTTACCGCCGGAGCGCATTTGAATTTGCGCAAAACCATTGCGGTGAATATGGGGTATTGCGAAGGAAATATTTCTGGAACCCAGTGGCTACAAACTACTCATGTAGTCAAAATTCTGGGTATTTCCTTTGCAAATTCCATTCGTCTGATGACAACCCTAAATTGGAATGCACTGGTGGGGAAGTTCGCGCAGCAAATGTGGCTCCAATCATTGCGTACGTTGACCATACACCAGAAAGTAGTTATGCTGAATACGTTTGGCACATCCAAGCTATGGTATTTATCGTCTGTGTTGCCACCCCTCGGTATTCACACGGCGAAGATCACGTCAACAATGGGTACGTTCTTGTGGAGAGGAGTGACTGCCCGTGTACCAATAACTCAGCTGGCACGGGACAAGGAGCAAGGAGGCCTGCGCCTGCAAATCCCTGCTTTAAAAAGCAAAAGCTTAGCCACCAATAGAGCGCTAAATGAGATCGATTCCCATCCTTTCTACAGATCCCTTCTTTTCCACGCAAATCCTCGCCCTGCAATTTCAATAGACTATCCCGACATTAGAATCATCCTCTCATGTTTATCCCAAGTTCCCCACCTGATCCAACAAAACCCCTCCGCCGATCTTATCCACCGGTACTTCGTTCAACAAACCGAGCTTCCAAAGGTGGAAATAAACAGTCCAGCGATCGACTGGCCACGCGTGTGGCGAAATATTTCAGCAAAGCAGCTTACTCCCGCGCAACGATCCAAATTGTACCTACTAGTGAACGGCAAAATTGAGCATCGAAAACTGCTGTTCGTGATGCAACGGGTGGCAGACGAGAATTGCACACACTGTGGAAACCAAATGGTCGAAACGCTCCAGCATAAATTTTGCTCCTGCGCTCGCGTCGTCCAGGCATGGACGGTTCTGCAACGAAGGCTAGTAAGAGCAACACATGGGTGGAGGCAATTTTCCTTCGAAGATCTAATGAAACCTGTACTAACAGGAATAGGTAAAAATATGCGAGTGGAAATCCTTAGAATATTTATAAATTACATCCACTTTGTTAACAAGTGTAACGATAGGATCGATGTGAATGAATTAGAATTCCACCTAGACCTAGATTTTTGAAACTGTACATATTTGTAAACCTGAAATTATCAATACTTGACTAAATAAAAACTGAATTTTAAACAACAAAAAAAAAAAAAAAAAAAAAGTTTGTCACCAATATGCAAAATTAATTCAATATACAATCCTTTTTTCAGAGTGAAAAGCACCTTGCCATGGATTCCCTCAGAGAGGAACTGATGGAGACGATCCGACGACTCGAGGAAGACCGCCATAATGTTGACATCTCGTGGGCGGACTGGGGAACCAGTACGCGCACCTCGAAGGTGCGCGGCCCCGGCCGGAGAAAGGCAGTGACCGTTTCCGGTCCGTACATTGTTTATATGCTGCGCGAAGAAGACATCCTCGAAGACTGGACCTCGATTAGAAAGGCACTGAAAAGATCCACGGCGGCAGCTACCTGATATTTAGTCTAGGGTTAAGATCATCACGTTCGTCTTCGTATTAGTAGGAGATCTAATATAAATGAATGTTCAATTGTGTTTAAGATTTAAAATATTTTAGTTCCATTGCATAGGAGTATGTCTCTTATAACGATGATGTGAATGATATTTTTCGTTTCTGTAATGTACATCGACGAGTTTGTATTGCTTTTTGAATGTGGCAATAAAATGAGTAAATTTAAGCTAACGAATCAATTGTTTTGTATCTTATAGCGTGATGTTGTTTTATATTGGGATTCAGATCTGGTAAGTGGAAAGTAATATATTTACCATATTTTGTTAGAAATCTAGTTTGTTCAAGCAGGTATGTATAAAGTTCTATACGCACTTTCGCCTTGTAAAAGAAAGGCGTCTTCACTTTGCTCTCCTATGGGCAAACAGTAGATGCATTAGTAGAGGAAATGTATCGGTTTGGCCACCTTAGTGCCTAATTTGAATAACCCTAAAAATGCATAATTTTCCACAGCGAAGAATCGTAAGGGATATATCTCCTGCTACAGCTAATAAAACTCTCGGAAATCGCTTTATTTTCAGAGTTATGCGAGAAACTGGTCAAATCAGGAACATGGCCAAAACTGGTATAGTTACCCTATAAGATTGCTAATTGCGCTGCATATCTTGTGATCAACATGCTTTGTTCAAGACGGTACTTCACGCATATTTGTCCAATGTTTGCAGGGATCTCCTATGAACATGGGAGAACAAGTAATAATACTAGAACGCAAGTGGCGGTGTGGTCATTTAAATTATTTTGACAAATAATGCTTCAACAAGCTTCAATTGACCATAATTTATTAATCATGTTGTAGTGCATGTTTGGTTTCATCACAAACGTCGGTTTGACACTTGTAGTACCGGTACTTTGGCTGCCAGGTCTGAATAAGGTTCCCCCAAACACACGCCGTTGGTATGGAAGCGTTAATAGAACATTACTTGCAGCGACCCAACGATAAAATCGCGGCGACCAGGGCCGGATTTATGGGGGGGGCGTGGCCCCGGGCCCCCACAAATCTTATGTACCAAAACCAACCTTTTTTGTACATTTTGGGGCCCCCACATACCGTCGGCCCCGGGGCCCCCTTCCGGCTAAATCCGGCCCTGGCGGCGACTAGTTGTCGCCGTCGCGGCGATGAAATCGCTTGGGTCTGGGGGATCCTTAACCTAGATCTGAGAGAGCTACCAAGACAAATCATCTTAACCATTAAAAATACGACATTTAAGATCCATTTTAAAGTATTCCCAACAAACATTTTAAACTGAATAAGCAAAAAGTTTGTGTGGCTCACATTTTGTCTCACATTTTGCACATCGTGGTGTGGCTTCGGGACCACACCGTGGCACAGGCTTCAGGTCGTCGGAACGCCATTGAACCGGAAGTTATCTCCACCCGGAATCTTTGGATTGACCTCGGTACTCTTTCGGTCTCCCTTTGAATAGAGAAAGTGCGTTGGACTTGAGCTGTTCTATGAATATCCTGACAAAGTGGAAGCGTAGGGTTGGTAATGTAATAACCTTCCACGGATGCGGGTCGTCGGTATCGGGAAGATTTCGCCGCCGGAAGACTCCCCGGCAGAGTAAGAAAGAAAACAAGGGAGCCATAGGGCTCAGAAGTGTCATTTTGGGAGTAATACGTTTAGTACTGCCTATCCTCCAGAAGTAATACTGGAAGGTAGTCCCGGGAGGATCAGGGCATTAGAAGAGAGGGTAACTCAAGTAACCTTCCGTTACTTGGCTAGGTTTCGTGAGTCGGCCTTCCCGAGCAGGTACGACGACCTTGATAACAGAATTTGGTATGAACTAGCCTTGCATAAGAGGTAAAATCACAATATATAGTACCAAAAAACGCCAAAATATAATACCAAAAACCAGCACGGCAAATGCTGAGTAAAGCGTACCATTGGTACTTCGCGTACCTGAAGGAATAAAATAGACCCCATCTCGCGGTCCTTAGCCTCTTACCCAGCAACTCCTATCCCTACTTCCCCGCGGTTCTGGCCGGGATACGAGCAACCTTAGGGAAGATCGGGTAACCAACCCCGGTGGGAACTATGGTCGTATGCTGACAGGAAAGGGGGGTTTGTTCCTATGCGGAGGCGCAAATCTTACTGAGCGTCTGTTCTCCATGTCAGGATCGGCTCACAACAGCGTCTGTTCTCCATGTTAGGGGTGGCTGATCATCATCCGAGTTCCAGCGAGGGACTCTAAGTGAAACTGTGCACCATGGTCCACCATGGAGGAATTGTCCTCCGGAAATTTAGGGGGTTTGATGTCAGGCCCTGCAAGCCAGCCTTTAAAAAAACATAAGCAACGAACAATTAACAAGAGAGTACGGACCGGAACCATCGGCGAAGACCACTGCGACGAAAAGGGACTAGCGATTGGAAACTCGGTTCGTGGAACTGCAAATCGCTCAACTTCATCGGGAGCACACGCATACTCGCCGATGTGGTCAAGGACCGTGGATTCGGCATCGTAGCGCTGCAGGAGGTTTGTTGAAGGGATCAATGGTGCGAACGTTTTGAGGTAATCATATCATCTACCAGAGCTGCGGCAACACACACGAGCTGGGAATAGCTTTCATAGTGATGGGCGATATGCAAAGGCGCGTGATCGGGTGGTGGCCGATCAATAAAAGAATGTGCAGGTTGAGTATCAAAGGCCGGTTCTTCAACTTCAGCGTAATCAACGTTCATAGCTCACACTCCGGAAGCTCTGATGATGATAAGGACGCATTCTACGCGCAGCTGGAACATGAGTATGACAGCTGTCCAAGCCACGACGTCAAAATCATCATAGGAGATTTGAATGAAAAATAAATGAATAGGAGATTTGAACGCTCAGGTTGGCCAAGAGGAGGAGTTTGGACCGACTATAGGGAAGTTCAGCGCTCACCGGCTGACGAACGAAAACGGCCGCCTCCAAGAATATGGCCATTCGCAGCACCTACTTCCAACACAGCCTCCCGTATCGGTACACCTGGAGATCACCACTACAGACAGAATCACAAATCGACCACGTACTGATGGTTCGGCGAAGAGTGCAGACAGATTCTGGAGGAGAAGGACGCAGCGCGGGCGGTCGCACTGCAGCAAGGTACCCGGCAGAATGTGGAACGTTATAGACGGAAGCAGAGACAGCAGACCCGTCTTTTTCAGGAGAAGAAACGCCGCCTGGAAGAAGCGGAGTGCGAGGAGATGGAACAGCTGTGCAGTTCTCAAGAAACACGCAAGATCTACCAGAAGCTCAACGCATCCCGCAAAGGCTTCGTGCCGCGAGCCGAAATGTGCCGGGATAAGGATGGGAGCATCTTAACAGACGAACGTGTGGTGATCGAAAGGTGGAAGCAGCTCTACAAGGAACATTTGAATGGCGCTGAGAGTACAGGCAGTGGAAGTCAAGGCAGCGGAGGAGATGGCTACGTCAGTTCAACGGACGATGGAAGCCAACCAGCCCCCACCTTGAGGGAAGTTAAGGATGCTATCCAAAGGCTAAAGACCAATAAAGTAGCTGGTAAGGGTGGTATCGGAGCTGAGCTCATCAAGATGGGCCCGGAAAAGCTAGCCACCTGCCTGTCAGAATCTGGGAAACTGAACTGCTACCGGAGGAGTGTGAGAACTTTCGAGCGATCACCATCCTTAATGCCGCCTACAAAGTGATATCCCAGATCATCTTCCGTCGTCTGTTACCATTAGTGAACGAGTTCGTGGGAAGTTATCAAGCCGGCTTCGTTGATGGCCGCTCGACAACGACCAGATCTTTACTGTACGGCAAATCCTTCAAAAATGCCGTGAATACCAGGTCCCAACGCACCATCTGTTCGTTGATTTCAAGGCGGCATACGACAGTATAGACCGCGTAGAGCTATGGAACATTATGGACGAGAACAGCTTCCCTGGGAAGCTTACCAGACTGATCAACGCAACGGTGGATGGTGTGCAAAACTGTGTGAAGATTTCGAGCGAAAACTCCAGTTCGTTCCCGGGGACTAAGACAAGGTGATAGACTTTCGTGCCTGTTGTTCAACATTGCGCTAGAAGGTGCCATGCGGAGAGCCGGGTGTAACAGCCGGGGTATAATTTTCAACAGATCCAGTCAATTTATTTGTTTCGCGGATGACATGGACATTGTCGGCCGAACATTTGCAAAGGTGGCAGAACTGTACACCCGCTTGAAACGTGAAGCAACAAAGGTTGGACTGGTGGTAAATGCGTCAAAGAGAAAGTCACGGCGAAATGCTCAATGCTAATGCTAATGCTAACCTATTTGAAATATCTGAGATATTCAGCTTGTTTGGCCGAATATCGCGGTTAATTATACGGCGAACTGAACATACGGGAAAATCAAAATTGTGCCAATATTCGGCCCGAATATTCGGTGCATCTCGAATTACGACAACAATGATTTTAATCATTTAGCAGTTACACATTTTTTACGCGAAGAATATCAGCAGGACTACGTTTAGCGTTTAGGGATCCTCAGTCCACTACCCACGCGTTGAAGACACTTGCTACTACTAACGGTTTCAAACTCGTTAGTGGAGGAAAGAAGCAGCTACAAAAGAAAACAAATTTTACCTTTGCTATAACGATAACTAACGATTACCTCATCGCTAGCAGATGACAATATCTCCTAGATTGGGTACCGCTCACAAGTTCAGATGGCGACGTTAGAGTATGGGTATGTAAAGTTTGGGTCTGTCGCGTTTATCAGTGGGGCTCGTAAGTGTCGTAAAAATGGCTAGCTGATCGTTTGCTTTTCGGAGGAACATTGTCGAGGTGACAGTGACGCTATATCTCATATCGTTTTACGTTATACGGGAATGCATTCGGATAGGAAATAACTCATCTAGAAAACAAGTTTTGGTTATCATCTTTTCTTCATTTCTCTGGTGGTTTATTATTCGTTATTACGACTATACATGCATAATATTGAGCGTAATAATATTTTCTTGATTCCTCTTACTTCCATATTACTCATTTTTTATTCATTTTTGTTTTCGAAGGCGGTTTTATCGGACCGGAGAGAATGTACTTTAATGTCGCAAACTAATCGGCAGCTAACTGCAAACGATTCTCGACTTCACTTGAATACGTATCAAAAATATCGATTTTAAACTCTTTGTGGATGAATTTAAGCTGGTTTTTCTATGTTTTGTTTTGTGTTTTTTTCCTTTTGTTTCAATTTGTTACTGCTAGTTATCGCTAGTATGATGTTCCTTTGTCTAGAGTAAATTGTGAACACGAATATTTTTGTTATTCCCATTATTTTAGAACCGGATCATGGATTTTTATATTTTTTTCTTGCGATTTTGCTTTGATCAAATATTGTAATGCGTTACTTTCATTGAATTATGTAAGGGGTTTTTGAGTTGACTATTTTTAAGTTTGTTTTATAACATTTAGAAATTGCTTTTATTGTGTTCAGTTTTTCCTCCATAATTGTACAAGAATATGGACTGATAAATAAAATTTACATATAAAACAATCTTTCTATGTATTTTTACAGGAAATGATCTAAATACAAAATAAATCTTTTATACTCTGTTTTTAAAAACGAAAATAACAACTTTGCTTAACTATTAATTGGGTTTTATTTGCAACCTTCCTATAAACGTGTTTTGATTTTCAGTAATCATCAAGTTTCGTCATTCCAAGTGTTATATATGCATTGGACATGTTTGTTCTTCTATTGGAATGCTTGTTTTTTGTTCCTAGGTATCTACTTACATAAATTACGATAATTTATCCGTACGCTCACTATTCAGTATATCAGACTTAAACGATAGTATCTTTTCCTTTACAAACAACAAAAAAAGTAATTTAAGTAGAAAATGGATCACTGACCTCTAATAATTAGTTATGCAGCCAGCTACTTGGCACCCATTGTGGTTCTCGTTCGAGGGAGTTTATTTCGGCGAGAAGCTGATGATAGGCTCGCTCCGTGTCATTGTTGATTATAATCATGTCGAACAAGTGGCCCCATCGTGCTTCCATGTCGCGTGCCGTGGCGATGATCTCCTTCAGTTCCTCTTCCTGTTGTGGGATTAAAGATTGAAAAATGATTATGAATGTCTTGATCAAGTGGAAAACGATTATATCCTTCATACCTTGTACGGTTCACCGGCGCGTAGTCGCTTCTGGCGAAGCTTCTCTAAACTTGGTGGCGCCACCAGAACGGTGTAGGGTTTCAAATCTGAGGAACGCAGGAGTTTTAGGCTCTGGGGATGAAGGTTCAGCACACATATCTTTCCACTAGCTACCACCGCTCGAATCGCCTCTAAAGATGTACCTGTAGATAAGGACCATAAATTCAGCAATCAGAATAAAATCAGGGTATTATTTTAATGCTTTGATGGAGCAAAATGATCAGGTCAGCTGATATTGGCTCTCCCCACGTAGCATAGCTTGCGGACTGCAAACCAAAGAAAATGCAGAAAAGTTGATAAGGCCGATTCAAATATTTAAAATCTATTTTGTCCCCCCCCCCCTCTTGGATTTTTTTGCCAAAAAATAATATTTTGAGGGGGCAACAAAATAAAATTCGGATTATTTTAAGGATTTTCGAAACATTCTTTAACAAATCCGAGGAGTTTTTTGATTTTTTTCATTTTAATATTTATTTTTTATTATCCAAGGGGGGGAGGGCTTGAGCTTTTGGAGACCAGTAGGACAAAAAGTTAATTAAATATTTGTAACGGCCTAATAGAGCGGTTATGAACATAGACTATGTGTGTGTCGTTGGAAATAAGCGAAAATGGAGAGCTGTTTGCAGAAATTACTGCAATAACGACATGATGACTTGAGGGTCGCTTTTTCTCCATCTATCAGTTTAAAAATCACGCGGGCCTCAATAAACCTCATTTGCGTTAGTCGAAAATGGATAGAGGCTTCTTGATGTCCGTAATAAGCGCAGCGCTGACCATCACCTTCTAATTGGCGAGGTCGGATTCAGCGGCAGAAGGAGAGGCTCCAACACACGCCCATTAGAAGATCTAACTGTTAAAAGATCCTTCAACAATTTAGAACTCGCGAATTGAATGTTCCGGAAAAAGGCAGCATAGAGGAGCAGTGGATGGGAATCAAGAATGCCTCCATCAAAACCAGCGAGAACAACCTTGGTGAGCTGCGCAGTCAGTGAAAATATGTAGTGGATTACTTGTACAACCTGGAACCAGAAGACACAAATGCGAGTCCTGTCGATGGTATTCGGCTATAGAAAAAGAAGTTAAACGTTGCTACAGACAGAACAGCGAGAGTGGGTGGACTTTTTGGCCGACGTATGAGTAACGATATCTTTTGGCACCTGACTGGAGAAAGTATGAATCTGAGGATGTCTGCTATGGACCCTTAAACGCAAGGAAGTTCCGGATAACATTGTCGGCCGGTATCGATGCTTTTACGTACAGATTTCTGCATAACCAACGGAGCTTTGTCTGACTCCAGCAGGGTAGTCGCTGGGGTGAGGCAAGAATGTATTCTATTTCCGCAACTGTTCTTCATCGTAATCGACGAGATAATGCAGAGTAAGCAGAACGACTTGGCCGAACGCTACTCTACGGCAGTTCTCACTATCAAGGACAGCAAGACCAAACCGTTGGATATCAACACGAACAACCCCTACAACTTGAGAGCTAGTGGTTGCCAGGAATACAGTGAAGAAGTTTGAAAACTTTCATTATCTTGGCAGTCGAGGTAAGTGCCGGTTCATGAATCGTCGTCGGCGGCGGCGTTTTCAACGACACGCTGGGAATCATTTTAGCCGACGGCGTGAATCAACGATGCAATATTTTATTGCATTTGATTGCCGGATATTTTTATAGTTTTCTCTTGAGTAATTAAATTTTCTGTCATTTGTTGAAAATTGGAACATTTTTTTTTAATTTAAAGGAAGTTTTCCGCATTTTTTCGGCAAATTTTCCGAAATTTCACCGGAAACTTTTAGCGAAATGCTTCGGAATTCCTGCGAGAAAATCTTTAAAAGTTTTTGAAAAAAACATCGTAATTTCCTTGAAAAAATCTTTGTAATTTCTTCGACAAATACTTCGTAATTTCCTTGGAAAAAAATCTTCACAAGTACCTAGGCAAATTCTTCGGAGATTCCTGGGAAATTCTTCGGAATATGGACTGATAATTCATTTGACATTTCTTTCTACCATTCATCCTGCCATGCAGCCAAAAAAAAAAAACAAAACTATGGCAGCCGCAGCAGCCACGCAAAAGAAGGAGAGAAAAATTATGCCGATAATCTTTGGTACAAGACGGATGGTAATGTACAGGCCTCATTTTACGACGCTACATCAAGACATTAAAACGAAAAAAATTATCACTCAAACGCGCTCTCAATGCGTATTAAAAACGATAACGCGTGCATTCAACGTGTTTTGCTTGATAGGCGAAAGCACATTTCATCACGTACACTGGGGTCGTTTTTTACACGGGTTGTTCTTACGTTCTAACCGGATTTCGGGATTCACGCGGATTTTTCGCCAAGTTTTTTTTACAGCGGACTATAAAAAGGGTCCGGGGACATGTGGAGACATGTTTAAATCGTTTTTCACGCTGGTTTTTGGCGTTACGCATTTTTTACGCAATTTCAGTGTAATCCAAACACTTCAGCGGCTTTTAAAGAATCCTATTTCGACAGAAACGACGCGTTCTAGAAGTGCACGACCCATCAACTTCACTGACTCGCGACTAAAATTATTATATGTTATTATTTATTTACTCAGACTAAGGACGAAGTGGCCTGTGCAGTATATAAGAGTCTTCTCCGTTCGGCTCGGTCCATGGCTACACGTAGCCAACCACGCAGTCTACGGAGGGTCCGCAAGTCATCTTCCACCTGATCGATCCACCTTGCCCGCTGCGCACCTCGCTTTCTTGTGCTCGTCGGATCGTTGTCGAGAACCATTTTCACCGGGTTACTGTCCGACATTCTGGCTACGTGCCCGGCCCACCGCAATCGTCCGATTTTCGCGGTGTGAACGATGGATGGTTCTCCCAACAGCTGATGCAACTCGTGGTTCATTCGCCTCCTCCACGTATCGTCCGCCATCTGCACCTCACCACAGATGGTACGCAGCACTTTCCTTTCGAAAACTCCAAGTGCGAGTTGGTCCTCCACGAGCATCGTCCAGGTCTCGTGTCCGTAGAGGACTACCGGTCTAATGAGCGTTTTGTAGATTGTCAGTTTGGTACGGCGGCGAACTCTATTCGATCGGAGCGTCTTGCGGAGTCAAAAGTACGTACGATTTCCAGCCACTATGCGTCTCAGAATTTCTCTGCTGTTGTCATTTTCGGCAGTCACCAGTGAGCCCTAGTACACAAATTCTTCTACCACCTCGATTTCGTCACCACCGATGCAAACTCGCGGTTGGTGGCTCACATTGTCTTCTCTTGAACCTCTTCCTATCATGTACTTCGCCTTCGACGTGTTGATGACTAGTCCGATCTGCTTGGCTTCCCTCTTCGTCGTCGGCGAAGCCAAATAGCTGGACGGACTTATTGAAAATTGTACCACTCGTGTTAATCCCTGCTCTTCGTATTATCCCTTCCAAAGCGATGTTGAATAGCAGACACGAAAGACCATCACTTTGTCGTAACCCTCTGCGGGTTTCGAAGAGAGTCGAAAATGCCTCTGAAACTCGAACTACGCACATCACCCGATCCATCGCCGCTTTGATCAACCGTGTCAGTTTATCCGGAAATCCGTGTTCGTGAATTAGCTGCCATAGCTGGTCCCGATCGATTGTATCTTATGCGGCTTTGAAGTCGATGAATAGATGTTGTGTGGGCACGTTGTATTCGCGGCATTTTGGTGGAGCGTTCGTCCATAAAACCCGCCTGGTACTGCTTGGTGCTAGTCGACGGCATAAAATTTGGGAGAGTACCTTGTAGGCGACGTTCAGCAATGTGATTGCGCGGTAGTTGCTGCAATCCAGCTTATCGCCCTTTTTGTAGATGGGACACACGAGACTTTCCATCCACTCCTGCGGCAAAACTTCCTCCTCCCAAACCTTGGTACGGACCCAGTGCAGCGTTCTAGCCAGCTCTCCTGGTAGTTGGTCAACCCCAGGGGCTTTGTTGTTCTTCAGCCGGCCAATCTCCTCCTGGATTCCCTGGAGATCCGGAGCCGGTAGAATTATGTCCTGCGCGTTTATATCGTGCCTCGTTCGCCCTCGTGCGGTGTTGCAGCAATCTCGCCCATGCTGCATTCTCGTCTTCTACTAACTTCTCACATTCGCCGTCATACCAGTCGTTTCTCTGATCCGGGGGCACCGTGCCAAGTGCAGCGGTTGCGGTGCTACCAATGGCGGATCGAATATCTCTCCAGCCATCTTCAAGAGACGCTGCGCCTAGCTGCTTTTCCGTTGGGAGTGCCATTTCCAGTTGCTGCGCGTATTATTGGGCTAGTCTACCTCTTGTAGCCGCTCAATGTTAAGCCGCGGCGTCCGACTTCGACGCGTGTTGTACACCGTCGAGAGTTTTGAGCGCAGGCATATTTCAACGAGGTAGTGGTCGGATTCAATATTCGCACTGCGGTAAGTGCGGACGTTCGTGATGTCGGAGAAGAATTTACCGTCGATTAGAACGTGGTCGATTTGGTTTTCCGTTTCTTGGTTGGGAGGCTGCGGCCGCGGGAGGCTGCGAAGTTTATGCATCGTTGGCCGTTGTCATTCTATACGGTGTGTAGACTATCCGGTCCGATGACCGGTCTATACATTTCCTCCCTTCCTACCTGTGCGTTCATGTCACCGATGACGATTTTGACTTCCCGCAGTGGGCATCCATCGTATGTCTGCTCCAGCTGTGCGTAGAACACTTCGGTTCCCAGCTCGTTGGTAGTGCCACAGCTTTGGTAGAAGGTAGCCGCTTTTCCACACTTTCTGTCCTGTCCAGCAAATCTCCTGCAGCGCCACGACGTCAAAGTTGCGGGGATGTAATTCATCGTAGATCATCCTGTCGCAACCTGCGAAACCTAGCGCCTTGCAGTTCCATGTTCCAAGCTTCCAATCGTGATCCTTTATTCGTCGCCTAGGTCTTTGCCGATTATATCGAGTCGCATTATCTCTTATATTGTTCGTAATTATTGGTTTTCCAGGCAGCTTATTGGGCCTGTGCAAACCTCCTGTCTCGTCGGAGGGCCGTCGTGTCAGGGCTGTTTAGCGTCCCACCTAACAACAGGACTTGGGCTTGTGCGCTTTGAGCGGCACATGGTCGCTTTGGTGGGGCCTACTTGCGGATACATGCAGCTTTTTATAGGAATTTAACAGGATCCACTGTCAAACCCCACCACATCCTAGGCAAGCCCCACAACTCGCAGATGGCCTGGGGAGGGATCGTCAAGCCCTTAGACATAGTCCCTGCTGCCCGATCGCGACTAAAATAACCCACACGTTACTCGCCCGGTGGACGCTGCACATTCTCTGAAGATTGGTTGACAAAAAGGCTAATACTGTGTTTGCTGGTTTACGACATATGTATCTGGAGATCCAATCAGATTAGACTTTAACGTGAAATCTGTGTTGTTGGACGCCGGAGATCACTTGGTATGTAACTATCTGCTGAGATTAAGCAGAAGCTGCGCGTATTTATAAACCGATATCTCCGTTTCATGAATCGGGCTTCAAAACTGGATCCTGAGCACTATGCCATCGATGCCATCAAAACCGATATCAACAGAAATTCTAGAGCGTAAATGGAGGTGGGCTGACCACACATCACGAAAAAGCAGAGGCGAAATCTGTGAGCTTTAACAAAGAAATAGGAAGTCTTCAGGAATCTAACCTTGTCCAAGGTCAAGGCTATACATAACGAGCAGCCACCTAGGATGGAGATCTTCTACATTGGCTCTATGTACCCCATAAGGTGCTCAAAACTTATTATTATTTAGTGACTGAAGGAGTTTCTAGCGGATACAAATAAATTACGTGATGTGCGGGCATTTGATCTGTGGTAAAGTTTTCGTTCATAAATCCCACTTGATATTGTCTCTCAGGCAGCCAACGGAATAAATGCAATGTGATGCAAACATTTTTCTATCTACATTCAAGATATGGTTTCATTACACTCAGAAACAAGAGACAGAACCGATATCGAAGACGTTGTTTTTATATGACCCAATAATGACGACACCTATGTACAATAATTCATACTAACCGTAATACGCCTTCTCGTATTCGCCATGTTCGACGAACTTCCTGCCAAGTATATCGGCTTCAAACTGCTGTCTTGAAATGAAGTGATAGTCCTGTCCAGGAATTTCCCCCTCGCGCTGAGGACGGGATGTATCTGCGGAGAAAAATGTAAACAAGTTAGCAGATGCTTCAAAACCGAAACTTCAGCGTGATCCTACGAGGAATGGCAGCAGCAAATCGTTCCGAATCGGCCATCAGCCTTTGTCGAAGCTCGTGTCGTCCAATGTTGGGCGGACCGATGAGCACTATCGGCCGTTTGTGAGATGCACGTGGATAGTACAGGGCAACTTCCTCGTACGTTAGGATTTCTTCCGGTTCCGGATCTTCGGCGGTGGCAGTGGCGTACAAAGGATAACCGTGTTCGCTACTGGCCTTCTTTTTCTTCTTCTGTCCCTTTCGGGCGCAAAGTAGTGTGAATCCACCAGCTTTTCCATTGGCATCCCGACGTGCCCTCAAACCGACTTCACCGGCGTTGGCCAATTTCATGGATTCACACAGGTGCTGGAACGACTGACTGGGTATCAAACCGGCCAGAGTTTGATCTTCTTCTCCTTCTCGATACGCTTGCCACCAGTTTGGATCGTCCCGGGATATCACATGTAATACGTCTCCCTTCTGAAAACTGATGCCAAGCTCTCGGCACGGTATATATCGATCATCCTCCGGATCGTAGTCGAAGTGTGCTCTAACGTGTAATACGGCGCATGATCCAGTGCGTGTTCCTCCACGTACTGTTGGATCCAATGGAGGTCTACTGGCGGGCACCACGAGAAACGTGAGGGTCCCTGTCATTGCACTGAGCAGTGCACAAACATCATTAATCGATTTCCCACGCATTTCAATGCCATTCACTTCGAGCAGTTCATCCCCCTCGTGCAGAAGTCCTGACTTCTCCGCTGCTCCTCCGCGTACAACTCGGCCTATAACTACGGCTTCTCCTTCGTTCCGAATGGTAGCCCCCAGGGGTTCTGAAGATTTCTCGATTTGTATTATTCGTATATGATCCTGACTTCCGTCCCGCAGAACACCGAGAGGAACGCTCATAGGTTCACGCTGCAATGAATAAATGGTAATAGTAATCCAAATACTAATTGGAGAAAGGAATGCTACCTTGGCTATATTATTGTTATTGTTATTAACTAAGCTAGTATTATTTGGAATAGATGGCAAAACTGATGTCGGTTTGACCGGAGTAGCGCTGGTCATCGTATTATTGTTCAATGGCAATGGCACCGCAGGATTCTGACTGACTGCACTGACTCCAAAGGCTGGCGAGCGATCGGTGGTTGACGCAATACGATCGTGCGCCTGCAGCAGTCCTTCCATTTCGTACGTCGAGAGCAGATCACATAGTTCTATTGCAGCTGGTGTACTTGACTGAGCCAGGGATTCGACGCACTACAAGTTTGAAAAGATTGTTTCATTTGTAGGAAAATACAAGATCAGAACTTAACAGTTGATACTCACGTCCTTAGCTAGTGCCTGAGCATTTGAGCAAATGGGGTTTTGTATTCGTGGTCGTCTCCTCTCCAGAACGGCGGTCCGAGCAGCGAGAGCACGTGCAATACCGGGACCCAACAGTAAGCTTTGCGCCGCCGTTACTCTACCAGCGAGTGCGGCCAAACCATGTTTGTTGAGGTGACCCTGTAATCGCTGCAATGCCGATACCAGCTCCCCATACCCTAGAAAACAAAATGTTTATGATTATTTAGTGATACGACTTGATATCAATATTGAACTTACCGATGACCTTTTCTGGTTCTTCATCTTCCGCGTAGGCCTCGTTATCAACGCCTATGGTGGGTTTATCCACAATCGGGTTGTCCTGCAAGTGTCGCAGTTTCTGCGAACCCCTGATGCTGTTTCGCAGGAAGTCATTCTGAGCTGCTATTCGTTCCTCCTCTTCCCGTCGTCTGCGCAATTGCTCCTGTTGATTGGAGATAGAAAAAATCCGTGTTACAACATTGCCTTGCATCAATGCACATTTACACATGTTTGGTATCGCAAAGGTTAACTCGCCTGTTTCTGCATGTAGAAAGAATTAGAGTGCATCAGACTGTTGCCCCCACTGCTGCCGTTGGCAACTTTGCCGCCATAATCGGTTACGATCATGTCGAGCCGGGCAGGGTGTTACCCAGCTATGCGGTGGGCCAGTCCGAGGCAGGCAAATCGATCGCTATCTATTATTGGTTGGCTCGTTGGTTACTATCGAAGCGGTGTTTCATTTCTGCTTTTTGCGATTTTAGCAAGAAGGAACGAACGAATGAAAAACGACGAAGTGAAAGTGACTGGATGCCGTTTGCTGAAGATTGGTAACGCGCCAAAGTTAGACACATATAAAACGGTCTACCCGTCGACTAGTTGGCAATTAGCAAGGTCGCACTTGAATCACACATGTGGCTATAATCATCTGTATTTGGTGCAGCATTTACGATTGTTATGTGCAAAAATAGCTGTGCAGCTACCAAAAACTGCTCACTTCACTGTCAATACAGCTCTCTAGTATCGTCATTGTTATAAAACCGTTCCGATTCAAATTATGACATGATTCATATTTCGGATCGGATGATGGTATTTAACACTCACACTGGTTATTTATAGATTTTAAGGGCAAAATTGTACGATTTAAACCAGAATTTTCCTTATGAATGAAAATATTTGAGTTCTTTTAGTGGAATGTCTTGACCTGCACATGAAGCCATCAAGCTCGGATTCCAAATGAGGTTCAAGCCCATTTATAAAGCTGGACCCACTAGTGGACCCACAGAAGTAAACAGAATTTCGGAACGAATTTCTACGCGGAATACTTTAAAATTTCCAATGAAGATACGAAATTCTTTGAATTTTTTTCGAAATTTCAAGTGGGAATAATTATGACGGGAAATTATTTTTTTACGAGAAGTTCTTCGGAATGTTTACGGCAAATTCGCCATAATTTCCATGGAAAATTCTTTTGAACTTTTATAGGAAATTCGTCTGAATGCTCATGGATTTCATGGAAAATTCTTCTGAATTTTTCCAGTAATTTTTATTTGAACTTCAACTGAATATCGTTTTCATTTTCAATGGGAAATTCCATTTACAACGAAAACAACCATTTTTGTGTGACCCTAATGGCCGGATGGCCGTGGATGCGTGTGCAAGCTCCGTGGATGCGTGTGCAAGCCACGAAGATCTGACAAAAAGAGGCAGAGTCATAGCTGGCTGAAGGTATCTTACTCAAACCCTACATTCCCCTTCTTCTCTCTTTACCAAAGCAAAAATTATACAGAAGTCAATAACTTCATAGTTCTTACAGATTGAGATAGTTCGAACAACTGGTAGGCTTCATGGACACAAGCTTCGTTAATCGTTTTGACGTTCAATTAAATTGGTATTCAGTGTTTATGATATGGAACTCTCGAAAAACATTATAGATTTCCGTAATAATTCACCAAATCATAAACCAATTTTCTGGCAGTCGTTCAGACGCATCGTATGGTTTTTACAAATCACAAACGATTTTCCGACGGTCTTCCAGGCCACCAACCATTTTCTAGCGGTCTTCCAGACGCGTCTTATTATTATCGTCTTTATTGAAGAGGTTTTCAGCCCTTGGCTGGCTCACCTCTATCGGACGCGTCTCGTGGTTCTCCAAACCACAAATCATTTTCCAGCGGTCTTCCAGACATGCCTTCTGATCTTCCAAACTACAAACCGTAGAAAATTTTATTCTTCACAAATTGAGCACATGAACTCAGTAGCCTAGTGACCCTAAATGGCCGAAATGAAATTGCGGCTCTCCGTGGATGCGTGTGCACGTAGATATCTGACAAGAAGAGGCGGAGTCATGGCTTGCTGTTCGCTGATTGACACGCTGAGGTGTGTATTTATGAAACCACACTGACGGTATCTTACTCAAACTCCACAATTCTTTCTCCTTTCGGTAAGAAACCTGGTCCAGCTGGAGGCATTCCACCTGGTTTCAGTTGGAAACAGCAGTCTTGTCAATCTTCCAGTGCTCAAAACGCCCACCCCAGTTGCTTCCCACCTGGCTTTGGCTGAAATCAACAGACCTGTGATCAGTGTCAGGAATCTGCCTACAATCGCTTCGGATCCAACCCGGAAGTAACACCAGCGACTGTATTTATCTAATATGGTTGAACAAAAGATTTTTATTTGGACATTCCGCTCTCTGTTAGCCAAACAACTGGATACGACAATCGTATTGACGTGGGAATCCCAACGGAAACCGACCGCTTGCTTCCGTCTTTCCGACCACACCGTCTACATAATAGACCGAACCGGTGAGCAGTCAGGTTGTGGCGTTGCCATTGTCATTTGCAAGGGGTTCGAATTCCGGGTTCATCGAAGGCTACTGCTCGAAGCAGCTCAAGATTTCGGACGGCTCAACCGATTACTGACTCGACGGCAGATTAAGATATCATCAGTGATTTGAATGCCCACTACTCGCTATGGGGAAATTCAATAGACAACATAAACGGCAAAGTGCTATCTGATGACTTTCTGGCAGGGCACTACAACGATCTACTGCTGTTATTTGTCGGTCGGTGTTGGATGTTCGGATCCAAGCCCAGCGTAATCATCGATGTATCGAAAGTCGTCGACGAATCTATCATCGAGTTCGTAGAGATCGAAGTTCTTATCGAAGAAAACCCTATGTTGGAATCGCGTGAAGACAACGACCATGACTCCAGAAAAGACCAAACAAATAATTTCCTGCGTAATTGTTTAAGGAAGCAAAATCACAGAACTACAAATCCAACTAGGAAGGTTTTGTATAAGATCTCAATAAGATCATGGCCAGTAGAGTTGAAAACAATTGAAGAATAAACAATTTCACAATTTGTCAAAATACTTAAAGCCCTTCTGGCGGCTTGCGCAAGTTTTCAAAATCAAACGTAAACCAGTGCCTCCGGGGGGCTCCGACATGTACAACTTTGACTCCGCCCCCAGCAAATTTGGTTCGGTCGGAGTAAAGTCGGACCGTCTGCGTCTGTGGGCAAGTTGTACGACTGTTGGACAGACGGTTTCAAAGTTGTAAAGTTCGTCGGATGAAATCAAAATCGTTTGAGTTTGCTCAGACTTCTGGTGGGCGGAGTCAAATGTTGTACAACCAAGTAGCATTGTGTGCAATGTTGTTGTACAACACTGTTGCTTTCAACTCTTCTGGTTTCCACTTCCAATTTCCAGGAGCGCCGGGTTTTTTTGTTTTAAATTCCAATTGTTGTCGAACCCAGATAGTATGGAATTTATATTTTGACCACACATTAGCCATTGTGACCCCTGGGAGGTTCCCTGGAAGATCCGGAACATCCGTAAAAAGGCAAATCGAAAATTTCATCGTAGAGCGCGTATTTTTTTAGAATAATTAATTGTCGAACTTTGAATACGGAATTGGTGTTGTGACCCACACACGGACCATTGTGGCCACCAGGTGGTTTTCTGAAAGACCGGAATATCCATAAAATGGTCAATTGGTAGATTTTATCGCAGAGCGCCGGGATTTTTTCTAATCCAATTGTTGTCAAACCCTGAGTATGGAATTGATATTTTGACTTACACTGACCATTGTGACCGGGTGGTTTTCTGGAAGATCCGAAACATCCGTAAAAAGGTCAATTTCAAAATTTCATCCTAAAGCACCGGGATTTTCTCCATTGCTTGTTGAATTCTTAATATGGAATTTATGTTGTAAACCACACACGGACCATCTATTATAACCACAAATGGTCACTCAACGGCCCATCACCTGCAAAGAATTTCCAACTATAGGATACTCCAAGGTGAACAGACCACTCTACCTGTCATAAGACGAGTTTAAACAATCCCATTGAATTCCACCACTTAATTGTATCTTGACAGATACGTATTTCGACCTCAAAGGTAAGGCCGTCTTCAGTGTCTCGTCGAGTCAAGTACGAGACACTGAAGACGGCCTTACCTTTGAGGTCGAAATACGTATCTGTCAAGATACAATTAAGTGGTGGAATTCAATGGGATTGTTTAAACTCGTCTTATGACAGGTGAAAACATTCCACTAAAAAGCTCAACATAATTTTCTTATCAGACCACTCTAGTCGATAAAATAAATTCCCGGGTTTTCTCGGTAGGTTTTCCAAAATATTATATTATGTATGTAAAATGTATTTTATTTGAACGAAGGGAATAGTTTTTTGGTAAGGTACAGTGGCGGAAGTGGAAAAGGAAAATTTAATGTTTTAATTAGTGTAAACCAAATTAAAAAACCTAAAACAAAATATCTATCGGAATTATTCCGAAAGAAAGCTACGCAACTCGTCACCATGACATAATGTGAATAAGGAATTGAATAATCCAATAATTTTCGTCAAGCAGGACTAATCAACACTATTCTTCTACTATATTGGTTACTGAATGCTGCATCAATTGTTTCATCGACTAATGAAAAATTTACGAGAACCAAGAGTTCCTTCATCGTCACCATTTTTTGTCACTGGAATGCATAATGCAGGGCCATTTTCATCCAAACAAGTTCGAAATAAGACATCCCAAGTAACATTTCAAGCTTTATTCCGCTCTAGGAATGGTTTCCATGATCAAATTATAAGATCAAACAATAAAATTTACTATTACACGACAACCTTCTGATTGCCGCTATAAGAGTAAGATACAGCCAAGTGGCCCTCTCTAGATTACCACTATAAACCTGTTATTAGAGTATTTAGAAAACCTTTTTGAACCGCCAATGTTCTTCAATCGACATGAGGTGCGCGTTCAATTTCATGATGATGAATGAAAATGAAAAAAAAAAAAAATAAACACCACGCGCGCAATAAATTTAAAATAATCAAAACAGCCTAATCATGAATTTCGGGGATAAATTTCACTGACTCAAAAATGCTTCCTTGTTTTCAATATGGCCATCATAAACAACGATCAGAAAAATGTTGATCTTGTTACACACCGTGATAAACTCTTTGTGTACGGATGGTTCTTCCAAAACCTTTTAGCAAACCAGATTTTTGTGGTTAGCTATAAGCTGAAATGTTTATTTCTATTTTAGTGCACGCTTTTCATCGCTTTACATGGTACTTACAATTTTTGGTGTACAACTTTGCAGAATGGTATCACGTTACAAATCTTTTGATCCACACTGTGCTATATTCCTGCATCATGAAATGACTGATTCAGACTAATCTTTATCACTAAGTGAGATTTCATTATTACTTACAGTAACTAAGATTCTATGTCCACGATAAATATTTGCACGTTTTATGTTTAGTGTAGATAGCACGAAACCTAGAGTAAGACCGATTTTAACATGTATTTCAATTTGAATTTTCTTCGTAAGTATCTATTACCTTTAATGTAAAACTAGTCCAGCCTAGTGAGTGAGTTCAAATTACTTTTAATTTAGGAGAATAATTAAGAATTTTGGAAAGAATAATCTAATGTAAGAGACACGTTTGAGCACAATTTGCTTTAGAGAAATAGGAAACATAACGTGGCTTCCACTTGTTTGGTATGTCCATTGTTTTACCGTAAGCGGTCAGCAAGAACTCTATCGCTCGTTTTGTTGATATATGGTCATCCTTTGGTCATTGTAGTGAAGATATCAGTTTTCGGCTATCCTTCGTACCACTGTTCTTTACGCATTGATCGACCGCCTCATCGACCGATATAACGTTGCGACAGGGGTTCACATCGTGACATTCCCCCACCCGTGAACATGGAGGGGGTCCTGGGGTATCCTTGGTACCTTCATGTTCACCAATCCTCATGATATCAAGTACCGCTAACTTTACTGCAGCTCGTCGAAGAACTCCCGATGCTGTGCGCACTAGAGCTTGCCTAATACGTCCATCTCTTCCAGGAATAGTTTTCTCCACGCGTCCGCGGATCCACTGGTTCCGAGAGGTTCCACCGACTATCATGACCAAATCACCTACTTCTAGATCCCGCGTTTCTGCGAACCATTTTGATCGCCGGGCAATGACCGGCGTATACTCTTTAATCCATCTGTGCCAGAAATCGTTGCATATTGATTGTGCTAACTTCCAACTACTTCGTAGAACGGCGGTCTGTGGAACTGATTCTGACGGCGGGATTTTTAGGCCACTTGAATTACCCAACAAAAAGTGGTTGGGTGTGAGTGACTCTTGATGTGCTGACTCAAGAGGAATGCAGGTAAGAGGTCTAGAGTTGATTATGAATTCTGCTTCCCCTAGAATCGTTTCAAGTGTTTCGTCGTCTGGCTTGCGAGGAGCATCCGTTACTGATTTGCTGACTACTCCGATTGCTACCTTCACCGATCGCACTAGCCGCTCCCATGCGCCTCCCATATGAGGAGTTGCTGGAGGGATAAACTCGTAAACGTGGAAGCCAAAGCTTTATTCATTTTGCGTTGACATTCCAGCTCCTTATTAGCTCCTTGGAAGCATGTACCATTGTCACTATACACTTCAGTTGGTGGACCTCGTCGCGCAACGAAACGGCGAACTGCCATGATACACGATTCGGTTGATAAGCTATGTACCAGCTCAATGTGAACCGCACGCACCGTGAGGCACGTGAATACTGCCACCCACCGTTTTACCTGGCTTCTTCCAACCTTGACTAAAACCGGTCCAAAATAGTCAAGGCCTACGTACGTGAATGGTCGGACAAATGGTTGAAGTCGAGCCGATGGAAGGGGTGCCATCACTGGCGGCTTAGGACAAGCTTTCTTCACCCGACAGAAGACACACTCCTTTGAAACCTTTTCGATGAGATTCCGTAGCTTGGCAATTTCGAATCTTTGACGCATTTCATTCACAACGGTTTCCCTGTTGGCGTGGCGGAAGCAGCGATGATAGTAGTCCACTATTAATTTTGTAATTAAGTGTTGTCGAGGTAAAATGGCAGGAAACTTTGCTTCGGTAGGCGCGAAGGCTGCTGCTCCGAGTCTACTTCGCATCCGAAGAACTCCATTATCGTCGAGATAAGGCCAAGTTTTGTAGATTGGACTTGATTTTGAGACGCACGGATGTCGTGCTTCCGGAGATCCTTTTGAAGAAGAGAGAACTGCGATTTCTTCGGGGAATGATTCTGCCTGAGCAAGTTTCCACAAGACTTCTTCAGCATTTTTCAATTCATTCTGAATCAGAAATCCCAGCTGCAAAGCTGCACCGCTTCTCTTGCGACGTAGATTTTCGATGAAACGATAGACGTATGCCAACGTACGTTGCATTCTTTCAAATCGGCTGAATCTAGTTGCGTCGATGAAAGGAATTGATGACCAGTGCGTATGCACTGGACGGAGTTCTTCTTTTGTGGTAACATTCTGACGGCGTTCAGGCCAACACTCTTCGCTGTGATGCAGAAATGCAGGTCCGCTGAACCATGGGTTATCTGCTTCAAAATCTGGACCTTTTCCCCACTTAGTGGCCTTGTCTGCCACATTGGACTTCGTTGGCACCCATCTCCAGTCGTGTGGGTCGCTAAGGCTCAGAATTTCCCCTATGCGGACTGCGATGAACTTCTGGTATCTGCGGTGGTCTGACAAGATCCAGGCTATCACTGTGGTAGAGTCAGTCCACATATATTTCTGGGTTACCGGTAAAGTGTGATTACTTAGGACAGCTTGTAGGTATTGGACACCAAGCACTGCGGCTTTCAGCTCAAGTCTCGGGATAGAGAGAGTCTTCAGAGGAGCTACCTTGCTTTTGGCTCCAACTAGCGCTACCTGTATATGGTTATTGTTCACCAGGCGAAAGTATACTACGCAACAAAATGCCACTTCACTGGCATCAACGAAGACATGAGCTTCGAGTCGACTGTTATTAGCGGAAGGTTGATCAGCAAAGTAGCACCGGGGTATCTGCAGCGTGTCAAGCAAATCGAAGTATTCTATCCACTGTCGCCACTGTTGCGCGAATTTCTCGTGGATTGGCTGGTCCCAAGCAGTGCCTGAAGCCCAAATTCCTTGTATGATCACCTTACCTTGGATAAGGAAAAACGAGATGAGACCCAGCGGGTCAAACAAGCTCATGACGACTTTCAAAACTTCCCGTTTCGTTGGAATATGGGCTTGATCCAAGACAAAACGTAGATCTTCTCTTAATGTTACCGTATAGGTGAAGCAGTCTGCACTCGGAATCCATCTCATCCCAAGTACCGATTCTATGTTATCACCCCTTTCTAACGTTAGCTCTTTTGTTGTTGCTACCGTTAGAGCACCAATAGCTTGTAGCACTTCTGAAGAGTTTGAGAAAAAGTTACGAATCTCAAACCCTCCTTTGGAGTGGACGAATTTCACCTCCTTCACAACTTCTACCGCTTCTTGTACCGTTTTGAAACTATCCAGATAGTCGTCCACATAGTGATGCTTCGTAATGGCAACTGCAGCTCGTGGATAACGATCGGCAAACTCTTCTGCGTTACGGTTCTTTACGAACTGTGCTGACACGGGTGAACAAGTGGAGCCAAACGTTGCTACGTCCATCGCGTAGATTTGTACGTCGTCGGAGGGCTTGTCTCGCCAGAGGAAGCACTGGGAGAGTCGATCCTGTTCCCTGATTTTTATTTGGTGGAACATTTCCCTGATATCTCCACAAATTGCAATCGGAAACTGTCGGAATCCGCTTAGTACTGCGAGCAACGGTGTTAATAGATCGGGGCCTTTCAGAAGATTCGAATTAAAGGAAACCGTACCGACCGTTGCCTTGGCGTCCCAAATAAGCCGAACCTTTTGCTTACGCGGGTGTTGAACCACTCCCAAGGGCAGGAACCACATACCCTTTCGATCGACCGAGTCCAGTTCGACTTGAGTCACCTTGTGTGCATATCCCTTCCGTTCGTAGTCATGTATCTGCTTTCGTACTTGATCGCCGAGTGAAGGGTCTTTCGCAAGTTTCCGCTCCAATCCCACAAGTCGTCTAAACGCCATCTGGTAACTATCAGGAAACGCTTGATCGTTGGTTCGCCACAGTAGTCCCGTTTCAAAACATGCTCCGACTCTACGCGTTGTCTTTTCGAGAATAGCCCGCGCTCGTTTATCCTCCTCGGACTCAAGGTTCACGTGGTGGCTTGAAACTCCATCGTTCTCCATGGTGAAAAAATCACGCAGCTGTTCACTCAACAAACTATCTGAGCTAGAAGCTGTAGCTGCATGAAAGTTGACAACTGCACTTCTACTGTCTGAGGCGTTGGTACTACCGTATACAGACCATCCTAGGCGACATTTTGCCGCTATGGGATCGTTCGGTCCACCCTCACGCAGTTTGAGTGGCACTCCGAGTCGTAGGTTGTCCAGTCCTATCAATAATTTCGGTTGTACGGTATCGTAGCTTTCCATGGGGAGTCCTCTCATGTGCGAGAAACGCTGAGCTAGTTCCTTATAGTTTAGATGCTGACTGGGCAGTACCAAGCAGCTGACAGTTCTGGCATGCCGAAGTTTGAAGTTTGCGGGGCAACCTTTCCCTGATATACCCAAATTAATTTCCTGCGATTTCGATTCATTTCGTTTAACGTTGCCCGTCCACTGAAGAGTGAGTGGATTGATGGGGCCTGTGGCACCTAGTTGTTTGGCGATATTTTCTTCGAGCAACGTAATTTCCGACCCTTCGTCAATAAAGGCGTATACAGACACACTTTTTCCTTGGTTATAAAGAACAACTGGTAATATCCGAAACAGTGTCTGACGTTTTGTAGAAAGCTGGCTCGAAGAATGGTTGACGGAATGTGCCGTCGCAGGAGAGTGGAGAAGAGTATGGTGCTTTAGACGACATCCTTCTACCGCGCACCCATGCCAAGATTTGCATGGCCATTTCCCATGACTGTTCAAGCATGTCCTACATAAGCCTCTTTTCTGGATCATCTTCCATCGCTCCTCGACACAGAGTTCTTTGAACCGAGGGCAGTCCGCTGCTCTATGATTTTCGCGTTCACAAATACCACATATTTTAGCGGGCTTCCGAGTTTGTCCGGCCGAAGTAACCTGTTTATTGTTCGAGCTTCTTTCCTGTAGATGTGTGTGGATTCCAGCGTTTTCTCTCCCTCTCTGCTTCTCGATTCTACTTGATTTGTCGTAAACTGGAAGCTCAAAACTGACTTCGGTGGCCGCACCTACCTGTTTCTCCATAAACAGTCCGAATGTTGCCAGGTTTGCCATCGGCTGTGTGCCCTTGAAGGATGCCCACTCCATTTTCATTGGACCCGGAAGTTTCTCAACCAGCTCCTGCATCAACATTGGGTTCGACAGGTGTTGTTGTAGCTGTGCAGCTTGAAGGTGGTCGACGAAGTTTCCGACTGTTAAGCCAAACTCGATCACCGTCTCTAGTCTATCCTGCCGCGGTCCGGGAGTACGTCGCACCTTCTCCAGGAGCGATTTGAGGAGAAGCTCTGGCCGACCGTATCGAATGCGCAGTGTTTCGATAGCGTGGGGAACGCTAGCTGGCATTAAAAGCTTGCTGCACACTGACTCTCTCGCATGTCCTGACAGGGATTGCTGAAGCCGGATTAAGTTTTCGGCATTCGAGTAGCCGCACGCGTTTGTTGACTGCTCGTAGCTACTAATAAACATTGGCCAGTCTATTGGGTTTCCATCAAACCTTGGAAGTTGCTTCCCGACTACCTGGCGTGCCGCAATATGCTTCGATTGAAGTTCAATTGCCTCCTGTTGTCCAGCAGGTTCGTGTTGAAGCCTAGTTTCGCGGGGGTATGTCTGTTGAGCTTCTGGTTTGGGATGATCCTCGGGTTGCTGGAATGATTCAACAAACATTGCAGGCCTCAATTGCGTTGTATTGAACCGCTCGTCCCTTTCGGATGGGACCTGTTGCAGCCGTTGCTGGTGGACCATTTCAGGGTGCATCGGTTGACATCTTTGTGCTTGCGGCCACATTCGTCCTTGACGTTCTCTAGTCGGCGATGGATGATGGGGCTGATACATCATTTGCTGATGTGATTGTAGGTACAATTGTGGCATCTCCTGGAAATGCGGCCGCGACTGCACCACGTATTGATGAAAAGGTGACGATACAACTGTTGATCGAGCCTGCTGTATTCCTGATGAGAGGGCCTGTCTTTGTGGTTCACGAACTGATGTCCGTGTAGCTGCAAGGATATTTCGGTGCGATGTAATGCGCTGAAGAGCCAACGGGTCTATGGAGACCATTGGTCGAAGGCCTTTATGCGTTTCCTGTTCCTCCGTTGTTTTCTCCATAGATCTTCCGTCGGTATGATGGTGGTCCTCCAGCCAGTCTTTCACTTTGTCGCCTGAGTCGGGAACAGAGCTTGTTTCGCTCCCTCGCTCTGATAATTGTTTGATTACTTCATTCTTCTTTTCCATCGATTCTCGACGGATAAATTGCTGCTTCTTAAGCAACGCCCGTTGTTCTTCTAGTCTTCGTTGGCGTAGCTTCCTTTCTTCTTCTAACAGTTGCTTTTTCTCTTCGATCATCCTTCGTTCTTCTTCCAGTTCAAGCTTCTGCAATTCTTCTTGCTCCTTCAACTCCTGCTCTTTCATTTGTTTCTCCTCTTCAATAAGCTTCATTTGCGCTTCCAAAGCCGCCGCTCGTGCACTCGCGGTTTGACTCACAGTAACGGAGGGCACCTTAGAACTCTTCTTCGAGACCGATCTTCCACCGGATTTGGCGGACCTATTGTCGGCTCGTAACTTATTCGTATTTTTCGAATTATCGGCACTCACCTGCGCAGTACAAGCCTTACATAAGTACGGTAAATCTTTGACCGTATCGTCTACGCCTGCACACGTGAAGTGCTCCCAAAGCTGACACTGATCGCATGCAACCATTTGAGCGTCCACCGTCGTATCTGACAGATTGCACGTTTTGCAATTAGATATGGTCTTGTCGTGATTATCCATTTCGTTCACGCACAAAAATTCTTATAGAAATTGTACGGATGGTTCTTCCAAAACCTTTTAGCAAACCAGATTTTTGTGGTTAGCTATAAGCTGAAATGTTTATTTCTATTTTAGTGCACGCTTTTTATCGCTTTACATGGTACTTACAATTTTTGGTGTACAACTTTGCAGAATGGTATCACGTTACAAATCTTTTGATCCACACTGTGCTATATTCCTGCATCATGAAATCAAGACAAAATTTTCAAAACGACTTATCTGCTTTTGTAAACAAAGATTCAAACGACGATTTGACGAATCTGATAGCTCTCCCACGCAAACCAACACCATCAACAGGTAGCGGAAACCTTCACCTACCTATTGGTGGTGTTGGTTTGCGTGGGAGTGCTATCAGATTCGTCAAATCCTCGTTTGAATCTTTGTTTACAATAGCAGATAAGTCGTTTTGAAAATTTTGTCTTGAAATGACTGATTCAGACTAATCTTTATCACTAAGTGAGATTTCATTATTACTTACAGTAACTAAGATTCTATGTCCACGATAAATATTTGCACGTTTTATGTTTAGTGTAGATAGCACAAAACCTAGAGTAAGACCGATTTTAACATGTATTTCAATTTGAATTTTCTTCGTAAGTATCTATTACCTTTAATGTAAAACTAGTCCAGCCTAGTGAGTGAGTTCAAATTACTTTTAATTTAGGAGAATAATTAAGAATTTTGGAAAGAATAATCTAATGTAAGAGACACGTTTGAGCACAATTTGCTTTAGAGAAATAGAGAAACATAACGTGGCTTCCACTTGTTTGGTATCAGGGTAGTATATATCGGGTGGCCCAAACGGCCGAGTTTTGCGAGTGTTGGTGAGTGTTTTGCCGTTGCAACGGAAAAAAATTCATCGAAAATTCGCCATAAAGAAACCGAGTCAGCTGTTGTTTACTTTTTTGAAGTAACAAATTTGAGCAAAGTGTTGAAAAATTTCAATGAAGGGATGTGTTGTCAGCATAAATACGACGGAATCTTAGTACTGCATGAGAAAAAAATTGTGCAATACTTCTATTTCGACGGAAATTTTTTCTTTGTTTTGGTTAGTTGCCATAAGGAAACCGAATCGTGAACATTTTGCCATAAGAAAACTGAAAAGTTCACTGGGTGAGTACAAAATTCACCGAGCTCGGATTACCAACACAACTACACATCTTCCCACCCGTAATGTAGAGCCCTGGTTTGGTATGTCCATTGTTTTACCGTAAGCGGTCAGCAAGAACTCTATCGCTCGTTTTGTTGATATATGGTCATCCTTTGGTCATTGTAGTGAAGATATCAGTTTTCGGCTATCCTTCGTACCACTGTTCTTTACGCATTGATCGACCGTCTCATCGACCGATATAACGTTGCGATAGGGGTTCACATCGTGACACTTTGCAATGCAAATATTCTTATTGGGGTTATTTGTTTGACCACATTACGACCAAAAATTTTGGCTTCAATCGAGCTTTGAAAATAGGATTTATTACACTTCATCACAATGGTAGAGCTGATCATAAGCTCAATAAGCGTTTGACGTTCGAAGCTTTTTGGGTATGTTTATGAGAGGTTTATTGATAGCAATAAGAGCGATGATAAAACTGAGCAGCTGGCTATGGTAATTGCTATTTTAAATCCGGTATAAGAATTGCATAAATCCAAGAAGAATGGAAATTGTTACTTGGTTGAGGACTACACCTGCAGCAGTTTACGTGTACATGTCAACAAAATCAATCCATCTTGAATTAGTCTCCAGTCTATCAGATGTATTTTTGGCATCCCTCAGATAATATATCAGCAGAAAAAGATGGGTACACAAAATGTGTTCAAACAGTGCAAGCATCGAGGAGCTCTTGATGAAATGAATGAACTCTGTCGTCTATTCCAAAATTATCTAAACACTATACAAAAAAAAAACATCCCAATATTCGTCCAGGAATGATCGTCTTACTTCATGACACAATTACGGTGGGAGTGTCCCGGTGGACGCTCTATGGTGAAAACCAGATCTACACCCGAGGGGGTCGCAGTTAATCAACGACTAACAAGTTATCTCGGAATTATTTTTCATTTTTAAGATTAAGACTCAACACTCAACAGTCAACATTTTTATAATTTTCTGGTTAATTCCCTTCAAGAAAAGAAAAGTATCCGCTCTCATGGACTCAGGCTAGCGCTCAATCCACTATGACCGCCTTAGAGTAGCCTTAGGGCCGATGTCCACGTAGCGTCTTTTCAACGTTAAAAAGACGCAGATGTGCACCGGGAAAAATCGATAACGTAGCGTCGCCGCGCCGTTGCACACCTGCGTTATATTAACGCTGCGTGCTCGTGGCGTTGAAAAACCGCTACATGGACATCGAGCCTTATTGTTTTCAAATTGATACTGCGTCCGCTCTCATGGACTCAGACGAGCGTTCAACTCACTATGTACTATAAATAGCCTAAGAGCAGCACAGAGACTGTAGTATAAAGAGGTAGTATAAAAGATCATACTTTTCAGAATTCTTTCAAACCACCCCGAAAAAATTGGGTGACTTAGGCTGACTGCAAGCATTATCAATGCCGTATGCACTTGCACGTTCGCATATCATGAGGCTAATACGATTGTATTCTTCATGCCTAGTCAATAAAATTTCCAACTATAAAATTTTGTAGACCGAAGTGGAAATCGAACCCACTCACATACAGCAAGGGCTCGTTTTAAAGTCACGCATATTACCGGTAGGTTAAGCACCTACTCTTAGCATTCATGAAATACGTATTACCTATGTCGTTTTTCATTATTCTATTAAAATAAAAGAATAAAACAGTTACGATACTAAAGGGGTTAAATCAATCGAATCCACATCTGATCTATTTTTCACAATCAAGTATTTCTGTGTGCTTGAAATATCGACGATTAAAGTGTTTGTGTACCTATATAGACGATCTATCACCGATTCCTCATTTGATAACATGGAAGTGACTTTTTCAAGTTTAACACGACATTAAAACATTTTACGACACACAACACTCAACAATGCGCACTAAGAAGCTGACCGAAAATCACGGCCGTTTGTGGTTAACCTGTTCTAAAAATCCCTCCTGAATTCCATTTAAAAATGACCACATCGCATCGTCGCCATCGCTGGCCAGAGCGACGGCGGGTATTTGCGAATGTCACTTCGGTGACGTCAGACAACCGGCTGGCTTGGCTCTAGTATAG
This sequence comes from Armigeres subalbatus, assembly GCF_024139115.2. Lineage (NCBI taxonomy): Eukaryota > Metazoa > Arthropoda > Insecta > Diptera > Culicidae > Armigeres > Armigeres subalbatus. Next base: position 189,902,802 of record NC_085141.1, read on the forward strand.
CTGAAGTGGATTTCCAGTGCTAAAACAAGTGGCGATGATATTTTCATATCGTCAAACTCACTCAGGTTAACGTTTCATACAAACGCCACACCACCTTAGTCGCGTTGCACACCTGCGAACGACATTGCACGTAGGTGTTTAATTGAATTACCTACGGCGAGCGAGCGGTGACCTGGGGTGCGAATATTATCGAACTTAAGGTTATTACGTGAAATGAAAGCTAAAAGGGTGAAAAACTGCACGGAATTGAAAAATGTCAGCATCACCGGTGATTAGTGGAAGACGTGCGTACAATTAAAGGTCAATAGACCATGGTAAAGTAGGTTTTTATCAATGAGAGAAAATGACGAATGAAATGAGAATCAAAGGATCCTGCAAAGTTTTTCTATATTTTTCACCAATGCTATTTTACTATTAAAAAAAAAATTTGGATTCGTTAATACTCTTTCAGCAATATTTTCCACACATTTTTCAAGCCATCCTCAGAATGAATTATTTCGATGATTCTTTCATGTGTTTCTCTAAAATTTCAATAAATTAAATCTCACATGATTTAGTTTTAGTTTTTAAAAGTCGCGGGGCCCTCCTTAGCCGTGCAGAAAGACGCGCGGCTACAAAGCAAGACCATGCTGAGGGTGGCTGGGTTCAATTCCCGGTGCCGGTCTAGGCAATTTTCGGATTGGAAATTGTCTCGACTTCCCTGGGCATAAAAGTATCATCGTGCTAGCCTCATGATATACGAATGCAAAAATGGTAACCTGGCTTAGGTGATGTAATGCCAATAAGAAGAAGAAGAAGAAGAAGAAGAAGAAGTTTTAAAAGTCGCGCAGTAAATCCAATAAGATTTTGAATTCAAATGTGTTCCCAAAAAATGTATCTGCCTTCCGCACTAAGAATCGCCTATGAAAGGCGAATATCGATCCATATCAGTTGTACAGTGTCTCGAATAGTAACCTCCGAGATGGCATGCCTCTCGGGGGCAATAAATCAGAAGTCAAGTTAAAACAGTAGTTTTTTCGTCACCGCCGTCTGGAGTCCTTGAAAAACAACAACGTAGGGTCGTCCCACCCTGGTCAAAACATTGGTGCCGTGACCAATACGATGGGTGGAAAGGATTTTTGGAAATTGAGGTGAAAGAAGCTGCTGACATCAATTACACACTAGATCTTATCTCTTCTGCTCATCGGTTGGCGCAGCAGCCTCACGCTGCTCAGTCACATCCCGAGCATCCCAAGGTAATCTGTTCGATCTACCGGATTCTTTATAGCTCCAGATTTCATATCATCGTATGTATTCCGTCGACGTCAGTTCACAATTGCCTGCAATGGATTGAGCTGATGAACCCGCGCATTGAAAGGTTTCAATATTTACCATTTTTGTATCGTCGAACACCACAAGCTTCGAACATGCAACAAATTGCGAGACCAGTGGAGAAAATAAAGAGAGTTATCCAAAGAAACAAAATTCATTTTATGGTGCACTTGAAGCACACTTCTAGACTTGTGCCCTAAAACCACATGTAAAACCAATTATTTTACAATCTTGATTCAAGCCATAAAACCATTTTAAGATGAAAGACGTCCACTCTAGAGAAATTGTTCAAGACCATTAACTTGTATGGATGCCAGACATAACTAAATACTCATCCTACTCGGTTGGCATTGCACAAAACAATACGTGTGAAAAAGTTGGTTTTAAAAATAGATTGCGAGAGTTCGGCTATGTGCCTGGTGTTGGAAATTTGATCTCATCAGTAGCCTTCTAAGCTGCGGAGGACGACGGAGGTCCTTCGTAGCTTAGTAGGGAAAGCACCTGTCTAGCGTACTGGTTTCGTGGGATCAAACCCCACCGAAGGAAGTGGTTAACTTCCAATACATTTTTCGAAACCAATTTTTCACATGTTGTGCAATTGCACAAATCAAGTTCCAGGCATAGTAACCTTTTACTACTTTGTTAGAATTATTCAGGATTCTGACAGCATTTTTGCCATCTAGATTCGCTCTGATGTTGAGGATGTTGGACTTTGTATCATCCAAATTGAATAGTATTTTAAAACAATTATTTATAATCATGAGGGATATGTTGAAAAATTGACTACATTGCATTTTAGTCGTGTAGTTTCATATTTATCGATGTTTTTTGCATAAAAGTAGGAAATAATTGAGGCGCGATTTATATTGCCAGAAAATATTATTAATTTGTTAAACTTCCATTAAGCGGTTTTATGCAATCGATAATTCGCCATGATGTCCATAGTTTTATTGAAACCACCATCATACCCTGTTGAAACCACTAAAAACCTCAAACCTCAATAAAAACGTGTTAGATTTACGCAGGAGCATGATATTTACATTGAACTTGATTTATCGTTGAATTATTGTAATCTTTTTGTCTCAGTTTCTCAGTTTCTGCTATTTATTTACGTTGTAAAATCCTCCAATGCACTGTCTTCCAAATAAAATCACATAATTCTTAGGATGGAATACTCAAGATCTTCTTCACTTAATAGAGAGCACCGTAAAACTTCCAGTAAGGCACGGCGCATGAAGCTCGGAATCCTGGAACTGAAGTTCGTTTGTCAAACTTTGGAGAACACAAATTACCATCATCGGAACAGGTATTCTTATATTCCGGTATTTTTACGAGGCAACAACGCTTCCCGGCACCGATGAGTTGGTTTCCAGCTTAGCGTACATGCACAGGCGGCACTCATCAGGTGGGAACCAATCAACGAGAGAATAATCATTTCAGATTCAGAACACGGGTAAGGAACCCCACGATAATCCAATGTTATTCGCCGACCGATGTTGCCGAGCTACAGGACAAGGAGAATTTCTTCAGTGAACTGAATGCAGTCGTGGATGTAGTTTCGAAAGGTGACATCAAGTTCTACATGGGCGACTTCAATGCGAAGATCGGCTCCGACATCACGGACTATAAGCGTGTCATGGAACGTCATGGTCTTGCAGAAATGAGTGAAAACGGTGAGCTGTTGGCAGAATTCTGTGGCAATAACGACATGGTGATTGGAGGATCGCTCTTTCCTCATCGAGTCACGTGGGTCTCTTGTGATGGACAAACTGAAAATCAAATCGAACACATCTGCATTAGCCGAAATTGAAGACGCCCTTCTTGATGTCCGGAATAAATGCAGCGCTGCCATTGCGTTTGACCACCAGCTTCTAATTGGCAAGATCCGATTACGCATGGTGTGGATTCAGCGGCGGGAGGAGAGACTCCTACGGCGATTCTACGCTCGCCGACTAGAAGATCCAGCTGTGAAGAATTCGTTTTTATTAACTTGAAACTCGGGCAGCGAATGTTCCGGAAGTTGGCAGCGTAGAAGAGCAGACGTCCATCAAGAATGCCTTTATCGAAATAAGCGAGAACAACCTGAGTGAGCAGCGCACTCAGCGGAAGGAATGAATGATTATGGATGCAACCTGGCGGAAAATCAAGGAGCGTAAAGAAGCAGTGGCCGCGATAGAGCGGACAAGAACCAGTGCAGCCAAGTACGAGTCCCGTCAAGAAGAAAGTTAAACGTTGCTGTAGACGGGACAAGCGAGCGTGGGTGGACTCCCTGGCCGACGAAGGGGAGAAAGCTGCAACAACTGGCGATATTCGCCTCCTCTACGATATCTCACGACGCCTGAATGGAGCAAGGATGACTCCGAGGATGCCGGGAAAGTTGCGATAGGTAAGTTATTCGTCGACCCAACTGATCAGCTGAAACGTTGGGTTGAGCACTTCGCACAACTTCTACAAGTTTCGATGCCCGGCGAACCATCAACATATCGGCATGAACCGCTAAGGGTGCGACGCATTACCCGCGTCAATTCGGAAGATCCATCATTGCAGTAGATTGAAGCAGCCATCCGAAGCATGAAATTCAAAAAAGGTCCCGGGGCCGATCGCATTTCGGCAGAGATGCACAAAGCTGACCCCATGCTATCTGCGCAAATGCTGCATCAACTATTCTGCAATATCTGGGAAACCGCAACTTTTCCGACTGACTGGATGCAGGGCGTCTTAGGATCGGCTGTGTGCGACAATTGGCAAGGCATCATGTTACTGTTCATTGTTCTCAAAGTTCTGTGCAAAGTTATCCTAAATCGGATACAGGAGAAAATAGATTCGACTTTTCGACGGCAGCAGGCAGGATTCCGCCCAGGAAGATCACATGTGGACCATATTGACACGCTCCGAATCATTCTGGAGCAAGTCAACATACTCCAAGCAAGCGCTGGACTGGAATCCAGCAGGACATCGCAGCAGAGGCATAACCAGGGGCTCGTGGCGGCGTAGCCTCAACAAGGAAATAAAGGAAGTCAACAGGAGGCTGACCTGTCTGGCCCAGGTCAACGCTAAAGCGAGCAGCCGCCCAGGATGGAGATCTTTTACGTTGGCCATATGTACCCCTAGGGGTGCTCAGGATACATGAACCCTAAAACTTCCTCAATGCCATTTGTTTTTAATAGCCCGAGTAGACGAAAATAGCTCAATAATATCAAATGTTGGTATGATAGCAAAATGAGATATGGACATGATTAATATAAGAGATGAAAGATAAGATGACAATAACAATATCTTGCACTAAAATATCATGTTATGCTATTTGTAATAAGTGATCAATATCATGCGCCATTGATTTGATCTTATCCATAACATATCTTGATATTTATCTTGATATTTCGGTGCAAATTTTTGATATTGTTACCTGTTCTTTTATCTCTTATATCAATCAAATCCATTTCATGTTTTGTTATTCTGTTCATGGCTTCTGCCCGGGTTACGGTGTTTGAAAATCAGATTGCTATCAGAAGGTGGGTGTTGTACTTGATTCCAATCTAGGATAAAAATCATAAAAGCTGTAGCTGACAATGTGACCGTGGTAGATCTTACACCGTAACACACCACGCAAAGGTGTCTACCCAGCGTTACGGGGCCCTCAATGCCATTTGTTTTTAATTCAAAAAAAGTACTCTTGCGGGATAATTTAAGCTGAAGATGAACCTGAAGCCTCTCTTCTGACGAACGTAGCGCAACTGTCATCATCATCGCCCCTATCTGAATCCAGGATGAATAAGGGCAACTTCCTCTTTTCCTACCATTACGCCAAAGTATGTCTTTAATGGAACATAACGGTTTTTGGAACAACTGTTGACCAACGACAGTTCGCCCTGGGAGATCTCTATGCCGTACTTCAGTTCAGTGAAGAACTCCCAGTCGTTGGAGCCCGTCTCAGAGGTAGCATTTCTATTAGCGATGTGAATGTCTACCTCTCTTATATAACGCTTCCCGACAAAAGATAAGTGACTTAATCAGTAAGACCTTTTCTCTCCTTCTTCTCTTGGGAACAAAGAACGCCAACCACCCGGTCTGGGGAGGTGAAAGGGAGGACCCATCCATTCCGCTAACCAATTCTCGGCCCGGACGTGTTGTTAATGATAGAACAAAGGACGTCCGAGCGCTCAGAAGGCTTTTTCCTGTTTATTAGGGAAAGGTGCATTGGACAATTATACATGAACACACTAAGAGTGTCGAACGTTCATTCAAGATGCCAAGAGGAAGCAGCGGGAGTTTTTTTTTGACTCCGACGATCCGGCACAATCCATCGTCAAAATGTGGGGGAAAGTAAATGCGCTTAGTTGCAAGCGTAGAACTTCCCATAAACATCTAGACCTGCAAGACCGTACCATTTCTGATTCACCAGAGGTTGCCAAAAAACAAAACTTCCTAGAAGTAGCGAGAATTTTTCTGGCCCGGACGGCATAGGGCACACGATGATTAAAAATCTTACCCCCACCCAGAGCTGAACAATATCAGCGTAGGCTGATTAGGCAGTAGGCAGCGTAGGCTGATTTGTTATTCCCATCAAATATCAAATATCTTCTATATATATAAAAACCAATCTATGTATGTATGTTCGCTAACTACTTCTGAACCACTTGGCCGATTTCAACCAAATTTGGTACACACAATCTCTATCCTCAGGGAAGTTAACAAAGGGGTGGGAGGGTCATTTAGGAAAGGGGAGGGTTTTGTTTAGAAACCGAACAATTCTGTGTAACGTTCATCTCCCAGGACCGATTTCAACCAAATTTTGTACACATATTCACCATAAGGAAACAATCATATGAGAGATTTTGGGAAAGGGGAGGGTCTGGAGGGAGGGTATTGTTCAGAAAACGGGTAATTTAGAGTAAATTCTGAACCCCTGCACCGATTTCAACCAAATTTGATACACACATTCTCTACCCTAAAGAAAAGATAACAAATGGGGTGGGGCGGTCATTGTAAAAAGAGGGAGGGTATGGGGGAGGGGTTGTCTTTATAAAACGAGCAATTCAGTGTTACTCCCAACTTCCAGTACCCATATCAACCAAATATTGTACACATATTCACTAAGAGAAGTCGATCACATGGAAGTGTAATTTGGGAAAGAGGGAGGGTCTGGGGAGGGGTATTGTTCAGAAAACAGGCAATTCAGTGTTTCTTTTGAACCCCTGGACCGCTTTCATCCAAATTTGGTACACACATTCTCTATCCTAAGGAGAAAATAACAAAGGGGTGGGATGATCATTGGGAAAAGGGAGGGTAAGGGGAAGGGTTGTCTTTAGAAAAGAGCAATTCAGTGTAACACCCAACTCCCAGGACCAATTTCAGCCAAATTTGGTACACATTTTCTATTCTAAGGAGAAGATAACAAAGAAGGTGGGAGGGTCATTTTGGAAAAGGGAAAGTTATGGGGGAAGGGTTGTCTTTAAAAATGAGCAATTCAGTGTAACTCCCAGGATAAATTCCAACCAGATTTGGTACACTTATTCTCTATTTTTGGAAGATGTTTATTGAAAAGGTAGGGCCAAACAAAGATATAAAAATATATTGATACAAAGGTTCAATTCTATGAGCGGTAGATCTACCTCTGTGGGTTTCGTGCTACAGCATTGGACATTTTAATTCTATAATTTACTTTTCAGTCCCTAGCAAAGCCGGATACATATAGCTATTAGCTATCTATATATCTCGGATACTTATTCAACGTATGTGACGTATGTGATTTTGTAAACAAAAATTTAAACGTTGATTTCTGCAATCTGATAGCACTCCCACGCAAACTATCGCCACATACAGGTAGGGGAGGTTTCGGCTACATGTTCGTTGTATTGGTTTGCGTGGGAGTGTCATCATATTTGACAAATCGACGTATGCATCTTTGTTTACAAAATCACATACGTCGTTTTGAATAAGTTGCCGAGATATATAAACTCAATGTTTGTATGTTTGTGTGTGTGCTCCAGCCTAACTTCTGAACCCATTATTGTATTGTTTAGTTATCGATCAATTCAACCATTTATCGAAATCATGGTTTGCCCAACGTAAAAAGCAATGATTAATGTGTTTCCTTCTGGATGGTGAATGTGATCCCTTCTTTAAAAATAGACGTTTGCTCGGAATAAGGCATCGGTGGATGTTTGTCCTTCTTTAGAAATAGACGTTTGCCCGGAATATGGCGATTATGGGTTCGCTCCCTTTTCCAAAATCAGTCAATGTTTTCAAATGAAATCTGCCTTCTTTTGATCAAATGATGAAGTAACGATAAGATAACGCAATTATCCTGTTGACCAATTGGTTTATTCATTTTCCGATTGTGAAAAAAAAACTGCGAATCAAACTGGCAATTCCGAGCAAGGCCGGGTACATAAAGCTAGTCACTTATAAATGCCAGCTATCACATATGCACTGACATCGTCATCTGCCCTATCAGTCAACCTCACATATGCACTGACATCGTCATCTGCCCTATCAGTCAACCTCAGTCACTGACAGTGAAGCAGCCTCCACTGATAGAGACTGGGTGTCAAGCTCTCCTTTTTAAATCGATTTAATCAAGATGTCCTGTAGAAAGAAGGTTGGTCGTGGAGTCGTGCGTTAAGTTGGTAGCGGAACACAACCTACCACTAAAGGTGCTTCGATTGGAATGGTTTGAAAATGATTTTAGATCCATTGGCCGCAGCAGTTGGAATCAACATCACACGCTCTAATATCAAGCTCCATTTGGAAAATACTGCAGCTGAAATCCGAGCAGCAATCAGCTCAGAAGCACTTATGCTGGACAGCGCGACTCGGCTGGGAAGACATATTCTAGGTATCAGTATTCAGTACTCGTTGAATGACAAATTGGTCATCAGAACTCTTGGTAAGATTTATTTGACTGATTTAATTTTGCGGCTATATTTTATGCTCATTTTCAGCAATGATTGAGATTCACGAGCGACAAACAGCTTCATTTTTGAAGGATAAAGTTTTGGATGTTTTACGATCATACGACGTACGAATCGATCAAGTGTTTTCAGTAACAACCGACAATGGAAGCAATATGTTGGCAGCTGTCAAAAGGCACTAGAGCAATCCATATGTGAGAACTATTTCGATTTTGAAGAAGAAGTTGAAGCTTTACCAATTGTCGATAAAATTTCTGAAGAAATGGAAAAACAAATATCCCTTGTCAGATGCAGTGTTCACACTTTGCAACTAGCCATCAACGACGTTTTTTCGAAGGTTGATCCGAACATGAAATCTATAACCAATGTTGTTAAAGCAATGAGAAAGATAAAGTACAAATTATTCATCGAAATGAATAATATGAAGCTTCCGCCGTTATGGTCACCTACAAGATGGGGAGGAAAATTCAAAATGCTTTCAAGCATTGTTAAGCAAGAATCACTTTTCATTTATTTGGGAACTCAATATCCGGAGTTAAGTATGTTTTTTCAATCGTAAAAATATACCTACATGTTTTATCAACTTATTTTGTAGGCCTATCTGATGAACAAATGGGATTCGTGAAAGATTATGTTTCAGCAACTCTATACGAATGTACCATCAAAATGCAATCAGCACATTATCCGTTATCTCAGTTTTACCTTGACTGGCTCATTGCAATCAAACAGGTAAAGATATTAAAAATGAATCCTTTTTTTTTGATGAATTGGTAACAGCCTTGAATACGCGACTAGAAAAGCTTCGTGACAACCTGGTTTTTAAAGCATCATTATATTTGGATCCGAGGTTCAATTTCTTGAATTCAACTGTTTTCCAACAAGCCGAAGAAAAAGATGAAGTTCAGGTAAGCCTTGAATTCAAATTCTACATAATAATATTAAATTTAATTCTTTTTCGCCAGAAATTTGTCATTAGTACTTGGGACAGAATTTCTGCCTTACAAGGTTCGCCAAGCACTCAATCTGTAGCCGTGGAATTTAGGTCAAATGACGATACCGATGACTTTCTTACGGAGATGTTTGGAGGTTCTGTACTGCCAGAAAGTGCAGCGTCAGTAAACTTTCATCAGCAGGTCAAAGCTTTGGAAGTAGAACCACGCCAAACACATTCGTATGATGTATGGACTCATTGGGTAGCAAGAAAGAAATCACACCCTGAGCTTTACGTCGTGGCAATGGTTATACTTGCCATACCATCCACTCAAGCAACTGTGGAAAGGTCGTTCAGCGCTCTTACTATTGTGCTATCTGATCTCCGTACAGGCTTAAGAGAGGATACCTTGGAGAACATTTTGCTAATCAAATTAAACATGGATGTTGCAGAAAAAGTTTTGCCGGATCTATACAAATGGAAAGACAATATGCCCGATCTTAATGACTAGCATAACTCGTTCAGGAATATGTTGAAGAATTGTTTTCTTTATTCTTTATTCTTTCTTTATTAGGAGCAGGAAAAGCCCGGTTGAGTGGAACGTACTGTTCTTCCTCAAACGGGCGTAAAAACCTCCTCTTCTTTTGCATCAACAGATTAACAATTCATCCTAATGATACATACAATATTTGCTTAAATTTACTTAACTAACCCTAACAAATTAACTGACTTCTTGTGCCGAAAGGATAATAGAGAATCTCTTGCGAAGAGTAGACCGGGAAAAATGGAAGTCGAATGTGTGAGAACAGATGTTGAATACTCTACACATATTTGAAATAGGTTCAAAGTGACCATAATTAGTCCTGGCAGTTTGAATATGTAAAAACGGATGTGAGCGGAGACGCCGACTAGGTGCATTGAATTTAAGAGAGGCCAACAAGTAAGGGCAATCAATTTTGGACTGTAATAGATCAGAAACGAACAGCGATTTTGCAATTTTTCGACGAACACTCAAAAGCTCCAATCCTATGAGTTTGCAGCGATCTTCATAACGAGGGAGATTCATAGGATCATTCCACGGCAGATAACGTAACGCAAATCTGACAAACTTACGTTGTACTGATTCAATGCGGAGGATACTATTCTGATAATAGGGTGCCCAAACAATAGATCCATATTCCAATATCGACCTAACCAACGAGCAGTAAAGAGCCTTAAGACATTGAATGTTTTCGTTTTCGAGGCTTTGGAACATGTATAGGCAATATGTTCTTTGAAGGATAATTTGTGGTCCAATAAAACCCCCAAATCTTTGATAACAGATTCTCTCGTAAGTATTACATCTCCAATTTTATAATCAAATTTCAAATCTGAATGCTTGCGCGAAAAGGAAATAATAGAGCATTTATCGGCATTAAGCTTCATTTGATTGATCCGACACCATTCAACAAATTTGTCAAGTTCAGATTGTAAGAATAATGCATCATTGACGTTATTGATTCTTCTTCTTCTTCTTGGCATTACATCCCCACACTGGGACAGAGCCGCCTCGCAGCTTAGTGTTCATTAAGCACTTCCACAGTTATTAACTGCGAGGTTTCTAAGCCAGGTTACCATTTTTGCATTCGTATATCATGAGGCTAGCACGATGATACTTTTATGCCCAGGGAAGTCGAGACAATTTCCAATCCGAAAATTGCCTAGACCGGCACCGGGAATCGAACCCAGCCACCCTCAGCATGGTCTTGCTTTGTAGCCACGCGTCTTACCGCACGGGCCCCCACGTTATTGATTATCCAGTATAATTTGAAGTCGTCAGCAAATGATAGCTTCATGCATTTAAGGTCGAAATTTATGTCGTTCAAATAAACTACAAAGATTAAGGGACCTAGGTGACTTCCTTGTGGAACGCCGGATGTTACAGGAAAATATGATGAGATTGTATCACCTATTTTAATTGCCATTTCACGGTTGCTCAGATACGATAGTAACCAGTTGAGAAAGGATCCAGTGAAGCCTAGGCGTTTGAATTTAGCAATAGCTAAACGATGGTTGATCTTATCGGAGGCAGCTGAGAAATCAGTATAGATCGAGTCAACTTGTTGTTGCTTCTCCAACGCTTTGATGATGAACGATGTATATACTGTTAGATTAGTTTCCGTTGACCGTTTGGGCATAAAGCCGTGTTGATGTTCAGAGATATAACGTAGACAATTGTGAGAAAGAAAGTTAAACAATTTACTTAACTTAATTTACTTAACCAATGTATCGTTAAAACATTGAAATAAGAAAACAAAACAATCAGAACAATACAAACACTAATTTCAATTCATGTACGAGAGGAAAATAAAAAATAATGCTGAATTAACGAGAACTCTGAAGAAACACTGTTCTTCGAATCCCCTTTTTGCCCATTTCGTCGAACTGATTTTATTTAGTCCTTTCCAAAAAGCAGTAAATGGAAAATCCGCTGCTAGGCGGATGACTATTGTCTTATTTTTATTTAAGAGATTTGCAGCCCGAGGCTGGATCATCTCTGGGGGATGACTATTATTATTTTTTTCTAATTATCTAGAAGAAGAAACTAAGATAAGGGGCACGGGACTTCGCCACAGTAAATTTAAAATGCTTGTGAGCCAAATTCCATCGAAAATTTGGCAATAGATGTGACAATAAAATTGTCATGATTTTAAAAGTTTCCCCTAAACTCATGACCGGGATGTGTCATGTAGCTGAAGTGAGTATGAAAAATTATAAAATGGTATGAACTTCATATAATGCAACATGCCCCTAAATACAACGCTTAAGTTTGCCTTTGGATTTCAATGGCTTCAACCTATGTTCTTTACATACTTTTATTTTCTTCTGAGAACTTGCGCACGTGATAAACGAGTTTCTATATGACAATATTGTAGACACGTTCTTCATTTATAGGTGCACCATTTTGCTATCCCTGTTCTGCAACAGATGTGGTCCACAAGATAAGTGTCATCGTTCGGTTGTACACTATAAATTACCCAGGAGTACTTCTATGTCACCTTGCAATCTGTTTTGTGAATAAAAACCCTTTTCGATGTTCAGCTCTTTAAAATAATAAGTTTAGTTATTGATAATATAATACTGTTTATTCGCTGTCAGTGACAAGCGTTTCCTCGAATATCACGATTTGATAGTGTGCTAGGGACATACTGACTGCTTGGATCAAAAATGATTTTGTTTCTAACACCAGTATCAATGTCTCAAAAAATGCCGTCGTGATGGTGATACTGAGCAACTCTGCCCCCACCACGAAATTCTTATTCCGTGGTTTGGTCAACCAAGCCTGGTCCAACCAAACCTTTTCTGACGAGTGACGGCTCAGCCACGTCGCGTCATTCCCATCCCGAATAATAAAAAAGGTTTTGAGTTTTGGACAGTAATATGGAAACGGACTGTGCACATTAAGGTTGGAAAGCAACTCCCATGTTCCATCCATATGGTCCCCTGTGCTGTTACGATTGTTCTGGTCAATCACGGAGTAGCACAAACTGTAGGGTTATCACGCTCAAGCTCAAGCTCAGGTTATATGGTAATGGTTTTCAATTATATGATCGTATGTAATAGAAATTGAAGACATAGCTAATGCAGAAGTCCAGGTGTTTGACCTATTTCATCTCAACTCTTCGAAACGGAAAGTCAGCCTATTCATGGCAGAAGCTGGCTGATGACTTCAAGTAACTTCCTGTTGAAACCATTTTCTCTAGATCAATTGAAGTACCAAAGTAATCTACAACGATAGCTTAATTTATAACGAAGGAATCAAGTACATCTGCAGAAACTTTTTGCAGCTGGAAAATGATAAACATTCTATTATGTGAATGGAATCGGGTTTGTTGAAAAACGAAACCGGAACCTTCTAAAAACAATCCCGACAGGAAAAAACTTCTGGATTGTCATCAACAACATCACCATCATTCAGTAGGATTGAAGTCTGTAGATGTGTGGACTAATTCATTACAGATTATGAATATTTGAATTATTCAACAATATTTCTCGGGTACTTATTCAAAAGGACGTATGTCATTTCGTAAACAAAGATTCGAACGTCTTGTCCAATCTGACAGGACTCCCACGCAAACCATCACCACAGACAGGTAGGGGAAGCCTTTGACTACCTGTTAGTGGTGTTGGTTTGCGTTGGAGTGCTTTCAGATTGGACAAATCGACGTTTGAATCTTTGTTTACAAAATCACATGCGTCTCTTTGAATAAGTACCCGAGATTTGTAAAATTAAAATAGACAAAGGAAGAGTAATGGGCAGGAGACATGATTGTGTGCTGGATGTCACCTGTTTGAGTGTAGTTTTTAAGTTTCTGCAAATGCCACTCAATGAGAAAATAGGGTAAAACGTCCTATCGTTGTGGTATGCCCTAGTGTTGCGGTAGTGTTAAAATAGTCCGTTCTGGATATTATACCATTGAAAACAATTGTGGGTACGCTAAAACTCTTCGGATTAACGACTAGAACAGCTTTTGTTTGACTAAATTCCGTTCAAAATGATGAAAAATCAACATTTTTTGTTAAAAATTTGAATCCTTTGAGCCTATTATTGCGGTAGTGCTAAGATCCTATTGTTGCGGTATCGCTCCCCATAAGAATTAGGGGGACTGTTCCGATCTCCATCTCACTGTACATATATCCATCTCATCGCTAAACAAAGAAATACGGCACCAAATTCGTCGCTTCTTTTGTCAACATGCGTGCTCACTGCTGAAAAAATCACAAAATAATAAACAAACGAAATTCCTTTCCATTGCTTTGTTTTTGATGGGATGAAATAGGAGCTATGAGATGAAGTGGCGAACCGTTCCCCTACATGCAATACCACAACAATAGGACTGACCTTCAAAAAATATCGCAACGATAGGCAACTGCGTCCTATTATTGCGGTAGTTTGTTTTTATTGTGATAAAAACAAAACAACATAAGTACAGCACAATTCACGTAATATTTACGAAACTATAGTTAACGAGCATCCTATTCAACTACACTGGATTTTGTTTTTACGCGATTTACATTTTCTCAATTTTCCACTCATCCTAAATGTTTAACGTATATTAATTATCATGTGATTTTTCTTTGATTTATTCTGGATTTTTTTAAACATGTTGCGAAGAGTTTGGTGTCAAATTGAAGTCACACGATCAAAAATACGAGCGAAAAAAAATCGTGTAAAAACAAAATCCTGTGTACTACAATGTAAAAATCGACCAACAGGTAATTTTTGAAGAATTTTTGTAATCAATTCTGTTTTGACACGGTGCTTAACCCCTCCATAATAGGTCGTTTTACCCTACTATCATTATTCATTCGTTGCTTATCAAGTGTAGTTTATTTCTCTACATTCAAATGTTGCAGTAATTTACGGCTTATAGAACTAATTTCTTGGGATTCTAGATTTTCAAAATTTACTTTGGTTGTATCGCACTAAAATCTAAAACTTAGAATATAACATTGAGCATCTCAAGTTCTCTTGGTCTGGTTGTTGGATTTCATAGAGACTCTTGAATAACAGAATATTTGTTCTACGCTTCTGTAAATCTATCGGAATTCAATCAGACATGAGCTCGCCAATCTTTACCGAATCCTTTTTTGACTACTGTTATCGCCGAAATGCGTCACGCACATTCTATCTTCAAAATTTTCCATCAAAGTTTCACACACTTTAATCAACGTTGTAACATGACTAAAGGTTCCCTTTCTGATTTTAGAAACCATCGTCTTACACTAAACAAATATTATATATAACATATCAAACTTGAAAGCTATAAACGTTCACTTAATAAATTTTGCAGCCATTTCAAGCACATTTTCACCAACGCCAGACATTCTTAAATTAGGCTTTGTAACTCAGAGTTTAGGTTCAAGCTTAACAACTTGTAATGGATGAGGAAGTAGACAATACAACAAATTTCCACCGATGGATGACTGAAAACTACGTAGACATACAAATCCTTAGAGAATATTAGTCGATGAAAGTTTGCCACCATTTGCTTCTATATTTCGAAGATCTTCATTCTATGCAAAAAACCTTCACCGTTCACGCAACTTCGATAATATTCGCTTCCCAGGGCGCCGTGATGTGAAAACCACAATAGAGCGCCACTTTTCCACTATCACTAAATCTGGTTATGTAGCACACCGCCGAACACAATCACACTGCAGATAAACCGAATTCCTCGCGTTTGTTTTGAGCGTATCAACGATTCGGGCGCTTTTTCTCACCATTAATTTAATTACACCAAGCTTGTAATTTCAAGTGCACTTGCTACTTGTAAGACAGAGGTCGCACATCTCAGCTGACGTTGGGGCATCGATTGAGACTGCTCTATGTACCACATGCGTGACTGGTAATTGAATTAGGCTTCTCGTGATAACTACGCTTCGTATGCGGCACCATCCGCCAAGGATTACGAACCACAATCGCAAAGCTGTAGGTCCGCAAACCGAACCGTCTTCTAGAACACACGAATAGAAAGTCCGCGCCGCAGAAAACTTCCTTCCTTGGTGGTCAATTCGCTTTCTTCACTGCACAAGAGTCACACCGAAAGTCAATCCGTTCACATTTTGCTGCCAGAGTGGACGATCGGAAGAAAAGTGGCCAGACGACAATCGCGACGACGAAAACTGAAAACTGGACTCTTGCTGCGAACTGCTGCTCCGCTCTGTCGGGCCAAACAGATAGAGACAATAAGTTAGTAGTGTAAAAAGCGAGCTAAGTTTGTCTGCGACCCGTCCTGTGCCGTGCCATGGATAGAGCGCGCTCTTATGGGCGTAGGAAAATATAAAATAAAAATGTAAATAAGCGAGTTCTCCACAGAAATATTCGTGCTTCTGTTCCCCCGATTCCGCGACCGTCCACTACCGTCACCGGGCCGGACTGGTATGACTGGGTCATCAGCACGCATTCGTTCGTTTGTTGTAATGAAGGGGGCATCCACGCGCGCGGGCCAGTTAGTCTACCACCATCGTCGCACCGACCGACCGACAGCCGTCACCGACTAACACCTGATCATGTTTGGTATGAGTAATGGACAGAGCCGGTTCGACCTGCAAGTTAGCAAGGCACGTGCTTCGATTTAAAGGATTCGAAGGCATTATGCTTTCAATGTAACCATCTTGGTGCTAGGTACATCAAACTGGCGAACGTTCAGTTTCCGTTCAACCGATGGTGCATCAGAACTCTGCATATTTTGTGCAAAATCGTGACTTGCGCAAATTTTGTCACGCGGTTCACTTTCAGTCATCAAGTCATCCAGAATTATTATGTCAGCATATCCTAAACCAGTTATTTGTTGGATGCCGATGAAGAATCGAATTTGTGTGTTGGAGTTGGAGATGACTTATTTTCAGGTGAATAATGAAGGGGTTTACTATTCGCCTTGTGTGCAGAGTCAAGGCAATTAAAGTTCCAATGCAAATGCAAAATGAAAAAAAAATCACATGGCGAATATTGTCTATAAAAGCCATGGTATCAAATAGCATTAGCATTGATTACAGTACATGAATAAGGAAATCAGAACCCATTGTTTATAATTGCTTAACATTTTTGCCTTTTTTCCAAAATGAGCTGTATGAAAGAGACTCAGTTGGTAGTCTTGTGCTTAATTTAAGTCAGGCGTAATGATAATATAGTGGGCCCTCCTTAGCCGTGCGGTAAGACGAGCGGATGACACAGCAAGACCATGCTGAGGGTGGCTGGATTCGATTCCCGGTGCCGGTCTAGGCAATTTTCGGATTGGAAATTGTCTCGACTTCCCTGGGCATAAAAGTATCATCGTGTTAGCCTCATGATTACGAATGCAAAAATGGTAACCTGGCTAAGAAACCTCGTAGTTAATAACTGTGGAAGTGGTTAATGAACACTAAGCTGCGAGGCGGCTCTGTCCCAGTGTGGGGATGCCAATAAGAAGAAGAAGAATTATATTAAGCCAATAAGAAGAAGAAGAAGAATGATATCAATTGCCCATATTATCGGCCGCGACAATTTGAAATCGTTGCAAAGCAAATTGACGCCAAAATCGTCGCCAGCAGAAATAGCCATAAGATCTGTCAAATCAACTGTGATCAAAATTTTATAAAGTCAATAATCACTTATCTACCTGGTTGGCTAAAACGTCGATACACCTATGCCTGGCGCTGGCGTATTGTAGAGCTCCATAATCGTCGGTCTTGTTGTTGGGCGATGTTCCTCCAGTTTCCCCGAACGTTTAAGGTCCCCAGGTCCGTTTTCACCGCGTGCAGCCAGCGTGTTCGTAGCCTTCCACGAAGTCGCCTGCCCCTATCTGGTTCTCTGTTGAATATTGTTTTCGCTATTCTTTCTTCCGACATTCGCACTAAGTGACCAGCCCACTGAAGTCTTCCGTAATGTATGCGATTCACAATATTTTCTTCTTTGTATACTTGATACAGCTCATGATTCATGCGTCTACGCCACACATCATTTTCTAGTTTCCCTCCAAGTTCTGTACGCAGCACTTTTTGCTCGAAACCCCCGAAAGCTCTCCGGTCCTTCTCTTTTAACGTTCATGATTCAGGTCCATAAAGGGCCACTAGAAGAATCAGTATATAGTTTTGTATACAATAATCACATAATTTCCCAAAATTGAGCCCTGTTTTTCAAGCAGACTAACATGATTTAATGTTCTGCTAAGATAGTTTTAGAATATAGATTTTCGCGGCGATTTTGAAGGTGCCTAAAAAGTAGTCGGTGCGTTTTGTTACCAAGGAAACAGTCAAGATTTGTGCACAAAACCACAATTTCAATTTAACTGCCTTTTTATGTCCGTTCGTCTTTGCAACTCAGCTACAATTCTTAAAAAATCTGCACAATGGATACTTTTGCGTACGTTTTGACAGTTTTCTCATGAAAAAAATGTCAAAACTGTGGGCCAGATTTCGCCGAACGATCAATCCGTTGGTGTGTTTGTCTGCGTGAATTTGTAAACGGTGCAACCCCGTTGGTTGCCCGATGAAGGAAGATGCAAAGTTTGCTATCCACTGATCAATGATGACCACAGATCCGTTATACGGAAGATATTTGTGTATCTGTTGTCAATGCACACTGGAAGTGGATTATCCAGTTTGTAATATATCTCACCCTTACATTTCCCTTCTTCTCTAACTAAAAAAGAGAAAAATAATCCTTTGACTGGGGATTTTTATAATTAATTATCGTATTTTTTCAAATATGTAGTCAATTCTAATTTTACAATACAATCAAAACAAGTTTTTTTAAATCCTTTTATTTTCAATGGCCTGCAAAAACAAAAACGTATGCAAACGCATCCATTGTGCGTAGCTCTTTAGGGTCGATGCACTGTTAATTTTAGGTTCGTTCTGGTCCAGATGGATGTTACCCCACAAGTACTATCCGGATTTGACCGGATAAAGTAGGAAACGTTAATTTGACTACGGGAAAACATGGGAACATGGGCAAATCTCCAGGGAAGCGGTCCTACCACGTTGAATTTATTTGGATTGGGTCAAGTGTACGATTTAGAATGTGTTCTGTTTTTATTGTGAGCGATCGTATAATTTCTGATCGTCCAAAAAGTAATCGATTGATAGCGGCATAAGTGACCACGAAGCCCATCTCCAGACATTTAAGGCATATATATGTACTAAAACAAATAATACACATGACAATTCTCAATAAGCTTGTAAGTTGGTGTAAATGTATACAAATTTCTCCTGCTCACCAAGTGTTTGCTTTCTAATTTAACCTGAGCTTCGGATTGAACAATACTGAATCTATCGAAGGTCTGGTAATTGTGTGAGAATACAGGTGAAAACTGTCGCAATTTTTCTGTTAATTTGACTAAAGCTGAAAGCCGTTGATAGTTAATCAAAAATTAAATAAAATTAGTTTTTACCAAGATCTCAAAGATCAAGGAACAAATAATGTAACGTCGAAACGAAAGCATAGCCGATTTTTTTTTAATTTTGTGTCTCTCTCAACTTGAATTTTATTTGGCCAAAATTAATAATGTGAAGAGGAAATTTAATTCTACGAAATTAACAAATCACCATGCATTCTCAAATCCGATAGGTTTAATTTATCCTCTTTTTGAGCTACGTTGCTCTGGCCATCCGGAAGATCCTCCCAGTCGAACTATTCCTCGAGTACGATGACACACCACATCGTTCCTGACGCCAAATTCCCAGACGAGCAGCTAAAATTCTCCGATCCCGAATTCTAATATTGTAAACCTTACCTCGAGTCACCACGAGTACGTTGGCTTATATCCCTCTCTAACTAACCTAATAACAAAATTATATCGATTGTACATATCACAAAGAACCGTGGCTCCGCAAAGAGTTATACACGCCTGAGCCTACCAAATAAACGAAATTGAAAAAAATCCCTTTTTATCTCTTTGACAGCTGGGAGATCTCTAGGACATAGGTTCTTCAAAATATTTCTAATGATCTTAAATTGGTTAGTTTTGTTCCAACCTTTTTTTAAACCTATTTTGCCACAACCCAGCCCTGGCAATGAGAAAGCACCCGTTCCCTAAACACATTGTAGGAGGAGGGTGCGGAAGCCCAAAAGTACACTTTGCAATTCCCCAACATTCACGACCAATATGTAGCCAGCGTACACACAAAGCGGTAATACGCGAATGCAATGGACAACAACAATCAACCAACGAACGCAACGGTTGCTTCGGTGACCGTGGTAGTGTTTCATACAAATCATTTTATCAGACAACTTTATGAATGATTCAATCTGTATCGAAGCAAGCTGGTCGGTCGGTGTGGAAAGCAAAACTGTTTCTGTGTTTGTTTCGTTTGTAGGTAACTCGCAGGTGAGGTTGTTTTGTTTACTGTGGGGACACCTTTTCGCTTTTGAGCACGTTTCACGTGGGGGTGCGTTTAGCGGAATGGATGAGAAAGTCACGATTCGATGTTGGAAGTTCGCAAAGTTGGATGAAAACAGCAAAATAAAAAAAAAAAGAATTAATTGCCAACCAATTTAGATAAAGATGTAGGGGAGAACAGTGCATAACGCACCTACAGGGCGAAATAACCTCACTCATATAATCTCTTGTAGGACAGTTATGAACGAATATTACTACTGCAATTCAATATTAGTTATTCATTATTGTGCTGCATTGGGAAAAATGATCAAAATCCCTTCATTTTCACTTTAGTTTAACGATTCTCGATTCTTAAACCTCACCTAGATTGACGTTGAATCCATTAAGACAAAACAAACAACCATGCGTTCACCGTTATTTTACATGCAGTAGAGTCATTTTGCACCACCGTTTTACCCCAGGCCCATTTTGAAACATATTTTAAATGCGTTAGAAAGTCATACAAACCTTGTAGTTTTGAATACGAGATCATTGTGGAAAGTAGCATATACACGTTGAAATAGTTCGGTATTCTTGTTTATATTGGTGAAAACATTAAAATAGCTTAAGGATTGCATTTTGGACTGTTCTCCTCTAATGATGGCTTTGACGGGGTTGTTTTCGAATTCTTGGCTGAGGGATTTGTGGATCAACGCTTCCCAAAAATCGGCTAAAAGATGATTAGATGTAGAAATAATGTTGATCCCAAATTTGAAAACGATTAGTCTTAAAAACACGCAGCTAATATTGTATTGTTCTAACACTTAATATCTATTGCACCACACTCACATCACAGCTATCACAATTGCAATTGTAGAATAGTGAAGTGCAACCAAATGAGGAACAAATGAGTACCATCTCTCTCAGCCCTCGCTATGCAGTGTGCATTTAGTGACAAAGCACGGCTCACACTTTAATTATATTTTTATTTTACACCTTTTCCATACCTTTACCTCCTCTGGGCAAATCCGAAAGGAAGAAAAGATAACAATCGAAAGCGTGAAACGTTTGCACTAACAAAAATACAACGAGAGAAAGGTATGTAGCTTCCAGTCCCGGTGGACCGAGTGCCTGAAGTGCAGTCTACCTGGCAGGTAATGGGTGGCCTATTTATGCAAATGAGCCCGGCTGGTTTGGCGCGGAACGTTGGCGTTACAATCTTTAAATATGTATGACGTTGGCTCCGTGATCTCTTGCAGCAAGAAGTTGAAATTTGTTGCTCTTGAATTATGTCATTGGATGTTTAGTAACCAACTAACTTAAAAACCTGGCGCACATTGCAGCCCTCGAGATTACCCATGGCTAATGTAAAATGCTCGTGGAAAATAATTAAAACGGCTAATGCGTCTTTCCCAAAGAGACGATCCATGTAACGGATGCTATTGTTCTCGAAAAGTCATCACGATAAATTAATTATTAGGGCAGATAGCGCACCGGGTCGACACTCATCTGCAACGTTTTCATTACACAATGATTAAGTCGTCCAATTTTCGGGCGAACATGACAAATTGTCACTTACATCAGATCAACAGTTTGATGAAGCAATAATCCAGTAGATTTGACCGGGTGGACCTTTCAAATTATGCAGTGATATTTGTGAGCATTTAATGTTTTGGGGTGATTCAGAGAAATTTCCTGGAAAAATGTCTAAAAAAAATCTCGAGAGAAATTGAAAAAAATGTGTTCCCGGAGAATTGTTTTCAATGAAATTCAGAAGGGTTTCGTGAAGAAATATAGAAAAGCTAAATACACCAAATTTCCCCCTGTTACAATCTTGAGCGACGAACCACCACGCTGATTTACTTAATGGTCAGGTTTTTATTCGCGAGGCGCAAGCACTGTTTGATTTGGATGGACGTAAACAGTTATTCTAAGTATAGTATTTCCATACTGTAGGTCAATTCTTCAAAATGAAAGTTTTAGTAGAAAAATTGTCTTTTATTTGCAATTCTAGATCATTACTCCTGCTCATATTCAAAATATATTGTTCTCTCTCAAATGTGCAGAATGGATTATGTCCAAGGACTTAACGAACCCCCTCCTGGCCGCTGCAAATTGCGGAACTTGCCTGGGATGTTAAACTTCTATAAAAAGCTGCATTTATCCGCAAGCAGACCCTACCGTGCGCCGCTCATAGTGCACTATATAGTACGAGTCCTGGTATTGGGTGGGATTCTGAACAGACCTGAACATGAAACAACATGGCAGTCCATATTAGCAAGAGACCCTTTTATTGAGAATCGTAAATCCAAATTGACCACCTTCTTATCGGCAGTAGATTCTTCTCGGACATTGCGAACTTCCGCCCTTACCGCAGTGCGAATATAGAATCCAACCGCTACCTCGTTGCAGTATGCTTGCGTTCAAAACTCGACGGTGCACAACACGCGTCGAAATCGAAAGAAACGTTGGGTGGCTACAAAACGGTAGACTAGCCCAAGACAACGCGTAATGCAGCTAAGCGTAGCTTTCCTTGAAGATAGTTGGAAAAATATTCGATCCGCCATTGGTCCGAAATTCAGGAGGAGAATGGCCGCCTGAAAAACAACACAGGCCCTGCAGTTGACCAGCTACCAGTAGAGCTATTTAAACACGGTGGCGAAGCACTGGCTAGAACACTGCGTATCCAACAAACAATTTAGGCTAGTTTTCAATTGAAGAAAACTTTTTTAGTTGAATAAGCGCTCTATGAGCTTTCATTGTTTGTTGGGTAGTTGTCAATATTTGGGAGGTTCTACCACAGGAGTAGATGGAAGTGGCGACAAAATCGAGGAGGAGGAAGTCGTGTACGTGGGCTCACTGGTGACCTCCGACAACCTCCGAGATGAATCGTGGCTGGCAATTCACAAATAGGAGGTAAATGTGACCAAAACTATGTTTCCCACAATGAACGATGGTTGTCAAAAAAAATATATTTGTTTATGGTTTCTTCAAATTCTACAATTGACCTTTCTGGTCAAAAATTTTTATTCGCTCAATCAATTCTTTATGTTATTTAAGGTCAACATACCAAATTCCCCGGGCAGCAGGGACTACATATGTCCAAAGGCTTGACGATCCCTCCCCTGGCCATCTGCAAGTTGTGAGACTTGTCTTGGATGTGGTGGAATTTGACAGTGGGCCCTCCTATAAAAAGCTGCATGTATCCGCAAGTAGGCCTCACCAAAGCGACCGTGTGCCGCTCAAAGCGCACAAGCCCAAGTCCTGGTGTCAGGTTGGACACAAAACTGACCTGATACGACGGACCTCCGCCGAGACAGGAGGTTTGCGCAGTCCCAATAAGCCGCTTGGAAAACCAATAATTACGAGCAATATAAGAGATAATACGACTCGATATAATCGGAAAAGACCTAGGCGACGAATAAAAGATAACGATTGGAAGCTTGGAACATGGAACTGCAAGTCACTATGTTTCGCAGGTTGCGACAGGATAATCTACGATAAATTACATCCCCGCAACTTCGACATCGTGGTGCTGCAGGAGATTTACTGGACAGGACAGAAAATGTGGAAAAGCGGGCATCGAGCGGCTACCTTCTACTAAAGCTGTAGCACCACCGGCTTCATAGTTCTGGGTAAGATGCGTCAACGTGTGATTGGGTGGCAGTCAATTAACGCAAGGATGTGAAAGCTGAGGATAAAAGACCGTTTCTTCAACTATAGCATCATCAACGGGCTCTGCCCACACGAAAGAAGACCCGACGACGAGAAAGAAGCGTTCTACGCACACCTGGAGCAGACATATGATGGATGCCCACTGCGGGACGTCAAAATCAATGAGCGCACAGGTAGGAAGGGAGGAAATGTATAGATCGGTCATCGGAATGGATAGTCTGCACACTGTATCGAATAATAACGACCAACGATGCATAAACTTCGCAGCCTCCCGCGGAATGGTAGTCCGAAGCACCTTCTTTCCCCGCAAAAATATCCACAAGGCCACATGGAGATCACCTAACCAAAAAACGGAAAACCAAATCAACCACGTTCTAATCGACGGTAAATTCTTCCCCGACATCACGAACGTCCGCACTTACCGCAGTGCGAATATTGAATCCGACCACTACCTCGTTGCAGTATGCCTGCGCTCAAAACTCTTGAAGAGATGGAGCAACTGTACCGTGCTAATTACACACGAAAGTTGTGAGAAAGTGAGAAGTTAAACCGTTCACATAAATGCCACTTGCCACAGCCTGATATGTGTAAGGACATAAACGGGAACCTTCTTACAAACGAGCGTGAGGTAATCCAAAGATGGCGGCAGCACTACGAAGAGCACCTGAATGGCGATGTGGCAGACAACGGTGGCGGTATGGTAATGAACCTAGGAGCACGCGCGCAGGGCATGCGACTTCCGGCTCCGAATCTCCAGGAAATCCAGGAGGAGATCGGCCGACTGAAAAACAACAAAGCCCCTGGGGTTAACCAACTGCCAGGAGAGCTGTTTACACACGGTGGTGAGGCACTGGTTAGAGCGCTGCACAAATTGCGCTGCAATTTTGATAACTCAGGTTGATATCCTTTTGGTCGTTTTAACGGTTAAAAGATCAAAATCTACAGCAGAAAAATCTTATTGTGACATCAAATCCAAAACTATTCCTGCTATCGATGAGAGCAAATCGAAAACTAATTTTGATATTGGTTCCGATAACAAAATAAGTACACATTATGATGTCAGATCATACAATTTAGAAATCAACAGCAAAATGAGATCAAAATATGTAATCAGTCATGATGATTCATATTTGAAAACAAATTATGATTTCGATTTGATACAATATCAAAATATGTTTTCTATATGCTCTCATTATGTTTTCAGACTTTGCTCGGGAAGCTGGATTGTAGCAACTGTAGGTACTCTCCCAAATTTTATGCCGCCGACTAACACCAAGAGAGTTCGTGGGGCAGTACCAGACGGGATTTATGGGTGAACGCTCTACCACAGATCAGGTGTTCGCCGTGCGTCAGGTATTGCAGAAATGCCGCGAATACAATGTTCTCACACATCATCTATTTATCGACTTCAAAGCCGCATATGATACAATCGATCAAGACCAGCTATGGCAGCTAATGCATGAAAATGGATTTCCGGATAAACTGATACGGTTGATCAAGGCGACGATGGATCGGGTGATGTGCGAAGTTCGAATTTCAGGGGCATTCTCGAGTTCCTTCGAAACGCGCAGAGGGTTAGGGCAAGGTGATGGTCTTTCGTGTTTGCTATTCAACATCGCTTTGGAAGGGGTAATATGAAGGACAGGGATCGACACGAGTGGTACGATTTTTACAAAGTCCATCCAGTTATTTGGTTTCGCCGACGACATAGATATTGTAGCACGTAACTTTGAGAGGACGGAAAAAGCCTACATCAGACTGAACAGCGAAGCTAAACGGATTGGACTACTCATCAACACGTCGAGGACGAAGTACATGATAGGAAGAGGCTCAAGAGAGGACAATGTAAGCCACCCACCACGAGTTTGTATTGGTGGTGACGAAATCGAGGTGGTTGAAGAATGCGTGTACTTGGGTTCACTGGTGACCTCCGATAACGATACCAGCAGAGAAATTCGGAGACGCATAATGGCAGGAAATCGTACGTACTTCGGACTCCGCAAAACGCTCCGATCGAATAGAGTTCACCGCCGTATCAAACTGACTATCTACAAAACCCTTATTAGACCGGTAGTGCTCTACCTGGACGTTGCTCGTGGAGGACCAACGCGCACTGGGAGTTTTCGAAAGGAAAGTGCTGCGTACCATCTATGGTGGGGTGCAGATGGCGGACGGACGTGGAGGAGGCGAATGAACCACGAGTTGCATCAGCTGTTGGGAGACCCATCCATCGTTCACACCACGAAAATCGGAAGACTGGGGTGCGCCGGGCACGTAGCCAGAATGTTGGACAGTAATCCGGTGAAAATGGTTCTCGACAAGGACCCACGTGAAACAAGAAGGCGAGCTGCGAAACGGGCAAGGTGGATCGATCAGGTAGAGGATGATTTGCGGACCCTCCGCAGACTGCGTGGTTGGCGACGTGCAGCCATGGCCGAGCTGAATGGAGAAGACTTCTATGTATTGCACAGGATACTCCGGCCTTAGTCTGGTAATAAATAAATGAAAGATCGAAAGACCGTTTTCGTACTATTTAGGTCTGTCAGACCATAGGTTAAACGGTGATCTAAACCCAGTTTCGTAATTTTAGTCGCGTAAAAATGTCAAAATATTTAAAAATTATCATTATAAGTTGTAGCCAAATAACTTGTCGATATTAGTCTCGGCAGTTCAAGGGTTAACTGCTTCCAAACGTCGAGTTTAGATCTAACTGATCAAATCTGTGGAATTGTCGCTGGAGTGATTCACCGGAGTGTTACTTTAAGTAAATAATAATGACAACAACAAATTCAGAGTTTATGACTCTATGGTCTTATTTTATGGCAAATAACTATTTAATTTGAATACTTTTCAGTTATTCATATTCATATTCAAACATTTGATTCGGCATAATTCTATCATATTTAATTGGTTATCTGATTATTCTGCTGCAGAAAGTGACTGAAAATAATCCGTACCAAATATTCTTATCGAATTGACTGTGACCAGCATGTCAATGGACCACCACTGGTTTTGCTTGTTTGAAATTACTAGACCAGCTGATATGAGCTGATATAATCGAAAAAGTGAACTGGTTTAGCGATTGGGTTTCTCCAAGAAAGACAACGGTGACTCTGTCTGGATGCGAGGATGGCGAACAGAGCAGTCAAGCGTGAATATAACTTGATGCCAACTATAGATGACTTTTTGTTTGGTTTTAGTCTGCTAAATTCTTTTTCTGACTGGATATCAAAGGCGTCTTCCGTTATACAGAACTCGGCGAACCCTATCGCTTTCTAACAACATTTTAATGTGTTATGCATTTGACCATAAGAATTGAATTGTTTAAAGCGTTTGTTGTTCGGAACATTAGGGAACGGAACATTAATATTTTAGATTTTAGTACGGATTATGATAAAACTTGCTTGAAATGAGTTTTGAATGTCCTAAAGGAGCATGCTGTACTTTGAGAAATGCTTGTTCAAAGTCTCTGAGCAAAGATTTATTTGGACATCGTGTCCATGTGTCCAAACTTGTGCTTGTCAATAGAGACTGCTTTTCAGATTTGTTTTGATAGCGCTATATCAGGACAGTAAATTCCGCAATATTCAACTAACAAAATATTCTTCAATCAACAATCATTTTTAAATGCAGTAGGTACGAGTTAACTATCATTACCAAACAAAAACACTCTCCCAAAAAAATCTAAACTTACCTCAAACTTCTTAATGCTGTTCAGTTGATCGGGCGTCGGTTCCACCACTTGGCCAATGTGCTGGTGGGCCTGCGGAGTGGCCGGCACCACCTTGCGGTCTGGCACTTGTGGCGCATGCACCGGGGCGCGATTCGTCAGGCGACCATCCTTCTCTATTCGCAGATGATCGCGGGGCGGTGGTATCGGCTTCACTGACCCATTCAGCTGCAAGTAAACGGAACAAAAACAGAAAGAACGGATTGCGAGATGCATTTTCTGATTGTGGGTTGAGCGGGAAAGGATTGCTATACTACAGTACAGGTAACGACAGCCTCATCAGCTTATGGGTGTGTATAATTCATTCAGTTGCAGTTAATGCTACGAATATAATAAGAGTTGGTGACTGGAAGGATTATCCATCTAAAGCTACATCTGCCGCAGATTGCTGTAGTTGGTGCTTGAAACTTACATTAAAGGGAAGAAAGGTTTGCGTGAAGTGGGTGGAGATTATCCTACATGGTGAATAGTGAAAGAAGAATAGAACTATTGGGGTTTTCTCGGGATTTCAGTTTAACTTCTGTTGAAGCCATTCTACTGCTCGTCTTTAATTCCGACACTATGGAAGTGATACATATAAAGCTGTTGAAGTCAACTGGACACTTTGTGAATGAAGATGAAGTTGAGATAATCCAGATGAGTTATCATCTAGTCGGAATGATTTCATCGCTACCGCAGGCTAGAAACCTTTTTTTTCGAAGGAAGGATGAATATTGTCGAACACATATTGAGGAAAAGGTGAGTTAAGTGGGAGGCTCGATTTCCAGAATTGCACACAAAGCAAGATTACTTTTGATGAATTGTTTTTATTGAACGACTTATTCTACTAGCTAACCCGGCGAACTTTGTCTCGCCAAAAAATAATCAATTTTCTGATACAGTTTTTTGCGTCCGCAATTTATCTAGAAAACAAATCGGTTATTCAGAATGATCTCCTATTTTTTTTACAATTTTGTTGTATATAGGGGAAACTGGACACACATGATCCCCGGGGACACATGATCCCCCCCTGTTTTCTCGAAAACTAATCACATTTTTATACCAGTAATATGTGAAAACGGATTCATTAGATAGATTATTGAATCTGAGTAACATTTGATATTAGTTACTTTATGTATATGGGTTTTAGAGAGGTTTTATTATTTAAGCATTCTCAATCCTTTTTTTCTTCAAAGGAGAAAAGTTTAGTAGCTTTGAATATGTCCAACCAAAACGTACCAAATTTTTACTGGACAAAGTTTTATTATTGTAGAATTGAATAAATTCATTCAAATAACTATTGCTTATTTTCCATTGAATACGAAAAACAAAACAAGATAAATACTCAACATGGACACATTTGATCCCCCCCAGTTTGGACACACTTGATCCAGATATTGCGTATATTAAGGCGTTTGTTGTATACCGTCGCATATTATTGTATTGTATGTAACTAATTGATCTGTTAAAATTATTTTCTTGTTAAAAAGTATAAATAAATTTATTTTCTCTTTAATTTTGTTAATCTGACAATACACGCGCAATTTGAATTTCTCAATAGCCTTATTTCATTAACCAGAACAAAGTGTAACTGAAGATACATAGTTTTGATTAGTTGTTTTAAATGCATTTTACATTATTTTCAGTGAAAAAAGTGCAGCTTTGAAAATACTCAACAAATCACAGGGCTTAAAATCAGTAGTGTTTGATCTGGTATTATTTTTTTTGCCGTTTGAACGAGGAGAAGTTTGCTTACAATCACTATTTATTTGTAAATCTTCTTAAAGAATTTTTAATAATAGGCTCATTCAACATCTTTTGGTCAGTCGTTTAAGAGAAATCGCATTTGTGTGATAATAACACGCACTACAAAAATGATGATACGTGATAGTACCATATTGATGTATGAAGTCATCATCCTGGTATGATCACGGTTGTGGTATTGATAGTAGTCTGGCGATCTCGATGTACCGTCATCGGGGGAGGCAATGGGTCAAATAGGGGTGAGAATGGGTCACTGTTTCAGCTACTTAGAATGATTGTAAAATAGATTGCATTCTGAGGGAAAAAAGATCAAAATATAAGAGACCTTTTTGAACAATTTAAAAGAATAATTAGATTCTAAAATTACAAAGATATGTTGATGTATCGATCAACCATTTTTGGTATCATAACTGTATCAATCACAGAGAGAGATCCTCTTGGGAACATCATGGTTGTCGTGATATGACTACTGTCTTTCAGTGGAGTGAATGGTTTGCAGATGAATCATCATCACCATGCCAATTTAGTTGCTATAGCAGACATTCTATCTGTCACTATTACTCTATTCGAGAACTAAAATACTTGCCTTGCATAATACCCACAATATTTAATTTTCGCACGACTGATATTACGGCAGACTACGAAGAATTATTAGGATTTGAAGCTAGGCCAATTCAACCTTTCATTAGACTTGGAAGAACCTAAACATGTTCAGCTCATAAAGGGATCAATTTCCCCCTATATGGGGATCAAGTCTCCCGCAAGTTTTGAAAATGCCAAATTTTCTATCTTTCGGCAAAATCGATTTTTTGGTAACTTTCACGGACAAATAATTGCTTCCAATGACCTTTTTGAATAGCTTATTAAATTCTTTATCAAGTTCATCAAGAAGCATGCAAATCGGTGCATGTTACATCGAGAAATATCGTAAACAAAAAGTGGGGATCATGTGTGTCCAGTTTCCCCTATAGATGGTCAATATTTGAAAATTCCATGCAAATTGTTGGAAAACCCATTTTATCGAAAAGATTGAGTTTTGATTTTCAAAGCATTGCTATTTCACCATAACATTTTTCTCGTAAAAAGAACGAATATAAATTAGCAAAAATTGGGATGTCTATTCTTGAGCGATGCGCGGTCGGGACTAAATAGTAGTTTGTGCAACTAGTTGCAAAAAGATGATTTTTTCAGCATTAGTTTTACGTGCTACGAGTGCTGAAAAAATCGTGTTTTGCAACGAGTTGTACACGCTATTTTTTGCAATGACGAAAAATGGGCTTTAATATGATAAACCTTTACCAAAATGGTACAATTTTATTTACCTCACATGATCAATCTTGCCAAAATATCATGCTGCTGCTGGAAACAAACATATTCTATCTTATCGTGCCACATTGTATGCTCGACAGACCATAAAGCGATAGATAAACCTGCCTTTGGAGAATTTGATGTCATGCCCATTAAAGTATTTTATTTATTATGTGACACGGAGAACACACTATTTATACACTCACCCAAGCTAATTTAGCTAAATATGGTCATGTAACTACTGTTCTAATGCAGGTTTTTCATTATAGCACCCAAATGAGTGCTATAATGGATTTTTTGCAATTCCTGATTATAATACATGGTTTACAGTTGTCATTTGAGTGATAAAACGGCCTACTTTTCCATACCAATGACATGGGTGCTTTAATGAACATTATGTAACTCAAATGGGTTGCATAAAATCCATTATAGCACTCATTTGGGTGCTTTAATGGAAAACCAGCATTAGAACAATAGTTGCATGACCACATTTAGCTTAATTGGCTTAGGTGAGTGTTTGAATAATGTATTCTCTGTGTCACGTAATAAATTGAATAATTTGATGGGCATGACATCAAATTTTCCAAAGGCAGGTTTATCTAACGCATTACGGTCTGTCGAGCACACAATGGGGCGCGATAATATGAAATCTGTTTGTTTTCTGCAGCAACATGATTTTTTGGCAAGATTGATCATGTGAATTAAATAAAATTGTACCATTTTGGTACAGATTTATCATACTTAAGTCCATTTTTCGTCATTGCAAAAAATAGCGTGTGCAACTCGTTGCAAAACTCGATTTTTTCAGCACTCGTAGTATTTATCCAACTCGGCAAGCCTCGTTTGATAAACGTACAACTCGTGCTGAAAAAATCATCTTTTTGCAACTAGTTGCACAAACTACTATTATGCAACCCATTTGAGTTGCATAATGTTCATTAAAGCACCGATTTCATTGGTATAGAAAAGTAGGCCGTTTCATCACTCAAATGTCAACTGTAAACCTGGTATTATGATCAGGAATTGCAAAAAGTAAATTATGCAATTGAACCGTTTGTTTGAGAAACTGCATATGTAACATTTTTGAAAAAAAGGGATTTTTTATATATTCTAAATCCTCGTCCAAAAATACATATCCTGGCAAAAAAAAAACGAAAAAAAATTCTTTTATTTATTCTTTTTCTTTTTATTATTTATTAGAAATTATCGTTTGTTTTGTTTAAGAAACTACATATGTCCACGTACTTTGAAGAGCAATTATGAAGTACTGCTTACAGTTTTTGCACTGGAAGTGCCCCGGGATGTTGAGTTTTGCCAAAAACGTTTGATCTGTATAAAAAAAATCGAAAGATTCGGCGCCTATTTGAGCTAAAACAGATTTTTTGCTGTTTTCTTGAAATTGTGTAAAATGGATGTATGCAGTTTCTCAAGCAAATGATTCAATTAAAATGTCCAATGCTGTAGCAGGATCTATCTCTTTTTATATATTTCTATGGCTTTTCTACCTTTTCAATAGACATCTTTTAAAAATAGAGAATATGTGTACCAAATCTGGTTGGAATTGGTCCTGGGTGTTGGGAGTTGCACTGAATTGCTCTAAAGACAACCCCTCCCCCATTCTGTTCCTTAGAGTAGATAATTTAGTCACTTTTTGGCTTGCAATAACCCGTTTTGATGCTGGCTAAAATACAAATGGTCATATAAAGGTTTAACGGTATATTCGTGTCACAGACAAACGAACGCAACACAGATTTCCCAAAACGATCAAAAAAGCACTATTAGCTTCTGGTGTTGAAAATTCACTGAGTAGAACTTAAACTAACAAAGGAAGGTAGAACAGATTCCATTAGCGTCATATTGTGATATCAACGAAATAGATTTTCATTTGTTTGATAATTCATTAAGATTTCCTTCATATTTATAAAAAGGTATTGTGGCGAGGAGTTATTCAGCACACTATTCATCCAACATGTTATGGTCAAATCTATAATTCACTTCTATTATGTAGTAATGTCAAAGCTATTAATTTTAAACCCCTTCTCTTCTCACTGCGTAACGCTTTTTATATGATAGATGATTTTTTTTCTTAAACCAGGCACAACGTTAAGACATAACTGACATAACCCTCCCCCTCAAAATGTTATGTTAACTGTGTTCGTCGTCAAATTCAATTAAAGTGGCATTATTAAGTAACTCAGATGAAAATTGAAAAAAAGGAGTTTACCAACTAACTTGATTAATCCTCCTAATGGTAATGTTGTCTATCTCGTGCATCATAGGAAAATCTATTTTGGTCATAACTTTTGAGCCAATAGTCCGTCAAAAAAGAAAAAGTAGAATCACGAAAAAAATTCCACAGCGAGATATGGGATGCAATTTTCTAAATAATTTTAAAATTTCAAAATGATAAGTATTTGAAAATAATTTTGAGCACCGGGTTAGACTTTTAATTATCTGCATTGTACATATATTTATTTGATTGTTCATGATTGTACATGAAAATCTTCGCTAAACTACCGGGTCCAACGTCAGAACCTGATTGGAACTTATTCTTAAATGTGAAGCAACACTTAACTTCAAGGTTCACCATAGATCTTTAATCTCATTCATTCAAAAACATCGCGATCCAACAACAGCATTCATCCGGTTCTCCTAGCCCATGGAACAACATTCACTGACGAATGAAATTTGTTGCTAGTAAATCGGATTACGGTAAGTGCATAATTGCTGGGTACCAAACTGTTTGGAATGAAATAGGCAATCTTAAAGGAATTTTCGGAAGAATTTCTAACGGAAATATTAAAGATATTTCCAGATGAATTTTTCGAGGCACTTTTGAAGAAATTTCTAAATGATTCATTATACAATTTATTCATGAATTTCTGAAGATATTTCATTGAGTATTTCTAAATAAATATCCGAAGGTGTTGAGGAGTTTCCAATCAATATTTCGGAGAAATATCAAAAGGAATTCCTAAATGAAATTTTAAAAGTATTTCTTGGTGAGGTTCTGAATAAATTCCTAAATGAAATTTCATAGGAATTCTCAGAGATTCGGAAGGGAAATACCAGAATAAATTGGCAACTCTTCCAATTTCTTTGAAATTTTCGTTAGACGCTTTTCCGAAAATTCCTTGAGCATTTGCTATTTCATTCTTCATTAAATTTCCTAAAAATCTTCCAACTAAATTTCTGGGGCCCCTCCTTAGTCGTGCGGTAAGACGCGCGGCTGAAAGGAAGACCATGCTGAGGGTGGCTGGGTTCGATTCCCGATGCCGGTCTAGGCAGTTTTCGGATTGGAGTTTGTCTCGACTTTCCTGGGCATAAAGTATCATCGTGTTAGCCTCATGATATACAAATGCAAAAATGGTAACCTGGCTTAGAAACCTCCCAGCTAATAACTGTGGAAGTGCTCATTGAACACTAGGCGGCAATGTCCCAGTGGGAGATGAAATGCCAATAAAGAAGAAGAAGAAATTTCCGAAATAATTTCTGCCTGAATTTCGAAAGAAGGATTTCCGTGAGGAAGTTTCTGGAAAATTTCCGGAGAAATTCACAAAGGCTTTTCCAGAGAATTTTGAGAAGAAATTCCTGGACGAATGTCAAAAGGAAAAGGAAATTCCTGGAGGAGTTCTCAAAAGAGTTTCTGAAGGATTTCCTAAGGACATACCTCCGAAGTTATTTTCGGAAGATTTTATGGGGAAATTTATAAATTAAATACCAAAAGCGTTTTAAGAGGAATTTACAAAAAAATTCTTGGAAAAATTTAAGAATGTCGGAAATGCACTCCTTGGATTGTTGGGAAAATTTCCGAGGGAATGGAATTTTCGATGGTATCCGAAAGAATTCTTGAAATAATTTTCAAAAAAGTTCTGGCAGTACCAGGGTTTGCAGAAATCACTCTCAATAGATAACGAACAACGATAAAAGAGAGGCAGAAACTGTTCCGAATAATAACAAGCCATGATAACAAATTTATCAAACTTGTATACAAGTGTGAAAAAACAAAATCGGATAGGCAGCCCCCACAGAAAAATGGTGATTCTCGCTTTGTTTTCGCTCCTTTCGTGTTGGTTACTGCACAGCTGTGTAGAACAAGTTGAAATGCATCATCAGAGCCAGTGCTCCCCGCATTTGGAGTTATCTAGAAGAAATTTATCATGGGGTATAACATCCCGAATCAGTTCTCTATCATGACAGCTAGCGAAAAAAGTTTCTCGCGGTATGCTACATACACGCTTAAAATCAATAACACAGAGATGTGTTTGCATCACACAAAACGGACCTAATGCGGAACATCCCCTAGATGAGCGATAGTTACACAGCCACAAAAATAGCTCGTTTGGTTTTATTGAAGCTTGGATTTCAATATTTTCAACAGTATTTGGTTCCTCATGAAACAAGGAATCTGTACAAACGTTAACATGTTGAAAAGGACCGTTATCACGACCGTACGAGGCATTTTTGTGCCTGTGTAACTGTCGCTCATCTAGAGGATGTTCCGCATTAGGTCCGTTTTGTGTGATGCAAACACATCTCTGTGTTATTGATTTTAAGCGTGTATCGTATATGTATACAGAGATGATAAGTGAGAGACTTGCTCTTTCTCTTTAGGATTCAATCCCTGGGCAGTACATTAGAGTGGGGCGTCATGGCCATTTTTTCAAATCAATGGTTTTTCGAAGCCATTCTGGGTCCTGAAAAACTGTGCAGAATTTGGGACCGATTGGTTGCTTCTTCGCTTTCCGCATCGCGTTTGAAGTTTGTATGGAAATTAGTATGGGAGAACGTATATTTTTGTATTTCTACTACTAGAGGATTCAGTTCATCGTAAACCAAGTGGCACATTGCGTTAAAGTATAACCCAAAAGATGCCGAAAAACTTTGCTGGAGAAGACACGTTGCTGGAACGTCCACGAAAAAAGTTATAACGCTTTGAAGATTGAGTGTTCAAACCATATGCAAAAAATCTTTTATTCTGCCAGCACTGCCAAACTACGTAAACCAATAATTTAACTGAGTGTTATTTCAGAATAATTGATCTTATAGGGCTTTGGAGCTAATGGGAGCTATTCGGAATCATTTCACACAGAAAAAAATCCAACAAGAAGAAAGTTGGATTTTGCCCTTCGATAACCCTAGGTCGTCCGATAGTGCTGGCAGGAACATTGATTTCCTGCATATGGTTTGAACAATCAATTTTCGGAACGTAATAACATTTTTTGTAGACCTTCCAGCTACGTACCTTCTTCGGCAAAGTCTTTCGGCATCTTCCAGACTATATGCTTACGTATTGAGTCACGTGATTAATGATAAATTGAAGCCGCTAATAGCAAAAATGTAAAAAAGTACGTTTTCCCATACTAATCTCCATGTAAATTTAAAACGCGGTGCGGCATGCGAGGTCGCAACCAATCAAGCCTATATTTTGCACAGTTGATTGGGGTCCCAAAACGATTCAGAAAAACCTTGATCTCACTTAATCGGACGAAGTTTGCGTTTTTTCATACAATTGCGCCCCACTCTAGCAGAACATATTCTTGATTTTTTTGGAAAAATCCGGGAGGTATTTCCTAAAGAATCATTTCAGATATTCAAGAAAAAAAATGTCAGTTGTTAAATCCTAAAGAATTCTTGAGAACATTCGAAGAATTCTGGTCAGTAGTTAAACCAGGTTTTGACTCTGGAATTGCTTGCTAGAAAACCCGCCAGACTGTCGCAATTACAGTATATCCATTATCACATAGGAAAAATATTCCAAAAAAATCATAGTGACTTTTTTATTACAGATGGTAAAATGCAGTGAAATTTCTTTATACTTGAAACTGCCTGACATTTTTTTCAAATTGATTTATCGCTTGACTGATTAGCGCCTCCAATTATAGATCTCACTACTGACGCCAAATTGAAAATGAACCAATTACGCCAAAAATTCTGGTGCCCCACCATTACCAGAACTCGTTATCTCCGGATTAGTAATCCTACGACTTTGCCTTTGCCATGGCTAACTAGAAGTCTACCTACATTATTTAAAAAAAATCAGTACACCTAACCAGCGGATGGCAGATTTCAATACAGTCCTACATAAGAACTTTACAGAAACTATATATAATATTACTAATGCAATTTCGGAAGGTTTTAAAACGATTAATACAATGGTCTTACAATCTTACAATTTTGTATCATTTTAATACAGTATCTGCCTTAAAAACTAACATTTCTTGTATTAAAACCTTGCAGGATTGTATATGCCAAGAATTTACACAATGATTGTAAGATTCGTTTTTTTTTTTGTGTAGGAAATACCGAAAAATTGGTCGCGGAATTCTCGCGTAAATATTCTATTGGATGAAATTCCGAAGAATATTCCACCGCGAAATTAGCAAAAAAATCCTGAAAAAAAAGTTTAAAGAATTCCCTGACGAAGTTTTGAAGAACTTTCCGAGGAAATTGCAGATAATTTTCGAGGAAAATTTCAAGAATTCGCCGAGAACATTCCGAATAATTTCCCGAGAAAACTCTCAAGAATTTTTTGATAATTCCAAAGAATTTCTTGAGTAAATACTGAATGTTTTTTTACCAGAACATTTCGAATAATTCTGACGAAATTGCCAAGGATATTTTGATGAATTTGACGAGGAAACCCCGATGATGGCTGAGATACTTCTGAAGAATTTGCCGAGGTATTTCCGAAAAATCTCCCGAAAGGAAGTTATCTTTCTGACATCAGCTAGAGTGAGAAAGTACATCCTGAGTGTCTCAAACAGAGTCTGCCTGGTATCCAGCGGCTGATAAACGGAACACTGTATCGCGTAAGCTTTTACCTAAGGTGGCAGCTCCGCCAGCGCGATGTAGGTGACGCGACTCCGGTAAGGTAACTTACTGAAGCCTTTCAGATACCACGAAAAATGGAGTATCCCGAGGAGAGGATATTCCGTAGCATTTGCCAAAGAAATTACGAAGAATGTGCCGAGGAAATGCCAAAAATTTTACCAAGGAACTTCTGCACAATTTCTCGGAAAAAATCCAAAAATTTTCGCAGGCGGGTTTCCGATCAGGTTTAGGAGAATTTACAGAAAAAATGCAAAGAACGCCGCCGCCAGTTGAAATGACTCCAGGCGCGACACCAAAAATGCCACAACAGACGATTTTCAAACCAGAGCACATCCTTGGCAACAATTTCTTCATCTCTGAATTTAAATCCATGCCGCTGCTAATTCTGCCACTGGCTACAAGAAAATAAGATTGTTCTGTCTTTGTTTTTTTCTGTACAAAAATAATCAAGATGAAATTTTTAATAAAATCAGTTTATTTAAGAAAGCAAGCCTTACAATATGTTATGCTTTGAAACATACATCGTTAAAAATCTTAGAAAGTACATATTATCTTCACTTCGACACGTGAATTTAAAACACAGGAATCTTCTTATTTGTACCTATATGCCATTTGAAAGATAAGACTCCGAATCAATTGACCAGGGCAAATGAACATTTAGTGGTGTCCAAAATGTTTACATTTGGAGGTCCAAAATATGGTGCACTGTTCAAAAAGAAGAAAATTTACATTTCAGAAAGTTGCAAATTTTGAGCGATTACAGAAAATAATGCCCATTTCAATTTTCTATTCCATAATTAGGTCTTCCATCTATGTTATGGCGTGATTTCCGCTTGTTTCAAACTTGCCATTTGAGTTGGAGTAGTGTTTCTTGGGTTTCCGACAGCAGGACATGAACAGTTTTTTTGAAATTTAAGTGTTGAGGAAATTTTCATCGATTTCCAGGACAAATATTAAATGTCTAATTAGCATGACGAGCTGATCACGCCCACATTTTGCTTGCCCGGTGAATACTACACACTCACTATAAATTGGTTAAACAATTCCTCATGAAATGAAAAAGGAGAAATCTCCGAGATCTTGCTTTATAGGCATGTTTCCAAAATTATTATATGAAAATAGTAATCATGATTTTAAATTTTGTTTATTCGATTTTTTGACCATCTTATTTTTTATCCTCCAGTTAGCCTTGCGAGCAAAAGCGAATGATTGCCAATGCGGAGATGGCGAGTTCGATTCTTGGGTGCGGTAATTTTTTACATCCGGAAAACCTTGAGAAATCTTTGAGCAATTTTGGGATATAAAAGTACGTCAGCCAGCAGACTATTTTTTAGGATCCCAGAATACTCTATGATTATTGTTTAAACTCTGATAAACTATGATATCCCATTTTGCTAACATACAGCACAGATCTTGTCAGACAATGACTTCCTACGAAACTAACAACTGCCTAATATTATTTGATGATATTTTTGTTGACTTAGAAATCAGATTTATCAGTCAGATAATATTATAACTAAAATATTACTTAAGTGATATGTTGTTACCATACTCAATGGTAGGACAATGCCATAACTGTCTTACCCAGAAACATTCATGCGTAGCACGACAAATCTCTCTACGGACGACCGCAATTGAGCAGAGCACTTGAGTGGCGAGACTATGAGGTAGGCATCGTGACGAACTTGCCAACTTGGGAGTACGCACGCATGCTATCAAATTTCCAGCACCAGAACTCCAGGAAATCCAGAACAAGATTGGCCGCTGAACAACTGACTCGGACTATAGGCTTTAAAGCATCTAAATACAATCCTTTTTTCGTATGGATCTTCATCTTCTTCTTCTTCCATGGCTCTATATTCTAATTGTAACTTGGCCTGCTTTGCAACTTATTACATTAGCGTTTCCTCAGTTATTAATTGAAAGCTTTCTATGCCAGCCATTGCATGAGTATGTATCTGGCAAGTACAATAGATACACTTCGCCCAGGGAGTCGAGAATGTTTCCCACCCGAAAACATCCTAGACCGGACCGAGAATCGAACTCGCCATCTCTGGATTGGAAATCCTACGCCTTTGTACGCAAGGATAATTGGAGACACAGACCCGGATGGATAATAATGATAAATATCCATCAGAAATAAAGGTAACATCACAGACAAACAGACATAACACTCTTGACACTTTCATCGCTCATTGATTTACTGGTCAGTTTGAATAATCATTAGTTAGCCAATCGGTCACTCGTGGCGCGCGTATCATTAGTGTTCGCACGACGATGAATTGGATGAGTGAATGTTCAATGTGTTATGACTGTTTGTCAGCGGTAACATTTTTGTTGCGAGCTTTTCAGCTCATGATTTTGCTTTGTTTCTTCAGCAAACTTCAATGAATTACCGTTTTGATGCGAACCACTCATGTTTTAAGATCCAAACAGTCATTTCTAAATAACCATTTCAACTCTATTCTGTTTTATTTTAAATAGGATCTTAATTTTAGATTTTTTTTTGTTTTTTGGATATTAAAACGCCAATGTTTGGAATATGAGTCATGGTGGGGATTTGATCCAAAGGGGCACTCACTTTGAGAGTGCTTACATTGAGAAGGACTTATTTGTTACCGTGTATTTTTCAATAGGTTTAATTAAAGCAGTGAAGAAAGAGAAAGAGGGAAAGGTCTTATTGGAAAAATATGATCAACGCGAATACATTTTTGGAATGTGGACAAAGGCATATATGAAACAGTTTTCCAAGGACACATCGCACATCTTTTTATCACACCGAACGAACAATAAACATGACATGAAAACTGATATTGACAACATGAAGAAATTAAAGCAGAAATAATAAATTAGAAGACATGGCAGTAAATTGCTGATAAATATACATAAATACAATAAAATAACATGTACAATGAGTGGGTTTGTCAGTTGTTCGGAATTGTAAGCTTTGATGGGTTGTGTTCTGAGGTGTGGCGCATTGTGATGAACTCCTATTTCATTTGAACCAGAAGCATGTCGCGTCGTGTCATGTGACATGCACAAGAAGTGGTTGGGCCAGAACAAACGGCTGAAGAATATTAATGATCTTTCCCTATTTCACCAAAGCCTATGTGCGTGGATCATGTAGTATAATGTTGCGTTCATGGAATGTGTGGAGATGGATAGAACCTCATAGAATGGATGTAAATTATTACTTGATGACAGCATGACAGTGTAAATGGCAATGAATGGAAACAATACAAAAACTAAATAATAATAGTACAATGTAACTAAAAGAAAACATAAAGAAAGAAATAATGATGCATGGATGATGAAAAAAATACCTCATTTCGCGTTGGTGCTTGTGGTTGCGGTTTTGGTTTTTCGATAGATTCGTCGGATGAGGATGATTCTTTCTTTTTGACAACCTCTTTTATGATCAATGCTTTAGGCGGTGGATAGCGGGGTGGTGCCTTAATTACTTCAACAAAACTATCCGGAACGTCTACTGGAAGCTCACGATGGGGACCGATATCGTATTCGGGTGGGCCCAGGTCCCCCGACGAGGAGCTCCTTGTACTGAGCGAACCTCTTGAGGATTTCAGATAGTTGATCGAATCGAACCCGATCGACTCGCAAGTCGACCCAAGCGACGAGGGCCCCTTGCTGGAGCCTTTCTTATAGAATTCGTTGCTACTGTCGAGCGAGGATGAATTTTTATCGCTGTAGCCGTCAAGAGGTTCCAGCTCCAAGGAGACTCCCCCGTTCCCGTGTTTCGGGACTTGTGGCATTGCATTGGAAACACGATTTACCTGTGTTGTGCTGCGTGGTGGTGGATATCGTGGCGGTGTTTTGTTGCGAGCTATGAATGATTCAGGTACATCAACTGCCATCTCCCGATGTGGTCCTAAAATGCAAAGATAATTGTCATTAAGAAGTAATTTGGGAAATCACGTTCGTTAAACTGTACGTTTTGTATTACTTCAGCACGCAAAACTGAACAGCGTTCAAAACACTGAGAAAGCCATCAATTCAGCTAATATTTAAGTTTCAAACAAATAACTTTTTATAAATTATTACCTCAAACTACTGATTAACTTATGCTACCTAAGTGATGGTGATATTGAATAAAACTTTTAAATAATAAATAATAACGAAATAATTATAAAATAAAATAATAAAAGATTTCATAATGGTAAAGATTGTTTAAAATCTTCTTTCAAAAGGACAGAGTTCATTCCAAATGCTAGAATGCATTGGACTACATGGAATAGCAACATTTTATGTACGTCTGAATCAGATGGACATGATGGCAAAAGGTGCTAAATGAAACACTTAGTCCCAAACAAAGAACCAGACTCATTTTGATTTCATTCAATTTCAAAGGCTTTCGTAAACTAATAGAATTATAATGAAGAATCGTATGGCATTCTGAAGTGCTAATTGGCGCACAGTTTGAGAAAATGATCTCATTCTCGTGGAACACTCACCATTGTCTTGATTAGCTGAAATCATGTTGTACATCTCAAAGTCCTCCTGATAGTCATCAATAGGCAGGCTAGGCTTCAGTGTATCATCGCCACCCAACACGACAATGCTGGAGCCGGAACGGCGACGAGTCCTGTGGAGGGAAACAGATATAGAGAATGCTTGTTACTTGGTGGACCATTTGTGAATATGTAGAATGCGATATGGCGAATAATTTTTCCCCATCTGTTAATCAGAAATTCAGTGAGAACAAGCTTTTGAAGTTTTGTACTAGGAAGCAGTACCATGCAGTTGATAGATGGATGTCACAATCATTGGCTCATAATTGCAAGAAATGCAGCTGCAGTATCGATTGAATGCATGGTAGTTATTCGGACGTATTTACCTTTGATTATGTGATAGATTTTAATAGCAGATGAACAATACGAGTGTATATAAATAATCCTGGTTGAGGTGAGTTTTGTTCGATGCGGTCTAATGAGGTCAGAGTCGAATCGATTTTGGAGATGAATACCAAAAAAAAGTCATATTCTGGACGCTTTCAACCACCTCCTATAGGGTAAAATGCCCAATAGTGGACCCCCTAGTAGCGGAATTTTGCTCTTCCAGTCATAAGGAGTAGAAATTTTCAACATATTAATTCTGCTTGATATCGAACAACAAGCTCTGCGTCTCCTCTTCTCGATACATACATAAAACACCCAAATACACGACGTTATTCGTCAAAATTAACATTTTAAAGTCTAACTGAATTCGCCCTATA
Source organism: Armigeres subalbatus (assembly GCF_024139115.2). NCBI lineage: Eukaryota > Metazoa > Arthropoda > Insecta > Diptera > Culicidae > Armigeres > Armigeres subalbatus. The sequence goes on from NC_085141.1 coordinate 189,945,319, forward strand.
GTAGACCCCTTGGGGGTCCATAATAGGAAATTGCTTCCCTATAGTAGACACTTCACTGGATTTTCATGTCCCGTTTCGGGACGTTCTTCTTCCTATTATGGACCCCCAAAATATTCCTATAGTAGACACTCTCGTGTTTATTTTTATAGAATTGTAAAAATCATCTAATTTTACTTTCCATAGCATTTCCAATGCATGTAATCAAATCATAGGACTGTAAGGTAGGTTCTCCCGATGGAATTTCATACGAAAATGTTGACATTGTGCTGTAATAATGCAAAAATGGCTCGAGGGTCCACTATTGGTTAGGGGTCCACTATTGGGCACTTTACCCTAGTACATTCAAAGTAAGTTGCCTATGTTCCGGGTATTAAGCCACCCGGAGTGGAAATTTATTAATAATTAATATGACTGAAACTCGATAATGCATTTGCACAACATGTGATAGATTTAGCTCGGAAAAGGTATTGGTAACCGCTCCCTTCAATGGGGTTTTATCTTACGAAACCAGTACGCTAGACAGGTGCTTTCCCTACGTAGACAGTAGGGAAAGCACCTGTCTAGCGTACTGGTTTCGTGGGATCAAACCCCACGGAGGGAACGGTTACCCTCCAATATCTTCTCCGAATTAAATCTATTCACATGTTGTGCAAATACATAATCGAGTTTCGGACACCTCCTATAGTTTTTGTTTCAGTCAAAAATTTTGAAACATTTCCTCAATATTCCAGTTCATGTTAGACACATGTTAGTCATAGCTAATTACGATGTTCTGAAAAGAATTTTTACATAAATGTCAAATATAATTTGTGATACAAAGAGAAATTAAAACATTGAAAAAGTGTCCGAAATTCGCATCAATGTAACCAAGAGAAGTTTGTTTAAATTACTCTAAGCGGAAAATTTATAATTTGTAATAGTTTTAACTACACAAAACGGTAAGTAACACTTTGTCATAGACAATTGACTGTGATTCCTGTGAGAACAAATTGAGTTGTAGGGAAGAACAGTGTCTGACGCAACTCATGAAATTACTCATATAGGCGTTTATGCTTTTACTTAGTGTTATCTGTGATATATTGCGAACATAAGTATTTACTCTTCACAGTATTACTAGAACATCTACGACAATCCAAACTATCCTCAATGGATTCTTGCAACTCAAAAGTATGACCAAGCCCAGGTTTTCTCCAGGATATCCGAGATCTGAACTCAATAATAGTTTGGAGTGCCGCCAGTGTTCTGATAATACTGTGATATGTTTATGTTAGCAAAATTATATCCCATGGAGCTGTTCCAATTCAAAAGTATTGTCAAGACACCGTAGAACGCTTTGTTGACAATAGACACCTTCAAGATCTGCACTCATGAATAGCTTTGAGTACAGTAATTATACTAGAAATACAACTGCAAGATATTAATAGTGTAGTGATGTTCTATGAAGTTATTTTAATTCAAAGGTGCGGTTAACACACAAACATTCAATATCTGAATTCAAGAAAAGTTTGCAATACAAAAGATGTTCTCGGAATAATGTGGCATGTTTATAATAAGGCAGATACTCCATAGATCGCTTTGTTGACCATACGGACCTTCAAGATACGACCCAAAGAAAGAGAATCCAGAGAACACTGTGACATGTTTATTTTAGAGAAGTGATGTTTTATGGAGCAGTTCCAATTTAAAGCTATTCCCAAGACCGTAGAACGCTTTGTAGACTTTACAGACCTTCAATATCTGTACTCAACAATAGTTTGGAATACTGTGGATATTCTGGGAATACTGTGACATGTTCACAATATGGAAGTGCCGTACTATGGATCTATTCCATCTCAAAAGCAAGGCCGATATCCCGTAGATCGCTTTGCTGGCCTTACCGACCTTCAAGATCTGAAATCAGGAATAGTTTGGAGTATCGTTGATGTTTTGGGAATATTAGGACATAAAATACATATAATGAAGTGATGCTTTATGGTGCAACGTTTTGTTGCCCATACATACCTTCAATATTTGTACTCCAGAACAGTTTGCAGTGCGGCACATGTCTAGGGATTACTGTAGCATGATTAATAACGAAATAATGTCCCATAGAGCTATTATATAATCATGTCATTTTGTCCCAAGGAGCTGTTTCAACTAAAAAATACCTCCGAGGCCCCACGAAATGCTTTGTTGATCATGTAGAACATCAACATCAAAAATTGAGAAAGGTTTGGATAGGCTTGACTATCCATGGTTTGATCCCTTTTGGAACTGGTAGGAAAATTCGGATTGAATTGGTTTAACGACCCTGAAAAAGCAGCAATTATCATTTCAAAGAAGCTGATGTAGAGCCCTCTCCAAAGGGACATTGTGGCTAGACCAGTATTTAGAGGAGTAGCCGGGAGTCCATCTGAACCAGGCGGATGTTAGGATAGTTTCATGTATTCATCAAATCTCTTAAAATTACCCACTGAATCATTTTTTGATTGACGAAGTTTGATATATAATGACCAAAAATCAACATTTCTTATTTTAAAACAAAAATGCTTCTCTTGAATCTATTATTGGAGCTCCGAGTATACCTTAACATTAAGCATTTGCGTCCTATTATTGTAGTGGTTAGTTTTTATTGTAATAAAACAAAACAACTGAAATGTGTCATAATTGTCGTAATATTTATGAAACTAGAAACTATTTGGATGTGGAAAAAGATATAAGGTACACTGGGGGAAGTGAAAAAAGGGGGTAAGTGTAAAAATCGACTCGAAAAATTGGAATTGTACATACTTTACAGTTTTTACCACATCATAGCATCATGCAATGTTATACTTTGATGCTCACACTAATACTATGTTGAAATTTGTATAACACATACACTAACACGGTTAACGCTTGAACTGTAATTTTAGATTTCGCGAAAAATTGATATTTGCATTCATAAAATTAATTCTTATTTGCACCAATTGTTCTTTTTCAAGTGAATTTATAGCACAGGTGACCATTACAATACAATTAAGCTAATCCCATTCAATTGGTAGTGGTTTGTACCAAGAAAGCAAATAATTCAAAGATTTTACACTTACCCCAGGTATCAAACACTGCGGGGGAAGTGGATAATGTTTTAATTACGCAATTTTTTTCTTCCTTCCAGGGTTTATTTCGATAGCTGTGAATTTTAATGTACCTTCTTTGTTATCATGGTGATTCCAGTGGTGATTGGACTCATATAAATGAGAAAATGCCTGATTAGTCCACCTATCGGTACTGATGCCTTTCACATGTTTTCCATATGAAAAAAATATATAAGAAAGTTAAAAATAGCACTGATAGGTAAATATATTGTTTTTAATTTTTGTTCCTAACAAGTTTCGCCGTTGAATGCAATTTTTTGCGAACAAATCGGTTAAGGACAAGTACTTAAGAATAGCTGATAATTTTGTACGTGCTTTGCGAACACACATACATACAAATACGCACATACAGACATCATCTCAATTCGTTTAACTAAGTTGATTAGTTTATAACCCTGTAAGTCCCATTTTTCCTTTAAAATGTTCATCTTTGGGGCGAACATATAGACTTTACGTACACTTAGTGTCCGAGAAGGCAAAACCAGCTCTCCCCTAGCTATTACGAGAATTCTTTGAGGATCTATTCCGTTAAGGTAATGAAATTATTCCACAAAAGATACTCAGAGTAATTATCGTATTGATTTTAGTTATATGTAACTACTCATCACTATTGAAGGTCAAGGCAACATGGGTTTTCCACTTACCCCATCCCACTAGGGAAAGTGGAAAAACAACTCCTAATTTTAAAATCTATTTCCATAAATTTCAAGCGACCAAAATGGTATGAATTACCGCACAGTGCAAAATTGACTGTTTTTGATAGCCCATTTTGATTGAACGCATTTAAATCATTTACACTGGTTTTATACTAATTCAAACATGCACTATCGATTTTTCCTTTTCCACTTCCCCAGTGTACCTTATAGTTATTTATTAAATAATTTGAGAAGCCAGTCATTTTTCGACACACTCCTCCATAATTGGTCGATTTACCCTATTGTGTGGCGTATCTCCGTTCATTTTTTTCTAAAGCGTAAAGCTTAAGGAACTCAGGTGCACAAAAAGTACACCAGTACAAGGAATGGAGAATGCGCCCATTGTCGAGGACTTCTGTCAGCGAATAACAAAGTGGTTTCCGTTGAGGTCTTTAGGCAGCTTACGGCTCATTGAAACAAAATGAACAGTGGCAGATAATGCTAGAATATGGTTTTCTGACAAAGTTGGTTAGGCTGCCTTGTGCGACATTGAATTGACATTGATTTTTTGATACCTGTATGACACTGGATGGGTACGAAATCCGGTGTGACATCTAATCCTTCGTGATGCTGAATGAATTGAAGCAGATGAAATCCGAAGATCTGTGTTCAAAAAAACGGAATCATCATGAACAAGTATTACATGTTCCTGAGTTTTGCGGCTGACATCGACATCATCGGTGTAGATCGCAGAACAGTGGAAAAAACCTTTGTGGTTTTCAAATGGGGCCTTCCTTAGGCGTGTGTAAGATGCACGACTACAAACCCGACAAACAATTTTAGCCGAATAAGCTAGTTTTTTAGCTGAAGAAGCAAATTTTTAACGAAGTAAGCCCTGCGTCAGCTTCAAATGTTTTTTGGGAAGCAAGGCCATGCTGGGTTCGATTCCCGATCCGGTCTAGAAAACATTTGGGTTGGAAATTTCACGGTTTTTTACCCATGTATGATAGTGTTAGCCTCATGATATACGAATGAAAAATGGTAAGTTGGTTTAGAAACATCGCAGTTGATAACTGTGGAAGTGGGGTATGTAGCGACACGTACGCTGTCTCAGCATGAACAGTTGGATAATATTTTGTGCACACACACGGACAGACAGACATTTGCTAAATTCGTCGAGCTGGGTCGATTGGTATTTAACACTATCCCTAGCAGCACAACTCAGACCGATTTTGTTTCAGTAACTCATATATGTCTGAATTTAGTTGTATAGGAGTAATAGGAACATGTTTATAACATATGTGCTACCTGGGATGGGTCTCAGAGCCTTTTACGAAAAGTTCTCATCAATTTTCGAAATCTGTCTTTATTTTTTTCAATATCGTGGGACCGAAAATGCTTAAATGATTTGGAGACTGAAAAGTTAGGACAAGTTCAATCTCAATTCGATTATTGGAGGAAGCATTTAGGAGCATTTCTACTATTGTTGAATCCTGGGAATTCGAAAGCGTATTTAAGGTGACCGATCTAATCGTGCAGGTTAGGACGAATGATATGAGACGGGGATGCGTTGAGGAAGAAACTCCCCCAGCTGCCTTTTTTTTTTACTTTAAGCCCGATTTATATTTGAGTTGATGTTACTGGAAAGTGGGACTTGGGAATTCAAAGGAAAGCCCGTTAACCTCAAGGGGGAGAGGCTTACACTCGGATTGAAGTGTCCGGGAGGCCCACAGTAGCTCTGGCATTTTGGCATTTTGGCAAATAGCCGCCAGCGCAGAGTTGGTGAAATGGAAGGACTCTTGCTTCAGCGCAGACAGCCTCAGCTGGTGTGGAGGGGAGGATTCCGGAGGCAATACGCTGCTTGGATGGTAAGTTAACCTCTAGTCAACTAAGACTCCAAGGACTTTTATAAACTTCCGGTTGGGAAAAAATGGGTCGTTCAGCTCCAGGTAGGGACCAGAAAACGAGGACGCCCATCACAAAGGTGCTTTTTTCCTGGATGAAATTGTAAACTCTATCGATGACGCCCAGTGGGAAACAGCCCTGACAGCTACTTTGGTTCGGATTCGCGTTTGGGAAGAACGGTGTCTCCAACAACCACAAGCAGGATGTCATCCGCGCAGATTAAGATATTATTGGGGACTAGTCCCTTTCTGTTGCGTCCTGGACGCTGAGTTGCTGGTTAGTACTCGAAAGCAACGGCGGGAGAGAAAATTGTGGATGAAGGCTATCATATTTCCGGAGAAGCCCTAATCCACCAACAAGGTCGACATGTTTTCTTTGCTCGAAGGCGCTCTGGAGCACATCCCTTAGCCTATTTATATAGATAATTATGCCTGTTATGGCAGCTACTACTACGGGCTCGTTAGCAATGAATTTTGATAGTGAGTCACAAATGAGCATGGTAGATATCAGCATTCAGACAACTATTCCATCTTGTAACGAACGATTTAAAAGCAACGGTACCTTTTTTGTCTCAAACTCGGCTAGTTCGGCTATATGATACTTAAACTTAGAGCGACATTTCATTGAGACCTGATAAGAGAAAATAAACTTAAAACATGCCACAAGACGATCAACACTATGGAACATATTTATCCAAACTTTACCGATCAAACCCATAATGTGAGCTTTGCCGATAATGTGAATGCTATTTGGTAGTAACCGTTTGATAATCTCAAATGCTTTTGTCATGAAATTGCATTATCCGTTACGAAATCAGTAAAAATGGCAGTAATGGTTTTGTGCAATATGGACACAGTTCGAAGTCTATAAAAGTTTCAGATACGACGTTTCTAAAATTTCACACAAAAAAGAAACTGCAGTACAGGCCGGACTCGATTATCCGGAGGCTCGATTAACCGGAGGATCGATTAATCGGAGAAAATGGCTCGATTATCCGGAGTAATATTTTTACCTATCTTAGAAAAATAGAAATCTTATCTTCGTGTATCCGTAACGTATTCAATATGTCCAAGACATGATAGTGACTTTATCGCTTTCTTAAGGAAGCATCCATAAATTACGTAACGCTTAGAAGGGGGAGGGGGTGTTTCCCGAAGTGTGACAATCCATACACATTTTTTAGATACTTAATACGAAAAGTGTTACATAGGGGGAGAGGGGGAATGTCGGGCAATGACCCGGTGAAAATAATTCCTGATAGGGATCTGCAGGGGACAAGAACGCGAGGTGCGCAGAGAGCAAGGTGGATCGATTTGAGGTCCCTCCGTGGACTACAAAGTTGGCGACGTGCAACTACAAACCGAGCTGAGTGTAGATGAATTTTATGTATTACAGAGGCCTTAGTTTGAATAAATCAAATGAAATAAATTCCGATGTTAAAAGTTCAAATGGTGCTATGCGAAGAAATTAATAAATTTTTGTTTTATTTCATGGACGTTCCGGAATTTTCGGAAGGCCACGATATGCATAAGCCACAACATCAAGGGCATCTGAAAAATCTTGATGCTTAACAATAAAATTTAGAAGTTTTCTTTTTTTTATCCACCACACGGTGGTTAGAGGTATGCGCCGTCGCCGCCGACAGTTTATGGCAATCCCGTTGAAACTCCAGAGGATTTCTCGTGAAAAAAGCTATTTTTCTTGAAAATTCCATACAATTTTTCGTTGAAAAATCGAAAAAGCTTTTCGTAAAACTAAGAACTTTCATTGAAAATTCTGAAGAATTTCCTTCGATATCTCGAAAATACTACCGTTGAAATTCTAAGTAAATTTCCTTAAAAATTTGGAAGATCTTTTTGTAGGATTTAAAAGAAAGGAAGACAGGATCACCGTCTTTGACCAGAGGTCGCACAGACTGAATACTTAACACTTAGCATTAGACAACGGACAGGACATTCACACAGCACCCAGTGAACCAGCGGAGCGTTTTCCGCTTCACGAAATGTTTTCTCCTTACTAGGGCGGGAATCAAACTCCCACTCTATTGCTTGCAAATACGCTTAGACGACTGACGCCACTAACCACACGACCACAAAGCCCACCAGGTGCAAATTCCAGAAATTGCGGAAGGACTTCCTTTTGAAATCCACAGAATTTCACATTGAAAATGTTTTAACGGGGAAGGGCCGTTTGTTGTTTGGCCGAATATGTCATTATTCTGAAATTCGACTGACATTTGGTCGAATAGACATATGGGCGATAATGTCATTTGGCTGAACAGGTCGTCTAATTGAAAAGTCGTCTAATTGAATAGGTCATTTCGCCAAAAAGACCTAGATGGTCGTTTGGCATAAAAGGCCCATTTGGCCGTAATGAACATATGGCCGAAAGTGTTGCCGAACTGCCGAAAAAATCGTTTGACCGAAAATGTTGCTTGGTCGGACGAGTTGCCAAAAATGTCATTTTGCTGAAAGCGACGTACGGGTGAAGATCACACGGCCTGATAATTTGGCCGAAAAAGACGTTACTCCTCGGTTTACTCTGACTGCTCATTTGTTCAAAAATGGCGTTTGGCCGAACGGGTCGACGTTTTTCGCCATATAATCCGAGCGTCCGAATAACATTTTCGGCCAAATTGCCCTTCCTGTCAAACTATCGTTTCGGTCAAATGGAATTTTCGACGACAAGGCCTATTCGACCAAACGACCTGTTAGATCATATGGCTTTTCCAGACAAATGACTAGTTTGGTTGTACCGTGTAACCGTTTGGTTACAAATTGTTGATTTTTGTTTTGTTGTCATGTTGTTTTGTCAGAGCCTTCACGTTTCTTGTGTAATACCAGCAGAACTATCACAGAAGCGTTAGGGTTTGGTACCGCTGTAAATATGATGAGCTGGCTATCAAACATCCAACATGGGAGGTCATGTCAAAAACACCATGTTGGATGGAATGAAAATGCGGGAAGATGAAAAATAGCGGGAAAATAAAGTGGGAATTCGGTATAAAAGAGTAGCCATTGCCCATTTCGGCCTCTTTGTATATCAGGCGTCCGTGTGTTGTAGACGAGTGAAAGTTAAGTGCAGTTCAAAGTGAACCCCCCCCCCCCTTTTCTAGTGGGAGCTAGTGTGAGCTCCGGGGAAAAAGTGTTCAGGTAATTCCCAATCCTGTACTATGGAACTTGGAATTAATTCCTTTGTGTCCTTTAGGACCTCTCTTTTCCTACCTCTTTTTCAACGACGTTTTCGGACTGCTTTTCCGTCCAGCACACGGTTCGGCCCGTGAAGCCGTCAGGCTTCCGCGCCTAAATCGTAAAGGATTCTGTCGTCCTTCATCGGACGATTCCTCGGGCCGTAGAGCCCTAATCGTCAAGGAGGAATTCCCCTCTCGGCCGTCCAAGGTGGCTAAGCCACGGCCGGCCGATCGCGCCTACGAGGGAAGACGCCTGCCCACCATCGTCCAGCAACGCCCGCTGGCCCCGTCGGACGAAGACCGTCCGTTCACCGCTCGCCTCGCTATTCTGGCGAGATTTCTGGTCGCACAGCTCGACAGGAGTCGCTGTGTCGGCCATTCTGCTCCCATCACCAACAGCAGCAGCGGTATGTACCGGTACCATCGTTAAAACTAGGTCACACTTAACAAATTAACACAAATTTGATAACACAGAACAACACGCACACGCCACAATTAGGAACAAATAAAAATTATACAAGTAAAGTGAAAGTTCTGTGTTGTTAGTTTTTGTTTACCGCGAAAAACCCTTGATTACCCAGTAGTTAGCCGACCCTGGGATTGCCGGAGAGTCTCTTGTGTCCTGGTCTGGCCTGGCTATTGATAGTTGTCGATTGAGGAAATTCTAGTTTCAACCGTCAAACCGTTTTCCACATAATAACCGTATCGAACAAATGTAATAGCTTTCGGCTTGACGTATTATTCGCCCAAGTGGTATTCGACTTTCCACTTTCCACCGAATGATTTTCAATCAAACAACCCTTCGTCTTTTGAAAAAATTTCTCGTAGAATTTCCGAAGAATTACTAATGGACAACATAAAAAATTTCACGTAGAAATCCAAAGAAATTCCGAAAAAAAATCCAGTTGAAATTCCGTTGGAAACTTAAAAATCACAAGGAAATTCTGTTTAGAGGAAACTCAGGAAAATTCTCGACGAGAAAAAAATCGTAGCGTGCATGCCCGGTGGCATAGGCAAACTTCTAAACAATTTCCCGTGAAAATTTCATAGAAATTCCGGTGAAAACTTTAGAGCATTTCCTGTTGAAAGTTCGAAAAACTTCTGGGACAGTTCATTAGATTTTTCCGGCGAAATAAAAAGATTCTCCCGTTAATGTCTTAAAAATATCCTGAAAAAAAACTTTACGTTACGAACGTAATAAATAAATCGCCAAGCCTTCGCCGACCAAAATTATGACAAACGCCGCCGCTGACGATTTTTGGATCGGCGCTGACCTCTAACGGTAGTCAGAACCCATGAACGGACCAACGGGATATTTTATTAGATTGTATATAATAAAGATTATTTGAGCAAAAGTTAAATTTTCAGCGGCAACAAAAAATGGCTCGATTATCCGGAGGGTTCGATTATCCGGAGTGAAATTTTTTTCAACACTCCGGATAATCAAGTCCGGCCTGTACCTGGATAATCAAATTTCGGACGCTTGAATTCAGCATGCTGTCTATAAAGGCCCGCATAGAAATTTTGAACTGTTGAAGCGGGCCGCAGTGTATTTGCAACATTTGTTTTTCAGTTCATAATGCATTTTGCATAACATTGCATATTTGAACAAAGTATTTTATTTCTGTAAATCTTTTTCAAATAAAATATGTACTTGTAACGACATTTATCGCCATAGCTGACTTTTAGATCTAGTAGTCGCGGAATTGACACGAGAAATTGTTTTTTTTTTGCAATTCCTGATCATAATATCTGGTTTACAGTTAGCCGTTGAGTCATAAAACGGCCTACGTTTCCATACCAACGAAATGGGTGCTTTAATGAACATTATGCAACTCAAATGGGTTGCATAATATTCATTATAACACTCATTTGGGTGCTATAATGAAAAACCAACATCAGAACAGTAGTTACATGACTACATTTTGCTGAATTAGCTTGGGTAAGTGTTCAAATAGTGTATTCTCTGCGTCGCGTAATAAATGAAATAGTTTGATGGACACGACATCAAAAATTTCTAAAAGCAAATACATATATCGCTTCACGGTTTATCGAATTATGCAATGTGGCACGGCAACATGGAATCTCTGCAGCAACATAATTTATTGCCAAGAATGATCATGTGGAGTAAATTCTGGAAGGAATTAGACAAGTACAAGTATAATTTTAGTACAGATTTGTCATATTAAAGTCCATATTTCGTCATTGCAAAAAAAAGCGTGTGCAACTCGTTGCAAAACTTTATTTTTTCAGCACTCGTAGTATTTATCCAACTCGGCAAGCCTCGTTCGATAATCGGGGGCAGCAGGGACTATGTCCAAGGGCTTGACGACCCCTCCCCATGGCCACTGCGAGTTAGGGGGCCTGCCTAGGATGCGGTGGGGTTTGACAGTGGGCTCTGTTAAACCTCTACAAAAAGCTGCATGTGTCCATAAGCAGGCCCTATCAAACCCAGTCAACACATGAACGTATATAATGTCGTGTAGGATGCTGAAGTGCAGGCGATAGAGGTACTTTTCCACACAACATGTATGTATATCGTCTCCAATTTAGCATCTTGTATTGCACCATGTGCGATTTTATGTAGACTGGGAAGCGACCGTGTGCCGCTCAAAGCGCACAAGCCCAACACGAGTGCCAATCGGCACATCAGGATTGAAACCATTGAGATCCTGATTACGGTATACTGGTCAAGGCAAGTGACACACACGCGCGCGCGAAAGTAATGCAAAATAAACAACATGTAAAATGAGCGTAAATTTACATTCTTACTTAACGCCAAATAGAGATAAAATAAGGGTTGCTGAATAACATTAGCTTTCCGATTACTTTTCTTTCGTTAATGAAATGATAACGCGGGCGCCTAATCCGAAATTCAAATGAACAATCGCTCACTTTGAGCGATTGATTGTTTATTCTCGCGAAGAATGAACAATTGAACAAATTAAGGAAATGCTAATACTGCTGTGTAGAAGTTTCATAGGTCACATCACTTTCCATGGTGAATCCCGATCTATGTTACTGATTACCCCACTCAACTAACACTACTTCCTTCCCGTGGTAAATGTGGAGATGCAGAGGTATTCTCGGTCTCTAGTAGCAACAATTACCACACTCACATTCCTCCTTTCCCAACTGACTGTAAGGACTTGGCCGGCGCCGTTATTGATCAATATTTGCGAGCTGCTGAAACGTGCACTTCGAGAATAGTTGGTAAATCCCAACCACTATTTACTTGGATCGTAGTGCAATTTGCACCAGTTCTGATCAATCACGGAGTAGCAACCATTGATATGTACAGTCAGTCTAAGCTAAGCTAAGCTAAGCTAACTCGGCAAGCCTCGTTCGATAAACGTACGACTCGTGTTGAAAAAATCTTGCTTGTTGCACAAACTACTATTTCGCCATTACATTACAACGTATTTTAAACTGTTTTCCAACTGCTCATATGTCGACCGATACTGTAATTTCGATCTTATGTTTTATTTATATTCGAGTTTTATTGCACGCTTTAACTTTAATAATGAAAGTTATCTGAGAAAAACCCTATCGGTATTTTGAGCAGATCCGCTCTAGATTCTAAGAAGCTGACCAAAATGAGTCGGATTCTGAGCAAAATTCGTTCGAGTTTCTAAACAGAATCTGTCTGGAATTCTGAACAGAACGTTAGGAATTTTAGACAAAATCCGTTTTGAATTTTTGAGATTTATTTCGGAATTCGTTTGAAATTCTGATTAGAGTTCAGAGTTCAGGTTAGAGTTGAGATTCTGAGAATAATCCGTTTGAAGGTACAATTCAATGTGGATAAGGGGCCAGTCCAGCCAACAGTGCTAGTTTGGACTTTTATTTTGTTCAATTTGCCATGCTTATCGTACGAGAAAGGCACTAACACCGCTAGGTGGATTAATCAAGACTTTTTAATACAAAAATCACTTGAATAAAGAATAAATAAAAAGTAACAACTCGATGCAGCACTTAATTCAATCGAAGACTTTGTGAAGGTAATCGATTCGCAGAATGGTTGAATTAGGGAGTTGTGTCTGGTTCTTCACATTTTCTGCAAGCACTCACAAAGTTTTGGGTGATCCAACTTTTGGAATGTTTGTGGAACTGAAGACATCGACCAGCTAAAAATATGACATGTTTTTCACATTACGGGCCACAGTTTGTCGTCGAAAAGCATCGGTGATACTTTCGTGTTGTCTTTTGCGCCTTTCAATTTTCTTGCTGCTAACGTTTTGCCTTTTTCGTTCAACAAAGTTGTACCGAAAGGCTATCATTTCACTTCGAAAACGAAGTTTTTATTGAAGACTCGTAGACCCCTTCTTAGCCGTGCGGTAAGACGCGCGGCTACAAAACAAGACCATGCTGAGGGTGGCTGGGTTCGATTCCCGGTGCTGGTCTAGGCAATTTTCGTATTGGAAATTGTCTCGACTTCCCTGGGCATAAAAGTATCATCGTGTTAGCCTCATGATATACGAATGCAAAAATGGTAACTTGGTTAGAAACCTCGCAGTTTATAACTGTGGAAGTGCTTAAAGAACACTAAGCTGCGTGGCGGCTCTGTCCCAGTGTGGGGATGTAATGCCAATAAGAAGAAGAAGAAGACCCATAGTGTTGTATACCAATCGACTCAGCTCGACGAACTGAACAAATGTCTGTCCGTCCGTGCGTGTGTACACCCAACCAGCGGATGTTAGATTTTCTACCAATTCTGTATAAGAATCTACCAAAACCTGTATAAGAACTGGGCATATGCGAAAATGTTAGATTCTTATACAAGTATTGTATAAGAATCTAACAATTTTGTAAGCTTTTCTAACAATATAGCTTACATTTTTCGCATAAGAATCTAATAATTTCGCATATGCCCAGTTTTTATACAGGCTTTGTTAGATTCTTATACAGAATTGTTAGAAAATCTAACAACCGCCGGTTGGGTGTATATGTGTGTATGTGTACAAATTTTGTAAACACACTTTTTGGAACTTAGCATTTTCCAACAGCAACATCCTGTCTTATTGTTTGCTATTGAAAATTGTCAAAATACTATTTTTTATGCCCAAAACACGCTAAAAAAACACTCATTAATTTTTTTCACCGCAGAAGAACCAAAACCGCTAGGTGTATTTATCAGGGTTTAACCTTTCTCGTATACTAAGTATACTGAAAGGCTATAGGACCGCTCCAAAACCGAACTTTTTATAGAAGGTTCGGAGACCCATAGTGTTATATACCAATCGACTCAGCTCGACGAATTAAGGTGATGTCTGTATGTGTGTATTTGTGCAAAAAATTGAGACAAACTTTTTTGTATTTAGCGTAATCCGATTTTCTCGCAACAAGTTGCATTCGACGCAGATTGTTAGTTGCCTAGTTAGACCCTATTGAAAATTAGACCGGTCGGACATTGCGTTCCGGAGTTATTAACAAAAAATAAAAAGGGATTTTTTTAGGAAGTTGCTGTAATGCATTGAAATGAATGCTAATAAATGAGAAATGATGGAAATAATGAAGTCTATTCCCCTAAAGTGGTATTTTGAGCTATCTAATGTGTTTTCTTATTTCATTTTATAAACCACGAGAAAGACATCACTAGTGGATTAATCTGTAACATTTGAAAAATTAGATGCTTATCGATCGTATTTTTCCACGAATTGTCAAGGGTTACATTGCAACTTCCGCGTAAATGCGAATTTCCTCTACCCCTAATCGTAATTCATATCACATTATACATTTAACTGGTATGAAAAATATTACTTTATTCTTCCTTTATTCGATGTTTCAGCAAACAAGCATAAATGTAAAGGAATATAACTACAAATTACACATTTTGAGCAATTGATATGCGATAAATCAATTAAGGAAAGACTAATATTTTCCAAGAAAAAAACTATGCCCACATTCCGATGCCGTGGGAATTTGCAAATTCCTCTTCATTATTTGTTTACCAAGCACGATTCATCTAGCAAAAAGCTTGTTTCCTAGAAAAGGCAAAGCGTAGAAGAAAACATGGAATTTCATCAACGATCCCCGAATCTCGTGAGTTGAATGCGAAGCACAGACGATCACAAAAAAAGACTATTGCTGTGTTTATGAGTCACAATTGCATCGCTTTTCTCATGAACCATCATGAAAAAATGAAGGACCCTTCGGGCAGATCGATGAATGAAACAGCTGTATCTGTAGTCAGCGTATCTACAGAAAGTGCAGTACAAAGGAAATGATCGAACTGCAATGGCCCAGCGCGGGAGGGATAACACTAATTCCGTTCTTAGTTCTTCCATTTCAAAAGCCACAAAATTAAGCCCCGTAAAGAAGTTAAACCGAAGAGGGGAAGAAGAACGTATGTTTTTTTCTACGAAATTTACACAATGAATACCATTACCTTAACACGCAGACAAATCCAAACGCCTTACAAATACGAATACTCGGACGCCCTCTGGCTCAAAGTATAATCGTCCAAGAAATAGACGGTTGGCTTGCTTGGCAGCATAGGAGGAAACAAGGCACGGATGGAATACCAAATCAACCTGTATTTTTTACCTGCCACCGCGCCGCACTCTGGATGGGAATCTTTCTTAAGTTACTTCGTCATTCTTGCGCTATTCCCTTTTGAGCCGTCGTCGACCCACTACGAGGCCGTATGTTGTGTTTGTCTCCGTGTAGATCAACTGCTGGCCCTCGCCTCGGAATACGTTTATGGTCGCTCGGTTGGGTGGAATTATTTGTCTTGGGTCTCCTCCTCTCCGCCCGGTCGTGTGTTGTTCTCCGCTGTTTGGACGCGTGAGATCGCACACCGAGGTCCGAGTAAGGGAAATAAATATTTTTAACGTCTTTTCCACTTCCACATCTTGGCGGGTTCCCGTTCGCAACACTGGCTGTTAGTGTCGTAAAGGTCCGGCTGGCCAGCCATGGTAAACGAACGATTGGCTTCGGGCAGGTTCATTTCCGCAACGAACCGTAACGGTCGGTGGGGGAGTCAGATAAAAAATTCACAAAGTTGACCGAATTGTGTAGTTTACGAGATGGATCGTCACAACGGAAGACGTCAGTAAACACGTTTGAATTAATTGGAGATTTTTTGGCAATTGTTGTTGTTGAAAATCCACCAAATGCTTGATAATGGTGAACAAGTTAGAACGGAGTATAAGAAACTATTAATATCATTTTGCTTGGTTTAGTACTGTTTTTTTAATATTTCACCTTGTGGGCTTCGTGGCCGTGCGGTTAGCGACGACAATCGTCTGGGTACATGTGCTGTGGAGTGTGGGTTCGATTTCCGCCCAGGTAAGGAGAAAACTTTTCGTAAAACGAAAAGTTCTCCACTGGTCCCAATGTTATGTAAATGTTCTGTCCGTTGTCTCATGCTAGATGTCAAGTGTTCAGTCCGTGCGCTCTCTGGTCGAAGACGGTTAACCTGTCTTTTATCCTGTCTTTGACCTTAAAATCCACAAAAATGTACAATTTGAAATATTGCATCCAGGTTTTCTATGCCATGTTACCCATCGTATACTTGATGCATTCACAAGCTTTGTAACCAGAATAACTCATTTCTCTAAAAATTCAATTTGAAAATCTTTCAAATCTAGGCTGTACCGAGATTCGAAAGGTAATTCTGCTACAAAGCTGCCAAGAATTTAAACTCAAAGAATTTTTATTTCTTTGAAAAACTGTGCCTGTCAGCTCAAAATACCATTCCATAAGTTTATAGAGTTATGCAACAAGTTATGTACAACACTCTCTTAGATTAAGCGTAACTAATTGAATTAAGATCCTTTGACCCGGTTCATTTTTAGAGAAATGAATCCCATGGCGTGTATAATAAATTTCACACATATCTCTACCGTACACTAAGTAAAATACAGTGTACAAAAAAATCAAAAGGAAATTTCCGACTCGGCATTGTACTTTCCAATCCATTCTACGTCAACCGGCCGGATTTAACAAAGGCATTGATTCCTTCACTACCCGAAGGACAACGGCGACGACGTAACTCTATACTTGTCTGCCAGAGCGCACACCGGGAGGTTTTCCCTTCATCGCCAGGATTAAAGAACTCAAAATCACTAGAATAAACAAACATCCTTCGGGCTGACGACTGAGAGGCACAGATACGAACGAAGCGACATCGCAGCACCACACCGACCGGAGAGAGACGCGCAGATAGGGCCCCAAAACCAAGACCGGAAAAGCGATTGGGCATAAGGCAAAGAAATGACGATGCCTGAATGGATGGATAGGATGGAATGCTTTTGAAATCAGAAGTTTGAAACGTGGATATATATTTGGTAGGTAGGTATCGGGATTCAGACAAGGAATTAAAAGGCGATGTTGATTTTCTTTCAATTACTTTTGGGCAATATGGCCGCCTACTGATAATCGGTGTTTTATGCAAAATTGTAATTTGTGAACAGAAAAAAAAACATTTTAACCATTCAATATATGTCCGAGTTTTTGTTGCTTTAAACTGATTAGTGAAATGAAAGAAATAAAATTGAAAGAACATTCATGATTTTCGCAAGAAGACAAATCGCATCGTCACGACTTTTGACAGCACAGTTGCAATGGAAGATCAGCTAGAAAAATGCTGTGGAAGTCATCCGTTTCGAAACTTGATTTAATTGATTGCTATGTAGTTTGTGTATACTGATTCTGCTTCACTGAAATGGCAAATATTCGACGACGAGTTCCCCGGAAGTGTAGATGATTTCTTTTTTGAAGCTCGTTTGCCCGGAATCAGTCGACACAATAGATGACTTCTTATTCCATAGCTAACGTTTTTTTTCGGAACAGAGCCAAAGAGTAAATGCTTCCTTTATTAGAAGCACCCAGTTTCTTTGGAATATGGTAAAGCAGTAAACAAACTCTTCCTTTTGAATCACACATACGCTTTGAAAGTAGCAAGTGATTGTCCTGAATTAGACGAAAGTTTAAATGAATTTTTCTTTTGAAGCGTCTTTGCCCGAATAAGTCGACAGAGTTGATTGTGTCTTTTTCCGCGTTTTCTCGACATAGGTTAAAGAGAACATGGCTGCTTATTTTGGAGCACCCATTTTCATGGAATATGGTGACTTCTCGTTATGAAGCACATGCATTAAATTAGGTGAAAGGGGAGCACTCGTCAATCTCATCAATTACCCCGAATAAATGGAAAAGAAAATGTGTCTCCGTATTTGGAAGCATGAGCACACGTCTGACGATGGAATAGTACTAAAAGCTAGCGAGTGCTTCGCGAAATGTTATCTTTCAATATCGCATATTTTCTACAAATTCTAACTCTAAGGACAATATGGGGTTTGTTTTCCATTTGAAGTAGTAGTGGGATTGTGACCCATTTGGGATAGTGACTAATTCGAAAGAGTGAACGCCAAACACTTTTAATAGAATGCATGCATCACACTATGGTGAAATAAATCGATTGAATTGAGAAATACATCATCACCACTAGGTGGATTAATCTGGGTTTTTCAAAATAGTTCTGACTGTGAAGGCAATAGATGGCGATAGGCAGTCATTTGGGATCCTTCCCCAATTCACATTATAATCCAATTGCCAGTCAGTGGTCGATGCACAAAACAGGTGCTGTGTATGTGCCAGTATGAAGCCGTTTGCGTAAACAATTTGCCGTTCGGTGGAATTCGATCCAATTTACGATTGTTGTTGGCATTACTCAGAAGAGCGGCAAACGCTTTTGATCAAACGCGAAAAAGTGTTGTCAATATGTGATGGAATTTGTTAAATTGGTTTCTCAAATTTCAGTGTGACGAAATTGTATCCCATTTTGATCATATATTTAAGCGGTCCATTTAACGAATCTAAAATAGAGTAAGAGGTGTGCCCAGAGTGGTTAGAGGTGTGAACAGATTCGAGGAAAAAAATGTGTCGCTATTTCGCTTGGCGTCGGCGTCACACAAAATTTCTACCGGAAAATTGTTCTGAGTTATCCCGTTTTCGACTTTCTGGAAACGTATTAATTTAGTGATTGCCGCACAAGTTACATTTGGCACCACCCATACCCCCCCAACATGTAAGATTTTTTTTCATACACATGATTTATAAAATCCTTAGTAACATTTTGGTTTTATGCACTCTCGAAGAGTAAATTGTGGTCTTCAAGAGCGTTATAAAACTCAAAATGTTACTTGGGATACATATTAGGAAATTGCCAATAAAGAAATCAGGATATAAACAATAAATAAGTAGAGAATTTCCGTAAATTATGCAAAAATAAAGGCAAAAATTGCAATTATAAAAGAAGAATTTCTCATAAAGAAATCAAAACCTTCCATTTAAAAAAAAATCCGGAAATGATTCAATATTAGCAACAAACAATTAGGGTAAGACGGTATAATGCGCCCCACCTGGCCAAAACGCCCCCCTTTTATTTCTGGAAAACTATATCTAACTAAGGGTCAAAATCAGTTGGTACCTTTAAATATTTGTAAAACCATAATACTATATGAATTTGGAAGTATTTTTGTATTAGATAATGAAAATAATAGCAAAATACAAAAAGTTACAGCTTTGATGTAACTTTCAATGTTTGTTTACTCAACATTCTGCAGCGACGCTAGCATACTGTCCGCAAAACTTGCACTGGAACACTCAGTTGGGCAAAAAAAATAACTTTTGGCAGTGGTTAATATGATATGAAATTGACACCATCTTAAAAAATGTCACGTTTTTCGAAATATGTTCCAAAACGCCCCAGTGTAGGCAGGACGATATGCCCTTACCAACTGGACACAAGCGCGGCGAGCTTGCTGCTTCCAAATTATATGGAAACTAATGAAATGTAAGTCAAACCTGCTTAAATGGACTTATGTTGGTTTGTTTATGTCAAGCACATAAGGATTAGTAACCTTTCTATTATGGGATTGATAAAATACTAATGAAGGGCTATGAAACGTCTTTGGCTAAGGTGGGGCGTATTGCCCAGACACTTTTAAAATCCATTTTTCAAGACTTTTAAAAAAAAGCTTTATTACGTGTTCTCTGTAACATTTTATATGACTACTCACGGGTAATGTATATGCGACTTCCTGGACTACCATATGATACAAAGTTTGCATAAATTGCGTTGAAAAGTAAAAAGTTATCAAGGTATTGCCTTAGGGGGGGCATATTATACCGTCTTACCCTACAAAATTTTGACAATTTTTTTTCCACAAATGATTAGAAACTTTCCACAAAAAAAATAATGAAAAGAAATAAAAAATAAACAAAATTTACACATAAAAATATAAAAAAGCAATAAAATTGATTTAATTTCTCCATGAAAGATAAACGCTTCTAAAAGAGGGGCTATGGATAGAAATGCTTTCTTTTATTGCTTATTTATAGTTTCCTAAGAATATTTCATATTTGTTTTGCTCTTTATTGATTTTTTTGTGGAAAAAAATATTCGTTGTGTGGAAATTTTGTAATTGTTTATTGCTAATATCAAGTTATTATTGAATACTTTGTATTTTTTTCAATGGAACATTTTGATTTCTCTATGATTTTTTTTCTTTCATAATGGCAATTTATGCTTTTGCACTTTTGCCTAATATATTTTAGTTTCGTTGAAAATTCTTCGTTGTTTAAGGAAATTTTGCATTATTTTTGGAAATGTTATACTTATTTATTGCTTATAACCTGATTTCTTTATTGGCAATTTATTAATTTCTTATGGATTTTTTTTCTAAATTTTAGGGCGAGTTTTCATTTTAGTCGAAAACGACAGACCCGTCCTCCCCCATAAGTTTTTATGTAATATGTGAGAGCCATTGAATACAGATGAGACTCTGTATTTGCCCCTTGAGTCATTGAATAAAGATGAGACTCTGTATTTGCCCAAGAAACTCTTCTCGAAATTGTTTTTCTGAGATTTTTTCAAAATCCCAAAGGGATTCCAAGGGATCAAAGATATTAATTTGAGAATTTTTCTGTGTTTTTCCTAAGAACTCTGTTACAACGTTCCATTGCCACGCACTATACATCAAACGGTGGCATGTACCTTCTCCATAGCCATCTATCTTGTCCACGTCAATATTAATTGTCATCCAATACTGTCGTTAATTCGGTGCGAATTAGGCAACGTCACTGAAGTTTGTAAACGTGGACTCGGGTGCTTAGACAAATTATGTTTCCTAATTTAATATTATTATACACTAAATACCTAATATCTTGCACAGTTATTACAGTTATTAGGTTTGTCTATTGAACATTATTAGTTATCATACGAGATGCGTTTGAACAAAGATATAGAAAAGCGCTAACAGGTAAAATCATGCTGCGAATCTGTTGCGAAACTAAACCTAACCTAGAATCTTATTTTAGTATTTTATTCGACAACCTCTCTACCGATCGCTAACGAGGAACAAGAAAGGGACACTAAACGAGAGTTTATTTTTGCACTTTGCACCCTTGAACAAATTAAAGCTTTGTCTCAGCTATGTTCCTATACATGTACTTAAACCATTATTCAATGTTTTCGATAGGAGTTTTTTAACGTCGCCTGCTTCAACACTGTTGATTACCAGAAATATACGTCGATTAAAAAAGCGGAAATAGTCTCATTTGTTACTGTCGTAACAAATTAAAAAACTCGTTTAATCGCGATCGGCAAGGCTGGTGGAGTGGTAACTATTGTGCGAGTTGTGGAGTACATGAAGATCAATTGGCATGTCATCTTAGCCGTGGTGCGCTTTAATGCTACAAATGCGCGGGAATGCATGAAGGAATTGGGGTTAAAAATCAGAGATGTGCCCTATGCATTGCAAAACGGGCAGCGCATGCCACTTCGATCCTGTCATCGGTTCCAGTACAGCATATACGAACCAGGTCATCGGGTGACAAGCATGAACGACGAAGCGATCCATTCATAGAGCCATCGAACCCGAAAAAAGGAATCCAGCCCAAATTGGCAAAGCAGCTGAACGCGATTCATGAGATAAAAAGGAGATCTAACTATCAACAGTACCAGTTCCACTACCGAAAGGAGAAAACGGAGCCCATAACCGAGGATAGGCAGTCTTCCCCATCATTGTTGATGAATCGCCTTTCGGAAGATTTGTGCAGTGAACTCAATCCGTTCCAATGCGAGAGACTACTCGGGGAACTGGAGAATGCACGAGAATTTGTAACGAAAGGACTTGAAGGCCGAATTATGTCGATGCAAATCAAAATCAGCTATTTTCAACAGCGGAAAAAAGAATCTAATTATCATATCCACAACCACTCACGAATTATCAGAAATACGTTACTGTGCCAGAGCGTATGCATAGATATTGTGAACTGCGAAAAGAACCACCATCTGCATAACTCAACACACTCACATGAAGGCTTTGAACAGGTCTCGCATACTATTGGTGTGGAAAAGTAGGCCGTTTTATCACTCAAACATGAACTGTAAACAAGGTCACAGTGCTCCCCTGACCATTATCAACAAAAAGAAAATCTCCATTAAAACTAATACCTGGAGCTGAATTTCGGGGCTATACTGCATCTCTGGACGAAATTTGAAAAAAATCGTTGCGTCCGTTTTGGAGTTACGCCTTTTTTAAGCCGTAACTGATATATGGTCTGCAAAATGGTGGGTTGACATCAAGGAAGGAGCGCCCAACAGAGCTCTGGTCCCTACAAGTCCCTATCTCACACTTCCACGGGTCGTCCGATGACAAAAGACCGCCAGCTAAGGGTTGCGTACTTAGCTGGTAGTGCAGCCTGGGCACTGTTGTCCTTCTGACATCAGCTAGAGTGAGAAGGTACGTCTTGAGCGTCTGTTCACCAGGAGGTGCGGCTCAAACAGCGTCTGCCTGGTACCCAGCGGCTGATTAACGAAATGCTGTATCGCGTCAGCTATACCTAAGGTGGCAGCCCCATCATCGCGATGTAGGTAACGCGACCCCGGTAAGGTAGCTTACTGAAGCCTCTCAAATACCACGAAAAATGGAGATAGAAGAAAAAGAGAACGTTATTTTTGGCAACCGACCCGGCAGTGAAATAAGGACTATGATTGGAAACTCGGTACCTTGAATGTCAGGACCCTAAATGAACCTGGACGAGTGAGCCTTCTGGCTCGTGAACTGCAGAAGGTTGGAGTTGGCTGCTATTCAAGAAGTCCGATGGCCTAGATCCGGAGAACGTGAATTCCGAGCCGTGGACCCCACGACCAATACTGCATTCAAGTATAGCATCTATCACAGCGGCGGTGAAAAAGCAGAGCATGGAGTTGGTTTCGTAGTGATGGGTAAGCAGATGAAGCGAGTGATGTGGTGGAAACCCATTAACGAACGAATCTGTGTGTTGAGGATACAGGGCAAATTCTTCAATTACAGCCTAATCAACGTGTACGCACCGACAAACGATAAATCCGACGACGTGAAGGACACGTTTTATGAATGTCTTGATAAAGCCTATGGAGAGTGCCCAAAGCATGACGTGAAAATTGTTATCGGAGACGCTAACGCTCAGGTCGGTAGAGAGGACTTTTTCCGTCCCATAATCGGTAGGGAGAGCCTTCACTCCGCTACCAATGACAACGGCCTACGGCTAGTAAATTTTGCTGCTGCCAGAGGGATGGCCATCAGTAGCACCTACTTTGCACGAAAGAACATCCGAAAGCACACCTGGAGACACCCAAATGGTGAAATTTGCAACCAGATAGACCATGTTCTGGTGGATGGGCGCCATTTCTCGGATGTTATCGATGTGCGGACATTCAGAGGTCCGAATGTTGACTCTGATCACTACCTCGTTGTCAATAAAATTCGATCACGGTTATCAACTGTATCGAACTAAAGATTACAGCGAACGATGCGTTACAATATCTAGCGATTGTCGGCGGAAGGAGTATCGGCTGAGCACCGCCAGAAGCTCGACGAACGGATAAGTGCAATCAACGTTAGCGACAACATCAACGATCTATGGGAGTCGATCCATGGAGCGGTGAGTACAACAGCACGAGAAGTGGTAGGCACTGCACAGAGGCGACCCAGGACGGGTTGGTGCGATGTGGAGTGCCAGAGAGTGATAGACGAGAAGAACGTTGCCAGAAGCCGGATGTTGGTGTCAGGTACCCGATCGAATAGAGATCGGTACAAGGAAGCAAGAGCAGCCGAAAAACGAACCCACCGCAGGAAGAAAAAAGAGTACGAAGAACAAGTGATTAGTGAGGCGCAGGAAAAAATGGAGCAGAACGATATGCGGAGGTTTTATGAGTCTGTCAATGGCGTGCGGAGAAAGACAGCGCCATCTCCCGTCAGGTGCAACGACCAACAAGGGAATTTGCTGACAGATAAAACTGAAGTGGCTGCCAGGTGGAAGCAACACTTCGAGACTTTGTTGAATGGAGGAAGTGACGGTGCATCGGAGAACAGATTAAATATTAGCGACGATGGACAAGCTGTGGAGTCACCTACACTAGATGAGGTTAAAAAAGCTGCCAAAGAGCTGAAAAACAATAAGGCTGCGGGGAAGGACCAGCTCCTGGCTGAACTTCTCAAACATGGCAGTGAGCAGCTTTATGGAATTCTGCACCATATTATGTCGAAAATATGGGGAGGCGAGGAAATGCCTGCTAGCTGGTTGGACGGCCTCATTTGCCCTCTCTAAAGGGCACAGACTGGAGTGCAATTACCAAGGAATAAATCCTCCTTAATTCGGCGTACAAAATTATGTCCCGTATTCTGTTCAACAGATTGAGACCGCTTGAAGAGTTCTTCGTCGGCGAATACCAAGCAGGTTTTCTTGAGGGCCGGTCAACGACGGATCAAATGTTTACCCTGAGACAAGTCCTTGATAAATTCCGGGAGTACAACTTGCAGACACATCATCTGTTTATTGATTTCAAGGCGGCGTACGATTCAGTGAAACGGAATGAATTATGGCAAATTATGCTTGAACATGGTTTTCCGGCGAAACTGATACGGCTATACGAATCAGCCGACGGACGTTGGACGGATCGAAATCAAGTGTGAGGGTTGCGGATGAAATATCGACGTCATTTGTTACCTTAGATGGATTAAAGCAGGGTGATGCACTCTCGAACCTACTGTTCAATATAGCGCTCGAGGGAGCGATTAGGAGAGCTGGTGTGCAAAGAAGCGGTATCATTATCACAAAATCGTATATGCTCCTGGGATTTGCGGACGATATCGATATTATCGGAATTGATCGCCGTGCCGTGGAAGAGGCTTTTGCGCCTTTTAAGAGGGAGACAGCGAGGATTGGACTCACGATCAATACCAGCAAAACGAAGTACATGGTCGCTGGCAATCAACGTGGGTTCATTAGTGGTGGTGGTAGCGAAATAGTGCTGGATGGTGAAAAATTTGAAGTGGTAGAAGAATTTGTGTATCTTGGAACATTAGTGACGTGCGATAATGATGTTACCCGCGAGGTGAAAAGGCGTATTGCAGCTGCAAATAGGGCTTATTACGGACTCCGTAACCAGCTTAAGTCCCGTAGTCTGCAAACGAAAACAAAACTCGCGCTGTATACTACTCTGATTCTTCCGGTGACTTTATACGGCCATGAGACATGGACGTTAAAGGAGGCTGATCGGAGAGCTCTCGGAGTGCTTGAGCGTAAGGTGCTGCGGACAATACTCGGCGGTAAACAGGAGAACGGTATCTGGCGGCGTCGCATGAATCACGAAATGTACCAGGTATATAAAGGGCTGGATATTATTAAGCTTATACAACACGGCAGACTACGGTGGGCTGGTCACGTTGTTCGTATGCCGGAAGAACGACAAGCGAAGATAATATTTAGTAGAGAACCCGGAAGAGGCCGCAGGCTTCGTGGAAGGCCGCGTACACGATGGCTTTTTGCAGTTGAAGAGGACCTGAGGGCGCTCAATGTTCAGGACGACTGGAAGCGATTGGCCCAGGATCGAGTCCAGTGGAGAAGGATACTCCATTCGGCGTAGGTTCATCGAAGAGCTGTAGCCCATCAAGTATCAAGTAACTGATATATATCGAAGATATGAACAGGATTCTGTTTCAACACGATTAACATTTTCTTAATTTTGTCCCCTTTAAAATGCGTATATAAATCGTATATAAATAGCCATTTAAGTTTTCTCTGGATTATTTTGGGATTTTAGGAACATGCTGCATGGATTTTGGTCGTAAATTGAAGCCACACGATCAAAAATACGACCGAAACAAAATCGTGTAAAAACAGAATTCTGTGTACCTATCCCATCTCGTCAAATACATATTTCTCAACATCCAAGGTTTCGTCAACGAAAAAAATGTTTTTTTTTTTGTAACAACCAGGGATCGTAATTCTCACTTATTCTTACGAGCAGAGAACGCACTCTCACGCTGATTTTCGACCAGAAATTGGTTTGCGGGAAAAGAAGAACGGGCTGAAGAGAAGTAACCATTTTCTCCCTCACTACAAGTGCCGCGGAAAGGTGGTTTGCTCGTTTTCTCACTCCTTTCTTCCTTTTCGTGCCATCACCAATTGCTAAAAAACTGGCATTTATGGAACAAACAACCTCATCCCTACATGCAGTCGATGTGGTGGTATGGCTATAGTGACCGCACCCCATCGCCATTTTTTGTTGATGTTCTAGGTTCGAATCCCGTTGCGGTCATAACATTTTTGTAATTGCTTACCGAAAATTTTCGCGAAAAATTAGTGAGGCGTAAAAAAAACTAATCAAGTACGCACAATTTTCGACTATCATCTAGGTTCGCTCTAGAGAAAAGAGGGGTGGGAGAAAGATGATTTTCACTACAAAAAAGATTCTCCTCCGACCCGAAAAACGCTTGATTTCGTCTCATCGGAACGAAAAATACGAACCCTGGTAACAACCAATAGAATTCTAAACAAATGTGTTGACTACGACGATAAGTAAAATGAGATTTATCTAAAAACATTTAATAATTAAGATTAGCTCCATCTTAGTCTACATTCAATTCTAGCCAATTGTTTATTTTTGTTTAAATTAAATAGACAATATTAAATGCATATCCTTTTTGAAAATAATGTCCTTTTTCGCAATAAATTTGCAAGAGTTGGGTTTTATACCAATTCGACGTATTTTATGTTCTATTTTATGGTTCTACATGTGGCGTTACCCAAGCAACACACATATTGTAGAGAAGTTGCAGTAACCCATATGTAGAGTGGTCGGTATTGGCCATTTTTGACAAATGCCGGTATTCGGTATTTGGGAGAGTCAATAACGGTAATACCGGGTCAATACCGGTATTTGTGGAAAGTTCAGAAATAATTATTGATTGAAACTAATTGACAATGCTGCTCTGGTTCAACCGAAGTTGGACGAATGGTTCCAAGAGCGTCAAAAATCCTTAATTTCTTCAGATTCATAGAAGGAGAATTACTTACGAATTTCTCGCAAGGATCCTGGCGTTAACGTAGTCGACACCAGCAACTCAAGTGTTTTTATCTCTTTATAAGTCTCTATTATAAGTCTCTTTACGATTTTTTTTCTTTCGCCGATAAGCCAGAAAAAAAACATACAAAGAGGCATCTTCTTCGTATCGACCGGTGTGGTCGTTGTCTTAGGCCTTAGCTTCAACGATCGCATTAGGAATGATTGGACACTTTAAGATCTCGTTCGCTTGCTTAATCAATGTAGCTCTGGATGTCTTGAAGAAAAAATCAAAATCGTTTCTGATCAATTGCTTAACGGCAAGATTATTTAAAAAGCAAAAAGATCGTCGTATTCTGATCGTCTCGCTTGGATTCGTTCTTTGAGAGCATTGAATAAGTTGACGGGAATTTCTGTAGCTTGATTTGATAATTGCTCCAACATAAATCGGTTTCATAGTGCAGAACTCACGACAGAGTAGTTCCACAGCAGCTTGAACAGGTTCGAAGGCTCACCTACGAGAGGTTCACCTACCGTCAAAAAATCATCATCACTGAAGTTGAATTTGGGTTGAAGCTTCAAATCGATCAAAGTTTATTTTTTTAACGGACCCCTTCAACTCATGGAATCGTTTGAGCATGGATAAAATGCTATTCCAGCGTGCCTTGGTATCAGCCACCAATAGAAGTTCTTTTCCAAATTCCGAATGGACATATTTTTGCAGAAAATCATTTTTCACAGGTGACCCCGGAACAGAACTTCTATGTACCTTTATCACATTTCATACCTTCAGGAAGAATACATTTTGGCTGATACGCGCTTTTCAAATGTTGGTCTAGATTTGTTCTTTACTAAAGCATACGTCAACAAACTTTCACAAATCGGCATTATTTTACAAAAATGTGCGCAGCATCGAGAAGATCGTGGTACCCTAAGTGAAGCCGAAGCACTTAATGCACCTTTAAGCTATCGGACATAACCCTACTCCATAAATCCATAAATCTGCCCTGTTCGTTTTAACATTGCTTGTTACATTACGTTAACGAATGAAGAGATCACGTGAAGTGAAAGAATAGGACACTTCATAAATATTGAACCACTGTCCTTGCCGGGAATGAGAAGTATTTTTCGCAGCATGCCCGAAAGTTTTCTCTCATGTTTCTCCGGAATTGCATCTAAACTTTGTTAATTTTTCCAGAAAATTATTTTATTTGCCCAAGGAAATTATTCTAAACTATACTCAAATTCTGTTGGAAGTTCTTTGCAACCTTCATGAAAAAATATTCCAAATTTTCCCAGAATATTTATCCAATTTTTTTTTTAAATTGCTTTTGAATTTTTCTCAAAAAACTGTTATGTATTCCAACGAATAATTCTTCTTCATATCTTTTTGTATTACTACTGAAAGTTTTTTTTTTCGAATCTAAACGACAATCAAATATGGTAGGATCGGCACACTGTGGATGCGTGTATCAGGTATCAGAACGTCGGCTCAGGAGGCACGTTCCCCTCAATTTGGGAGATTTGTGCCATCGCCTTCACTGGCCTTTCTCATCATTTACCTGACGGAAAAGGAAGTGAAAAGGGGAAAGGAAGAGGAAGTGAAGTTGGAAAAGGGAATGGAACCATTTATAGGAAAGCCAATTATGTAGACTCACACGCATTCAGCTAGGAACTAAAGAGAGGTGTCACAACAGAGGACGTAACAATGGACGAACGTCAAAGACGAAACACAGAGTGCACTATGAAAAACGCATAATGCGAATCCATATAGGTGACAATCACAAAGTACATTGTAAAAATCGCATAATGCGAATCCATATAGGTGGCAATTTGTTGAAAACTAAGTAAAACACATATTCATAACCCCACTCTTATTTAACCTCACGTTGAGATTGAAAAAGAGTAACCGAAGCAGAACGTCAATGACGAGACACAGAGTACACTGTGAAAAACGCATAATGCGAATCCATATAGGTAACATACACAAAGCACATTGTGAAAAACGCATAATGCGAATCCATATAGGTGACAATTTGTTGAAAACTAAGTAAAATACATATTCATAACCCCACTCTTATGTAACCTCACGTTGAGATTGAACAAGAGTAGCCGAAGCCGAACGTCAAGGACGAGACACAGAGTACACTGTGAAAAACGCATAATGCGAATCCATAAAGGTAACATACACAAAGCACATTGTGAAAAACGCATAATGCGAATCCATATAGGTGACAATTTGTTGAAAAAAAAAAAACATTTTCATAACCCCACCCTTATTCAACCTCAAGTTGAGATTAAACAAGAGTAGCTGAAGCCAAACATCAAAGACGAAACACAGATTACTCTTTGAAAAACGCATAATACGAATCCATATAGGTGACAAACACAAAGTACATTGTAAAAAAAACGCATAATGCGAATCCATATAGGTGAAAATTTGTTGAAAAAACTAAGTAAAAAAACATATTCATAATCCCACCCTCATTCAACCTCAAGTTGAGATTAAACAAGAGTAGCTGAAGCCGAACGTCAAAGACGAAACACAGAGTACACTGTGAAAAGCGCATAATGCGAATCCATATAGGTGACAAACACAAAGTACATTGTAAAAAAAAATGCAAAATGCGAATCCATATAGGTGGAAGTTTGTTGAAAAACTAAGTAAAACACATATTCATAACCCCACTCTTATTTAACCTCACGTTGAGATTGAACAAGAGTAGCCGAAGCCGAACGTCAAGGACGAGACACAGAGTACACTGTGAAAAACGCATAATGCGAATCCATATAGGTGACAATTTGTTGAAAAACTAAGTAAAACACATATTCATAACCCCACTCTTATTTAACCTCACGTTGAGATTGAACAAGAGTAGCCGAAGCCGAACGTCAAGGACGAGACACAGAGTACACTGTGAAAAACGCATAATGCGAATCCATATAGGTAACATACACAAAGCACATTGTAAAAAACGCATAATGCGAATCCATATAGGTGACAATTTGTTGAAAACTAATTAAAACACATATTCATAACCCTACTCTTATTTAACCTCACGATGAGGTTGAATAAGAGTAGCCGATTATCTCGGAGAAGTAAAAAGTCAACTACGCCATAGCTCCGGTTAGCGCAGCGAGGGCTAAAATACTGTGAAGGGGGCCCTGGTGCTTCACAGGCTCCGTTTGTGGTTAGGTTCTTATTAGACCCCCCTAACCATTCATTCGTAGGCACGGTAAGCATAAAGCCGCATCACACCGAAAATTAGGGGTCACCTGTATGGTGGACTTTTACCACTGGAACAGGCAATCCGTAATGTTATTCTTAGCCAGATAACCAGCTGCCGACACCACACGGCTATCTAGGCTGTTCGTGGAGAGAACAAATCAAATATGGTAGGATCGGCACACTGTGGATGCGTGTTCACGCAATCTGACCAGAAAAGGCCAAGTTATGGCTTGCTTTGGTTAACAGCAAGTCATTGACCATTTCTGGTCATATCTAGGGTCAAATTACTTG
Organism: Armigeres subalbatus; assembly: GCF_024139115.2. NCBI lineage: Eukaryota > Metazoa > Arthropoda > Insecta > Diptera > Culicidae > Armigeres > Armigeres subalbatus. The sequence goes on from NC_085141.1 coordinate 189,976,019, forward strand.
AATTACTTGCTCAAACACCACAGAACAGCGGTGCACCTAGGCCAAACTTTAGGCGGCCGCGGTGTGGCGCGCCGGCGCACACCTCTTGTTGTGATATCATGTTTTGTACCACAGTATGAATTTGGTTGCCGCTAAAGCAGCGATATTATCAACTTTGTGGTTCGCAGTTGAATTCAGAGCGCGTGTCTGAAGGATAAACATTAGTCGAAATGTTGAATTCTTTTAAAATTCCAGCAGAAAAGAACAACAAACGCGAACTAATTTTGTTACTAGGTGAACCAGCCCGATCTTGCCCGAGGTTTAATTTATGATCTAACTGTCAATTAAGTTGATTGCAGCGGTGCCCTCTAGATCGATTTCATTGCGAGCTTGACGGGCAAAACTAAGATCCCTAGGCATTATAAGCATTGACTCAAACAAAGCTTGTCATAAAAGTTATTTTTTTTAAACAAAACTGCATGTAGCTGCATCCGAGGCAAGGTGTATAAGGAGTGCTTCGGTAACAGTTGGATAAGGTGCAACAAAATGTAAGGATCATAGAATTCGAATCCACTGAATGAGCAAAGTTGCGATAATGTGTTGAAAAAGCTGAATCAATTACCCTCGGTATACGGTAATGAAAATGTGACATCGATTACAAATTTAAAGTTTCAGCGAAATAATCATTTGCCACCGGTTCACTGGGCTAATACTCAACCATTTTCACTAATGTATTTTTATTATACCTTCTTTTGCAACATTTAGATTCATGGGACAAATTTTCGCATGCATCAATCACGCAAAAATGCGTCATACGATTAAACGTTTTCGTAATACCTTGAGTAACGGACATCAACAGAGAAGGACCACAGTTTCTGAGGGCATATGTACAGTAATAAACAGATGTCGTAATTTACCAATTCTTCAGTATCCTCATTATGATGAAACTCGCTGTCGGTGTCGTGTCTCACGGCTTCGTACTCGTCTGTCCATGCGGCAATAACAATTTCGGCGTGACGGTTTCCCCGCCTGTAACTATTTTATGCACACGTTGAATTCTCCGCCTTTTACTGCTGCAAGCCTTCAGGCTTCTTATGGACTTTCCTTTTCTTCTGCGCTAATCATGAATGATATCATTTCCATCACCACTGCCACCACCACAAGCACAGCAGCAAACACCTTCTCTGCTCAGCCAACCTGCTGCCGCTACGAACATACGAAAAATGCAACTTTTCACTCCCGTCTTCAGGTGCACTCGAATACGGTGCCTTCACTTCTTCTTCTGTCGTCGCCGTTCACTTGATGAATGCACTTTTCCACTGTTTCGCGTATCACACATAAAGTTTTTGAAAGTAATTACTCACGCATATCGACAGATTTTCATTAAATTATTGCTTCGGTTTTATCTTATTTCAGATTCAGACTGTATCACTTTGTACTATTTTTTTCACAATGTGGGATAAGTTCGAGGGAGACCACACTAGATTCGGTTAGGTAATACGGATTGATTTCACGAGATTCGCACACCGGAGAAGGAGAAATGCTTGTAATCTATAGCACTGATGATGGTGCCACTCAATCATCATCATTCAATCTTTGGACACTGACACGAAGTCGGCCTATAGTCGTCATCCTGGCCGCGAAAAGTCACCATTAGCAAAGAAAAAACATAACGAATGTAGATATTGTATATCATAAGGCTTGGTGTTCGAGATATCTTTCCACTAATTCAAAGATTATTTAAAATATCGAAAGCCTTTCAACCACATATTTTTCTCTCACATTAATTTCGTGCAATTTTGCGAATATCTTTTACAAATCATTAACTTTGTAATCATGGGCCCTGGGTTGGTGTATCTACTTCATCTAATATTCTACTACTCATGCACTCTGATATACTTTTCCATCTGACAGAGCTTTTCAAAATTCACATATCAACGCTAAACGCTATACATATCCATTTTATTTAAGTGTCACTTCTAATGATTACATCTAATGAATTCCGGGTTGTGACTACTGCCATGGACGGAGGTGGCACTTCCTAAGGTAGCTTTTAACTTTTTTTTTCTCCCATGTTCAACCAATTTGAGTTTGTATCACAGCGTTGACGGGTTTGCAATGATTGGTTTAGAAAGTCGAAGTTTTCGAAACACATATCACACTGCTCGGTTGTTTGTTACGGATAGCCATATACGTGGTCAAAGGGGGGGCCCGTCAGTCAGGAAATTGAACAGTTACGGGTGTCGTGATGTGCCGCCACGGTTAGCAGATCACGGAGAACGGGACGGAAGCGCATGTGAACAAAAACTAACCTACCTAGGCAGGGACGGACGGTGCACAGACCAGCGAATGCTACCGGCCAAGCAGCCGCAGCCGGTTGCAGGATCGCTATCGATCAAACGACGCACCGGACAGCGCCACTGTATGTTGTAGTGAGTTGAGTGATATTTTTTCTTCGTGAAAAGATGTTGTAATAAAGCTAACCAATATTGTATTCAACCGCGTCATGTTCTTTTCGTTATTGAATTTGATCACGATCGGCGAATATGCCGATGAATTACCTTTGGAAACTCAAAACAATTTCCGTGGAATTTGCCAAATTTTCCCGAGGATAATTGAAAGAATTTCCCGATGGCACTCGAACGAATTTTTCAAGGAAATTCGAACATATTCTTAGAGGAAATTCGAACACATTTTTCGAGGAAATTCCAACAAATTTCCCTTGAAAATTCAATGGAGTTTCCTGTTGATTTTCCGTGGGATTTAGAACGAATTTGCAGTGAAACATCGAACAATAAATTTTTTAAATAATTTCCCTTCAACATTCAAAAGCTTTTCTCGTGGAAATTTGAACAAATTTCACACTTAAATTAAACAAAGTAGACTTAAGCGATTTTGTCGCAAAAATTCAAATGAATTCTTAATGAAATTTTGAAATAAATAACCGTGGACATTGAAAAAAAAGTTAATTGATTGAACATTTTTTAGTAGTTTGGCTTATTAAGCAATAAGCTTTTTTTTTATTTATTATAACTTTGATTTTGTAATTTTTTTAAAACATAATTTTAGTTCATCACTGTACTTTATAAAGTAACTAGCTGACTCGGTGAGCTTTGTCGCGTTAAAAATTGATCAGTTTTCTGATACATTTTTTGCGTTTACAATTTATTTAGATAACAGATTGATTGTTCAGAAAGATTTTTTAAAAAGATTTTTCATATTTTTTTTTTCTATTTGTTGAATAAACAATCAAAAGTAAGCACAAATCGAGGTTGTATAAGAGATTGATAGCGTACTTCAGAACTTAATCTCAAAACCTCCCATGCAGACTTCCCAGTTCTCACATCCCTTGTAGACCGCTATACAACCAGTTGTTCCAGTTTTACTGCAATCAATAAAACCTAATATGCGTTCAAGTTCAGGAGCAACGATTTTATAGTTTAGAAAACTTCAGCAACGATTTTATAGTTTAGAAACTTCTAAACTATAAAGTCGTTGCATCTTTTTTTAAATGTTAAAAAATTAAAACGTCGTTCCTGATTTGCAGATTTTGATTTGTGGCTGTATTGCACGAAACCTTCGATATGTCGATGGTTTTAAAAAGTACTCTACAAAGCGTGACAGCTTATGTTCGTCTTGACCAAAACAAACATATAACTTACTAGCTGGTTTTATTTTAATTCCATTTTATAGTTTTGAAGAGGAATACAAGAGCATTATAGAATCTAGAAACCGAGGTTTTATATTGGAAGTCAAAATCCTGTTCTCTAGTATTCTTGCGGATCTAATTATGTTGTCATTTAATATATAAAACCAAAATAAAACTTTAAGCTTTTGAGTATGCTATTATAAAATCTCTATAAAACCAGCATAAGTCTTCGAAGCATTGCAATTGTTACTTGAGTTATTAAAATTTAAAAAATTCCATGCAAATTTTGAAACTTTTGAAAATTTAAAAATTCTATGCAAGTTGTACGAAAAACCATTTTATTCAAAAGATTGAGATTTGATTTTCAAAGTATTCCAGTTTCATGATAACATTTTTTCTGGTAAATAGTTTTTGGTGATGCGCGATCGTACAAATGGTAAGTTTCTTTAAATTTCATCTTATTACCTTCGATAATTATACAATTCGTGAATCACAATGCTAATAAAAGAAAAAAAACGTCTACAGTTGACGAGCAAATCTAATAAGGGACCCGTGGCAATATTGGGAAAGATGTAATAGATTCGAATTTGAAGAATTCGATATTTGTTGCTATTTGCCAGAAATCCACATTTATTCGCAATTTCAAAACAGTTTTTTTTTATTTCACGGAAACTCTTCGCAATTTAAAATTCCTTCAACAAACAAGCATGGTTTATTCTGCTCGATTTTGGAAGAGATGTCGGAGGATATGGATTGGGTCCAATGTGGGAAGAGCTTTGTAGCTGAAGTTTCCATACATGAGAAACAAGACGCAAGGTTGCAAGAAGACCGGCCAAAAGATCAGAGAGTTGGTTCCGATGCAGATCCGACTGAGAAACTGTTGGAAGAGGAACAACTCGCCAAGGAGAAGTTCTTCGTAAAGTGGTAAAGTGAAGTCGGGGAAGAAGCTTCTCGTTAGGCAAAAAGAGTGGAAGCGGGTAGCCACTGAGGCAAGAACGGGAGATGCAGGAACTGGAACTCCAAGTTCGAATCTATACCATTTCGTCGAATGATATTTGGTCGAAAGGACATTACGTCGAATGGATGTTTGGTCGAAGGGACATTTAGTCGAAAATGATTGTTTAATCCACTAGAGACGCAGGACATTTGGTCGAAAGGACACTACGCCGAATGCACATTTGGTTGAATGGACATTTAGTCGAAATCAGATTTTTGAATTTCGTACATTTGGTCGAATGACGTTTGTTCAAAAGTGGATTTTAGAAATAAAAAAAAATCTTTGTTCATTTAGTCTAATGACGTTCCGTCGAATTACTATTTAGGAAAAAGAACTTTAGTCAACAACAATAAAAAATGTATGATTTAGTATGGTGTCTATAAAAGTCATATAATTATTGCTCCAATATTTTTCAAAGAATGATGGGTTCATAAAAAATTATACGAAAACGGAGTGCATATTGACTTTGGCGAATCCCTCTGACCGGCTACGATGAATCTATTCCACCTGGTGAAAAAAAATCAGTCGAATGATGTTTCGTCAATAGACATGACGTCGAATAGATTCATATGACCATTTGATTGGAATTAAATTTTCGGCTAATAATTAACGAATTATGGTTGGAATTTTATTCTGAACTAATTATTATATAAATATTGAGTGAAAGAAAGAGTTTCAATGAAAAGAATAAGAAAACCATTTCCATTCGACTAAACGTCCTTTCGACGAAATGTCATTAGTCTAAATGTTCCAAAGCCGACTACGATGAGGTATTGGCAAAATAACATTGATATCATTGGTTTTTGACCATGTGCCGAAAAATAGATTAAGGTGTATTCACCTAATATTTTGCTATTTCTGTAGGTTTTCATTTTTTCTATAATCCACCAGGGTCTCCAGAAGTTTCTGTTAGCTCAGGTGAAAAATCCTCATTGGCATCCGTATTCGTTTCTTCCGCTGCTGATTGAACTTCCTCACGTCCACTGAATTCCTCTAATCAGTTTATCAATGTATCTTGTGGATTATTTATTCAAATTTAACCAAAAATCTTTTGACGAATTATCCATTTAACTAATTACCTATTACCGACTAAACACTTTCAACATTCGACTAAATTTCCATTCGACTAAATGTCCTTTCGACTTCATGTCCTTTCGACTAAATGCGAATAAGTGTACAAATTGGAGGCCATATACGTGCACTTTGCATGCAGTCAAATGGAAGAATGCGCCTATATCGCCTCCACCTTGTACTTATTCGCTAGGATATGCGACTTTGTGTTGGCTGGGTGTCCATTCGACCAAATGTCCAATCGACTAAATATCCATTCGACTAAATGTCCATTCGACTAAATGTCCCTTCGACCAAATGTACTTTTGACTAAATGTCATTCGACTGAACGTCATTCGACGAACTATCCCAAAGCCCCAAGTTCAGCGCAAGATGGAGTAGTGGTAGCTAGAGGTAGATGCTAGATGCTCAACTCGCCGTGGAGGAGGAGTTCGTTAGAAAGCGAGAGGCAATCCGGATCCCGTTCGAGAGAACCGTCAAAAAGGTCAACGCTTTGAAGGACCAATACTGTGCTGTTGGCGGGTCGAAGAAAGAATAATCCAGTAAAGAAGTGATTGTACGGCAACACTGAAAAGAGGTGAGTTTAGTAGCGACTTCGATAACAACGTTTTCTTACTTTGACACCTGACGACACAACTCCTGTTTGCGAAATACGGAAACTATACGAAAACTGTCGCTCTCAGAGTGACCCACGCGTTCTGCAACCTTTTTGCTCGTACGTACGTCCTATGATCTTTTTGCACTCCAAAAACGATATTTTTATAGAAGGCTCGTAGACCCATGATTATATACCAATCGACTCAGTTCGACGAACTAAGCAAATGTCTGTCTGTCCGTGTGTATGTGTGTGTGTGCAGACGAAAACCGAAAAACATTAGCCAACTTTTCATATCGTAATCCTGATTCGCAACAATTCGATGGTCATTGCGTTCAAAAGTTATAATGAAAATGGTGTTTAAGCCGTACAAGGCTGGTTCATTGCGGTACACACTTAATATTTTTTACCGGGATCTCAGCAAAATGGTCAACTTTTACCGAGATTCGCACAGCCGTGCCCAAGCAAACATGTTTTTTGCCGAGATATCTGTCAAAATTGCCGAAAATCAGCAAATAGTTTGTCGAAAATCAGCTAACAAACATCATTTTTGCCGGAACATCAGTTTTTTATTTTGCTGGCGCACGGCTGTGCGGATTTTTGCCGAGCTGCAGAAATACAGGGGATGGACAAAATAATTAGGATAGGCAAATTTTGGGTAAAATTAGATGTGTTGTAACTATCTTAGTTATCATCCGATTTTGACAATTCAGGCATGCCCGAACTAGAAAATTAAAGCAGTTCGACGGTATGTCCATGGAACCGACTATGGCCACCGGATTCCGGAGATATTCCGGGTTTTTCGGAGGTAAGTTCAAAACCGTAAATTTGAGGTGGATATTAGGAGAAGTTGTGGTTAAAAGTTGAATAATATTAGTAACCACAAATGAAGTAGGGCTCTTGCTGATTGGAACCATATATTGAGATTTGGAATCGGACCAGAATCAAGTGAGATATGGCCATTTCTTTAAAATCGGTTCCGATCGATACTTATCAAAGGGGTCAGGCCACAACTTTGATAGATCGGCCACTATGATTTTATTCTAGAAGTGCTCCAATGTGTCCAGAATAAAAAACCAATTGAATAAACGGATCCTGGAGTCACTGGGATGTCCCCGGGGAACCTGTGAATGGGGACATTTAAGTTTTAGCACCAAAATCAGTCATTCGACGGCTCTTTTTTCATGGTTTTCGATCAGGAAGCGAAGTATGAATATAAAATGGTCCATTGACGGCTCTGACCACTTCCAGGATCTACGGATTGGCCCCGGGAAACCTGTTGAAGGGGACATTTTAGTTTTACCACCAAAACCGGTCGTTTGACGGCTCTTTTTTCATGGTTTTCGATCAGGAAGCGAAGTATGAATATGAAATGGTCAATTTACGGTTCTGACCGATTCCAGGATCTACGGATTGGCCCCGAGGAACCTGTGGAAGGGGACATTTTAGTTTTAGCACAAAACCAGCCATTCGACAGCTCTTCATGCATGGTTATCGATCAGGAAGCGAAGTACGAAAATAAAAAGGATCATTGACGGCTCTGACCGCTTCCAGGACCCAAGGATTGCCCCCGGGGAACCTGTGGAATGGGACATTTTAGTTTTACCACAAAACCGGTCGTTCGACGGCTCTTTTTTCATGGTTTTCGATCAGGAAGCGAAGTATGAATATAAAATGGTCCATTGACGGCTCTGACCGCTTCCAGGATCTACGGATTGGCCCCGAGGAACCTGTGGAAGGGGACATTTTAGTTTTACCACCAAAACCGGTCGTTCGACGGCTCTTTTTTCATGGTTTTCGATCAGGAAGCGAAGTATGAATATAAAATCACAGACAATCAGACGTAACTCTTCATACAAACTGTTTGAAAAATTATCGTCATTCGCTTTTCGGAAAACACTACTGCCATCTGTTATCAGAATCGCGAAAAACACAGCCGGCCATGATTATTTACCATTTGACGTTTGCTCCTAACGCATACATCTATATCAATCATCATCATCATCGTCATCAACACAGAAAACATTCAGCAGCATATACACTAATCAAATGTCAAAGCGATTGAACACTAGCGCCTCTCTTGGCACAATCGCGTAGCACAGATGTTTTTCAAATCAACCGTTGTACACGTGTACGATGTTGAAATGAGAAGTGTTACGTCTGTTTGTCTGTGATAAAATGGTCCATTGACAGCTTTGACCGCTTCCAGGACCTACTGGTTGCCCCCGAGGAACCTGTGGAAGGGGACATTTTAGTTTTACACCAAAATCAATCATTCGACAGCTCTTCTTTAATATAAGCAAAGCATTAATATAAAATTGACCATTGATGACTCTCATGCCGCTCTCAGGACCTACAGATTCCCGCCGGAAAACCAGTGGAAAGGAACATTTAAGTTGCAGCACCAAAACCTTTATCTCGACGGCTTTTTTTTCGTGATTTTTGATCAGAAAGCGAAGTATGAGTATAAATTGGACCATTAATGGATCTGACCGCTTCCAGGACTTACGGATTGCTCCCGGGGAACTGTGGAAAGGGACATTTTAGTTTTAGCACAAAAACCAATCATTGGACGGCTCTTTTTTCATGGATTTCAATCAGAATGTGGAGTATGAACAAGAAATGGACCATTGACGGCTCTGACCGTTTTCTGGACCTACGAATAGCTCACAAGGAACCTGCCTACTTCAGCCTTCGCTTCCTGATCAAAAGCCATGAAAACAGAGCCGTTGTATGACTAGTTTTGGTGCTAACACTAAAATGTCCCTTCCACAGGTTTCCTGGGCCAATCTGTAGGTCCAGAAAGCGGTCAGAGTTTCTCAATGGTCCCTTTTATATTGATTTCTCGATTCCTAATCGAAACCACTAGAAAAGAGACGTCGAATGACTGGTTATGATGCTTAAAATAAAAAGTCCCCTTACACAGATTCTCCAGGAGCAATCCATGGGTCTTGGAAGCGGTTAGAGCTTTCAATGAACCATTTTATATTCATACTTCGCTTCCTGATCAAAAATCGAATGACTGGTTTTAGTCCTAAAACTAAAATGTCCTCATTCACAGAATCCTCTAAGGCAATCAGTAGGTCCTGGAAGCGTTCAAAGCCGTCAATGGTCATTTAATTAATTTTGATTTAATTCATATTTCGCTTCATGGTCGAAATCCATGAAAAAAGAGCCTTCGAATGACTGGGTTTGATGCTTAAGCTAAAATGTCCCCTTTAACAGGTTCCCCGGGGTCCAATCCGTAGGTCCTGGAAGAGGTCAGAGTCGACAATGGACCATTTTATATTCATACTTTGCTTTCTGATCGAAAACCATGAAAAAAGAGCCGTCGAATGACTGGTTTTGGTGCTAAAAATTAAATGTCCTCTTCAACAGGTTCCTCGGAGGCAACCAGTAGGTCCTGGAAGCAATCAGAGCCGTCAATGGACCACTTTATATTCATACTTTGCTTCCTGATCGAAAACCATGAAAAAAGAGCCTTCGAATGACTGGTTTTGGTGCTAAAACTAAAATGTCCCCTTCCACAGGTTCCCCGGGGCCAATCCGTAGATCCTGGAAGCGGTCAGAGCCATCAATGGACCATTTCATATTCATACTTCGCTTTCTGATCGAAAACCATGAAAAAAGAGCCGTCGAATGACTGATTTTGGTGCTAAAACTTAAATGTCCCCATTCACAGGTTCCCCGGGGACATCCCAGCGACTCCAGGATCCGTTTATTCAATTGGTTTTTTATTCTGGACACATTGGAGCACTTCTAGAATAAAATCATAGTGGCCGATCTATCAAAAAGCGAGATTCAAATGAAGTTGTGGCCTGACCCCTTTGATAAGTATCGATCGGAACCGATTTCAAAGAAATGGCCATATCTCACTTGATTCTGGTCCGATTCCAAATCTCAATATATGGTTCCAATCAGCTAGAGCCCTACTTCATTTGTGGTTACTAATATTATTCAATTTTTAACCACAACTTCTCCTAATATCCACCTCAAATTTACGGTTTTGAACTTACCTTCGAAAAACCCGGAATATCTCCGGAATCCGGTGGCCATAGTCGGTTCCATGGACATACCGTCAAACTGCTTTAATTTTCTAGTTCGGGCATGCCTGAATTGTCGCAATCGGATGATAACTAAGGTAGTTACAACACATCTAATTTTACCTAAAATTTGCCTATCCTAATTATTTTGTCCATTCCCTGTACATCCACATAGTTGATACGCCGTAAGATAGGCAATTATTTTTGGTATCGCACTAAGTCGCAATCAAATTATTGCATAGAGAAAGACATTAACACCGCTAGGTGGATTCATCTGTTTTTTTCTTTTGTTTGACTTCGATCTGAATAGTTTTTGGCGGAAATCCTTCGCTTTAAAAAGTTTCCTTTTTTGGTCGGATTTGTGGAACGATGTTATGCGCTAAGCTTGGGTACCTTATGTGGCTGCTGCGAGTTAGCGTTAGTTATAACAGCGCATTACAACCTTCGTATTCCTGGATATCCGAACAGTCATAGTTGACCAGCCGGCCAAAGTTTGTCATGACAAGTGAAGAACTGAAGTCATTCAAAAATTTAAGAAAATAAAGAGAAAAAAACCGAAAAACGTCTGTGACACAGCTGCGAAAGTTGATGTAGGACTTAAGATAATAAAAATCAACGATAACAGTCCAAATATTATTATTACAACTTTCTTGACCAATTGAGGAAAAAAAATACATCAAAAAAGTTATCAATCGATTTTTTTTATCGAATGTTGATTTTTGTTGTCATTGATAGAAAATATATGCCTCGCTTCGTTTCGCTTGGGCCGGTCCGATGCATTCGGTTGAATGACTTGCGCTGCTTCTTTCATACACAAAAAAAACTTGCGGTGGACCAGAAAGCCCGACTAACATCATTCTGATGTCCGTGTTAGAAATGCACGAACGGGATTGCTTACAGCTAACATTTTTACTGGCTTTGGCAAGAATGGAAGTTTTCAATCGTTTATCGTTAGTAATCTTGAGTATCAATGAAATAGGCAAATTTCTGGAGTATCCGAGTCGATTGATATATACATATTCAAAATCCATCAAAAGATAAAGACAAACATTTAAATGACACCCAGAATAGTAACAAATGACGTAAGTCCTACGTCAAAACGATTCCCTCTTGCATCGAGCGACAGGAACTATCCAGCTGAAAAGGGTCAAGTCAGATTACTCGATTACATTTAGAACGATACCTAGTACGATGACTCCAAGAGAGCCCAGCTCAAAATTTCTGCTTGGTTCTTGTAGTAATGTAAGATTTTTTGCATTGCAATAAATTGTTTTAGTAGTACTAGTTACGATTTTCTACGGCACAACTCAATTTTACTCTGTATAACAGGACTCCATGCAGATTTTATTTAACCTTAAGCTAGCAGAACCAAAAAGGTTCAAGTATAATCTATTCGCATTTACTGCGTTGTTTGAGCAAATTGCATTATATTTTTATTGTATACTAGTTGACCCGGCAGACGTTGTCCTGCATAGTAGGCGAGAATGTGCATTCCGAACTGCCCATGCAAAGTTTGCATAGGAATCACAATTTTAGTTTTTCACGATTTGCTCAACTTTACTCATAATGTTCGCATTAGGAAATATCATCTAAACCCGTCGGAAACTATAACGAATGTTTCTGCTGAAGAAATGAAAAAAATCCATCCAGCCGTTTTGGAGTTATGCGGATACGAACACAGACCATTTCATTTTTATATATAAGATTAATAAAGTTGAGCATTTATTTTGGGCCAACCTTTTAAAGTCATAATCTTTGGCCTTAAACATTCTCTGACAAATATGTGCATTTTATTCGATAAAAATATTTTGAAAAACCTTTTTAGAGTAGTAGGTTAGAATTTAAATTAATGATCATAAAATAATGAAATTCGTATTAATCCTAAAACTAATCCCACACAAATGTAGTTACAACTTCACCTCAATTCACGGTGAACAGGAAATTAAGCTTTTTGAGCGCATAAATACCTTCGCTTCCGAAGAGCGTGCTTGCTTAGTACAAAAGTGGCACCAGTCCAGTGGTGCATTGTTTAATAGCCTGCTCTCCCCTATCATGTGTATGGCAACCAATACAAGGCATTCGGTGCAACCTGTGCCACAGAAGAGAGAGGCCATCACAACAAACTGCCACCGTTGTTGCTCGTATACGTACGTTGGCGTTGGTTCATTGCCAATGTTGCGCTTTCTTTCGCCAACTTCTTGGCAACATAACAGTCAGTTGGCAAGCCTTCTTCCACAACCCCAAACCGAACCAGTTGCATTCCCAGCGGTGGTGGCCAACCACCGACCACCGCCGATCTGATCTATAAAGAATCTAGCGCGCGCGGTCTAGCAGCACAGCTGGGCTGGGCTCGCCATTAGATGAATTGAGCTGCCGACGACGACGACGAGCGGAGGAAAATAGCGAAAATCGCCAGGGCTCTCGGTACCGCGGCGGATGGGGGAAATAATTGAAACCTGTTATGCTCAGAAAGGTCAGTCACCGTTGTTCGTAATTGGCCTAGAGCCTAGCGCAGTGGTTGTTGTGGATTTATGGAACAGATCAGATACCGCAGAAATCACATCGGAGCGATAATTGAGGTAATTGATGACAATACTCGGTCGGTTTCTGGCACCAATCCGGACAAAATTGCATTTTGATTTACTTTACTTGTTCAGTTCGTTATAGATCAAAAGAAACGGAAAATTGAAATGTGTCCTGGAACGATGTCTTCTATCTTTATTCATAGATCGTGATTAAACGCATGGTTAAAAGTGATTTGAATTGTGAATTTCAAAAGCTTCAAATATTGGTTTTATTTTGTAGTTGCACTGTGACAACATTTGTGGCAACGATTTTCGTTGAAATTTTTAATTTTTTTTTCTAATAAATTATTTGTGTGTTGAATATATTTTGAGACACTGAGCATTTACGATTATTGACATTTGTATTAAGGAATACAATGAATGGATTATGATCGTAAACAACTTTAAAAAAAATCTACCGGTTTATTGGTACATGGTGAATTGTAGCCACAAATAGTATTAACAATCCTCCATGAAAATTACCTCACAGAACCTAAAAAATGCACCGATTGCACAAAAGAGCTGCAGGCCCCGGTTTGAATTACGTATGCCAGGCTGGTCGGTACGCTCAATGATACGATTGGTATGCAGAAATCGTGGACGCAAAACGAACGTTGGTCGAGAAGTGGCGGGAAACCGCGAGCCGCGCACCGCAACCATAATGCCTAATGGATAAACCGACAACAAAACCGACAATCCGTTGGCCAGTCAGTGTGCGTAAAATTGAATTTGTTAAATAGTTTGTTTTGCGTTCTGTTTCACTAATTCCATAATCATTTTTTCGTGTATATTTGAACACGCCCGGTACGGGTATTAGATTACACCATCGCGCATGGTTCGTGTGTTTCTCTTGGCTGATCGGCCGGCCACTTCACTACGACATGGGTGTGCGCAGGAGCAGAAGGCAGATTCTGACAAACGATTTTTGGAATCATAGCTGGAGAATGGAATACATATTTGATGTTATAATTAAAACTGTGTTTAAAACAAGCACATTTAGAATAGAATATTATAATAACAATTTACTATGCCATTGCATGAACAATGTTAGAAATAGTATTTTTCAAAAGTATCAATTTAGACTTCGAAAAATAAACGAGTTAATATTTTATTATTTTCAGTTGAAAAAAATCAACAAAGCAGCGCTAAACAGGGGTGCAAATATTCGCATCATGAGTACGAAAGATACACTGAAATACCAAATGTTCGGCCGACCATGTCCATATTATCCACGAAACAAATACATTGACTGGATCTGTTGAAAATCGTACTCCCGCTGTTATACCCAGCTCTACGCATGACACCTTCTAGCGCAGTATTAAACAACAGGCACGGAAGTCTATCACCTTGTTGTAGTCCCCGGCGGGATTCGCACGAATTGGAGTGTTCACCCGAAATCTTCACACAATTTTGCACACCATCCAACGTTGCTATAATCAGTCTCGTAAGGTTCCCGGGAAATCCGTTCTCTTCCTTGATTTTCCATAGCTCTACGCGGTTTTTATTATCGTATTTCGCATTCAAATCGACAAACAGATGATGCATTTGAAGGATTTGCCGTACAGAAAAGATCTGGTCCGCTGTCGAGCGGCCGTAAATGAAGTCGGCTTGATAACGACATATGAACCCTTCCTTCCACTCCTCCGCAAGCTGTTCTGTTCCCAAAATCTGACTATCAGCTTGAACAGACAATTGGCCAGCTTATCCGGGCCCATCTCAATGAGTTTGTTCTTGAGCTGTTGGATGCCATACTTAACTTTTCTCAATGATGGGGCTGGGTGATTTCGATCGTCCACTTTAACTTCAGATCTACTGCTACTGAAAAGCTTATTTAACCATAAGTATTACATCTCCTGCAAGGTCAACATACATCAGAAGATAGTCTTGTAATATTCTAGATAACAACTGTATTTTATTACAGAATCAACGATCTTAAGCTTTCAAAGCAGCGTTTCGTGTCATTCAATGTCTCAAAATATATTGAAACCTGTTCATCACATCTATTGGAAGGTAAAATACAACTAGATTGTTCTGGGGTAGTCTGAGTAATCCAAGCTGTTCTGAGCTCGTGACTTGTGATCAACAGTTGACAGTAGCTTTTTTTCTTACACAGAATTTTGATACGAGACCAACCACACCCATTACATCTCCTGGAAGTATAACATACATCGTCAGATAGTTTCTGGGTCTCTAGGACTATGGGTCATCCAAATTATCCTTGAGGTGAAATCAACTGTTGTTGAAGTGGTTTTTTCATCGTATTCAATTATATCCATTGCGTCTCATGGAAGTCTACAGACAACATAAGATAGTTTTGGATACTCTGGCTCAACCAAACTATACTTTTATTCGGAACTACAAATCTATAGTTGCTAAGAAATATTTTCTTAAAGCTGCTATACTGCCGTCATACGCATAACTGTCCCATGTACATAGGAAATCGCAGCAAACATGGAACAGATATGCATATGACGGCAGTATATGCATGTGATTATTACAGTTGAATACAAGATTGGAGTGACGAAAAATGCTAGTGTCGTGTCTGTAGATCACAAGTTCTGGACTTAAGGACGGTTTGGATGACCCATCTTACCATGTCTTTTGGTGTTCTGGAATATGTTATGAACATGGTGGAACACATATCCAAGCTTTTAGTGACGAACAAAACTAGTGTCGTGGCTGTAGATCGCAAGTTCTGAACTCAAGGACGGTTTGGATGATCCAGGATATCCCAAAACCATCTGACCATGTCATTGATCTTCAGGAATATGTTATGGATATGGTCTAATATATATCCAAGCCTAGTGTGACGAAAAAACTACCATGGTAATCTTAGATCTCAAGTCAAGGACAGTTTGGATGATATCACATAAAAAAAAAGTTCAACTTTATTATTCACGAAAACAAATGGAATATATCAAATTTATTGGGTAATACTGCTTAGAAAAATTTTGGGCCTGAAAGGGTTAAGGCTGCTAAAAAACCGAGTCAAAGTGATACTTCAGCTTATTGCGTTTATCAGTTGAAGAAGTTCAAGAATCTAGCGTAATGTAAATAAATATGCTTGATACACTTTTTTAAAAAAGCTGTGATAAATATCTCTCTACAAAAAGATGATTTGCATGATGAGCCAACGTTACATCCAGGGCTAACATTTCCTCCCGTTACCCTATGTGATATCAGAATTATTATTTTTATGGAATCAATCGATTTTTAATCTTATTTGAGGGTAAATAGCTTTTTAATGTAGTTGGATTTTTTTAAAGAATTGGTAATCAATTAAAATTTGTACTCCAAGAAGATGTAACACTTTCTGTCGTGTATATATTTCTGTTGCATAAATTGATTTAAGTCTGAGTAAAACTAGAGTTTAGAGTGTAATGTTTACATGTGCATTTTAAAATTTTGTCACAACCTGCCAAGTGGTAATCGAGATGGTTTCCAAACCAAACAAAAATGGGCGCATTCGTAAAAATGTCATGCCAGTCCAGGTAGATCGCGGAGCAACTGGGAATTAACAGCTTGACCATGGTCCGAGGGTAAAATCATTCAAGGATACCAAAACGGCTCAGCGGCTAGCTGGCAGCGAAAAAAAAAGAAAACGATCGATCCCGTGAAGGCTCGGGACGTTACCAAATAGGGGAAAAATTCCGTCTTCCGTCTTCCAGCAGACGATGAAACGGGCGGACTTCATGGCTTCAACGTAAGTAAGGTGCCCTACCGAACCGATAATATAATACGGTGACTAAAATCCGCGCCAGGAAGCTGTACAGCGAGTGGTTGGTACAGCCGAAATGCATCGTAATGGACGAGGAGACGCACCAGACGAAGGCCAACAGATCCCCGCCCTGGCGTTTCTTCGTTGGTTAATCCCGCCTGGATGTTTTGGCAGAAGAAGGTTGATAAATTTGCCAAAAAGTACATACTTGGCGTGTCAGGCGGAAAACTCAGCTCGCCGTACAGAACGACCGAAGATATGAAGAAATATGCCTCCAGTAGCATCTGCCGCCGACGGTGACACTTTGTTTTGGCAGGATCTTGTGTCGTGGCGAAGGAGGCAAATCCGTCAAACTCGCCAGAACTGAGCGTTCGCTAAATCCACCAAACTCGCCAGATTCTGAGCGATTAACAAGGGCAAGCTCCGAAAAGCAGAGTAGGTCTTCGAAAACGACAGATCACCCACTCTTTCGGAAGAAAGTGTATAAGATACATGGCACAAGTGTTGCACAGGATTTGATGGGTAGTGTTAAGTTAGCCTTTACAAAGAGATTGCATAAATAAAATATACGAACCGGAATTATTTTTAAGTGATCATTTGTGCCAGTTTCCTATTTTTTCGATAGTAATACCCTTCTGGCTCAAATCCTGAACATGACACATTTTCCGAACACTGGCGTTTTAGCGCCCTAAAACTAAAACTTTCATTGCTTTCCGCTCTGATGATAAAGATAACAAGCTAATTCAAGCTCCTGTGGAGAGAATTACACGAATAAAGTGAAAATGACCGTTTAACAAGTTCGGAATTTGGGTCAAAACGGTACTGCCGATACTTTCATATCAGTCCCATTTTTCGCATGAACCGATAAGAGAAAAGAGCCGATGAAATTCCAAATCACTAAAAACTAAACAAAAAATTCGAACATTATGCGATCTTGTTGAAATTTTGCCGTGAAACGAATTTGGTCAATGTTCAGAATATTGGTCATGTTCGGAATTCAATTCAATTCAACCTTTAAAAACAAAATTGATTATTTAGTTCGTTTCAAGCAAGACGCCATCCCATCTATATGGAATCGCACTTTCCATAACCTTTATAAAGAATCAGAGAAGCTTTCCTCTTTTTTCTGAATCGCTATGTCATTTGCGATCGTTACCATAGCATAAACTGTAGAGCGACATACCAACTGAGAGAATTCAGTTTTTGATCGTCATAGGTAAAAATTAAATTAAATTAGACCCGTAATGCTGGGTAGACACCTTTACGTGGTGTGTTACGGGGTAAGATCTACCACGGTTACATTGCCAGCTACAGGCAAATCCTGACCCAACAAATACCTTCCTCATTATCCAACTCCGTGGTACTTATGAGGGTGTCGCTAAGTCGGTGGCCTCTCGTTAAGTAAGTACTACATCAACACTTCCTTCCTCTCCCTAGTTACGGTGAAGATGGGCGTGGCCAGGAGTAGTAATCCTCATGCTTTTGTTATTTTTGTTTAAGACTGGAATCAAGGACCACTCCTCTTCTTGATTTCTGATAGCATTCTAGATAAGGATCTCAAAAGTAAAACATGAGTATCACTAGTGTCCAATCTACGAATTACACCGTAACAATGCTAATGCTAATGCTAATGCATAGGTAAAAATTAAATTAAATTAGATCAGTGTTAATAGAATCATCCTCAAATCTCAATCATGGAAGTCTCACGCGCGAGACAACTCGCTCATTCGCCGAAAAATGATTTCACTCCAAAAGGCGTCAAAACTTAATCGAAGCGTACTTTTTTGTTTACGCAGAAAAGTGCAAAACAGTCGTTTTTTAATTCAAAATGAACAAATACGATGGAATAAAAAGCAGCTGCTTGAATTATTGAAAATATATTTATTTTTTAGCAGAACGTGCTGTGGGGCCTCCTTAGCCTTGCGGTAAGATGCACGGTTACATAAAAGACCATGCTGAGGGTGCCTGAATTTGATTCCCGGTTCTCGACTTTTCTGGGCATAAAAGTATCATCGTGTTAGTCTCATAATATACAAATGCAAAAATGGTAACTTGGCTTCGAAACCTCACGATTGACAACTTTGAAACAGCTTAATAAAAACTAAGCTTGGGAGGCGGCAATGTTATGCCAATGCAGAAGAAGAAGATGACGTGCTCAGGCTAGCTGTTTTGCGTTCGCAATGTCAATTGCTGAGTTGATTGCGACGCCACACACTGGATCAATATTTGTGCGATCGCATTGGGGTTTTCCACAACTTACATGTATTTTAAAGATTTTTCAACTTTTTTCGTCAAATTTACGACATTTTCGTACGTTTAAACATTGCGATTCCAATTCGATCGACCAGATGAAAAAAAATCTAGCAAATCTGATAATCCTCTCGCGAGTTATTTTCTATTTTTTATTCAAAAATAAGTTCATCGCCTTCGTGAGTTAAATCGTGACAACACATTTTTTATTTATATCGATGTAAAAGGGTATGCTACGAATTAACTTTGTGTACAGTTCATCCCATTTTCAATCATTTCATGGAAGCTAGAGAGGCCACATTTTATTGGCTATGATTTTGCATAATCCAGGTAAGACTTGTATGGTAATTATCAAATACAGGTAGCGATTTAATGATCTTCTATTTTCAGTAAAACAAATAAAGACAAATGGGAGGCGTTATCATGAACAAAGCGTCTCATGCGGAATTACCCACATCAACAGGAGTGATACTATTTTTATACTATTCTGTGCACTCTTTGGCGTACACATTCTTTTAAGTGTTGTATATGATAATGTAGGTTGTATTTTTATTATGATATGGAAATGCTAATATCATCTTCCAAACTCGGACGTACATGTTCATGATAGCATTAGAGGCGAAAGTATAGAATTGATAGTTCCGTTAGGATACGGCAGGCATGAAGAATGTTTTTATAGAAGTCGATTTGAAAGCGAGCGGAGGGCAATATTTGTGATGGCACATATCACACGACCTTCCTTCTGCCAATATGTGCCATCACAAATATTGCCCTCCGCTCGCTTTCAAATCGACTTCTATAAAAACATTCTTCATGCCTGCCGTATCCTAACGGAACTATCAATTCTATACTTTCGCCTCTAATGCTATCATGAACATGTACGTCCGAGTTTGGAAGATGATATTAGCATTTCCATATCATTGTAAATCGTTTAACTTCACGTAGAAGTAACACACACGAAATCATTAATTTAGTGTATTTTTATTGTTGGAAATTCATGTTAGAGTATATAGTTTGAAAAAAAAATTGGAAGTCGACTTATGTCCCCACGAAAGATGTGAATCATGATATTCAGCGGTCCTCATTCATATTATAATACCCAAGGCTTTTTATTATACAAGCCAACTAATTTGTTACTAATAAGGTGCCTTATGTAAAATCTAAGTATTATAAGGATAAAGAAAATTAAATTTTATGAATCGATTTTCCTGTTTGAACATATTAAAAAATCGGTTAAGGCTAATACGTTGACCAACGTTTTTTTTATAAATTGTGCACACACCTACACACGAACAAACAAACATTTGCGCAGTTCGACGGGTTTTTGTTTTGATATACAACACTATAGATCTACGAGCATTCTTTAAAACATTAGTTTGTGGAGTTATAGTCTTTCGGTGCAATTTCGTTGTACGAGAAAGGCAAACATTCGAAAAATAAACATTTCAATAAATGTATGCCCCTGAACGCTGCGTATGCCTATGCAGTCGAGTATTGAGCACTTTTCTAACCCAGACCGGACTGAGGCAGTCGCGATTCGATTCACCCGACCGATAGCCTGCCTTAATTTCCTCGTGCTGGAACGGCTACCTACCGAAGCCACCTACACTCTATCTAGCGTCGATGGTGTCGGTTCCCTGAAAGCTTGCATTTATGAAAATAATTCATAATTATGCATCCGAAACACGACGAACAAGCGAACACCAGATACATTCGAGTCCATTGCATTGCACACTCAACAACATCCATTCGTTGCATTCCACAAACGCGCCATTAGGCTCCGCGCTTCTTCGTTACACCACCAACAGTAGTCACAACATGCTGCCCAACGGTTTTACGACGCTAGAAGGTAACTCTTGCTCCAGCGAACAACAATCAGTGAAACACTATCCCGTTGTTGACACTGGTTTCGCTGGACATCTGATCATACATCATTCTTCTCCTTCCCCGGTAAATGCAGTGGCGCGATGTTGATTTACACCAAGATCAAAACAGAAGACCACGAGTGCGCGTTCGCGATGTTTGCATTTCGTGATCGGCAGAAACGTAACCCGAAACTAATTATCACATGAGGGAACAATGCAATCACCACTTACTCGGAGTCAACGAAAGCATTTGCAACGCTGATACGGACTCTGAAGGGAAATATCACACACGTATAGGAAAACATAAATTAACCGACGTAACCGAGGCGGCGAGCACTTTCGTGAAGAAATTCAACCGTTCACTTTCATTCTTCTTCCAAGACTGACGGTGGGCTGGCAGGTTCGGCCGGAAAAAAGTACCTGCCTCAGCCAACAGCTTAACAAGCGGAGGAAGACGACGTACACCGGAGGCACCACTCTGCCGATCGACCGGCCGACTGAGAAGAAACCTTAAACCATCCATCCATCCATCGCATTGCGCAGTGTCCGGAGGTGGGACAAAACTTCGAACATTGATTTCATTGGGTCTACTAGTCTTTGAAGGGTAATTTTAACGGATGTTTGTTCTACCAGAACAGTCTGAAAGAATGTTAGAAATCGACCACAGCCTGGATTGAAATTTCAGGAAGGAATATATTTCAAAATCATGTACATTGTTGATACATATAACAATCAGTGATATGTGTTGACAAAGATAATTAAATTCAGATTGTTTCTCAGGATATTGTGGCATCAGAGAATCAAAGATGTAATGAACAACAATGATAAGGTGAACCTTTAGAAGGTCGCAGGATTCGGTAAGGGGTCGTACACTAATTACGTAAGTACTTATGGGGTGGAGGGGGGTCTGCCATTTTCTTACGATCCATATAAGTAAAAAATGATTTGTCTGGGAAAAATCGTATAGGGGGGGGGGGGGGGTTCGAAAAACCGGCCCCTGAGATACCTAGAATATTGTGGAGACCATTTAAATTTCAAACCAGATGAAAAAAAATAGTTTTGAATCTTCTGATAAGTTTTGTAATATTTCATACCCCTGACGATTTTCAAACAATTTAAATTTCACATTTAATAGCCACTCTAAAGATTCACAACATTTTTGATTATTTAAATAAAACGTCTTCTGCATTGAAGCCGTACACTTATTATGTAAAGGATTTTTCTGGGTTTTTCAACTCCCCTTCTCCAATATAATTTTTTTCCTACAAATGATTTTTTATTTATATGGTGCGTAAGGAAATGGCAGGTCCCACTCTATAAGTTTTTACGTAATAAGTATACGGCCCCAATATGTAATGATTAGCATGAGGGCATATGCGTACTTTTCAAAATATTTGAGGACTGCTCTATAAAGACCCAACTGCGCTTCGTTGCGGTTATTTTTTTAGCTGTTTGCGTTCCAAAGCACAAGCAAAGTAGTGACGAACGATGAAGGTGTGTGTTGGAATAAATAGATATGAGGAACGAATCGCCATAAAAAGAATAAGGTAGGAAACTTTACACACAGAGATGCACGGTGTAAGGATACCGAATGAAGATGATCCAGAAGTTGAGTGGAAGCCTCTGTGGGCATTTGGAGGGGTGGAATGTTCTTCTGTGCTTGCGATACAGGTTCGTCATGCACATGTCGAACTAGATTCTATAATGAACAATTGAGCCACAAAGACGGTTGAGAAGCCACCAAAAGGTAAGAGACAATGCGACGTTAGTCGCTTTTGACTTTATTAGAGTGGTCGGTAAATTATTGAAATAAAAAAGTTCTAATTGACTCTGCAAGTATTTGTTCGTTTTTATTGCTGTTCTATTTATTTAGGTTCTGCATTTTTTAAAGTTTTCTTCAACCAGGAAGTACGAAATTTTACTGATGTTCCTTCGAATGCATGGATGATTGATCAGAAATCTAATAAATGTCTTATTGAAATCATTGGATGTTCAATCAAAAACCCTCTACATATACCGACCCAGGTATGTACGAGCAATAATTGAAATCAACTTTTAAATGATGTTGGAGGAAGCATACATTAGACTGAAGTAGGAAGCTAAGCCGATTGGATTGGACATCAATCCTCCAACGTGCCTAAAACGAAGCACATGGTAGAAATAGACTGGGAGAATACATTTTGAGCCACCAACTAAGAGTTTGCATCGGTGGTGACGAAATCCAGGTGGTTGATGAGTTTGTGTAATCAATCAGGCCGCCGAAATACATACTTGACTCCTCTAGGTTAAGACACTTCAACCTGATAGAGTTGATTTGCGACATACCTTGCGATTGACTCGAAGATTTTCGAAAGAATTATCGTTCGAAATTACAATGGCCGGATTTGTGCACATGTGCTCATTTTGATGTAGCTCTGAAATGCTTCAGTCTTTTTTGCTGTTAGTCTAGTAGAACAGGAATGTTCATATCTTTAAACAATTGTGTTTCTGAACATGTTCCAATCAGAAGAACTTCCTAATGTATACTAAAGAGGCTGAATTAATAACAAAGAGACGCAGTGTCAAAATTGGAACAGCACGCTTGCTGCCAAATCAGTTGTTCCAATCGAGCACAAGGTTATTAAGGGTAGGAGTATTGCGCCACTTGTATAATGCAGGCACTTTAATGTATACGAATAAGGTCACAAGCTATGAAAATCCAATAAGACATATTTAGCGTAAATGTCGATATTGATCCCTTAGAGAAAGTGCTTACGAATAATGGCTTGTATCTATCTAAGGGCAAGTTTGAAACGAACGGAAATCACACTCTATACCATGGATGAAAGTCTTATATATGAAATAGTAACTTCAAATGAGCATCAGTTGTTGATTTTAATTAAAAAAATTAATTTAATTTAAATTAAAAAAGTTTGGACAGTTTTCACCAGATCGTAAAACATCATCATAAGTAGGGTCGAAATTTGTGCAAACTTTCTTAAGAATAAACAGTGTTGCAGAAAATTGCGATTTTCTTAGAAATTCTTGAGTTGGCGCTTCTACATTATATATGAGATGAAAGCTCTTTAGTTCCTTAATTGCCTTACGGGTTTAGTTTTTTATCCTAGATCTGTTGGTGAAAAATATTCCCTTTGGAAAAACGACCATTTTTTATCGAAAAAGTCATTTTTCTCCTAAAGTAAACAACTTTATAACCCTATTAACCACTTGGTATAAAGAACTAATTGAGTAGAAAAAGCGTGCAAAATTTAAACAAAATCGGTCACTCATTGCCAAAGTTATTGCATTTTTTTGGTTTTGGCGATTTTTGAACAATAATTTTTGAAGGGCCGTTTTACCCCACTTCCCCTCAATGAAAAAATCTGAAAATTTGCAAAATGTCTTCTCATACATATATGAACAAACCCTGAAAATTTCATCCAAATCGGAGAACATCGTTGCAACCTCCCTTGGAAAGGGGGTCGCGCTTCTCGCGAACTGGCTCTTAATGTCTCAAATTGCTGAGAAGCCTTCCAAATGTACACATTTTGGACACTCCCAATTTAATCAAATTTTCATGTTCTGTTGGTCGAATGATCCAATGCATCGTCTTATCTTCCCATTGTCATCCATCAATAAGATTACTGTGTTTTATTAATTCATAATTTCGGCATGAACTTATTGTGTACACATCGTATACATTTCAGATTAAAACGAAGCACGAAGAGGGACGCATTGTAACGCTTATCTTCTTGAACACACTGATCCCATGAACATTTCATTTGAATATCGGTTTTTTAAAAGGAAACTAGTCAAACAAATGCAGAACAAATTTATTTTTTGAAGTCAGCGACGGAATTAGGAGCGGCATTGATTTTAGTTTAAAAATCGAGAAAATGTTACCAGGGGTCCAACTCAATTTGGTTACCCTACTTGGACTTTACATTTTGCAACAACAATTTTGATGTTTGACTGCTGAGCAAATGACCCCAGATGTGATAATTCAACGCGCTTTTTTTTATATAATTCAAAATCAAAATTTAGAAATATGTAGGAAATATGTAAATGAAATTAAAATTGAATTGTTTTCCTAAATTCCCCGCCTATTTACGCCAATTCCGGTAGGTGGATTATTCTGGGTACAAAGTTGTACCGAAAGGCATATAGCCTAGATTGCTCAAATAAAAACTTTTGATAGAAGGCTCATAGTGTTATATACTGATCGACTTAGCTCGACGAATTGAGGTGATGTCTGTGTGTGTACACACACACACACACACACACACACACAAATTGTGTACAAATTTCGTAGACACCCTTTTTAAAAATTAGCATTATCCGATATACTCGCAACAAGTTGCTTTCGACGTAGAATGCGGTCTCCTTGTTTGTTATTAAAAATTAGCCCGATTAGACATTGCATTTAGACCTGTGCGCCGGTCATATAATTGGCGGCGGCGGCGTAGTGGTCACTTTTGCCCCGGCGGCGGCGCGCCGTTGGCTTTTATCAGCGGCGGCGGCGGCGTGAACCGGCGTGAATGAAAATTCAATGGCAAAAAAATCAATTTTAACGCGGATTTTTTAATTCACCTGGTTTTGATTCACACCGTACGGATCGCCCGTATAAAAATCGACTTCAGAGGATTAAAATTGAAATACACAGGATTTTGTTTTTACACGATTTTTTCTCGCTCGTATTTTTGATCGTGTGACTTCAATTTGCCACCAAACTCTTCGCAACATGTTTCAAAAAATCCTGAATAAATCAAAGAAAAATCACATGATAATTAATATACGTTAAACATTCAGGATGAGTGAAAAATTGATAAAATGTAAATCGTGTAAAAACAGAATCCAGTGTATTCTATCTTTGTCGATCATCAATAGTAAATTTTCACAGTAAATTACCAGCAACACTAATAAGTACCTGATCTCAAAATGTTATTTAAATTAAAACTATTTTATTATTCTCTGATTTTGATTTATAAAAAATTAAATAACGAATCCTGCTTCATTTTCGTAACCCTTGAGCAGTATTGAGAATTAGACTTCGATGTCTGTAATTTGTTAATATTTTTTCCAAAAGTTTTCCCTATTTAGGATTTTGATAAACTCCAGTAGATTTACTTCTCAATATATCTAAATTTCAGAAAAATTCTAACTACTATTCTTTGAGTTACATATACAATTGGGCAATGTATGAGCGGCTGCATATCTACACAGCAAATAAGAATTAAATTTACTCGACATGTAAATAAGAAATAATGTAATAATAAATTGATTGAATTAGGAATTTGATTGAATATTAAGTTGTAATTGCTGTAATAATAAATTAATTTAAACCTGAATTCGATTGAAAATTAAGTGTATTTTAATGCACATAAGAGCACCGAAAAAGACATAATTTTACATTACATTCCACATGTTTTTACAGTACACAGTATTTTTCAACCGCTACTTTAACAATAAACGGATATACTTCGAATTTTCAATCAATATTGATTTAATTTTCAATCGTCATGTAAAAGTACAGCAACATGAGAAAAAATAAATAGCGGATGCTACAAGTGCACTTCAGTTTTTTTTATCACTCAGTGAGGAATGGTACGTTTTATTTGTTCAGACATAATCAAATGAAACTTTTACACAGCTAGTTTGGAAGATGAGGAAAATATATACGCGAGTTAACAATTTCCAAGTGTTCCAAGTGTTTTAGATGTGCAATTATTGTGTGGGAATTGAATCGAACACGGTGCAAATTTTTCGAGTCGTATAAAAGGCATCTTCGTTAGAGATACTTCAATTTGAAGTCTTGCGATTCGTTGGAATGCGTTGAACCAAAATATTAAATGGATGGTTAAACATACACACTTACATTCCGAACAGTCAGTATTCTGCATATTCTGCGTTGTCGAAGTTTGCATTAATGGCAGACTGATTCTACTGGTATTATTGAGACATGTATCGTATAACTGAATAAATAAATAATTAAATTTTATGAAACTCGCCATTTTATTTAAACAATACTATCACAAATATTTTAAGTTACCCATCAATTGAATTGAAATTTAATTGCGTTCACATATGTTTGGAATTCTATTTTCTCGTCCAGGAATATTCTCAAAAGGACTGAACACAACATTGGGTTTTACAATTGTCGCCTAGATCGTTCATCCTTTAAAAATACCTTTATCGATTCCTCTGGAAATTCCTTTAAGAATTCTTTATTGAAGTATTTTACATTCAATCTTTTAGAAGTTCCTTTAGGAATTATTTTAGAAAATCCATTCAGGTTCTCTTTTGGGAATCCCTTCAAAAGTTTATTTGGAAATTCCTGCAACCCAACACAAATTTCTTTAAAAACGCCTCCAAAAATTCATTTGGGAATTCCTCTAGATTTTTTTTCTTAAATAATAAAAAAAAATACCGCCAGGAACTAATTCGGATATTCTCCCAGGGACTTCTTTAAAAGATTATTCGTAAAACCTCCGAGATTTTCTTCGGAGATTTCTCCAGATTTTTTTCCGGTAGAGCTTCCAGGAAATCTTTTGAAATTTATTGAAAATGAAGTTGTTTGCGATAAACGGAACTATCAATTCTATAAATTATTCTCTAACGCCGATACAAATATGAAAAAAATTATGTCTCTCCCCCTCGGATTTTTTTTGCCCTAAATTATTAATTTGAGGGGGCAACCAAAAAAACGGTATATTTTGGTGATTTTCAAAGCATTTTTTAACGAATCCGAGAAATTTATGTTTTAGTTTTTGCATTTCAATATTCAATATTTATTTTTTATTATCAGCCAAACAAACCCCCCCCCCTTATCTTTTTGAGACCATTTTATATTTGTAACAATGTACGACAATGTACGCCGAAGTAATATTTTGAGTTTTATGATTTACTACAAGAGTATTTGAATTCTTCAACAATAAAACTCTAGTCAAGGCATTTTTCCTCATCGCTTACACCAAAACCTCTTGGAGAGTAATATCTGCCTAGTTGGCCCACTCTTGAAATGATTTCAAGGGTAAATGCAGGGCGGATTTTCATCGGAAGATGACAA
Source organism: Armigeres subalbatus (assembly GCF_024139115.2). Taxonomy (NCBI): domain Eukaryota; kingdom Metazoa; phylum Arthropoda; class Insecta; order Diptera; family Culicidae; genus Armigeres; species Armigeres subalbatus. The sequence goes on from NC_085141.1 coordinate 190,003,795, forward strand.
AACATGAATACGAACTAGGCCCACAATTAATGTTTCTGTACGCTCATTTCACGACGTATGACCGTTTTTGGTGGTAAATGATTATTTTATTACTCCTTGCTCATTTTAAAGGCTAGAACTGATGAATTAGTACCAACGGCTAGCATTCTTTCTAGGTTTTGCGCCACAGGCAATTTGACTCGATTCTGTTCTGTTTGCGCTGCGCACGAACCGAAACAAGAAATCTCATGCAAATGCTGACCGCACCGACGGCTCGACTCTCACGCAGCAAGCAGGCAGCAGCAAACAAACAGTTTGCCTCATCAGCAAAAAAATGTCACAATGAGGCGTACATTTTTTTTTTGAAAACTGTTTCTGTTTGTGCGGTGCGTGAAATTTGACCGGATAATGGAACGTACACACGGTCAAGCAGTTTGACTAACATTAACTCCACATCTCGTTTATTCAAACATCCATCCAGTTTTACCAACAGCGACACAAACAATCAATTTATTCGACCAACAATGTCACACACGAACGACCGAAGCATCAACTCGAGCACCAACCATCAAAAATATATGGGGTTTGTGCAACTTCACTACAAATGCTCATACATGTTCGGCGAACCTTGACTCCACCCCGACAACTCAAACCAAAATCAAACCGTTTTATTTTGCCTTTCTCGTACAACTAAGTTGTACCGAAAGGCTATCATTTCACTCCGAAAACGAACTTTTTATAGAAGCTTCGGAGACCCATAGTGTTATATACCATTCGACTCAGCTCGACGAGCTGAACAAATGTCTGTCTATCCGTGTGTATGTATGTGTGTATGTGTGTGTATGTGTGTGCACAAAAGCTAAGAAAAACATTAGACAACTTTTCTTATAGTAATCCTTAACCGATTTCTTCGCAACAAGTTTCATTCGACAGGGGGCAAAGGCTAGTTGATCACTATTGAATTTTAAAACGATCGACCGTTGCGTTTAAAAGTTATAAAGAAAATGGTACATCGAACCATATTCACCATATAAGGTTGGTGTCTTGGCTAAATGCGAGAAAGGCAATATCACTACTCGGTGAATTAAGTTGGGTTTTTTCCAACCGAGCCGCCGACTGTCAAATGGTTGTTTGAACAACTTCACACACGTTCAAACAAAGCAGCAACCAAAGCGTTTTCGTGGGGGCGGAGTCAATGTTCGTCGAACTGCTTGACTGGTGTGTACGTTGCATAAAATGTAAACATTCGCATCATCACAGTTTTTTACTGTACATTTCCCAACACTGTACAGAATCAACCAACCAAGCTTATAAGGTTCAACACACCATTTTCTTCATTAATTTTGAACGCAATGACCGATCGTGATCATATTTAATAGTAATCAAGTAGGGTTTATCCCCCGTCGAATGCAACTTGTTGCTAGAAAATCGATCAAGAATTACTATATGAAAAAGGGGTTAATGTTTTTTCGGTTTTCGTGTGCACACACACACACGGACTGTCAGACATTTGTTCAGTTCGACGTGCTGAGTCGATTGATATATAACATCATGGGTCTCAGAGTTCTATAAAAAGTTCGATTTTTGAGAGAAATGATAGCCTTTCGGTACCACTTTGTTGTACGAGAAAGGCAAAAAATATGGCGACAGCTTCCTAGATGATATTTTGAGATCCATGCATTCAAATTGTTTTGCTTCGTTGAAATCAACCATAAAACCATAATGTTTAGATATGGCATTTATGAAGGCTCGACTGACTATTATAAATGCTGATTGGTAATTTTTCAACATATATGATGACCATAACTAGAGTGAATTTGACACAGTTACAAATAAAGAATTCAAATCAATCATTTAATACACGGAAGTAAAACCTGAAATACTTTACTAGTGGCGACGACGGCACTTTATCAGTCGGCCACAAAAATACACGTTTTGTTCCACCGTCAATGAAAAAGTGAACCATTAATAGTGACTGGAGCGGATCGTATTTTTCCTCGATCTTTGATACTTAAAAACTTGTCACCTCGCGATTTAGGAAATGAAAATTTCGATATTAAGATGACTGATAAAGCTGAAAAATTGTCAGCATGCATAAAGTAAGTAAGCAAGCAGCTTGGTGATATTTCAAAGATATTTCGCTAGTAATAATAATGGTTTCAGATCTCACTAATCGTATTTACTTCCCAACTTTGTTTTGATTGATTGTCATTTGCAGAGTTTGTATTTTACAAGACTCTTGATGTAGCAATCACAAATATCAATTGAACTGAGTACCAACTGTAAAGGCTCCCCCAGATCTAAGCGATTTCATCGCCGCGACGGCGACAACTAGTCGCCGCGATTCTATCGTTGGGTCGCTGCAGGCAATGTTCTACTTACGTTTCCATACCAACGACGACAGAATCGCTGTCGCCAAGCGATAGAATCTCGTCGCGACTGTCGCATCGCGTATGTTTAGGGGAACCTTAAAGCCGGAATTAACTTTTATAGTTGCATGACGCCTTTAATAAGTATTTTGTCATGACAAATAAAACAAACATCAAGGAATTTTAATTATATGTTCCAGAAAGGTTTAATGAAGGCATGAACTGCCTCAATAAATTCATATTTAAAACTTTATAGTACTCGGAATGTATAACCTCCCCCAAAGGTTTTGACAGCAGCTAGAAGATCGAACATAATTCATGCGTGGTAAATGCTTCTTCCACACTTAAGAGCATACCTATTGTCACTATAAAGCCTCAATAAATAACATCGAATGTCAAAGAGCTGTTTGAATGTTACTTAAGGGTCTAAGTTTGTAAGATGATATGATTTCCATATCATTGTAAAATAATTATATTTCTTATAAAAAGGAGCTGTAATTGCAAAATGATTGATTCGTAAATAAAAGAACGATTTCATAAACCAAAACAATTGGAAAATATTTGAATCTCATGATCTATTTGTAGTTCAAATCGCCAGAAAATAGTATCAAGCTGTATAACCGTTTTGAGATTTAGAAACTCAACTGTTATGAAAAATTATTCCAGAACAGCTGCTGGGAAAATGAAAAAATCAAATTCATATGCAAAATGTGGCCCCGAACCAGGGGTGGATTTAGTCGGAAGGGGCTCTCGGGGCCGACAGTTTGTGGGGCCCCAGTATATACAAAAAAAAAGTTGGTTTGGAAACATAAGATTTGTGGGGGCCCCGGGTCCCCCTTAATCTGGCCTTTCCACGAACAATTTGAATCATTGCTGATTTCACTCTCACTGTCCGTACAAGATAGTTTAAGAAAGATTTGGGATTTAAATTCATTCATTCGAGCTCTGTGTAACAATCGATAATACAATTCACTCATATTTATAACTCTATACCTAATTAGAATTCAAATTGAACATTCCAAACAAAGATTATCCACCAAATATAATTATTCACGATTAATAATCGATAATTTTTAACAGCATGCATTTATACATTCCACAATTGCAATCATTATTTTGTTTGATGTCTTATTACATATTTCTACTCACACTATCAAATCAATTGCCCGTTGATGGATCTGTCATACCCAGAAATTGAATCCAAAATAAAATGAAAAAGTCTCTCACTTATCATTTCTGTATATCGTATATGCATACAGAGATGATAAGTGCGAGACTTTTTCATTTTCATGTAACATACAGTGAGAGACTATTTCGCAAGCTGTCATCAGCTGTTCTGATGATGCATTTAAACTTGTTCTACACAGCTGTGCGGTCCCCAACACAAAATGAGCGAGAACAAAGTGCCTATCCGATTCTGTTTTTTCGCACTTGTATTCAAGTTTGGTACATTTGTTATTCGCGAATACGAAGGTAATGCCTGTACTCACTCTTATGGCAAAATCTCATTGCTATCTGTCAGACTGTGCGTGAAACATGGCCGCCAATCACCCCTTCTTGTCCCTCCTCCACAGTAAAATCCCATAAGGAACTGTCAGACCGTGCGTGAAGAATTTACCTTCGTAGTCGCGAATCATGGCTTGTTGTGATTCGGAACAGTTTTTGCCTTTCTTTTATCGTTGTTCGTTCTCTATTGAGAGCGATTTCTGCAAACCCTGGTCACACCTGATGTAGCATCCCAATGGAGTTTTTCGTTGGAAGCATCAGCCTTTAGAACCCCCTCCTGCTTCGTTTCCCTTGAACCCTTTCTCTCACATCCGGTGTATCACTGCAAAAAACTAATAATATTGCGCATTTTTTTCATATACTCTCTAGTATATATATATAATTTAACTTAACTGATGTTTGACAGTCTGTACATTTTTGCTGTTACCCGAATAGAAGCCGTGATATTGATAACAAAACATGATATTAACTTGTTTGAAATAAGAGTAAAAATAACAAGTGAAAATAACAAAAATTTGCACCGAAATATCATAAAAATATCAGGTTTTGCTATTAACAAGAACAAACTAATAGCTCAAGATATTGATAAGTTCTTGTTAATGGCAAAACCTGATATTTTTATGATATTTCGATGCAAATTTTTGTTATTTTTACTCTTATTTCAAACAAGTTTATATCATGTTTTGTAATCAATAGGTAACACGTTTTACTGTTAATGAGCTATTATCTTCTACCCGGGTATTGATACACAATCGATTTTTTAAAGTTCTATCAAAAATCGATTTTTTTTAATATCCGGGGGAATTGATTCCTCTGCAAGAACTTGCTTCGATAAAAGTAGAAAACTATTCTCTGATGTTTCAAATACTTTTCCTCCAAAATACGCAGATTTTTTGACTTTCTGTGTTGGGGTTCTACCAAATCGCACCAAGCGCCAACAAAAAATTACCCAATTATTTTTGTCTAAGTTTCCATTAGCAGGTTTAAATAGTCGCAAATTCTGTTGGATATCCCTCAACCCCATAACATGACATGATTTCTGTTTTCCTGGTACGAACAAAATATCACAAGTCAGTCAAAAAGCCGCTTGGCGCAGTTTGGCAGACCCCCGACTATTTATGAACGATTTTTGTTACAGAATTTGACAGTGCACGCAATCTTAGAATAGGGGAAGACTTGATCCCTTTTCTATGGTATCAACCAAGTCCATTAGAATATAAAATTATTTTTGTTAGGGTAGTTTGGTAGAGTAGTAAATTATTTTCCAACTCAGATATCATAGTACAGTACAGGAGCCAAAATGAAAATTAGAATTATAAATTGAATAAACTACCTACAATCAAAGTAAAATGCAAAATAAAACGAAGATGAAGAACCAGGAAGGCTGAACACTTAAATGTAATAATATTGTAAATAAAAAAACCAAATGAAATATAAAGAATTTAATGCAACAAAATCAAGTGATGTAGGTAAATTCAACAATAAAATAAAAACTAAAACGGCGAATCGACTGTTTTGCATATAGTTTGTAAAATAAAGATACAAACAAGTTGCTTCGGGGAAAAGGTAATGCGAGGTAAAATGAACACATTAAGCACTTGCGTTGAAATAAGTAATAAAACGAGGATAATTAGCAAGTCTTACCAGTCAATCCAACAATTTAACTCAGGTTCATATTGTACTGAATCTTATTTATGATAATAAACATTGTTTTCGAAAGTTTTTTTTAAATTTAATTTCAACATCCAAAATTCGGTAAAAATTGAGGTAAAATGAACATCGCTTTTAAACCCTTTTGAAGCATAGAATTTCCATTTTTTTTATACGCAGTACCATTAATATGATCACTGAGATTACAAAAGCCTTAAAGAAAGCTAGTATATCTTGAAGAATTTTAGTTTTAAAACATCAGTTATTTTAAAAGTAAACTTAGCTATTCAATGTTTTATTTTGGTTATTTGATAATGTTTATTTCTTGTCTGTTCTTTCCACAATTGGACAATTATTATCATAATACATGCTATGGGATAAATTACTCTTCCCATGACAATGCAAACCATAAATTTTACATTTTACCCCTGCAGGATCTTTGTGAGGTTATCCTCTGTAGTTTGATCCAATATTTCCATGAATTCGTTAAATATTAAAGCTTACTGCAAAATGGTTGAAATTTGCATCAGACCAAATTTTGGAAAAAGTTTAAAACAAAAATATGGGCTTATTTTTTCGTGGAATTCTCGCTTAACTTTTCAAAAGGACCTAAGTAACATTTTTTTTCATGAATTAATTTGAGTAGTGCAATCAAAAGCTTTCATATTGGTCTGTTGATTGCGCTACTCAAATTAATTCATGAAAAAATGTTACTTAGGACCTTTCGAAAAGTTAAGCGAGAATTCCTGTTCATGGTTGCTTTAATCTAAATATAGTCAACTGTTCATTTTACCAACCACCTCTTCCCCTACTCATTTCAATCTGAAGTTCTTGCAAATGTGACTTTTATGCGCCGAAGCATTTCAGTTACTGAAATTCCTGATATGTGATCCATCATATCACCGGCGTTTTTAAATTGACTTGTCTTCGCCCTCGACCCTCTTGAAGCATCAGCCGCCTACAACTTGTAGTCTACAAGTCAATGACATTCCTGGAAAGGGGAGTGTACCTACAGCGTTAGTTGAGATGAAAGATTAACCCACTATTCCGTCATTATTTTCTCGCTTGTAAGCCTCGTATTTAATATACGCCAACACTCTTCAGCCCGCAGAGCACATTCATTGGCTTGGCGTATTATGCGCTCACATCGCTCCTCTTCTGGTATGTCCTCCTTTTTGCATTGAACGAGCAAGGCAAACATTTTCTTCAATTTTGATTAACAAAGGGATGGGGAAAACCGTCAAAGAGAAACAGCATGTCAATCTCCAGCCATTCAAGAACGCTGCGAACGAGGACCGCTCGTACGCCGAACGTGTACCTACTTCCACTAGGTCATGTCAATAACGTTAATGGAACAGAACTCCATTTTAGCATTCAATAGTTCTGAAATGGGAATATTTCCTTGGATGGGACAAACAAGATGCCACTCAAAAGTTTTTTTCTTTCTTTCGCTTATTTTGAATTTTATTTACACAGTTTTAGCATCATCTTCTTATGTCGTTGGAGATTTTCAGATCGACTTCAACCGAACGAAGCTTGAATTTCAATTCGTTTTGATCAATTTGTCCAATTAAATACTTAGTCATAGCGGCTTCGCAAAACATCGGAACTGGTAGAGATCAATTGGACAATTAATTATACCCTGGATCGATGAACTGAATTTAGTTCATGATCGTTATTCAAGCTTCTGCTCATTATGTATTCAATCACCCAAGTTAATGACTAATTGGTCTAGACTTGATTTCCTGTTCTGAAATAATTTCCCACGAAAGTTGAATTAGAATTTGTTATAAGCTTGGTCATAGCTACCAAAATTTCTACTTATATCACGTGTTTGTTACTGTTGTGTTATTCCTTTATCAGATTATAGAGCAAAAGGACACACATGAGATTATACTTATTTTTTATATTGAAAATCCAAATGTAGTGTATTTTTAGCGTGCATTTTTTTTACAGTTTGCTTTGACATTTAGAAAATTCGAATATTTATTTATTTATTTATCTACATAATCTTTATAATCGCATAAATAACCACATAACAGTTTTCAAAGCTTACGCAACTATGTACTATTTTCTAACACAATAAAATAAGTAATTTCATACCAAAGTACTATTGGGAATTGAAGTGAATGCTCATATTTCGTTTGAAAGAGACAAATGTCGTTTCGCTTCTATGATTACGAGGTAATTCGTTCCAAATTTTGACAGCACGGGCACGAAAAGAATCTCTCAAATTATTAGAAAGGGCTCTTGGAACAATAAGTAGTAATGCTCGAGAAGAGCGGGCAACCTTGAAGAAGTTTCGGAGGTAAATTGGGGGGTCATTTAAAATTTTATATGTTTGGATGCATGTTCTTAGCTTAAGATGATTCACAAAATCACAACCAAGTAAAGACTTCTTATAGGCAGATATATGGTCATATTTTTTTAGATTGTATGCGTATCTTACAACTGCATTGAAAGCCTGGTTTAGTTTTTTGAGATTCGCCTTTGATACAAGACCAAACAATATGTCTCCATAATCGAATAGAGGTACTAAAAGTGACTTGGCAAGTTGAATCCTGATGTGTTGAGGAGTACAATGCCGCAGCAAAAGTAGGGAGTGCAAGGCGTTGTAGACTTTACTGGAAACAGCGTTTGTCTGGTTTGTCCAATTTAAATTTGAATCCATAAGAATGCCAAGATTTTTAACCACATTAGAATACGTGATGAAATCGTTTCCAACTTTAATTAGAGGAACAAAAGGTAAGGTTGGACGTTTAGTGTGAAAATTATAGTCTGTTTTTTTCACGTTAAGAATCAGTCCATTCTGTTCACACCATTCTAAAATATTTTGAACATCTGAGTTCATACGACAAACGATTTCAGGTGCGGTGCTAGGTTCTCCGGAGATGTACAGCTGACAATCATCCGCATATAGGTGAAATTTACAGAAAGATAAACTCAATGGTAAGTCGTTTATAAACATCGAGAAGAGTAATGGACCGAGTATTGAGCCTTGTGGTACCCCAGTTTGGACTGCAATAATTTCGGATTGATGATTATTGTAGTCGACATACTGCAAACCGATTGGAAAGATAGGATAGAATTAAACTTGAGGAGAAATGGTCTAAGTGGAAATTGTGTTTCAACTTTTCACATAATCGTCGGTGGTTAATAGAATCAAATGCCTTACTAAAATCTAAGAGCGTAAGGATAGTGATCATTTTTTATCTAGTGCTTCCTTATGTCATTTTCAATATTAATCAGTGCAGTCACTGTACTACATGCCTTCCGATACCCCGATTGGAAAGCGCATAGCAGGTTATTTCGGATTAAATATTCATTCAGTTGTTTAGAAAGTACTGACTCAAAAACTTTAGAAAGAGCGCAAAGGATGCTTATTGGACGATAATCTTTTTCGATACATGGATTATCAATCTTACTAACTAAACTTTAGCAATTTTCCAATCGACAGGAAATTCGGATGATGTAATGCAGCAATTGAAAATATCAGTAATGTACGTAAGAGTGACACCTAAAGAAATTTTTAAAACATTCAATGGAATAAAGTCGTTTCCTACAGCATCGCATGAGGCAGTGGCGAACTCAGCTAAAACTTCATCATTAGTTACACATCTGAATGAAAACTTTGGTTGTGTTTCAACATCTTCACTTTGATTGAAACTAAGGGGCGGGAAGTGTGCTGCAAAAAACATATTCAGGGAGTCAGCAGTTACGTCACCTCCACCTACATGAGTGTTCGTTTGTTTCAAGCCCAATCGTTTAATGTTTTTCCACAACTGCTTTGCAGGAAGATCAGCACTAAGTTGAGAGTTAAAATATTCTCGTTTTGTGCGTTTGATTTCGCGGTTGGCCAAGTTACGAAGGATGGTGAAATTTTTCCATTTATTCTGGTTACCTTGGTCCCGTTTCCAGCACTCATAGGCTTCGGAGCGATTTTTAATCAATCGATTAGCATACTTGTTGATCCAAGGATTTCTTGGATCTTTGGTCGTCTTTTTCTTGAGTGGGGCATGTATGTTAAGAACGGAGTAAAGTAAATCATTGAAACACCGAAGCTTTTCGTTGATTTCCACACAGTTGTAGACATTATCGAAATTGACACAACGAAGATCAGCAATAAACGAGTTTTTATCAACTTTATGATATTCGCGAGTCCAATAAGAATCAGTAGAAGTTTTAGATAGCCTAAACTTATAATCAACACAAATAAAATCGTGATCGCTGATTCCCCCCACTGACGACTGGTACACATTGTTCAAACTGTCCGTGCAATTACCTGTAAACAGATCAATGGTCGATGAAGAACCGGGCCTATGGCAAGTTGGATGAGTAGAGACAAGTTTGAAATCAAATGATGTTAAATAATCAATTAGTTTCACAGTCTTGTTTGAATCGCGTTTCATCAGATCAATGTTGAAATCACCCATCAACAGAACATTAGGATTTGAAGATGAAATTTCTGAAACTACACTGAAAATTGTGTCTAGTTTTGAAACATTAACGTCCGGGGTTTATAGACGACACCGCAGACTAAATTGGCATGCTTAAGTTTAATAAACAAATAATCAATTTCACTTTCAGTTTCAGGTTTTGCGATAACGGTGCATTTAACATTTTCTTAAGGTAGAAGGCAACTCCTCCTCCTCTTGATTTATTTTTATTTTGACGATCAGATCTGATGATTTTGTATCCATCGAGTTCAATAGACTTATTAGTAATTGATGGTTTAAGCCAGGTTTCAGTAATAGACAGAACATCTAATTTAGAATTCTCTAAGAAAGAACGATAGTTATCTATGTTACTTCCCAAACTCCTAGCATTATGAAGTCCAATTTTGATGAAGTTTTTAGACTGTTTCTCAAGTGAGTTTCTCATGTGCATGTAATCAAAATAATGGAACTTAATTTTTGACTCGTAAATTGACATGTCCAAACATGGAGGGAGTAAAGGAGCAGTTACTAATAAATTAGAATCAGATAGTACGTTGGTATGATTATTACTTACGCTGATTATGTCGAGACTATTCGTCTGGGTACATTGTCGTTTTTTGGCTGAAACTCGCGAATTTCGACACCCTCTGGCCAATAAAATGTATCATTGATAACTGTGGCAAGATCTTCCGAAACAGATAATTTGAACGACACGAAGGATAGTTCGTTAATGTCCTTATTTCGCGGGACGAGTATATCCCTACACATAAAAAATAAAGAACCTAAAAAAAGTTTAAAGAACTCAACTTTACTTTTTTTAAATGAAAATCATCATTCATAAGGCAACATATCGAAATTCATACCGATTCCTTGTGGCGAATTTCCATAAGGCGTTTGATTGAAAATCATACGTCCATTTTCCTCAGTGATATCTATAGTTAAGACTATAAAATCGTTTAGATGGAGTAAAATCAAAGAGCTGATTTTTTTGCACTGAGTGTAGGACAACTCCGCTTGGCGGCTTTAGTGTACATCAGAATACCAGTTGAGTTAGTTCTAGCGAAATCTGAGAGATCGAAAACTATCGTATGCTACAACGTTGTTTGAAAGGCAAAATATATTATCTTGAAGTTTATTGGAATTCACTGGCTTAGTATTTATAACGGAATTACAGGTTGGATCAGATATCTGAAATTCACGAAGTTAAAAAACATTGCCATTGTTTCTTGAGATATCAATATCATAGCACTAGCTCAGTTTCACACTTAAGCGTTCCAATGTATTGACTTCCATATCTTTGTTCTGCGATTGAAAACCACGATGTTTGAACAAGTTTATCTTGGAGTTCAGTTTCCAAAGGAATTTATCAGATTCTCACATGTTCAATGTTCATCTTCGTCTCGCGCAAATAACTTAGCACCCACGGAGAGCTGTGTCATCGCATTTCGCACCGGCCATTTGAGGCCACACCAAGGGCCTCACAGTTATGTAATTACTTTTCATCATGATCTTTGCCTCACTTTCTGATTCTTTCGAACCGAACGATACTGTTCTGTAAATGTAGCCAATAGATTAAATAAAAATAAATAGATGACATGCAGATGCTCAGTCCTTGTCTCCTAGGAGCTATGTTGAAAAGATGAATCGGCATGGCTCCATCTTAATGTAGCAATCCAACATTAATGCAAAGTGCCCCACTAATGTATTTAATACTAAACGTGCAATTTGTAGCAAAGCTTTTACGAGAACACAAATTATATTATATGGCCATTTGCGACGCCGTAAACGCACTAACATGCCGTAGGTGGAACCGTTTTGGGATGTAACAAATTTCATTAAGTACCATCACAAAAGCGTATGGACCAAACTGTAAAAATAGCTCTCCATTGAACGACTAACAAACTAACCCGTCGTGCCGCCCAGCCCAACGAATCAAGCTGACAGGCCCTCGCCCACCTCTCAACAGGTTTGGTACATTCATTTAGTTTAGTGGAACCGCATTTCAGAACGGAATAAAAGATTCCAAACATCATCAACGACGACAGACAGGAAATAAACATCAACAAGCCGGAAACTGTATCTTACCGGTGTGCTCCATGCACATAATAAACGTTCAGTTTCAGTGGCATGCCGTGTTCTGCATGCTCCGAGCCGAGCGCTTTGACAGCCGGTGATACCACCGCGCCTGAACATATTACAAGTTGGTAGGTATTTCTCGTCAATATAAATTTCACAGGTGCATAGTAGGGAGATTTGCCGTGACGTTTTCATTCCACTTTATTTTTGATACGATGCATAAGTATAGATGTGTCTAGGTGCAGTGCTGAGATTTTTTGAAACGGTTTAAATTATGTCAGCATTAAAAAAGGTTGTCATTTGGTCGAAAAAAAGGCCAAAATGGTCTTGTGGCAGATTGGATCATTTGGCCGAAAATGCAGTAAGGGCGTTTTCGGGTCGAATGGCTATTTCTGCTGAACGACCATTTCTACCAAATGACCCTTTTATGCCGAATGATCTATTCAATCAAATTACTTTTTCGACCAAACGACCACTTCGGCCAAATGACAATTTCATCCAACTAAATTGTTAGGGCAAACAACTGTATCGATCAAATAACCAGTTCGGCTGAATGTGCCTTTCGGCTGTTCGTCGCTTTCAGCCAAGTGTCATTTTCGGACGAACCATTTTCGAGCTAACACCGTTTCGGACAAACGTTCAATTCGACCTAATGGAATTTGGCTAGATGACATTCGGCCAAGTGGCATTCGAATAAATGGCTTTTCGCCAAATGACTTTCGGCCAAACGACAGTTAGGCTCAAAGGCCGAAGGGTGTTTGGCCGAATATGTCATTTGGCAGAACAAACCATTAGGCCAAAACCCATCTGGCCGACCATTTTATTTAGCCGAAATGAGCATACAGGCGAAGATATCGTTCGACTGACTGGCAATTTGGCCGAAAAAGTCGTTCGGCCGAACAGGTTCTTCTTCTTCAATGGATCTACATTCTAACAGGAACTTAGCCAGCTTTTCAACTTAGTAATCTATTAGCATTTCCTCAGTTGTTAATCGAAGTCTTTTCTTTGTCCACCATTGCACGAGTGCGCATCTTGTATGGTAAGTACAATGGATACACAATGCCCAGGGTTTCGAGAATGTTTTCAACCCGAAAACCTCCTAGACCGGACCGATAATCGAACTCGCCACCTCCGGATTTGCAATCCTACGTCTTTGCTCGCAAGGCTACTGGAGATACCGGTCCGAAAAGGTTATTTCTCGCGTAACATTTGGAAAGGGCCTACAGCCAAAACGTAAACATTGAGAAAATGCCGTTCGAAAAAATGCATCACAATTTCTATTCCTATTTCCCAGGTTTATGATATCTTTAGCAGTAAAAACTCCTAAAGGCACATAATCAACACTATCTATCCATCCATAACCTTAATTTCATCGAAAACATGCAAAAATGTGTCGAAATCGTTAAAATAAAATTTTAAGTCTATTTTCTTTTTTTCTCCGGAATAGGCCTTATCAATGAGTCATTCTGCATTTGCTTGTCATTCATAAAGGGTGTACGGAATCAATTTGCAACACTTTCAAAAGTTGATAACATTTTGCCTCCTGGGCTGATTTTAACGAAATTTCGTGGAAAACGGCTTCAGCATATGTTATTCACACTGCGTGAATTTCATTACGAAATTTCCAGTAGCCTTTCACGTCAACATTTCGTATTTGGTTTCTAACTCCAACGTCAACATTTTCGATTATCCGACTAATACAAGTAAACTTTCCAAAAAACTTTCTGTTTTGTCGCTTCTATAGTAAAAAACCAAAATAAAAAAAAGGAAAAGCGCTGAAATCTAATTTTGGACTGATATTTGTCAGATTTTGGGAGAGCATCAATCTCATTGTTCAGGCCGGTTCACAGTGCAGCACTTTTTTGATGTTTTATTTTCGATTTTTGTAATAGTTAGAGGCGTCAAAAAATACGGTTTCTTTGGGAAAGTTGAATTAAATTAAGGTCACTCCTGACAGAATCCAAGTTTCAAAGTGCTCGCGTTTTCGGGGGCACACCACTCGATACGGCGGCGGCGGACAACTGCCATTTTTGTTGATTCAGCTTTGCTGCGTCGCAGCATGCGTGAAAAAATAAAAATGACAGTTGTGCGTTGCTTCCGTATCGAGTGGTGTGCCCCCGAAAACGCGAGCACTTTGAAACTTGGATTCTGTCAGGAGTGACCTTAAGTTAAATAATCGACTGAGACAATAAAGTTAGTTCATTTTTTGTTGAGATAGATTTCAGGATGAAAAATGTTAGTTAGGGACATGTACAAAATCTTATGAGCTCATTTAAGAAAAAAAGCTTCATCATTTGGATGTATTTAAGAATTTCAGTGAAAATGTTATACGTAGTCAAAGCTTGCATACTGTATTTCAGTCCCTGAAAATTTCATGACAATCGGTTGATAGACTAATTTTTGGCGAGTAGTTCAAAGTGATGCAATTTGATTCCGTACACCCTTTGGACCCTTTGTTTTGGCATTTTTTAAATAAATAAATTTTTCGAAAGTAAACACGGGATAAGACTTTTCGGGAGGGGAAATTTTCTCTCTCCGAGGTGGGGCCGATGACGGTTCGGAAAAAAAATCTCGTTATCGGCCCGAAGTTGGAGAAGGCTTATCCCAGACAGAAAAAATAAACGAGTGGCTTGGCCGTTTTTTAGGGTGGACCTACACATATTTTGAAAATAACACGTTGTAGGCCCAATCAAAAATTAGTTTTTTCTAAGTAATTTAATTGAACATGCGGAACATTTTTATACTACTAGTAGCTATTAGAGGATGCTATCAAAGGGTGTTAAAATTGAATTTGTTTACTTTTCATTGTAGGTCCTAATCAATTGTTAAGCAAGATTTGGCCGAAATGGTATGCAGATTGTGCAACTCATCGAAGTTTGGGTTAAGATGAGTAAATTTCCATAGATTTGTTAACTCTTCTACAATAATTGCAAAGGCCCAATTAATTCTAAGGTTATCGACAGAAGGAAAACAATCATATGGACACACATGACGAATCGAACATTAGTGTACGTTTGCGAAACGTCACTCATCTCTATTGGGACAATTCTTTCGGCACTTTTGCAGTTATTACCTGCAAGGTTTATACGCCAAGTTTACCATTTTGGCTCACAGAATGATACTTTTATACCAAGGGAGATAATTTTCAAACCGATAGTTTTTTAGACCGACCGGGAATCGAGCCCAGCCACCCTCAGCATGATCTTGCTAGGTAACCGCGCGCCGATAGGCGAAAGAGGACTCCCTAAATATCTTAAGTCACATTCTAGATTATGTGAACTTGATAGTTGTCATAAAAATACTTGCTACACTAATGAGCTTGGAACAAATACGCATTTGAGAACCAACAAACCTACTGAGTGGCGTTCGTGGCAGATGTGCGGATGCACACAAATCATTCACAATGCCGTACATATACTAAAAACTGCTGTTACATTCCATGCTTGGTAGCAATGACCCAATTCTCTCGCCTAATGGATCCATGTGCGCCAGAAAGGAGCTCGTTTGAAATGTCAAAAAGGCATGTTCCCACCGTTCCGTATGGGACAGGCGGTTGATGACTTACCGATTCTCCTGTCGCAAACTCTGGTCGCCAAGCAGAACTTCGGTGCCTCCCCGTGATATGTTGCTGTTCGTTTCGTACGATTCTTCCTGTAGTTCAAGCTCTCCCTCGGATAGTGTAGCCAACTGTGCGAGTGTGTGTAATGAAGAAAGGCAAAACATTAGAAAACTGCAGCTAATTGCACTCGGCTTATGATTGAGTGTTATTTATTATGATGCATATATGGAGCGAATAGATTACCTCTCGCTTGGGACCGTGGCCGTTTGCGATAATCGTATTGGTTAGATTACTGTAGTAACTATTACAAGAACTGTTACCAGCACCAGTTTTACTAATATTGCTATTGATGTTGTTGTTTATTAGACTATGGTTTACGTTAATAATATTGTTGTTGATGGAGTTATTGTTATTATTGAGATTGAACTGTTGTTGTTCGTTAGGTTTGGGTGTGGCCGTAGATGCTTTAAAAGTAGACGATGATGCTACACTTGGTGTCACAATGCTAGTAGCTACAGAGGAAGGTATGATGTTAGGCTGGCGAGATGACGACGGTGGAACATTCGAATATAAACTGGTGTTGGAGGATTGAGGTGCAGTTGATTGAATTTGATTAGTGTTTGGCTTGACGCCAGCGTTGAAGTTGATCACATTTTGAGCACTTTTTATGGCAGCCGACCCAACCACCGGATTAGTTGCAGTCGTAGTGGTGGTAGTTGGTACATTACCTAGCGGCTTGACTGTATTATTGTTATTGGTTGCAACTTGCTGTGAGGTGGATGCTGCCGTGTAGTTGGATTTTGTTCCCGCTGTCACCGTAGTACTCGTATTCGTTACGGACACGGTGTTGTTCGATAGTGATGTTACGTATATTGGCGAGGCTTCTTTGAGAAAACTAAGATCTTGCGTCGTTCCGCCTTTCGCTTGACTCTGTTGATTGAGCTGAAAAAAAAAAACAAAAAATTCTCATGTTAGATTTTTTTTTAGCGATAGCATTGCTTGTCATGAAGAGCAGAACTTCAAATAAAAGTCATCCTGCAACTCGGTACTTAATGAAATGGTGTCGGGAAGCTACAAAACGTTGAACAGATTCATCGTATAACACCTAGTATTCATTATATAATGGACAATAGTAGAAATCTTATCTCCAGCAAGCCTTGCGAGCAAAGGCGTAGGATTGTCAATCCGGAGATGGCAAGTTCGACTCTCGGTAGGTCCGGGATGTTCTCGAGTGGGAAACATTCTCGACATAGTATGTACCCATTGTGCTTGCCACACAAGATAAATATTCATGCATGCAAAAAAAGCGTTTCTGAATTCGTGAGCCAGCAAAAATACACCGTGAATTAATTCATGGATTCGGGAACACCAGTCACGTTTTCCAGAACGTTCCAGAAAACGTGACTGTGTTCCCGAATCCGTGGCTGTTGTTCACGAAAAAATACACCATGAACTTGTTAGTTGACGAATTCATGAACGCTTTTTTTGCGTGTGCAATTGGTGGACATTTAAAATATTTTAATTAATAACTATGGTAATGCTTATAAAACTCTAAGTTGAAAAACACACCAAGTTCCAGTTGGACACTAAGTTGAAAAAGACGCCAAGTTGCAGTTGGAATGTAGGGCAATTGAAAAAAAAAAGGAAAATAGGATTATCTAGGATCTTGACAACCTCCTCCCAAGGTAATGACCGTATTTATTAAGATAGGTTGCCCAGCCCAAAGAAATGATCAATAAGAAGCACGCAGCAAAAAGTAGGACAACCAAGTCAGCAAAGCAATGTAGGAATTCGGGATCAGACGCCTAGATTTCTGTACAGTTCCAAAAAATCATATAACATTAATTTTATAGGAAATTTTTGTCTACTTTCATAATTTTGAGGTGGCGTATCGCCCCTTTTTATCCGAACAGGTCAAATTTGCTTTTCATTGCCCCAAGGCCTTCCAAGGGATTTGAGAAGAATGAATCAATATGGAGGCGCATGGTATTTCAAGTGCTACCTTAATGACGGATGAATGTTGCATACATCCACAAGAAATAACATTCATTCACCAATCGTGTTAGTAGGGTTGTTGGCCCTAGTATTCTTCAGAACAAAATATTTTTTTGGTGTGTTCTTTAGTGGTTGCTGTCTGGTCATCCTATTTTTCATCAAGAATTAATAAATCCTTAACATTATTTGTATAGCTGTTTTTATAGTTTATCTCAGTTATTCACTTGTTTGCGTGATTTTTTGATACGTCGTACGTCTAAAAGAGAAGCTTTCTTTGTTTACTTTCTCTTTCCTTTATTACAATGCCACGCGAACGTCTTCATCGGATTTCAAAGCGCAGATCAGAAGACAATAACTTTGTCTAGCGCGCTCTTTTGGCGTTTTCAAAAATCATCTAGAAATGCTGTTTAGTTAGGGGGAATGACGGCTTTGGCAGGTTTTGTTCTATTATTGTCAGGGGGTTTTTATGACTGATTATGCTCAAATTTGGCCTAAACATTCTTTGCATATCAAAGAATATTGTGGCCAAATTTCATAAAATTCGGTCGACAAAAACCCCCCTGCCAATAATAGAACAAAACCTGCCAAAGCCGTCTTTTCCCTATTTAAACTATCCTATGACACAAAGGAGCTTTACATGAGTAAACATTGCGCCGTTGTTCGGTGATAATGGGAAGCAGTGGTCCCATTTGCCTTATAAGAGCCCTAGTGGCATAGCTCGTACGATTAAATGAATTTAATTAGTGGCATTCGGCTGGTCGATCGCTCCTTGAATGGCGGTTTTCCTATAAGGCGATTCACTGTCGATCTGCCTGTCAAATGTAAACTCGACGAGTCAAGTACGAGACACTGAAGACGGCCTTACTGTTGAGGTCGAAATACGTATCTGTCAAGATACAATTAAGTGGTGGAATTCAATGGGATTGTACAAACTCGTCTTATGACAAGTGAAGACATTCCACTAAAAAGCTCAAAATAATTTTCTTAATCTATAGGATATTAAATCTGACCGTTAAGAAAGATTTAAAAACTTTTTAGAGGTACCTCACTTTTTATTACCTACTGATGCTGAAACAGTAGTTTGTGCAACTAGTTGTAAAAAGATGATTTTTACAGCACGAGTTGTACGTTTATCCAACGAGGCTTACCGAGTTGGATAAATACTACGAGTGCTTAGTTTCGAGTGCTGAGAATTGAGTTTTGCAACGAGATGCACACACTATGTGAAGAAGTTTTGGGAAGCAGCTTCAACAGAAGCAGAAAAACAACGAGACGACAGAAATTTGTATGAGTCCAATAGAAAATCAGGTGGAGGAGTTCTTGTAGCTATTTTGTAGACTAATTTTAATTCAGAATTTTTTCTTACATCTACAACTAAATAATTTGAGCATGTTTGGGTAAAATCATACATAGCAGGTGAAATACACGTATTTGCCTCAGCGTATTTTTCACCTGACCATGCTCATAAAACCACATATGAAGTTTTTTCCAATGTGCTGAACAAATTTTATCACAACTCCCTCCAAAGGTTAAAGTTCTCATCTATGGTGACTTTAACCAACGTAATGCCAATTTCATTCTGGACTCTGAAAATGAAAGTATTCTACTCCCAGTCATTGGGGACAATGAAACGTTGCAATTTATTTTCAACTCAACTTCGAAATTTGGGCTTAATCAAATTAATCATATCAAAAACAGACAGCAATGCCATTTACACTTTTTATTAACTAACATATATGAAGATTTCTGTGTGACTGACTGAATCATTAAATCCATTGTGGAAAAATAAAGGGTTTCACACAGCAATCGAATAGGGTCGGTGTACCAATTGTCGCCATACATAAGAACAACGTTTAAAAAAAATAAGTAAAAGGGATGTGGGTGGACTTTATATATCAAGCGGAAGGTTTTACTTCCTGCTCCTTAGAACAGCTGTGAAAACCACAATAAAATTTCTTATTAACCTCAAAATTGATTAATCCATAATAGGAACGCATGCACCAGTTGTGGAACTATTCTTAATTTTGGTTCCTTATTTGGCAAATCCCATTGTTTTCTCATGGGACTGGCCAAATTGGGACCACTAGTGCGACAACTGGTGCAAAGGACGTTAAAAATAAAGCAAAATCAATTTTTACAATTATGCTTTGCTTGTTTTGGAGGAAATCAAAGGTGTTATCGTGTCATATGAATATGCTTTATCGATATGAACTTGGTTTGCGGTGATTTGATTGGTCATTTGGCATATAAAGCACTAGTGCGACAACTGGTGCTATAGCCACAACTGGTACACCTAGCCTATTCTCTCATCATTCACGCCCACTAAAGACCAACGACTTTGAGTACGAGGAAGTCTTTGAATACAATTTAGCAAACTATGAGAAAATTAAACTAAGATTAAATAGTATTAATTGGCAGTCAACTATAAGGAATGAAGGGAATATCAAAAACTACAAAAAAAAAAACAAATAATTCCACTAAAGAAAATACGAAGACAAAGAAATACAAAAAGTCCAATCTGGTACAAGAGCCGAATAAAAAATTTAGAAAATCGCGTGCAAAAAGCACACAAAATGTACAAGGAAGAAGAAAGTGATCAAAACTTTGGATCAAAACATTTGGAAATTTGTGACCAACTGAATCTAGCCATCAGTAATGCACTTGAAGAATATAATTTAAAAAAAAACTGAGCTTGAAATAAAGTCCTGTCTAAAAAACTTTTTCGATAACGTGAAACGTTGGCAAAATCTGAATGTAATTGGGGTTTATTTAAAATCCCGAAGCAACCTGTTCCTACTGCTTCTATTGATCCTAGTTGCAGTAAGACATTCCCGCCTTTGCCAAAATCCGATGTTTCGAAGAAACATCCGGCTAGAGAATCAACGAAAGAAAAAAGTAATTCGCACTTCTAGTAAAAAGTATTCCGTCCAAGCGAGGATTGATCCCCTTTAAGGACCTTGTGGACCGTTTATGAATTTATTTAATATTCCGAATTCATTGAGGCCTATCATTGACCTTTTTATACCAACAGTGGAAAGTTATCTGAAGCAATTGACTGTTTCATGGCCCCTTCTTGCAGGAATTGTATCTTTCGATGGATAATACGGCCAATACCCAAGATACAATCACTGTGCTGCAGTGGAACTGTCATAGTCTGAAAAATAAATTAGACGTGTTCAAGTTGTTGATTCGCAATTCCGATTACGATGTATTTGCACTCTGTGAAACATGGCTTTCTTCTGAAGATGAAATTAACTTCCACGATTTTAATATTATTCGCCAAGATCGGAATGATCATTATGGTGGCGTTCTTTTGGGGATCAAAAATGCTACTCCTTCTACAGAATTCCCATTCCGACTGTTCCCGGCTTAGAAATCGTCGCATGCCAAGTAAATGTGAAGAATAAAGATCTTTGCATAGCTTCAGTGTACATTCCTCCAAATGCCTCTATTAATCGTCGACATTTTGGAGCGCAGTCTCCCTCCTATCATCTCCAGTATTGATATTGGGTGATATGAACGCACATGGTATTGGATGGGGCGAAACGTATGACGATTATAGAGCGCCTATTTTCTATGATTTGTGTGACGATTTCAATTTGAATATTTTGAACACTGGTGAAGTAACTCGAATAGGACCAAATGGTCAACAAAGCCGTATTGATCTGTCTTTATGTTCAAATTCACTATCATTAGATTGCACGTGGAAGGTAATTCAAGATCCCCATGGTAGTGACCATATGCCGATAGTCACCACAATTAAGAGTGGCTATCAACAATCTGAGCCAGTTAATGTTCCTTTCGATCTCACGAAGAACATTGACTGGCAAAAATTTGCATCGGCGGTAAAAATTTGTATTGAATCAACTGATACTCTTCCACCTTTGGATGAGTATCGATTTCTTACCGAGGTAATTAAAAATGCGCACTAGAAGCTCAGAAACGACGCGTTCCAAGTACATCTGTCATAAGAAGACCAGCCACTCCTGGATGGTATGATGAATGTACTAAGTTGTATTCTGAGAAATCTGATGCCTTCAAGGCCTTCCGTAAACACGGAAGGTCAGAGCTTTTGAAGAGTATTTGAGGCTCGAAAGAAAACTCAAAAATCTTCTCAAGGCAAAAAACGTAGCTACTGGCGACGATTTGTCGAGGGACTATCACGAGAAACCTCAATGACAACACTTTGGAAAACGGCTCGCAACATGCGGAACCGCATTTCCACCAATGAGAGTGAAGAATACTCCAATCGATGGATATTCAACTTCGCAAAAAGGTCTGCCCAGATTCCGTACCAGCAGAACCGCTATTTCGAGAATCAGTCACTGATCCCGGTTCTTTGGGTGGACCATTCACAATGCTGGAACTTTCTATGTCTCTTCTTTCATCGAATAACTCTGCTCCGGGATGCGATAACATCAAATTCAATCTTCTTAAAAACCTCCCAGATATCGCAAAAAGACGATTACTTGACCTGTACAACTGTTTCCTGGAGTACAACATTGTGCCATCTGAATGGCGACAGGTCAAAGTAATAGCTATTCAAAAGCCTGGGAAACCAGCATCTAATCACAATTCATACCGACCGATTGCCATGCTATCATGCATGAGAAAGTAATTGGAAAAAATGATCCTTTCAAGAGTCGACCATTGGGTCGAACAAAATGCATTACTCTCAAATACTCAGTTTGGTTTTCGAACAGGTAAAGAAACAAACGATTGTCTAGTGTTGCTCTCTTCAGATATTCAGCTGGCCTTTGCGCACAAGGAGCAATTGGCTTCAGTATTCTTGGATATTAAGGGCGCTTTTGATTCAGTTTCCATAGAAGTACTGCCAGACAATCTGCACAGTAGTGGATTACCCGTTATTTTGAACAATTTCTTGTATAATGCTACATGGGCCTTCCCCAAGGATCATGTTTAAGTCCCTTGCTTTATAATTTCTATGTTAAAGATATTGACAATTGTTTGGAAGGACAATGCACGCTCAGACAACTTGCAGATGATACCGTGGTCTCTCTAAGAGGTCCATGTGCAGCTGTCTTGCAAGGACCATTGCAAAGTACCTTAGATAATCTGACTGTTTGGGCCAGACATCTAGGGATCGAGTTTTCACCGCAAAAAACTCAGTTGGTTGTGTTTACTAGGAAGCGGTACCCAGCTCAACTGAAACTAAAACTGTTGAATGATGACATCAACCAATCTTTATCTTCTAAATACCTTGGGGTCGTGTTTGATTCTAAATGTACTTGGAAACTCCATTTTGAGTATTTGATACAATGCCGGAAAAGGATCCATTTTCTACGTTCTATCTCCGGAACCTGGTGGGGTGCTCACCCGGAAGACCTCATCAAACTCTATCGAACGACTATTCTCTCTGTTTTAGAGTATGGCTCTTTCTGCTTCCTCTCAGCAGCTGATTGCCACCTGATCAAATTGGAACGAATTCAGTATCGTTGTTTGCGTATTGCCCTTGGCTGCATGCATTCGACGCATAACATGAGCCTGGAGGTGCTTGCTGGAGTCACTCCTTTAAAGCACCGTTACTGGGAGCTCTCACTTAGAATATTCGTCAAATGTGGAACAAGTAACACACTTGTCTTAGATAACTTCGATAAAATGCTTGAACTAACTTGTCGTTCAAGATTCCTTAGAGTCTATCTCAACTACATTTCTTCAGATCTTTGTCTTCCGTGTTATAATCCACCTCGAGTTCACTTCACCAACGACAGTTCCTCAATTGAATACGATCTGTCCATGAAACATGCTATTCAAGGAATACTAGATCATCTTCGAAATATTTCTATTCCCTCCATTTTTTCTGAAAAATATGAACACGTCAATTGCAACAGCAGATATTTCACTGATGGTTCTCGCATTAACGGATCCACTGGCTTCGGTGTTTTCAATGTAACTTCAACCACCTTCCGAAAACTTCAGGAACCGTGTTCGGTTTATGTTGCTGAGCTGGCAGCAATTAACTTCGCTTTGGGGATAATTTCCAATCAGTCCGTAGACCATTATTTCATCTTCTCGGTAGTCTTAGTTCTATCGAGGCACTCCGGTCGATGAAACCTGTTAAGCACGCATCTTACTTTCTTACAAACATAAGAGAGCAGATGCGTGTTTTGGTCGAAAGATCATTCAAGATTACCTTTGTTTGGGTCCCATCTCACTGCTCAATCTACGGCAATGAGAAGGCAGACTCGCTGGCAAAGGTGGGCGCACAGGAAGGTGAGGTTTATGATAGACAATACTCGAGCAACGAGTTTTTCCCATTAGTCCGTCAGAGTACTCTTCAAAGTTGGCAAAGAAATTGGACACACAACGAACTTGGACGGTGGCTATTTTCCATAGTTCCAAAAGTTTCTGGGCGAGCGTGGTTCAGAGGTGAGGACTTAAGTCGAGGCTTCATTCGCACGATGTCGAGGCTTATGTCCAATCACTATTCACTAAACGCACATCTGTACAGAATAAACCTTGTCGATAGCAACTTATGTAGGTGCGGAGCCGATTATGATGACATCGATCACGTAGTTTGGTCCTGCTCGGAAAATGACGCCTCCAGAGAGCAATTATTGGATACCCTTGTGGCCCGAGGTAAACAACCCTTCAGGGAAGTTCGCGGTGTTTTGGGAGATCGTGATGTTGTCTATATGCAGGCCATTTATAGTTTTCTTTGTGCTTCTGACATCAAAATCTAACATTTTGTTTTTTTTCTTTCTTTAAAGTTTTTTTTGTTCTGTCTCTGCCTTTTTGTTCCATAGAGCTCCATAACTCTTGCCATCCGGAAGATGCTCCCAGTCGAACCATTCCTCGAGCACGACGACACGCCACATCGTCACTGACGCCAAATGCCCGGATGAGAAGCTGAAATTTCCTGATCCCAAATCCTAAGCCCCGTCCATCCTTAAACATTGTAAACTAACCTCGAGTCACCACGAGTACGCTGGCTTCTACCCCCTCTTACTAACCGTATAATAAAATGATATTGATTGTATATATCACAAAGAACAATGGCTCCGTAAAGTGTTATACACGCCTGAGCCTACCAAATAAACGAAATTGGAAAAAAAAATATATTTTTCTCACTTTATTTAAAAATATCTAATGAGCAGTAGATTACGCATTTTTAAATCCATTAAGCCATCCATGTTAGTGGAACACCCGAAAGAATAATGATGCTCTATTGGATCGAATTGATCAAAATTTCTCGTGGTGGGCATACTCAAGAGTTTCTATTTGCTAGCAGCATAATCCAGGCCGATTTGGTTGCAGCAACTCAAATGGGACTAAAATTGGTTGCATATGGGTCACTTTTGTGCAACATGTGTGCTGCTCGGGTTCGTAGGTGAGACGTCTGCAAGAAGAATGGTATTTTTGTGCCTCGGGTGAATCACCAATCTGCATGGTGGGACACCCGAATTCAATTTTCTTCCTTTGCGTTGGTGCAACATCCACAAGAATAATGGTGTTATTGTAGATAGGAGTGATAAAAATTCTGCATTGTGGGACGCCCGCGTTCAAGAGTTTCTTTCTTTCCTTTGATGGCATGCCCACAAAAGAAATTGTGTTTTTGCGGATCAGACGAATTACACTTCCGCATGGTGAGATGCCAGAGTTGCTACTGCAAGAAGAGCAGTGTTGTGAATCGTTTTGATCATAACTCTACGTGGTGAGATGCCCGCATTCAAGAATTTCTTCCTCTTGATTGGTGGGACGCTAGAAAGAAGAATAGTATTATTGTGGAACGCATTGATCAATTTTTTTCATGGCAGGACGCCCGCGTTGCACAGTGTTTTATTTTGTCTCTTCGCGATCGAAATACAAAACTCTGAAAGTGTTGGTTTTGGATTAAGGGTTTGTTCACAGAAGTTTCAAGACATTTAGGAGCGCATCTTTCGATAAAACAATTTAATGATTAATCACCCTGAAAGTGAATTAAATAAATTATGTTTTCACCAGAATGATAGAGACACGTAGTGTCTTCGCAAGGTTGTAGCAAATGTTAATACGAACAACTATGCAGAACCTGCCGAGTCTCTATCTCTTATATATAACAAACTTAAGACGCTCCATATAAAAACCCCTACAAAATCCTATTTCTCATTCTAACTCTTTCCAATGTTTTTCCCCATTTTCCCATTCACTTCTACATAGTTGTTAAACAAGAAAAATAGCATGTTTTTTTCAGTTTGTTTATTTATTAGGCTCAGTTGTTCATTACAAACTCTACGGAGCAAAGAGCAAATAATTATAATATTATACAAAATATAAAATACAATAAATAATACGATCTTCGGACACACTTATTTTTTGGGTGTATTACAGAAGCGGAACTTGATCCGGAGCCCGAACCGGAAAGTTGAGCCCGTCGCTGAGTCGCCGGTGGATGAGACATTGCTTCCTTTATCGCAATAGCCACCTCCTCCAGTGTCACGTCATCTTTTTTCCGACGAACCTTTTTCTCCGAATGTACGTTATCATGAACTACCGACTGCTTCTGGTTTCCTGATTTCGGATTTTCTTCAGGAACTTCGATGAAGTCCTCATCCGACGTTTCCGATGATATCCGCTCTCCTTCATTTCGAGATACAACGCCAGCATACGTAGTACACTGCGCTTGCTTTCCGGACTTCTTCCGCGCTTGGGGACAGGAGTCTCTCCGATGACCAACTGCTCGACACAGAAAGTATCCTTAAGTCCGCCGAAAAAAAAAACTTCCCTTGATTCCGGCTACATCTATCGATGGATCATTAAAGTACCCATTTCATTGATATGGAAAAGTAGGCCGTTTTATTATTTTTAAACGACCAACCTGGTATTGTGATCCTGAATTGCAAAAATGAATTTATCACACTAGCATCATTATTGGACGATTCAGAAATATTTGTCCAATAGTTGTTAATTGGTCCTAATGAAATACTAAGTACATTTTCAATTTCTCCGATATATACACCCAACCAGATTTTAATACAGTTCTGCATATAACATTTTGGAATATACAATAAAAAAAAGATTTCAATACAACCCATTGTATTGAAATTTTATGTATAATATTTGTATTTTTGTAATACAATATCTGTATGAAAAGCTTACATTTCTTGTATTAAATTCTTGCAGAATTGTATATGCCTAGATTTTATACAATAATTGCAAGACTTGCTTTTTAAGTGTATCAATAGTTATAGGCAAAACTCATCACCTTTGTGTACTTCCAGTTCAGTAACTGGAAGCAGTAATCCATAATCGTTCACCAAAGTACATATGGATTTTCTCAATTAACCGAAAAACTTCTAGTACATATCCGAACATTATTTTATTTTCATGTTTTTTTTGGCGACGTTTCAAAATATATACAAACAGAGACAGTTCTTTGGTAGCCTAATTCGACAAATGTGACTTAAATGTTGAACCAGCAGCTTAAAATGTCAAAGCGATTATAAGTGCTGACGTGGGTCACATCCCACCCCCTAGTTCACTATATATTATACTAGTTGACCCAGCAAACGTTGTCCTGCATAGTAAGCGAAACTGGGTTCATGTCCAATCGGAGAAGAATTGGTCTACAGAACGTACCATCCTGACCCAGAAACGGAAATGACAAAAAAAAGGATACATAACATCTCGCCCTGAAGTACATGGAGTTCGGGTTCGTTAGTCGTGATGGTTTACTCCAGTAGCAATTTGGTTTCCCGTAAAAAGGTCATGCCAACTCTGAAAAATCTTTAACGAGCTTTGGTCGTTCATCTCGGTTCAGTACACGCCGTCTAGAATATACAACGGAGAGAACGTCGTTCGCTGAAGAGCTGAAGAGTTGTATTGAAGATGTGCTCAAAGGTGGCATTGTAGAAGACCAATGGACTTCTGCATTATACGCCATACAAAAAACTAAGATTAATCCACCTAGCGGTGATGGTGCTTTTCTCGCGCAAAAAGGTAATAAATGAAATCTTTACGCTTACATCTCGATGATATACAAGAAAGGAAAAACAGTTACACCGTCTAATGTTATGATAGAAAATTAACACTACTAGACGACCGACAGATGGCGCTGCCAAAAGTTTCTCGAATTTCCTATGTTCGAATTTTGACTTTCGGACAATTTCATAATACTATAAAACTGAACGAAGAGCATACTTACGCCTCAATGCGTGCAACACGAGCATCTTCATAGTCCGATGAAACTCTTAATGGGAGCAAGCCACGGATAAACATTTAGCAGAAAGGGCCATTTAGCCGAATGAGGTTATATTTCTGTCCATATGACGATATGGCAAATGACGTTTTCAGCCTTCTGGTCCGTTCGGCCTAACGACATTTTCGGCCAAACGCCTTTTTCGGACAAATGATCTGTAGGGTAATACATCTTTTTCTGCCAAAATATCAGTTCGTGGTTCGTATGACCACTTCACTCGTATGTCGCCTTCAGCCAAATGACATTTTCGGCGAAACCGTTGCTAGATAACTCTTGCCTTAACATGTTATTCGGTCCAGTGACATTTGAAAAAAGGATTTCCACCGAATGACCTTCAGCAATCGACGAGAAGGACCGAAAGGCCACAAACCCTAGTCCTAGTCGACATTTTTGGCCATATTACTTGTTCAGCAAGTAACATTTTCTGTGGAAATTCCGAAGAAAAATTTGAAACAATTTCCCGTGAAAATTGTAAAAAAAATCCATTACAAATACCAATTTTTATGTGGAAATTCTATAAAATTTGCTTTAGGGAAAAAAATACTCTAAAGAATTTCCTGTGAAAATTTCAATGAAATCTCCATGGAAACTTCAGAGTATTTTCCGTCAAAAATCCGAAAAGCTTAGAATAATTTCCTAGGGATTAGATAAGAAAACTCTCTAGGTAACAAACGCAATAGAAAAATCGCCACGACTCTTCACACCGCTGGTGGCTAAATGGTATTCGGC
The DNA here is from genome assembly GCF_024139115.2 of Armigeres subalbatus. NCBI lineage: Eukaryota > Metazoa > Arthropoda > Insecta > Diptera > Culicidae > Armigeres > Armigeres subalbatus. The sequence continues at coordinate 190,032,292 of NC_085141.1, forward strand.
TTGACGCCGAAAACGCCGCCGACCAAAATTATGACAAACGCTGCCACCGACGATTTGCGGATTGGCGCACATCTCTAACGGTGGTCAAAACCGTCAGAACCTATGCACGAACCAACGAGATATTTTCTTAGCTATTATTTTACTGGATTAAAGATTATTTGAACAAAAGTTATATTTTCAGCAACAAAAAAAGTGACTCGATTATCCGAAGTGAAATTTTTATCAACACTCCGGATAATCGAGTCCGCCCTGTATGTAGCTATCACTTGAAAGGAGGAAACAGATAACGATCCCCATTATGGAAAGGTGGACGGTGCGAAATTTGACATAATCATCAAAAAGTTCATGGATGATCGTCAAGTAAAAGGAAGTGAACATTAGATGTAAATGATTACTTCGTTGCCGATCTATACGAACCCCTGTATTGTTATCAATTGTACCATCTCTGTTAAATACCCATGAAGTAATTAGGACACTCCACGAAAAGCAACATTCTAACAAATAAATAATATAAATTACAAAATTAACCGTAAATCAGCCACATTTCATCACTTCATTTTTGATGTTTCTTACAATTTAAGGCTTCTAGACTCAATGCGTCAAAAACTTAACAATGGCGATCTTCAAATCGCAAGCTTATAATGATTGTGCATCATATCATTTAACGAATAACTGTCCAATGAAGATGTCTTCACTTGTTCAACCAGAGAGCAGAACATTGTCACCCAGGACAAAGGAAGACAGGCTCTCCAAGTCCCTATTCCCATTGGAACGCACCTTCGGGTCGTTGTTATCGACGCTCACACAATGCAAGACAGCAACTAATAAACATGTCTGTAACCTCTCATTATGTCTAGACAATTGAAGACCCAAGTACATATATGAATACATTATCGCGAGAGTGTCGTTCATTCACTACTCACGGGCACTTAAGATAAGTGGAGTGCACCGAACGACCGAACATCGAATGTAGTGCTAATCCAGCGCTACACCCCACGCGCTAGTCCGCCGTGGGGCAGATCCATAAGGTGCATGGGATTATTCCCATTGTAACGAAGCCGGTATCTGGTTAGGGTGATTGCCTCTACAGATATACAGGAAGTATGAATGAAACAGTCTAAATCAGTACACACCTTCCGGATGGAAGTCATCATCAACTTCTCCTGTGAGTAGCCTTTGACTATTATTACGTATTAAGTTGCTCTGTAGTTATTAGTATTGACTGACAATCGTAAACGACAATTCCAGATTTAGACCGGATTTCATTCCCTGTAATAAACTGTCAGCTTGTTACATTTCATATTCGTGAGAAAGAATTATATTCAACTCATATGCACTCGAAAAATAGTTGCACTGTATCCTACAGCGCCCTAGCTCCCATCGACTTGTCAATCTTATGCCCATTGTTCTAAGCAAAACATCAACTCACCTTTATAGACAGTTGCGACATGTCAACCGGAGTAATCCGCTTGAGAGCCGACAGACGCTGCAGTCTTTCCCTTGCTTGCTGTTCAACCGCGATGACGAATGCATCTTGAACTGCATTTCCCAACTCACCAGCTGAAACGGGGATAAAGAGTAAAAGAGAGTAAACATTAGTGTCACTTAGGAAATCGCTGTAAAATAACTTTCACAAACGAGATCAAATTTCCTGTTCGTGATTTATAGCACACATCTATGTAGAATGTAGATGTACGTCTACCTGTACATCTATATGTGTGCTATAAATCACTAAAAAAAGTTGTATGTACTTTGTTATGAATTAAAACGAATGAACATAATTGAATGAATCAAGTTTCACATTGTCTCCATTCAAGTTCAGTTCACACGAGAAAACAGCTTCTACTAAGTCATTCGTTGTCCAGAATGTGGCATACACGACAGCCCAGTATTTGAGTTCGTATGCATCATATTCATGGGATCCGCATGGTGGATGATAGATGGAAGCGGGAAAAAAACTACTAGACCGGAAAAGAATTGTTTATGTCTTGCATGAATGGCATTTCTCATCGTTATAAGTTTGCCGTACAGGTGTGCAAAGATGTGTCAAGTATTTGTTATTTATGCATCAACTTTTTTGTTATGTTCATTGGCAGAAGTTCGAGGTTCCTCACTTGAAAAATGACACTCGTCGAGGTCATTCAATCCAGCATTTAATTGGCCCTCAGGAAGAAATTCAATTGTGCAGAACATTGTACGCAATATCTTAAATGCAAGACCAATTACCATGAAATCATGTCTAATGAATATGAGACCCCATGCAGTCATGTAAAACTGCATCTGGAAACATTTTACCGACTACAATATTATCTTAATTTGTTGTATTATGATTTTGTAACTATATTTTGTAATGAAGAATGGGGTCTCATATTCATTAGACATGATTTCATGGTAATTGGTCTTGCATTTAAGATATTGCGTACAATGTTCTGCACAATTGAATTTCTTCCTGAGGGCCAATTAAATGCTGGATTGAATGACCTCGACGAGTGTCATTTTTCAAGTGGGCTCGTGTGTAAAACGACTTTGGTTATATTTATTTTCCAATGTGACCTAAACAATATATTTGAATGGTAACCCAATAGAGAATTGATTATTTAGATAATCGCCATTATGAGTGATACTTGGATGAACAAAAACAACAAGAGGGGTCATAAAATATTTTACTTTTGTATACTTGAGCACCGGCACTATTAAATCACAGGGCGTTAAGGATAAAATTCGATCAAATTGCAAGCTCAGGGTAATAAACTATTCTGAATTCTGGAGTAATTTATTTCTTTTACTTCATCGTATAACTCTGCTTCGAGATACGATGTAATTCATTTCGATCTTCTTAAAAATCTCTTAGATACAGACCCCATTCGATTTTGGCAACATTCGGTTTTGGCAACATTCGATTTTGGCCATTTTGGTCAGGCAACCAAATTTTTCATTTTATTTTTGATATTGTTCATAAACCACGTAAAATTTATTTTCCGCTTAAAATATTGATTCAAAAATTAAAACAAGCGTAAAAAATCGCACAAAAATATTTTTTCAAGAAAATAGCTTAGACTTCAATAGTGTGCCTGTGAAAAAATGTGAAGTATCATGGAAAAATAAAAATCATTTGATTTTGGCAACATAAATGTACCGAACGTGGTGCCAAAATCGAATGGAGTCTAAACCACAAAAACCCCGGTGACCACTGACCAAAAGTTCATTTAAGGTGAAACTGTCCTGAATCCAAATAAATTTTGCCTCGCATTTTCAGAGGCACCAATCTCAACAAAGAAGCAACGAATAACTGTCATCTTTTTGTTTTAGCTTTGCTGCGTCTCAGCAGGCATAGAATAAAAAGATGACAGCTGCTCGTTACTTCAGTATTGAGTGTTACCCTTGAAGACGCGAGGAGAAAAATATTGGATTCCGAAAAGTTCGTTTTGAGTGGTTTTGTATCAGAGTCGTTTTGATTCATCAGTAGCGTTAGAGTCATGTTCCCTTTAAACAAAAGAAGTTTTGAAAGTTCGTTCAAATATTTAATCATCAATCGCGAGAGTCTGATATTGGGATATTGGAAGAAATGCGATCTATCTTGACAAATATAAATTGCTAATTAGTAACCAACTCTAATATATCACATTACCTTTTGATGAAAATGCAGCGCCCAATTTTTCGAAAATTATCTAGTCTAAGCAGTCTAAACTGAATCAAATGGCTTAAATGTGCCATAGTTCAGAACCGATCCACAAATAATCATCAATAATGTTCAACCTACAACCAACAGCTAGATATTTAAAGGCTTGTTGAAAGAAAACGCCGAATACTATCTTTGTGGACCTTTGATAACACTCCACAGCATCTCCAAATAAGATTCTGTAGGTAATGTTTTAAAAACATTTCGTGAACTTTCATTTGATGATGGGCTTATAAAGTCATTGGTCGATCCTCACGTCCTTAGGTGGTCAAATTACTATAGTCATGTAGAGAGAATGACATCATCATATGATCTACCTCATGTACGTAGGTGGCGATAGTCTCAATGAAACGTTTGCTCGATACTACATAGGGAAGACTGGGGTGACTTGATCCTCTTTTCTGATTTCCGATGTATCACAGCCAAAAATAAATAAACATAAACGAGTTCCACACAGACTCTCTAAGAAATATAGTATTTAACTTTACTGGCGTATGACAGTTATTGAATTATTTTTGTTATTGATACACAATCGATTTTTTGAAGTGCTGTCAAAAATCTAATATTCGGGGGAAATTGATCCCTCCCAAAGAACTTGCTTTGATAGAATTAGAAAGGAGCCCTCAGATTTTTTAAATATTTTTCCTTGAAAATGCGCGGAATAGCTGTGCGTATACATGAATTGTTATTGAATTCGACAGCACATGCAATTTGAGAATTTGGGGAGACTTGATCCCCTTTCTATGATATCTACGCAATAAATATTTGTTTCCTGCCAACCCTTCATCAAATCTGTCAAATCTACAAAAAATTAGAAACCTGAGAACAGATTTATATTTTTTTGAATTTTTTCGCCAAATTTTTGTATGGGGTACTAATGGGGGATCAAGTGTCCCCATATTGAGGCTTCAGAGACTTCAAATCCAAATATCCTAAAACTTTGATAGAATGTTGACGTTTTCATCAGTACAGATCATTAAGCAGCAGGGACAGTAGGGACAGCATGGACCATGTCCAAGGGCTTGACGACCCCTCCCCAGCTGTCTGCGAGTCAAGGAGAACTGCCTAGGGCGTGGTGGGATTTAGCAGTGGGCTCTGCTAAAATCCCTCCCAATAAACCACAAATGCCCGTAAGCAGACTCTATCAAAGCGACTGTGTGCCGCTTCAAAAGCACAAGCCCAGGGAGTGCCATTGGCACATCAGGATTGATCCCAGTAAGATCCTGATTATGGAATACTGGTTGCATGTTATTGGTCTTGTTTTTGGATATTGAGATATTGTGAACGCAAGGGCTGGTAGTCTGGTTATTCTATTCTCTTAGTAAGGCCGGGTGACACCGACCTGAAACGGCGAATGGGCTAATGGCCAGGCTGTCTTCCGTCCCCTAAAACCGTGGCAGGCCTTGTGGCACGCGGTACAATCCTGTGGCTCAGCTGGTAGCTGAGTGGGAGTAGGCTCAGATGCTCCTTCCTGACTAGCGCTGATCTGGCTCTGAACACGAAAGTGTCAACCCTCGCATGGCCTCCCTGCATACCGCAAGGTATGTATAGATAACCATGGGATCGCGAAGGCGACTACACCAACAGGATTCGACAGCAGCCGCAAGGGGGACCCAACAGACATGAGTTTCCCATTAAAAATTACAAAAACGACGAAGGAAGGAGGTGAGGCGAATGGCGACAAGGAGAACCCTTTCGCCAGGCGCAGTGGCCTTGATCGGTCACCCCAAAGATCGCCGGGGAGGCGATGGCGGAGCACGTGGTGGGTCGGAAGAGGTGCCGGTGGATGTTAAGATCGACGGCCGCACTCTGACCAAAGTCATTAACTCGGTGATGACTAACCACGGTGAGGATGGAGTCCAGACGATGGAGGTGATTACGGACGTTTCGGACGTAATCATGTCCTTCCTGGACAACCGAGTGAATTATAGTAAGGACTTAAAACAGGCCGTACTAACCCTCTGCGCTCTAGTCGTGGAGGCGAAGTCGGAGTGGAAGTCCTTGCTGGAAGCCAGTAAGGAGGCGGAGCACAAGATCCGTCTTCTTACTGAAGAAAAGGAATTGGCGGTTAGCCAAGCCAAGAAGGCCTCGAAGGAGGCCGAATCGAAGATTCGGCTCCTTGCAGAAGGGAAGCAGCTGGCGGAGAGCCAGACTGCAGAACTTAAACGGCGTATGGCTAACAGCGGAGCAACTCCTAAGCTTAGTAGGGTCACGCAGGAGGCGGACCTGAAAGTAGCTAATAAAGCCTCGGCACGGACCGCAGAAAAGGTCCGAGTGGAGACCGAGAGGAAAATGGTACCTCCACCTAGGAAGATACCAGAGGACCGCCGGGAGGAAGATCTACCATGGACAAAGGTAGTGAATCCTAAAAAGGAGAAAAGAAGCCGCCAGCAGGTCGCAAGGAGTGCGACCATGGGAAAGGATCCAGCCACCGCCAAGAAGGGTAGAGCCCGTGATGAAAAGGGTGCGCCTTCTAGTGGGAGTGGCAAGCGGAAGGATAGAGGTGAAGCGATCATTGTCAAGGCTGACGATAAAAGCTACGCCGAAGTCCTAAAGACTATGAGAGGCACCGAGAAGCTCTCTAGTCTGGGAGGGATGTCAACTGCATCCGAAGAACGCGCAAAGGCGAGATGATTCTCGTCTTGAAGCGGGATGCTACTCGGAAGAGTTCCGAGTATAAAAGTTGACGGAAGAGGTCCTGGGTGACAGGGTCCAGGTTAGAGCCCTGTGCCCAGTCCTGAACATCCAGTGCAAGGGCATGGATGAAATAACCGAAGCCGGAGACCTGGTAGACGCACTGAAGGATCAGTGTAATGTCGAGATCCAGGAATCCGCGATTCGGTTACGCAAAGGCTTTGCGGGAATGCAGGTTGCCTCATTCCAAGTACCTATGGCTGAGGCCAAGAAGGTGCTGGATAAGGTAAAACTGAAGGTGGGTTGGTCGGTGTGCTCGCTGAGCACAAGCCAACCCAATCAGGCCTGCTACAGGTGCCTTGGCCACGGTCATAAGTCCTATGACTGTAAGGGACCTGACCGTAGTAAGCTGTGCCGTAGGTGCGGAGCCGAAAACCACCAGGCTCGCACCTGCCAGGCTGCACCGAGATGCCTGATCTGTCCTACGGGGCAGACAACAGGCATCTCACCGGTGCGCAGGCCTGTCCGGCCTCTAGAAGGGTCCAGACATGCAAGTAACACAGCTAAACTTGAACCACTGCGAGGCGGCCCAGCTGCTGCTACAGCAGTCGGTTATCGAGTGTAAAGCTGATGTTGCCTTGCTGTCTGACCCATACCGCATCCCTGCTGGAAACGGCAGCTGGATTGCGGACAAGTCCGGTATGGTGGGAATCTGGACTTGTGGGCGCTACCCCATCCAGAAGATAATATCTTCGCCTAACGATGAGGGTTTCGTCATAGCAAAGGTAAACGGTGTTTACTTTTGTAGCTGCTACTGTCCTCCTAGATGGAGTATAGAGCAGTACACTAGGGTAGTTGATACTCTTGCGGCGAAGCTAACTGGCCTTAAACCAGTAGTTGTAGCAGGTGACTTCAATGCGTGGGCAGTGGACTGGGGTTCCCGGTTTACTAACGCTAGAGGTCATATCCTGTTAGAGTCACTAGCGGTATTGAACGTAGTTCTGCTGAACGAAGGTCAAGTGCCAACGTTCAGAGGACCGAGCGGTGATTCATGTATCGATGTCACCTTCTGCAGCGCAGGATGGACTGAAGAACCGAGATGGATGGTCCACGAGGGTCATACTTCTAGCGACCATCAGGAAGTACGTTTTATGGTCGAGTATACCCGGAGAACTACGACGAGAAGAGGTGGTGCAACGGATCCCGGATGGCGCACGTCACAGTTCAATCAAGAGCTGTTGGTGGAGGCGCTGCGCTGGGAGAGTAGGACTACAGGACTAAGCGGTAACGACCTGACGGAAGTACTTACACGTGCTTGCGACGTGGCGATGCCAAGGAAGACCCAGCCCCAGGAAATCGACAACCAGTGTACTGGTGGTCTGACACGATTGCAGATCTTCGTAGAACCTGTCTTAAAGCTAAAAGAAGGTTGCGACGTGCTAGAACAGACGCTGAGCGACTCGATAGACGAGGGGTATTCCGGACAGCGAGCAGAGCTCTGAACTACGAGATTAAATGTAGCAAGCGAGCCTGCTTCGAACAGCTGTGCAGGATGGCGAATGACACCCCGTGGGGCGATGCATACAGGATAGTGATGTCTAGGACCAATAGCACACCTCCTGAAAGATCCCCAGAGCTGTTAGCCAGTATAGTAGAGGGACTGTTTCCGACACATGAACCATCGGACTGGCCCGCTACACCGTACGAGTCAGTCGACGTGGTACCGCTAGTGACTAACGAAGAGCTTATCGTAGCCGCAAGAAAACTTAAGCTCAATAAGGCGCCAGGCCCGGATGGTATTCCAAACCTGGCCCTTAAACACGCCATTCTTGCCAATCCAGATATGTTCAGGAGCTGCCTCCAGAGATGCATGGACGAAGGAAACTTCCCAGATCGATGGAAACGGCAGAAATTGGTGCTATTACCGAAGCCTGGCAAACAGCCGGGGATCCTTCGGCATACAGACCAATTTGCCTACTCGACACAGTTGGAAAGCTGCTAGAGAGGGTCATTCTGAATAGATTGTCGGCTTATACAGAGTGTGCTGGTGGCTTATCTAGCAACCAGTATGGCTTCCGTAAGGGCCGTTCTACCATCGAAGCAATTCGAGCGGTAACGGATACGGCCAAGATAGCGAGAGGTTTAAACAGAAGAGGTATTAGGTACTGCGCGTTGATTACACTTGATGTAAAAACGCGTTTAACAATGCTAGCTGGGCAGCAATTGCTGACTCCTGCACCGATTGAGAGTTCCGGATTACCTGTGCAGGATACTGAAAGCTATTTTCAGAATAGGGTGCTGTTATACGACACTGATGCCGGTCGAAAGTCGATCGTAGTGTCAGCGGGTGTTCCACAGGATCGATCCGCGGACCGGATCTGTGGAATATTATGTACGATGGAGTATTACGCCTAAGTCTCCCGGCCGGAGTGAAGATAGAAGGCTTCGCGGATGACGTAATGCTAGAAGTAGCAGGTGACACTCTCGACGAAGTTAGATTGAAGGCTTCATACGCGATTGGCAGAGTGGAGGAATGGCTCAACTCGAGACGGTTATCCCTTGCACACCACAAGACGGAAGTCGTGGTAGTGCATAACCGTCATGGGTTGCAACAGGCTAGGATAAGAGTAGGGACCTGCACAGTTAACTCCGTGAGGTCTCTCAAGCATCTGGGCGTGATGATCGATGATAAGCTCAATTTTACGAGCCACGTCGATTATGCATGTCAGCGGGCTTCATTGGCGATAAAATCTTTATCACGAATGATGTCCAACAGATCGGCGGTGCATAGTCAAGTGCGTAGGCTGATAGCTGGCGTAGCATTGTCTATCATCCGTTATGGCGTGCCGGCATGGGCCGTAGTAAGCATATGCGGTATTTCGAAAAATTTCGTTTTAGGGCATTCGAAACGAAATTTCGCGGAATTCCGCGGAATTTTAGTATGGCGAAACCTGTTTTTCTGATTTCGTTCCGTATCGTTAAATTTCAAAAATTTCGACTGAAAAATCTTTCTTTTAACGAAATTAAACGGAATTTCGCGGAATTTCGAAATTAATTTTTAATAATTCCAATTTCCATAAAATAAAAAAAAATCGGCTGTGCCGCTGAATAAATCAAATTCTACTCAATATTTTATACATATAAATTCTTTCACTAAATCTCACTTCGTAATACAATTCTGTATCTTCAACAGAAACACATTTAGCTTTCAATTTGTTAATTTAAATAATATTGTTCAGTGAAGTAAAATAATTTGTAGATCTCATCGTTTTGGTATGCTATATTTTTATTTAAATTAACTGATTTGTGTATAAAATATGTAATGTATTATGAGGCGCTAGTTCGATTTCTGCTCTTCTAATTGTAGAAACTCTTCGATAAGCGAAATAATCCTCACTGGACTACTGAGTATTGTCCGTTTTCCGTTGTATTTTGAAAGTATTCAGTTTCAACAATCATTGTTTGAAAGCAATGAAATGGAGATGGTGATGTTTCAGAAGTTTTTCTGATTTAGTAGATTGTTAAATATTTGCAAATTTAAGAATGCTCCAGATTTGAGACATTCTCTGGTATCTCATTTATTTCGGATTCTGGAACTGATTCATATCTTTCCGATTGAGATCATTGTCATGACCTAAACTTCTACCTTCAGATATTTTTGATTCCGTACATTATGGAAATCTATAATTTTCTCACATTTTCTAGATCCTTCAGATCCAGGTTATTCAATTGTTTCAAAATCGTACCGATTTTCTGTCACAATCGTGCCGGTACGGTGCGTTTACCGTAGGGCAGTTTGTTGTTAGTTTGGACGTGCTGCTGCTTTTAACAATTAATATTTAGCAATAATCGAAAAGGTTCGCGTTCGAGTTGTTCGCATAAAATATGTAATGGCCAAAATACTATTTTTTGTACAAAAAGCGCGTAAATAGTCCAGCCATTTTTTTTGCACGTATTCTCAACCAACAAGTTGCATTCAAATGGAAATCCTGTCTTATCATTTCATATTGAAAGTAGGCTGGATCGGACTATGGACTCAAAAGTTATGGCAAAAATACTATTTTTCCATAATACACCAGAAAGTCACCGCAGGTGGATTATTCAGGTTTTTTTTTTCTAAATGATTTTTGACTACACCGCTGCAAGTAAAATAAAACATAGGTTTTTTAATTGCAGATTTAATTTTTTATGGTGATTCGATTATCCGGAGGATTTGATTATCCGGAGTGAAAATAAAATCGATAATCCGGATAATCGAGCCCGACTTGTATTTGGAAGATCTGTGTCAAATTAATTAGGTTACACTGGCGATCACCTCTTCAGAGCTACCGACTGAAAAGTAACAAGGCAGTCTCAATTGAATTGTTATATCGTGTTCTAGCTTCAGCGCCGTAGCGTGTGGTTGGCTAGGTTGGCCCCCGCCAAGGGCGCCAGCCTTCAGGGGGGCGCCAAAATCAATGTTTACTCTATAATAAATAAAACAGTTTCATTACTTATAGGTCTTGTAATTATCAATCCGAGTATGGGTTGGTCCAAAGATCCATGGATGGGTATATAGCAGAGATGTGTAATCTAGTAATCTATAGAGCAAACAAAGAATATTTTTTCATTATTTCACATCCACATGTTATATGTGTTGGTTTTAGTTTTGACTACTATTCAGGATTCTCAGGGACTTCTTAAACCGGGTTGAAAAAGGCAATTAAATAAGAAGAAATCTGATAGTATCTTATAAAGTTGAAAATTATAATGTTTGATACCCACATTACGATTGGCAAAGTTTTTGGGCACTATTACGCCCATCGAGAGTCCTCCGGAACCGTAATGTTTCAGCAGTGAGGAATGATTAGTGAAGAAATGATTCAGACCCTAGGTTCCTTCAACCTAGGTTCCTTCAAAGGAATACATTCCTAAACAAGCGATTAGCCAAATTTCGAAGGGTCCTTTTGCTCCTAGGTTTCTGGTAGCAGTGGTTTGGTTTTGCGATTTGATATCAATTTGCTTGTTTAATTTAGAAAAACTTCATGTAGTCTGAATGACATCGAGTTATATCGGCGGCTGTGTCGAGGAATATCGATAACTCCTTAATATTTTCTTTTTTAGAATTATTGCTAGGAGAATTTTCTTCTTTTTTAATATTAATCAAATCGAGAGTTGGATATTTTCCTTCGTCCTCCTGCTTCCGATGGCGTTTCCGGCCCTCAACTAAATTGTTTCAGAGTTGGATTCTATTGACCAAACTATGTGTATAAGAGCCTCGAGACCACCAACAGCCCCAATCCAGAATAGGATTTTCCTTTATCTGAATAGATCCGATGTTGATTTCATCCACCATCCAACCCACTTGATCGAAGAGGTCTAATAGTGATTCCAACCAACTCCGAACACCGATAAACCTACCTTATTTCATTGACCCAACTAGGTCCAGTGGCATCTAAAAACCATCCAAGGGCTTACTCCAGATGGCGATTCCGGCCTTCAACCAATCCACTTTAGTGTAACTTTTCTTCATAATTCGACTAGTTCCGATAGCGATTCTGGCAATCTCATTTCCGAACACAGATTACAGATGCTTGCAAAAACCATAAAGGAAGTATTCATTTAGTGCATCACGCAAAAATGATTGATTTTGAACTTCCTCTCCTCGACCCCTTCGTCACGATATCTGTCTAAATATCTAAATGTTTATCTTTTTAATGGGATGCTTCCGTCTGTTATGATATATTTCGTATGAGTATTATCGTCTCTTTCAGTCTTATAAAGCAGCTGAAACGTTGTTACGTCTATTTTCCGACGTGTCGGTGTATATTTCATTACCTTCTTCAGGGATTTAGAGGCTATACAACAAAACGTAGCCTTATTATGAGATTCTAATCCGTCTCTGTAAGTTTCCTTACATTATTTGCGTAAAAAGTACAACAAAATTTCAAATCATTTAAGGGTATTTTATTCAATCCTTCTTTGTGGATTTGATTTCTCTTAGTAGAAGAGGGGCGCCCAATAAACAATTCGCCAAGGGCGCTGGAAGTTCACGCTACGACTCTGCCTAGCTTTCAATTTATTGCTAAAATCAGCAAATAACCGTATTTTTTTACGGAAATTTGTTCTTTATTTTGCTGAGCTGCAGAAATAACGGCTTTACAGATTCATCATGGAATTCGGAACGTTTCCGGACACCAGGAAATGCGAGGCAAGTAAACTGTTTCACATAATCCGGGACGTTTAGCCACTGTAAGCTAATGCCTATATGCAGATAGCTTGAAAGTGTTGCTAGAGTCAGCGCATCCCACGCAATTTGTGAAAAAGTCATTGAACAAAAAAAGGTTTTCATGTAGCAGTCACGATTTTCGTTTATCTTCCAAGGCTAACTCCATAAAAAAGTGATGAATGAAAATGTTCCTCATCATAAAAAACTCACAACGTAAAAAAATTACTTTAAATTTAAAAATTAATATTTCCAATAGACCTTAGTAAAAAATTTGAAAAAGTCGAGTCATGCTTAGATCTGTTGAAAAGACCATTTTGTAAAATTTTACAGGTTCAATAAATCTTCATGAATTTGGTCGAAAATTTACCTGGAGACTCTATTTAAAATGTTAATTGAAATGGAGGGGTGGCAGTTTGAATCTGTAATACTTTTCAAAATGGTGAACAGATCTAATCAATATGAAATCTGTTGGAAATATTGAGCGATATTAAGTTATGAATATTCTCACGTTGTTTATGGTGAGGGGCATACTTTTGAAAATGGTGAATAGATCCAAAGTGATCTGTTACTTACCTATGTCCTTTTGTAAAATTAAGCCAGCCCTATGCCATTTGGGTAACAATTATCTTTATCTATATACATAAAAATGAATTTCTGTCTGTCTGTGCCTTATAGACTCGGAAACTACTGAACCGATCGACGTGAAAATTTGTATGTGGAGGTTTTTGGGGCCGGGGAAGGTTCCTAAGATGGTTCGAGACCCCTCCCCGCTTTGGAAAGGGGGGCTCCCATACAAATGAAACACCAATTTCTTCATAACTCGAGATCTAATCAGAAAATAAATCAATTTTAGGCGAAACGAAGTTCGTCGGGTCTGCTAGTGTAGAATAAAATCAGTAGTGATTCAGTTTCATCTCAAATGTTCGATCACTATTATAGTTTGAATCTGGAACAAAATAGAACGAACTCGCTGGTTTCCCCAACACATGTTTTAAAAATTTTCAATTTAATGAAATCATTTTGTTGCTGCCAAGAAAGGTGCCGTAATTGCAAAGTGGATAGATCCGTGGATAAAATGACGCATTTATACATCAAAACAAATAATTTTCCAATTTTTTTTAGTGTTGTCGCATCAACATTTTATTTTAGAGAAAAAAATCTACGACCTTGACTCAAAAAATATTAAACAAAATTATTTTCTCCGCGATTTTTTTATTCGTTGTTACTTGCATTATTTATATAATGCTAAAATAACTATTTAATAAAAATTTCGCGGAAAAAAAATTAAATTTCGTTTCGTTTCGTAAAATTTCGAATTAAATGGACCCGGATTTCGTTTCGTTTCGAAGTTTCGGAAGAAAATTTGAATTTCGTTTCGCTTCGTTCCGATCCAAAAGTTGCATTTCTAATTTCGTTTCGTTTCGTTTCGTCAGGAAAAATTGTGTTATCGCATACCCTTAGGCCGTAGCACTAAAAGCCGAGTACAATGTAAAGAAATTGATCAGAGTACACCGGCTGATGTGCTTACGTGTCGCGAGCGCATATCGCACCATATCATATGAGGCGGTGTGCGTTATAGCTGGAATGATGCTGATCGACACACTCCTAGAGGAGGATGTGGAGTGCTACAACGAAAGGGACTCGGTGCAAGTGCGACGTGTCAAGAGAGCAGCTTCGTTGCTCAAATGGCAAAGAGCATGGGACACCGCAGTCAAAGGTCGTTGGACCCACAGACTGATTCCAGATGTGTCCAACTGGGTTGATAGGAAGCATGGTCAAGTCAACTTCCACCTAACACAGGTGTTGTCTGAACATGGCTGCTTTAAGAAATTCCTACACAGGTTTGGCTTCGCAGATTCTGCGGAGTGTCCTGAATGTGTAGGTGAGGTAGAATCGGCAGAGCATGTGATGTTCGCATGCCCGCGATTCGAGGTAGAACGCAATACCATGCTGCTTATTAGTGGTATGGATACAACCCCGGACAACCTCGTCGAGAGGATGTGCCGGGAAGAAGCTATATGGAATGCGGTGAACACAGCATCTCAACAGATCATGTCGAAACTGCAGCGGTGGTGGCGTCTTGAACAAAACCAACGAGTGCAGTAAGGGCACCTGTGATGCAGTGAACATTTGCTCACCCCGACAACCAACATGTCGCGGGTGGGCTGCGGGACCTCAGTATGTAGATATAGAGGTCATTGCGGTTCACGCGCGGTGGTTGTTGTCGGGGTGCTCGTCTCCAACGTGAGATTATGATACGGACCGTTAGGTTACTATCATAGCTTGCGATCGACGGGTGGTGAGGTAGCCACCCTTGAAGTCGATGTTGTGTGTATTGACGTCAAGTGCGTTAGCATAGGCGTGAGCGTTCTCAATAGTCCCCCCCCTGATGTATTGCTTAATTGCGGGCCGGGGTACGGACTGGCGAAAGGGTTTTGGTTTTAGTGGGTCGGGTAAGAGTTACATGACATACCCATCCCCACACTACCTGAGTACCTCCTCAGGTGTCTGGTTGCAGATTTCCGTTTACCCTTGCTCAAGAAAAAAAAAAAAAAAGATCATTAAGCATATTTATGGCTTTGTGCTGTGAAAAAAACGAAAGCATTAGGTCATTGTTATGAAAAGTAGTTCAAATTTTGCGTGGTCAATAAAAAAACTTTAGGAAGGTCAAAACATACAAACCGCCCAGCAGAATAAATAAGGTTGTCAATCCAAAAAATAACTCATTACATTAAGGTCATTTGTCTAGAGGATCTATACTAAAAATACGCTAGAACAAAACTACTTTAGTTCTCGATAAAACAGAGGGTGATCAAGTCTCCCCACCTTCCCCTATGCTCATGTTGTTAAAAACCCTAGTGCGCACTCTTACCCCGTACGCTAAGTTGCCCCGCTTTACTCTATGCCGAATCTATGACAAAAGGTCGAAGGACAAAAGGTCGAAAGACAAAAGGTCGAATGGACAAAAGGTTGAATGGACAAAAGGTCGCAAAAACAAAATATCGAAAGGACAAAAGATCGAAGGGACAAAAGGTAGAAATTACAAAATTGGTTAAAATTGCAATATACATATGCACATTCATGATTATAAACCGTTCGGGACGCGCGTGGTCCTGAAACACTAATGCAGGCTCGTTCATGCTGTGTACCATGACAGATTTTATATCGTTAATGTTGTACTAAATACAACATCACGCGTGTTTGAGTATGACTCGTACGGTTGAATCACCGAATAATATGCAATTTAAGCTGTCATGAACAGCTTAAGGCCAGTCTTGGTGTACACTAGAGTGATTCAAATTTTGACTTTTTTGCTCCCCTATGCTTAAACGATGGCATTTGCCATTTTAATAATCGTCCTAAATTTTTAGCTAATTTGGATGTAATTTGACTGAGCACAGGCAGTTTGAAGCTTGTATGAAAATTACTATGAAAACAGTAACTTTTGTGAAAAACCGTTCCCCATCATTGTCCATTAAACCACATAACATATGTGTAACTCGGGTAGCAAAAGTTGTACCCTTAGGGCATCTTTAGTAGAGTTATAAATCGTATGGGAGTTAGGAAATGAAATTGGAACTGTAAAAATGCCATCTTCAACAGGCGTTATAGTTTTAAAAATTCGAACAGTTTCGTCGGGAAATTTATAACTGGAATACTGCTCAGTTGTATTTTTGCACGAATTTGCAACAGAATTTACTCGAGTTTTATTTCGTTCAAAACAATAGAAGATGACGTCATCAGCTACTAAAAATACTGTTTCATCGACATCATAACAGTTTGACATTTGAATTGGCCTCGGAAGATTATTTTTTCGTTTTCCAGTATAAAACATGTGCAGCTTATAACTGCTACTGAAGATGCATTTCTTGTTTTATATCTTTGACAGTTATAAAATGTAAAACTCGAGAAATAAATATAACTATAACTGTAACATTACTAAAGATGCCCTTATAACACTTTTTATTTGTTATACGGAACATCGAAACGTCAGAAGATAGTATAACAGTACTTGATCTAACAAGGGGTCACGCAACTTATATTGTACTATATCTGAATACGATTCGCGTTGGAATTATACAAAAGATTTTTCCTAGTGGCGTTGGGTGTTTAGGAGCTGAAATAGTTTTTTTATAATTAATTGGAGATTGGAGTGAACAATATTAAAGTAGAAAAGAAAGGAGTTTAAGGTATGTAACTGATTTAATATTGTATTGATATTGATTCGACAAATTCGAACAAAATCCATTCGTACGCCGCGCACGGGCTCTTAACCAGTAAACCATGAATTTGTTTGGTGTTTGGTTGAAATATTATGTTTTTATTCGAAAAGCATATCAAATGCTCATTCATTGCTATGAGCACATTTATTAACCGCATTTCTCAAACATTCCCCATTTGTGGCGTCTCTCCCAGTGGTGTGGCATCACACCTTATTTGACTTTTTTTTCTAACATGTATGTAACCGACTTTTTGTCTTTCAAAAGTCTTTTATACTATGTTTCCTTAAACTATCAATAACAACAAGTAGAGTTTCATTTATCGGATTATTTTGAAGAAATGTCGATTTTTAAAAAGGTGATGCACAGTTTTGGTGTTTTCTGTTTCCCTTTTTACATGTCGTTGAATTGCTCTACTTTTGGTAGAGTAATGTGACCAGCAAGCATGCTGCGACACGCGGGACGCCTATCTGGATTGCGTCACTGGCTTGAAAATGGATCCTCCAAAAGTGCATTTCGCATAGATTTTGGCCCAAAAAAATGGAAAAATATTTGTAAGGCAGTATGAATTGTAATAAATTTGTAGAACGAAGTTGAAAAATGCAGCGACGTCTGGTCACATTATGTTAAAGAGTATTCGGAATACTATCAACATAAAAGCAATTAATAATAATGAAAAGAGATGACATTAATATGATAAAGATTATCTTGATTTCAATGTTGAATCATCACATTTTCATTTAATATGATATCCAAATTGGAAACACCTTACAGTTGCGATGCTCTCCTGCATTACGATAAGCGAGTTTGCTTTTGTACAATTGATAATTTATAATGTTTTGCCTCTAATCTATCTATTTTGTGATTGTTGCGCATCTTAGACAAACATTGGTGTATCCCTCGTCATCCTTTCGAAAAAACCGAAGACTGCGTATATAAAGATTCGTTCCCAATGTAGAACAGTTTTAAGGAATATACTTTTCTACACATGTTGAATAAAATCTAGATTTTTACCATGCTGACTCGAATATATTATATCAATATTAGAGGAATTTTATTTTCGTATGATAAATAAGTTAAAATGGATAAAAGTTGAACATTTTATCAAAAATCGCCTGAAAATAGAAGTTTACCCTACAAATAAATCAAATTAGATTTCATCAAATATAAATTGGTTAGTAGCAACATAGGAGAGACCTTCTTTTGGATGCAATCCGTAATTGCAACAACAATGTAAAAATTGATGATAGAAAAATAAATATCATTATACTTTGGCTACAGATCTTGCTCTTTGTAGTCTTGGAAAAAAGTGTTATAATTTTCTGATCATATGATATTTGTTTACACTTGAAAATGACAGAACGATGTTCCCGTTCTCAATTATAACAGTTTTGGCTCATCAAAAGGGGGTCAACTTTTGGATTGGATTTTGTTCGAAGATCCACTTATGTTATGTGATTAAAATCTAAAAATATATGAATACGGTAGCAACATAGGAAATTTAACAAGGGAAAATATCGTCGTTGTTGCTAAACGATTTGATGCTGGCAACAAAAGTTATTAGGGAAATACTGAATTGTGGGAAATTCAATTTAACACGTGAAAGAATAACATCAATATCAATAATGAGCCTTTCTATTTTCTTTATAATTTTGCTCACAAAAGTTAGATTGCTTCGCAACAACAACTTGCTTTCGCCTTAGGATCTATTTTTTGATGGCGATGCGTTAAATATATTCAAATAGATTCTGGGCTGCTTCAAAAACGATCCTTTACATAAGTGGCAATTCTCATAGTAATTTTCATATAACTTTCAAATGGCACGTGCACAACCAAATTACATCCAAATCAGCTAAAAATTTGGGAAGACTATTAAACTAGCAAAAACAATCGTTTAAGCATAGGGGAGCGAAAAAGTCAAAATTTGAATCACTCTAGTGTACACGCTTCATTGTTTATTTCTTATTTAGAAGCAATAACGACGTCACGTTGAATTAAAACCAATAACATCCCCATCTAATACATGATGGGGAGTGGAAAATGAATTTGACACACATTGCTACAAGAGACTGACAATCTTGTGTATCTCCATGATCCACATCGGAATAGGAAGTCGCTGCAAAATAAATCATTATTCGACACTGATTCAAAGATAACAAAACCAACATGTTTCACTCAAACATGCTCCCGAAACGTAACGTGCTACAAGAGCACGATCTTACAAGTACTAATTATTCAGCTTCATCGTCCCGATAACTAATAATAATAAGTTGCTTGGACTACGGACAACCTTTAGGGAGAAAGGTGGGTTACGGTGATCATGTCGATTTACAAAACATTTCCAAATTTCCATACGAAGACGTAATGCAAATATGTAATCCAGTTGTAAAAAGTACAACACCAATGAAAAAAGCGTGTATGTTGAGCATGACTGCATTGAGAAATGGGAAACAATCGTTGAACATTCTTAAATTTTATGGATTTGAGAAAAAAAACGAAATCTGAGACAACTCCCAAATTTCTTGTCCGAAATGAAAAAAAAGTTGTAGGCATTCTAGAATTACGTTAGATTAGAATTTTGCAGATTGACATAATCTTTTGATTGATGTTAATGCTTAGAAACAAATTAATATAGAAAAATAAGCAGAAGAATAAAAATAGAAATAAAAATGAAAACTAAAATTAAGTCACCTAGTAGTAATGATACCTTGAGGACTCAGGAGGGTTTAATTCCCGGTCCGGTCAAGGGGATCTTTCGGGTTGGAAGTATGATCGACTTCTCTAGGCAATGAGCATCTTCAAATTATGCATTCGGTTGGCAGCGAAAGCATTCAATTAAAAACTGTGGAAGTGCATCCAAAGTACTAAGTTGAGAATCGACTATAAGTAATAAGCTTGCGAAAGGTTTAGAAGAAGTAATAGTGTCTTTGCCTTTCTGGTACAAAGTTTTCGAAACACATAAGCTTAGCTTTAGTGTCTAATGAGGCTTTTAACGAATCCGTTATGACAAGCCCCTTTGAAGCAAGCCTTATTAGCCGAAATAATAATGATATAATATGAAATAATTAATTATGAACAACACAGTAGAAAAGTCAACTTCACAGACCATTTCCTCTCAAGTTTAATAGTATCAACAAACAAAATGTTTAAGAATTTGAAATTATCATAAATATTTTTGCGGTGTCCAAATAACCACCAATTGCCCTAATTGTATGAAAAGAGACGCAAGAGTGTACATCATAACGTACCTTTATCGGTATGATTGAAAGTGATATTTTAATTGTACTTACATCGAAAATGAAATCGCATTTAATGAATTTGAAAACACACAACCCTAATGGCAGGTGCATTAGAAGCATAAAAGTGTATCTATTTATTTTTGCCCATAGGTAAATGCCAGACATTATTCACGCGATTGGAAAAGTAGTGCAATGCTCTGTATACCGCAAGTCTGTCCAGTCCATTAAGGTTTGCCGATCGAGCTCATGCAGATATGTACGAGTAAACAAACAAAAATGCTTGAAACGATATAGGCTAGTGTGCTTCGACAAGCATCGTGAATGCAGCGTGTCGGCTCATTATTTAATTTTTCGTTTTCCAATTATTATTCATCACAGTTTATGCAAGTCATATATGAATTTGTAATGGAATGGGCATAGTTGTGAAGTACGTGTCCGGAATTCGATCCTTTTTGGAATATGTATGGATAATAATTACTTTAAAGGAGGGCATTACTTTTGGTTGTAATTTGATCTAAACGAACTGTGGCTCTTAATGCGTCAGAAATAGTTTGTAATTTAATATTCATTTTGTTGCAGAGTTAGGCCGTTACAAATATTTAATTTAAATTATGTCCTACTGGTCTCCGAAAGGTCAAGGGGGGGGACAATAAAAAATAAATATTAAAATGGAAAAAAATCAATAAAACTCCTCGGATTTGTTAAAGAATGTTTTGAAAATCCTCAAAATTGCCCGAATTTTTCTTGTTGCCCCCTCAAAATATTTTTTTGGGCAAACAAAACCGAGGGGGGGCGGGAGACAATTGTTTTTAAATATTTGTATCGGCCTTAATTGAAAGATTTATTTTACCATTAGGGTTTAGGCAGGTATTTTCGTCTTTTCGTCATAGTCTCGAAAACCAATAAAAGAGAAACTTTTTTGACAAACTCATCCGTATCAAATCGTAAGCTCAGGAGATACGGTCTGCTATAGTGGAGTTCTAGCTAAAGGACGTTCCTTTCGATGGTTTTAGCCCCTATGACGATGGACGGAAATACCTGCCGTGTCCCTACATACTATTTCGTATAATTTTCATAACTTTTTTCTGCATACAGGATGGCAACGCTAAGATGATACACTTAAAATATTTAATAGGACTTTAAATCGTACATCTTTCTCTTAAGTTTACCAATTTGTGCAAGGAAAACTAATAAAGTTTCATTGTAGCTAGTTTACTGTGGGTAGTTTTAGAATTTTTCAACATTGATGAGCGCACACATTTACGCAATTTGATTGCAGAAAATAAGATCTTGGGGTCTATGAAAGTATAAAGGGTAAAAATGGTAAAATGAGGTTTTCAGCATAATTTAAAAAAAAACTAGTTCTAACTTTTCTAATCCAATAGCATAAATCAGTGTGCTCCTCAAATATAAAGGGTGGCAACGATAAGACAACATACTTGAACTATTTAATAAAACGTAGCAGTAATAAAAGTACAGTAGGTGAGTAGTACTAGTCACACATTGAGTAGTTTGTACTTGTGTTTGAATGTGCCCCAACTAAGTCCCCCCACTCGGATCGAGAGTTTCGAAAACTGCACGCAGCTCCATTTTTGGTATTTAATATAAAATCTAAATCAGTTGGATTCCTATTTTTTGAAAAATTTATAGAATCAACTGTCAACATGTTATGCACTTTGGGCATTAAGGACGGTTATCTATGGCAGTGGTAAGACATTGCACTGTGTCATTTTGAGTGATTACGTTTACATACATGTCCGAATTGCCAACATCCTCCGCAAAAAAATATTGTTTGGGGTGATAAAGGTTGATTGCATCTTGCACCAAAATCAACAATCACTATTGTAGCTTTTGAAACAATTGAGTTAGTAACAAAATATAAAATCGATTAAGAGAAATCGATCCATGCAGTTACGCCGGTACATTTAGGCCGAAGGCCATTTGGCCGAAGGTCATTAGGCCGAATGGCTATTAGGCCGAATTAGCAAAAAGAGGCAAAAAGTGAAAAATGAGAAGTTCTTCCGTCTTCCTTCTTCCATCTTCCTTCTTCCATCTTCCTTCTTCTTACTTCCGTCTTCCTTCTTCCATCTTCCTTTTTCCTCCTTCCTCCTTCCTTCTTCCTTTTTCCTTTTTCCTTCTTCTTTTTTCCTTCTTTCTTCTTCTTTCTTCCCTCATCCTTCTACTTTCTTTCTTCCGTTTTCTTCCTTCTTCCTTCTTCATACTTTCTTCTTCCTTCTTCCTTCTTCTTTCTACCTTCTTCCTTCTTCCTTCTTCTCTCTTTCTTCTAGCTTTTTTCTTCCGTTTTATTCCTTCTTTATTCTTCTTTTTTCTTTCTTCTTGCTTCTTTCTTCCTTCATGCTGCTTCTTTCTTCCTTATTCCTTCTTCCTTCCTCATTCTTTCTTCTTCCTTCTCCCTTCTCCCTTCTTCCATCTTCCTTCTTCATTCTTCCTTCTTCCTTCCTCCTTCCTCCACCTTCCTTCTACCTTCTTTCTTCTTCCTTCTTCCTTTTTACTTCTTCTTCCTTTTTCATTTTTCTTCTTCCGTTCTATTTCTTCCTTCTTACTTCTTCCTCCTTTTTCCTTTTTTCTTCTTCCTCACTTCGCACTACTCACTTCTCACTCCCCGGTTCTCATTCGGCCTAATGGCCATTCGGCCTAATGACCCAGCATCAGTTACGCCCCATGATACTTAGTACGAGTTTTGATGTTTTCACATGTGTGCCCCAAGATTATCCTTTTGGATCTTTGAATTTCTTCAGTGTAAATACTAAATTGTAAATCGTCCATCGTCGTTGTGACCAGAGGCCGATGTCAACTGAAATTCGGGTACCAGAAAATCGGGTTCCAGTTGGACTGGATCGGCCACACCTGGTTGGAAATGTAAGTGGGTAAACAGTAAAGGATTCTTCATATTGATTCTACTGATGTATTGGCCTGAGTAAATTGATTCCGTGTTTTCTAGCTGCACTATTTCTTCCTCTTGTTGACAGTGGTCTTGGACGGAACTATATTCTCTTTTGCTCCATTATGCGATAGAATTGAAGGCAATTTACATTTGACTAGACAAAACACAATTAATCCTGATTCATACCAAAACAAGTGTATTATTCGCGAAGCCAATTATTTGGCAGCCTCGAGCCTCCAGTTATTCGAAGAAGATCAGCAACGATTAACGATGGAAAACAAGCAATTTCACCATTGCTTGGGGACACTTTTTTTCGCTCTTGCACTAATTGCTGAGCTTCCAAGGATTTTCTGATATTTTTCTTTTTTCCCCCAATTAAGTCCAGTACACGCGTCGAAAAAGCGTGTTATTTTTCATTGAAATGTGGGATGTGCTATCGAATGTTGCTTTCCAAGAAACGATGTCTCTCCCTACTTTGTAACAAACTTGTGAAGGCCTGTTACTGACTGTTGCCCTCCTGACGTATATGCAAATTGGGAAGGTTTTTTTTTAATTTGATGAATTTTGTTAACTTAAATGATTATTCTTCAGTTTTGTTTTAAGTATAATGGGTAATAAATTAATTAATTTCTCTAGTAGCCTTGCGAGCAAAGGCGTACACACTAACTTTTTCTATTTCGAGCTCGGCAAAATTGGGCACCGCTGTAGCTCAGTAAATTTCAAAACTGAACTTCGGCAGAAAATTTCGTTTATTACTGATTCTCAGCGAAATATTTGCTGTATCTCGGCAATTGAAACGTCACTTTTACTGAGATCTCGGCAAAAATTATGTTTACTGAAACTCGGCGGTGCCCACCTCGGGAAAATAAACAAAAAATGCTGAGATCTCGGCAAAAAAAATTAAGTGTGTAGGATTGCCAATCCGGAGATGGCGAATTCGATTTTCAGTACAGTCTAGGATGTTTTTGGGTTGGAAACATTCTCGACATCCTGGGCGTAGTGTATACTTTGTACTTGCCACACAAGATACATATTCATGCAATGGCGGGCATAGAAAAGCTTTCAATTAATAACTGAGGAAATGCTAATAAAATACTAAGTTGAAAAGCAGTCCAAGTTCCAGTTGGAATGTACAGCTGTTGAACAACAATAACAAGTTAATTAATTTAGAATTGATTTGTCCTTATTTTTCGCTTTCGGTATGGGGCCATACACTAATTATGTAAGCACTTGTAGGGAATGTGGGTAATATTTTAAGCAGTGAAGACAAGAAGACTTTCAAACATTTGCTTAGCTTTCCCAGTGCATTTTTAACAGTAGTAACTCTATCCATCCTTCCACCCATAGTGGTAGGGGAATATGTGGTAAAATAAACACGTTAAGGGCTTGCGTTGAATTCAATCATAAAACGAGGATAATTTGCTAGTTTAGCCGCTTAATACAACAATTTTGCCAATATCTATATTGCACAATTTTTTCGCTAATAAACATTGTTTTATATAGTTTTTCTTCGAAATAAAAAACATCGAAATTTCGTATGTACAAAGAAAGTGCGGGTAAAAAAAGCTCTTGACTGGTGGTAAAATAAACATCGATTTAAAAACACTTTTGATGCATTTAATTTTTAGTTTTTTAACTCCTGTACCGTAAATATAAGCAATTAAGACTACGAGAGCCTTTCGAAAAATCTGGAATAACTTTTAAAAAGCAAAATAATAAAAAGAAGAAATTTTTTTTTTGGAAAATCAGTTTTTTTTTTCAATTAAATTTAGGTATTCAAAGTAACATCTTGGTTATTTGATATGGTTTGATTGAACTTCCGTTATTGGTTCCGACTTGGTTATTTGATATGAACTTCCGCTCGACAATTGCACAACTTTAACATAAATTTGTGTAAGTTTGATAAAAGTGTTCATTGTACCTGCATTAGGCTGTCCAGATCATTTAGGTAGAAAAACAACCTTGTGACAAAATTCAAGAGCATAGGAAATTTCAAAATTTATGCAACTAATTTTCATTTTCCGTTTGAGATGTTAGAGAAAAATTTCAGAGTGAATCTTTCACCACCATAACCGTCTATTGTATTATGTTAGTTGTGGAAATATACTAATGTCGAATTCGTTTTTAAACCTGGGTCAGTGCCAACCCGAACCCTGAATAAAAAAACATTTTCAGGTCCATCTGTCATTGGATATGTTGGTGTGCGTAGCATCGTGTTTGTTTTGATTTGAAACATATGATCCAGGACATCCAGTGCACTAGCAGTGCGTTGGCCTTGACTTATCAGTTCATGATAAATAAAAGTGTTCAAGTGCGTGAACTGTTTTTGCGGATAATGGAATTTACTTTTGGGCGGCGGATATATGTATTTAATTATTTATATTCTATAATGCCGTGCCCATTTTTATACAAAGAATTCCGTATAGAATTCATGTAAAGGAGATTTTCTATTCTACAAAAATTCATCTAATAAATCATATTGAAATTCCAATCACTATTTCTGCAAAAGTTTTTTTTTTCTTTTTGACACTCAGAAGCATGTAACAAAAATTCCTCCTGATAAAGGTAGCCTCACACCTCGGGAATATTTTCCGCCGGATTTTCAATGGGGCCGGGATTTTGATTTTGCCCAAATCCTGAAAATATATGTAAAAATACTAGGGGAAAAATCTGCGGATCAAATTCCCGAGTTGTGAAGCTACCCTAATGCTAGGATTTCCTTTTGAAATTCCTTATCTTTCAATAGTCCAACATAGAAAACATAACAACGTTTTGCTCCGAAGTTCCTTCAGGAATTACACCGCCCCCCCCGCAGGTTTCATCTCTACATGTTCCTTGAGGAAATCCTACGAAAGTTCCTTGTGGATTTTTTCCGGAAGTTTCATGAAGGATTCCTCAGAAAGTTCCTTGAAGGATTCATTCGAAGGTTGAAGGATTTCCTCCGAAAGTTCGTTCAGGATTGTCTCCAGAAGTTCCTTCGGGATTTCCTCCGGAAGTTGCTCCAGGAAATCCTTTCTATAAGTTCCTCCGGAAGCTCCACCACTGGAGCCCTCCTTAGCCGTGCGGTAAGATGCGCGGCTACAAAGCAAGACCATGCTGAGGGTGGCTGGGTTCGATTCCCGGTGCCGGTCTAGGCAATTTTCGGATTGGAAATTGACTCGACTTCCCTGGGCATAAAAGTATCATCGTGTTAGCCTCATGATATACGAATGCAAAAATGGTAACTTGGCTTAGAAACCTCGCAGTTAATAACTGTGGAAGTGCTTAATGTACACTAAGCTGCGAGGCGGATCTGTCCCAGTGTGGGGATGTAATGCCAATAAGAAGAAGAAGAAGAGGAGCTCCACCAGGAACTCCTCCGGAAGTTCCTTCAGGAATTCATCCGAAAGTTCATTAGGAATTTCTTCATTAATTCATTCAGGAATTTCTTCGAAAAACTTCCTGCTTCCTGGAGGAGCTTCCGTAAGAATTCCTGTTTAAGCTTCCGGTGAAACTGGTGAAGGACTTTCGGGGGAATTCCTGGAGGATTTTGCGGAGGATTTCTTGGAAGAACTTCCGGCAGAACTCGTCCAAGAACTTCCAGAAGAGCTACTTCCCTTCCAGAGGAATTCCTCAAGGAACTTCCGGAGGAACTCCTCAAGGAACTTCCGGAGGAATTCTTCAAGGAACTTCCGGAGAAATTCCTTAAAGACCTTCCGGGGGAATTCCTTAAAGACTTTCCGGAGGAATTCCTCAATAAACTTCCAGAGGAGTTCCTAAAGGATCTTCCGGAGGAATCCCTAAAGGAGCTTCCGAAGGAATTCCTCAAAGAACTTTCCAAATTAATTCCTGGAGCAACTTTCAAAGAAAATCCTGGAACAGTATTCAAAGATATTCCTAGAAGATTTTCAAAGGAATTCATCTCGAAGGGATCTCTTGGAAAAAAAATATGGAGGAATGCCTGAAAGATATCATGACAAGAATTCAAGAAAGCATTACTGGAATTAAATGCTGAAACGCACGAAAGAGTTTTTGGAATAATTTCAAAAGAAATTCTGCATATTATTTAAGAAAGAATTCTTTTCGGTATTCCTCAAATATATTTGTCTGACAATCCGCTAAGATTTTGTGAACGGGTTTCGAGGGGAATTTCCAAACTAATTCCATCCACCGACCTAATTTAGGACACAATCTGTGAGGATAACCCTGAATGAACGTATGAATAATTAGTAATAATAAGTAATAACAATTATTTTTTACTCTGAATCTAGACAACAGTACCAGATTAATTTCATATAAAACTACAATAACAAATATAACGAAATTCCTGAAAAAAAAAATCAACGCGCATTTTATTTGAATAACAGACAGTTTCGTTTTTCCTTCTACTTGTTAATTTGGCCCAATACCACTCACCCATATGATTTTGACAGTTGAAGTACAGTTGTATTGGTGAACCCGGTGTGAAACCATGAAACAACAAAGTGTGAACCTGACAGCTTTGGGGTTGGAACCAGTGCGAACCTAGTTCCAACCTGAGCGAATAAAAAAAACACTTTGACAGCACTTAGGTTGGAACTGGTTCCAACCTAGGTTGAAACTTTTTAAAAACGAATTCGACATAAGCTACAATTATTCACTCTTCAAAGGGGCGTGGACAAAAACACGAAGAAACAAAAAATTACCCTTTTTCAAAATATTAATTTTAAAATATTATTTTACCCCAGTCTTAAACATGCATTAAGAATTTTATTACTGACAAATATCAAAAACTTTCCCAATCATGAACAATTGAAAATAACAAAAATAGTCAAAGTAGAATCGAGAAGAACTGGAAGTTACATATATCAAAAGTATATCAATCGCAACTTAAAACAGAGAAGAAACATTTTGCAACACGGCTAATAAGGATTCAATTCGACTCCCAGCTATCGATCTTCCGATATTTTCAGGCCACGGGGAAAATTAGTTGGAATGGTTTGACAAATTGGTCAAGCTGTGGAACCACCAACGGTGGACGAGGTAATGAAAGCTCTACACGAGCTGAAAAACAGTAAAGCTGCAGGGAAGGACGAGATCCAGGTCGAGCTTCTCAAACACGGAAGTAAGCAGCTACATCAATCAATCCACCACATTATCCAGAAAAGTTGGAAGTATGAAGAACTACCTGCCGGCTGGTTGGATGGCCTCATATGCCCAATCTATAAGAAAGGGCACAGACTAGAGTGTGCTAATTACAGAGGGATCACCCTTCTGAACTAGGCGTACAAAATTCTGTATTGTATCCTGGTTAACAGACTGAGACCGCTTGAAAAGTCCTTCGTCGGTGAATATCAGGCAGGTTTCGTGAGTGCTGATCAACGACGGATCAGATGTTTAGCTTGCGGATGATCCTTGGTCAATTCCAGGAGTACAACTTGCAGACTCACCATCTGTTCATTGATTTCAAGGCAGCAGCGTACGATTCAGTGAAAAGAAATGAGCTGTGGTAGATAATGTCCGAACATGGTTTTCCGGCGGAACTGATAAGACTGATACGTGCAACGTTAGTTGGCTCGGAATCAAGTATTCGGATTGCAGACGAAGTGGCAACCTCGTTTGTGACCTTAGACGGATTGAAGCAGGGTGATGCACTTTCGAATCTATTGTTCAACACTGCACTCGAGGGCGGAGATCTGGCGTGCAGAGGAACTATCATCAAACCTCACCCGACTCATGGCCCAGAGAATCGTCCATGATTCGACTCGCGATTTGCACCATTGCGTATTCTTCTTCGTTAAATTCATCGGAATAACTTTCTTTGCTTAAAACAATGGATAACAAATTCATACGTAAACATAAGATACGCTTCGATTGGATATTGACACTTTTTAAAGCGAAATCCTTTTTTCGGCGAATGAGCGAAACGATGCGATTCTGCGTGAAAAACTCATGTGCGATGCTCTCCATGCAGAATCGCAAGCGACCAATACTGGTACATGGTATAGAGGAAGACCTAGTGTTGGTGTTGAGGTAGTGCTTGATGGAGATGTGTTTGAAGTATAGATAGTGGAATATATAGATGAGCGAAGATAAATCCACTGTCTCCAAACGAACTGTCAAACGTGTCTTCAAACGAGCATGACTTCACGATTGCAATGGAAACGTTAAGGGCTGTGACGTCATATGCGCGTGTGCAAGGGCAAAAAAATCGACTCAGCCATGCTTTCGCTCATCTATAGATTCTACTATCTATAGTTTGAAGTTGTTGAAGAATTTGTTTACCTGGAATCGCTTCTGACAATGACGTGTCCCGTAAAGTGAAAAGACGTATTGCTGCTGCGAATAGGGCCTTCTACGGATTACGTAACCAGCTTAGGTCCCACAACATGCAGACGGAAATGAAATTTGCTCAATATAAAACTGTATGGCCCTTTATGGACATAAAGCATGGCTGTAAAAGAGGCGAACTGGAGAACTTTCGGGGTTTTCGAGCGAAAAGTACTGCGTACAATACTCGGAGAGAAACTAGAAAATGGTGTGTGGCGCAGACGCATGAATCATGCGCTGTATCAAAACAAAGCTGTGTAAAACAAGTTAAAATGCATTATCAGAACCGGTGCCCCCCGCAATTGGGGCTTATTTAAAGAAATTTATCTTGGGTTGCCCCCCGAATCAGTTTATTATCGTAACAGCTACCGAAAAACGTCTCTCACGGTATGCTACCCATCGAGAGTGTATACAGACATGATAAATGAGAGATTTTCTCATTCTCCTTTGGATTCAAACCGTGGGTTTTATTATTTTAACGTTCTCAATTATTTTTTTCTGCAAAGGTAAAAAGTTTAATAATTTTGAATATATCCAACCAAAACGTGTGAAATTTTTACTTGGAGTTGTTTTATTATTGAATTGAATAAGCTAATTAAATTGGAGATCGAAGTAGGTCACAATGTAAGGTGGACGCGTAATTTTTTTCATCCGTCATTTTTTGGTGTTTTTCGGCAGGGTAAATGATCCAATAGTGGAGGAACTAAGCACGTTCCAACACCAATCATTTTCCTAGAATTAAACGAAATTTCATTTCGCTTACCTTGGATATGTATTCGAAAGCGTTACCCATCTATTCTTTTGTAAAAATGCTTCCGTCTCATGTATTTCATGTATTCCGTCCTAAAATAACAACTCCAATTATTGGTACGCTATTCCAATAGTTACGGTATTCTTTAATTCGTGTTCCTATAGTTACGAATCCTATTGTTTTCTTACGGCACCCGCAACTATAGGAACACTACCGCAACTATTGGTGCACAGGCGAAATTTTAATAAAGTATTTTCTAAATATTTACCAGTTTTTGAAGATAACCAATGCTGTTTTCACTTCCTGCGTATGTTGACATATCGTTTTATCATTGAACGTAATGGGTTGCTGCGATTGATTCGTAGATTTAACGAACACTGTACAACCGCAACTATAGGCACACATAGGCTGAAACAAAAGCCCAGGCGAATGAGGGTAGCAAGAAGTCTAGGGTAGGCGCCAATCGCTCCAGGGGCGATGCCCTAGTCATCACGGCGGACGACGCCAAGTGCTCGGACGTCTTGAAGGCGATGAGGAGTGACGTCAAGCTCGGTGAACTCGGCGCCGACGTACGTCGACTAAAAGACGTACCCGGATGAGCGAGATGCTCCTCGAGCTGAAGCGGGGCGTCTCGCAAAAGGGCGCCGCCTACAAGAAGTTGGTGTAGGAAATCCTAGGCGAGACGGTCAAGGTGAGGGCACTCACGACGGAGGTGAATCTAAGGGTTAAATACCTGGACGAGATCACCGAAGTCGAAGAGCTCGTCACGGCACTGCGGCGACAGTGTAAAGTGGAGACGCCCACCGCAGCCGTTCGGCTACGGAAAGGTCCGGCAGGGACGCAGGTAGCATTGGTTCAGCTATCTGCAGCGGACGCCTCCAAGGTAGTCAAGTTAGGGAGCGTCAAGGTGGGATGGTCGGTGTGCCCTGTGGGCATATACGAGCAACCCGAAGTTTGCTTCAAGTGCCTGGAACCGGGGCACAAGCAATGGGACTGCAAAGGCCCTGACAGAAGCAATCTCTGCCGACGCTGCGGATTGGAGGGACATAAGGCACAATGCTGCACGAACCCTCCCAATTGTTTGATTTGTTCCAGCAAATCTGTAAACAGCAAGCACCCCATGGGGGGTTCAAAGTGCCCGGCGTTTAAGCGTGCTGCAAAATCACAGTGCAGGTAACGCAGCTGGCTTGCTCGGCCTCGCCCGAGTGTTTGGTGTGCGCAGGTTTAGAGGAAACGGCGGCACACGTGTTGTTCGTGTGCCCACGTTTACGCGCAATGCGTGAGCACATGCTTGCCACATGTGGTCTGGACACTACCCCGGACAACCTAGTTTGGAGGATGTGTAAAAATGAAGTTGGCTGGAACCGTTTCATCGGCTATCGCCCAAATCGTCTCGGAGCTACACAGAAGGTGGCGCGTGAACTCAAGGATGGCTAGTTCAGGCGCAAATAAGAGGTGGTCCAAGGGATCGGAGTCGGCTTCATGGGTCATACCGGTGGTCATGCCCTGTGGTCGAACTCGATCCTTTAATCGAACAAGTGGTCGCGCGAAGAACAACATGGTATCGTCGCTTTCGTGGCGTCGGTCAACCGGGCGGGTTCCGAACCCGAACCCCGGGTCCTCGTCAAGGCTGGGCAGGCGTAGGAAGCGCGTCGGCAAGTCCCTCTTTGTGTTGGCGAATAGACCCTATCACAGAGAGGTCAATTTGGGGTGCACGCGGCATCATCATTCTTGATACCAGTCGTGCAGAGGGAAGCAGGCGCTAAGTCGACCCTTCCCACCTTCCGAGGACGTGGGGCGTGGTAAGGCCACCTGGAAAGCCGGCAATGCGCTGGTACGATACCATGGTGTTCTTCTTAAAAAGCGAGTCACGATGTTCGGTGCTGCAAGGACACGCAGCTAATCTCGAGGGTGCGTTGTGCACTGGCCCCCCTTTGAAGCGTTACTTTCTGGTTGTACCGAAGGGACTATGGGCTTGACGGCAATGGAAACGGTTTAGCGGGTCGGAGATGTAGTCCTGCCTCCCTTGTTTGCTGTTGGAGGTTGTCCCTAACCCCGCACTTCCTGGATAACCCAGGATGTCTGTTGAGCAGATTCCCCCTCCATTGATTAGGAAGAAAAAAAAAGTATGGACACTAGGGTGGCTCAAATTAGTATGGGAAAAACTTTTGTCAATTTTTTTTTCTGATGGGACGCCCTCTTATTCAGTTCTATTTGATGCTCTGATGCTCTGGACAAAATTTCAGCCAAATCGGTCAACGTTTGGGCGGTGCTAAACTCGTTGGAAGTTTATATGCAAAAATTTATGCAGAAATGTATATATGTATGTAAATGAATGTACCGAATAAAAGAGCGGCTCATCAAAAAAAAATGAATAAGTGTTTTTTGAGCCACCCTAATGGACACACTTGATCCCGATATTGCATTAATTAAGGCGTTTGTTGTATTCCATTGCATTTGCATTCTTTTCTAATTTAAAAGTTTAAAAGATTTATTTACTTCCTTTAATTTTATCATTCAAGCACATACGTAATTTGAGTTCAAGGATGTTATCGATCATTTAGTAATCTGCGTTAGATTACTTAGTAGTTTGTCAATAACTTATTCCAAAGGCTACATTGTGTTGTATGGTGTTGTATAGTGCGAAGGTTTTTATACAACTCTGCCTAACAGGTCAATGTTTGAATTTAACTTATAACAGAGCTATAGCGCTAGTAGCAGTAACTTATACTAAATTATAATAAAATTGCAATCATTTAGTATAAGTTACTGCTACTGGAGCTATAGCTCCGTTATTAGTGAAATTCATACAACGAACTGTTAGGCAGAGTTGTAGAAAAACCTTCGCACTGGAAGTCCACCTTACAACACATTTTGAAATTTAGCCCATGGAATGAGTTGTTGACAAACTACTAAATGATCGAACGCATATTACTAAATGATCGATAACATCCTTGTTTGAATTTGCCAATAGCCTTATCTTATTACCTAGAACAAATTGTAGTTGAACATACTTAATTTTGATTAGTTTTATTAAATAGGAGTAAATTAATTTACATTATCGTCAATCAGAGATTAAATGAAGTTTGGAAAATACTTATAGCTTACTACTTTTAACGCTGACGATACCTTGGAAGTTGAAAAATATGCATTCGACAAAATATTATACTGCTTTTCTGCGATATAAAGCAGTTACAGCTTTAAAAGAATGTAATTAAAAAACGGGTCCTAGTTTTTTCAGTTCACCCAAAGATGTAGTATAGCCTCATAATTCAGCTCCATGTATTAGTTTTGATGGTGAGTTTTTTTTCGTTTATTGTAGTTCAAATGATTATTTTAGTTGGATTGAGCGGATTTATAAATTAATAAATTATTGCCTGACGCTGAATCATCTATGTATGCCTACGATGTGTGTTGACTTCATGTCAGATCCAGAATGAGCAAAATACAAAATGCTTGCATTTACATTACAGTTGATGTTCATACTGTCCTTCTACGAATAATTGTATGAAATTCACGGAAATTCTAGCAAACATGGTACAAGTATGCATAAAGGGCCAGAGTTTTCCCTTCTCATATGTTTATATTTGTATTCTGCTTCGGTTGGATTAATTTATAAAGCTGAAAACAGAAGAGCGACCTGAGGCGCAATTTATGACTCTTCTATTACCCAACTCAACATGTCATCTAAACAGATTCTGCAGAAATAATATATTTGAAAAGCTGTTTGTTACTGAATGGAGACAGTAGCCAACTATGACATATCATGTAATTACTCCTTTCTGCATCTCTCATATTATCCAGCTCAGACATAATTGATGCCCAGGGAAGTTGTAAGTATCGAGAGTTTTTAGAACGTGTCTTACCGCTGGCCTTCGATAGGCTCGGCAAGGCGTTGCTTCTAATGGGGATACACCAATTTAAGGAAGTATTATAGATCAAAAAACCTTCAAAAGTGGCACAATCATCCATAATGAATGATTTTTCTTTTTTTTCGTAATCGAAATCGCACAGCTATGGATTGTACCATTTTAACGATATCGCATGCATCATACCATCGGTGTCATTGAAGTCGAGTAAAACTTTTCGTACCTGTATAGCAATTCTCGTCCACACATCAATCAGCATTCAATTTGTTTCGATTACACTGCAGCTCCAACCGAAACACTGACTACTGGAAGTCGAAGTTATTTACTCACTGCACGTAGATACTTCGTGTACACAAATACACGCAATCGCCGATACCTTGATCATTTGTTCAAAAACAAAAACATAGCACTTCTTCACGTTAAGTAGCTTAAGTCGAGGAGAAAAAAAAGTCAATGGCACATGAACATTTCATAACATTTTGCTGCTGTTTCGGGTGATTCTTCGCTCATGAACATCGATATGAACTATGTCAACCACTAAGCTCCGAATAGTGGGAGGAAAAATTGTGCACATTCCTAATTCCTAAGCCCGCTTCAATCACGACCGTATCGAAAACAACGCACGATTAATCATCAGTAAAATATGTAACCCCAACTCGTAGTATATCACACCACCCGGGCGCTGATGAATGAACAGAACCTTTATTTGCCAAGAGGTATTCTCAGCGCCGTGACGGTAATTTATTTCCAATGACTCGTTCGGTGATCGAGGCCAGCCCCGATGTGAATCGTTGCGATGTGAGTCACTGAAGTGCACTTTTCCACCTCACGGCCCTGCAGTGAACGATAGCGGCCGCTAGGTGAACACGATTGAGCACAAGAATCGATTAGATTTTCACTTCACGATCGGGATTTTTCACAATCTTTTGCACCGTTGAATTCCACCTTAGAAAAGATGGTCTTATTTAGATTAAGTGACGTCGACAATTTTTCAGAAACGGCCTGTTTTCTCTCGCGCACTCACTCACTGAAGATCATGTCGTGCTCCACTGTTTGGCCATGTTGTTGGATGTTGCGGGACCCGAACGGATGGATGTTCCAAACGATAAAAGACGGGGGAATTTGAAATCTATTTATATATGAAATTAATTAACTAAAAACTGTTTAAATCTAGTCGTCTACACGTCCTGATGTTGTTTTTGTAAATTAGATACAAATGCTTGTAAAAGAATAATGGTTAAGAATATGGTCATTTCGAGCTAAAAGAACTCCTGTTTTTAGTTACGCTCCATGCATACAAAATACATGAAATTTTACTTCGTTGAGGAGGTTCTGGGTCTGGGTTATTTGGCGTAAGGTCATTTGGCATTAATGCCATTTATAACGGATATTTAACATTCGGAATTATTTTGAACTGTGGAAAAAGGATATTCGATGTACTTTTTCACATAGATGAAGGAGATTATTTTGTGGGCCTTCTTTCGGGTAGATGCTTGCTTTCAAAGAAGTGACATCATCCACCATCGCCTTATTCTGGACAAACGCCTACTTTTAAAGAAGAAATCACGTTCACCATTGCCTTATTCTGAGCAAACACTAACTCCTAAACAAGGGATCACTCCCATCATTACCTTATTACAGAGAAATGCCTACTTCCAATGGAGGAATCACATCCACAACTTTCTTATCCCGGACAAGCGTTTGCTTCCGAAGAAAGAATCAAATCTTGTGTTATTCCGGGCAAACGCTTACTCAGGGCGGGAATTAGGAAGGTTCAGGGGCGAGGCCCCGGGCCTTAAAAAGCTTTGTCTACTAAAACTAACCAGTTTTACCCATTGTTTACATATTTGGATAAAATCAGGAACCCTTAAAATGTTTGGCTCCGGATCCACACAAATAAAATGAATGAGGAAACACAGTTATTACAGATCTTTACTTGGCAAAACATGATTCAAATAAAGGGATAACAATTATCTTAGCATGCTTTCAAAGAAAGAATTACTTTCGTTTGTCTTATTACCAATCGGTCTTATATCCAACATTCTGGACATATTCCAGAACAATTCTCAGTCAAATAACTAATTTTATAGATACAAAAAAAAACAAGTTATGGCAAATGTCCGTTATTGCCAAATGATTCTTATCTTTGACGCTGCTCACAATTCTGCCAAATGACTGTTATGTCAAATGTCCTTATGGCAAGTGGCCAGCTACCAAGAGTCCCTCACGAAATTAGTGTATCGCAAAGAGACAAAGGCAGAACAGTGTTAAAAATAAACACCAGAGCTTTGATACGATAGAGCTAACAGTCTCGATAAGAAAAAGCTTACAAGGCTAACTAAGTAGGGTAACATCAATGACCCAACGATTTTTTTTTAAATCTTTATTCAGGTGTTTTTTTTAATTCTACATTTAGTTCAATTACGGCCAGGAAGATTTAGAGTCTATTTAATGATATGGAAATGCTAATATCATCTTCCAAACTTGGACGTACATGTTGATGATAGCATTAGAGGCGAAAGTATAGAATTGATAGTTCCGTTAGGATACGGCAGGCATGAAGAATGTTTTTATAGAAGTCGATTTGAAAGTAAGGGTATGCGATAACACACTTTTTCCTAACGAAACGGAACGAAACGAAATTTAAAATGTCTATGTTGATTCGGATCGAAACGAAACGAAATATAGATTTCTTTCGAGACTTCGAAACGATACGAAATCGAGGTTCATTTAATTCGAAATTTTTCGAAACGAAATTTTGATTTTTTTTCCGCGGAATTTTTATTGAATTGGTTTTACATTACGTACGCAATTCTGATTTATCTTTTTCGGAATCGAATAATTGTTTTGCGACCAAAAGAGTTATAATAACTTATGAGGCAATCTGTGATAAATCGCCACATTCTCGCCGCATATACCATTGGCGATAAGGCAATACCCCAGCATTTGTGCCGCTTTCATAGGAATTCATCGTGGAGCGTGTGCTCCTGAATCTGATCAATTTTATATCAGTGTTATATAAAGTATATAAAAATAAAGAAATTGTGGGATTTTTCATATACGGATTCAAATTTCGCTTAAAACCCTAGTTCACTTAAGAATTATGTAATTATGCTTAAGCATGCTTCATATTATCTTGTCAGCGTGGTTTTAACAGTATTGAGTTAGTCAAAATTTGAAAATGAATGCTTAGATTTATTTTTTTATTTAGTGGGATACTTAAGTATGTATCCACATCTGTCAGGCGTATACGCAGATATAGAATTAATATTACTAGATCAACATTTGAAAAGGGTGTGTCTGCCAAAATTTATTCCTTCTTATTCCTCGTCTACATATATAGCATACATTTGCTCACTAGAAGAATCATGTGCATTTCACAGCCCGATAGTCTTATATACAGTCAGCTCGACAAACTGATCTATTGTGTGTGTGTCCTTGTCAGATGAGAACAGCTGTTATGGTCAGTATGTGCTGAAAGCAATCATAAGTAAAGAATTTTCAACAATTTTAATGATCTTTCAACCCGTTCTGGATTTTTTTTGCAAATTCCATGCGTAGATCTAGAAATGCCCACAAATCTGCAATGTTCCTCACATATTGTGCAAATAGTCGAAGAAGAGCTTAATAACGTTCCTTAACTGTACACGTCGTAGTTGCTAATCATGATTGGTCGAGAAACAGCAAATATGCATAGCTCACCAATTAAATAATATTCTTGGGATACAAAAAAGTTATTCTTATTGTATACTTGCTTCGGAGTTTTCAATTCATGAACAATAACGATGCTGGTCAATAACGGTGCTTATAGTCAATTTAGTATTAGGAGAGGAAAATTAGTGTAACACTCATTGTTTTTAGAGACCGAGGTATGCTCTGTATCTCCGTGAGCGCTACGGAAAAGGAATCGTTGGTTAGTTGAGAAAGTATTCATGTGAAACCCCTTGGTAAGCGACAAAATATTTATTGTAAACGAAGTTATTTTGAAAACAAGAAGATGAAAACTGTATTCCAAATCAATCCAACGCAAGATCAATGTGCTTCGTTTAATAATCTTCTACAACACGATCGATTCCGCACTAAATGATTTTGTGCTCTTTGATACAGACATTAGTTTTATCCATTGGCGTAACTACAGGGGGGCTATAGCCCCACCTAGGATCCAAATAGCCCCCCCTAGAATTTTATCTACTTCGCATAAGTATTGCACATATCTAGCTGTCTGAGCTTAACTACAGATAATGAATTTTATTCATTTTCTCTCTTTTCCAATCTGTTGAATCTGTTTTTGGTTTCATGTTTTTGAATTTCGAATAATGCAGGACCAAAAAACAATGAAACAATGAAACGTTATAGGTCTCAGGATTGTGATCATCATCAGAATTTTTTGTATTTGTCAGAACATGATTATTTGTCAAGAACATGAAACTAAGCCTTTACCAATTTGGCAATCTTTTTAATTTACCTATATCAACGTATGATGATCTATTTGGCTCGAAGTCTTCAGCATGCTTAGATGACCGAAGAATTTCAAACAAATTTTGATTTTATCAATCAAATTTCTCAGTAAACGAGCAATCGTTAAAAAATTTCAAGTTTTTTTTTGAAGTTTTGTGGAAAACAATTATGATCTCATGCTTTTTAAAATAAACCTATAAGGCGCAGAATCAAAAATGTGATACAATATTAAATATTGGAATTTCCATATGCATCTATCCAATTCAGGCATTTCCGATTTCTCTGGTAAAGTGTTTTAGGGATTTCGTAATGCTGCTATTTCTTGAAAATTTTAAATTTTCAGTCAACAATTTAGGCTTCTTTATTTTCGACAAAGTTTTGGCAAACCACTCAGATTTTGAAGAGAGGTAATTTAAGTTTTGATGAGAACGAACTTGGAATGCTTTTGGATGGATTATAAAAATCCACAGATCCAATTTCCAATACAATCCAATTTTGCTTTGCTAAGGCTCGTATGATTTTTTCACATTTCTTTTTTATAGGCTGAGTGTCGTGGACCATAATTTATAATGTTCAAGTCGTGAATGAATGTGATGTATGTAAATAGGTCAATGTTTGTTTGGTCGGCCAACTTGCGAACAATATATACTAGTTGTTTTGAGCATTGAGCGTAAACGATAACTTAATTGTTTTGAGTGAAAAAGTAGAAATAATTTTAAAAAAAAAGTTAGACCCCCCTAGAATTTTCCATTAGTTACGCCAATGTTTATCACTTCGCGTTCTCCCACACTAGCTGGCGTGATCAGCATCAACACGATCGATTGCACATTGGTTAAACAAATTTCTACTACGCGATCATTCCGCATTCATATTGTGCAAATAGTAAAAAAATATCACAACATTTTAATCATGGAAACACTGAAGACGTTTTATAGAAGAAAACTACTTACGTATTTGTCGACTAAGAATGGGGTGAGTAAGCGTTAATAGAAAAATTTGTATAACTTAAAATTTTGAAAACAACTTAACCATTTTGCAGCCAAAATTTTTTATGATATAAAGTATGTTTAAATTCGTTTCGAAATTCCGCGGAATTCCGTTAAATTTCGTTATAAGCTAGTTTTTTTCTAGCGAAATTTTTGTAATTTTACGAAACGAAACGAAATCAAGAAATCAGATTTCGCCATGCTCGAATTCCGCGAAATTCCGCGGAATTTCGTTTCGAACCACCTGTAACGAAATTTTTCGAAATACCGCATATGCTTATTTAAAGCGAGCGGAGGGCAATATTTGTGATGGCATACATCGCACGACCTTCCTTCTGCCAAGCTCCCGTATGAAGGGGGAGGGAAGAATATCAGTGTGGAAGCTGATATATCTCCACTGGCAAAAGGAAGGTGGTTTGACTAGCTCATATGCCATCGCGTGCGGAAGGATTTGCTATCGACGAGTACTGTCTCCAAATTTCTAAT
The DNA here is from genome assembly GCF_024139115.2 of Armigeres subalbatus. Classification (NCBI taxonomy): domain Eukaryota; kingdom Metazoa; phylum Arthropoda; class Insecta; order Diptera; family Culicidae; genus Armigeres; species Armigeres subalbatus. The sequence goes on from NC_085141.1 coordinate 190,072,015, forward strand.
ATGACATCAGCATTTAGTCGAATAGGATTTGTATTGCACAGTTCTGTTTTCTCATTGCGTCCGTCTCGTCGCAACCAACTTGGCTGCCTCGGAGAGAACAAAACAGAGAAAGGCACTGCTGCTGTACCGTCGACCAATAACAGCTGAATTGATGTTCTCTCCGAGGCAGCCAAGTTGGTTGCGACGAGACGGACGCAATGAGAAAACAGAACTGTGCAATAAAAATCCTATTCGACTAAATGCTGATGTCATATTAGAAATTTGGAGACAGTACTCGTCGATAGCAAATCCTTCCGCACGCGATGGCATATGAGCAAGTCAAACACCTTCCTTTTGCCAGTGGAGATATATCAGCTTCCACACTGATATTCTTCCCTCCCCCTTCATACGGGAGCTTGGCAGAAGGAAGGTCGTGCGATATATGCCATCACAAATATTGCCCTCCGCTCGCTTTCAAATCGACTTCTATAAAAACATTCTTCATGCCTGCCGTATCCTAACGGAACTATCAATTCTATACTTTCTCCTCTAATGCTATCATGAACATGTACGTCCAAGTTAATTTAGTCTATTTAATCTCAATCAATATTCCGATGCGTTGAAGAAGGCGGATGTTTTCATCTGATTTGTCCAAACAACAATGAAATGTGGCCTCCAAGTCGGAAAGTCCAATAAAACACGGTCGCAATAAACTAATTGTAGCACCGCACTCTAGATCAATTTCCGTGCGTTTGTTTTGTTTTCCTCAACAGCTAACCCAAAATTGTTTTAATGATCCTTCACCTTTCCCGGCTAAATTCAGCTTTGTTTTGTATATACAAACATTGCGGACCAAAAAAAGGAATCGATTATGGAAAAATCTTGCAAATCGGTCAACCTGTTCGGGAGTTAAATCGTCAGGAAGGAAATCTAAACTCATTTTTATTTAAATAGATAGAAGATATGACATAATTTGCTTCCATGATTCGAAACATCGACTCATAGATGATTGACCGTATACTTTTTTTCAAGTTCGGCTCAGGCGTGTATAACACTTTACGGAGCCATGGTTCTCTTTAATATGTACAATCGATATCGTCTTATTAATCAATTGGTAAGAGAGAAAAATTGCTAATATACTTATTAGTAAACCAAGCTTCACCTTCTGATATTTTAGAGGAAAAAATGCTGCCCCATTTAAATATTTCATTATAAATCTAAATTTCGTATCTCTTCCTATCATGTTTTTCCAAAATCGAAATATTTTAACAAACAATTTAAGCTGAATAAGCTAGCTTTTTATTGGCAAAAGTCTATTTTTGGTTGAATAAGCGCTCTAGTAGCTTTCAATGTTTGTTTGGACTTTAATCATGGAGGTGGCTAAATTCTTATCAATATTTGGCTCTATCGTGCTTAATTGCCACATAAGCCTTAAATATTAGGTTTTCATCATAGCCTATTTTCCCTTTATGTACAGAGTTTAAATTGAATTCAGTCAAAGGGGTTAGCATAGCACAAATCATAGATGCACGCAAAAAAAAGCGTTCGTGAATTCGTCAACTAACGAGTTCACTGTGTATTTTAAGTCACGGAACAAAAGTCACGTTTTCTGGAACGTTTTTTGGAAAACGTGACTGAATGAATTTCTGTCTGTCTGACTCTTATAGACTCGGAAACTACTGAACCGATTAGCGTGAAAATTTGTATACAGAGGTTCTTGGGGCCGAAGAAGGTTCATATGATGGTTCGATACAAATAAAACATAAATTTCTACATAGCTTGAGAATTAGTCATAGAATTGGACCCAAATTTAGAATAATGGAAGATTCCAAATCTGTCAAGAAATGTTTTTGTTCGACAATTGAGACATTTCCACAAAACAGAAATAAATTAGCAAATTGCAATTATAAAACCAGATTAATCCACCTAGCGTTGGTGGTGCCTTTCTCGCATTTAGTTAAGACACCAACCTTATATGGGGTTTATATGGTCCGATGTACCATTTTCTTCATAACTTTTAATCGCAATGACCGATCGTTATAAAATTCAATAGTGATCAACGAATGAAACTTGTTGCGAGAAAATCGGTTAAGGATTACTATAAGAAAAGTTGTCTAATGTTTTTTATAGCTTTTGTGCACACACATACACACGCACATACACACATACATACACACGGACGGACAGACATGTGCTCAGCTCGTCGAGCTGAGTTGATTGGTATATAACACTATGGGTCTCAGAGGCTTCTATAAAAAGTTCGTTGTCGGAGTGAAATGATAGCCTTTCGGTACAACTTAGTTGTACGAGAAAGGCAAAAAGATATCCCCATAAAGAAATCAAAATGTTCCACGAAAAAAAAAATACAAAATTTCCATAAATACATCAATTGTAGAAATGAAGAATTACAAAATAAATATTTTTCTCCATAAAAACTTGAAAATTTTCCACAAAATAATCAATAAAGAGCAATAGAACTATGAGAAAGTTTCCTTAAAAAAAAGCAATAAAATTGATAAAAAGTTTCCATGAACTTAAAACGCTTTTAAAGAAGGGGCCATCTATGAAAAAATGCTCAGCTTTATTGCTTTTTTATATTTCTTTATAGAAATTTCCATATTTTTTATTGCTCTTTATTATTTTTTCCGTGGAAAAAGTTTTTGATTTTTTGTGGAAAGAAATATATTTATTCTGTGGAAAATTTTGTAATTGTTTATTGATTTTTTTATGGAAATTTTGTATTTTTTCCGTGGCACATTAGATTTATAATTGCAATGTTTGCTTTTAAAATTGCTAATTTATTGTTGTTTTGTGATAGATTTTTAATTGTTATGGAAATTTGGCATTTTTTAAATTTTTCATGGAAAATTTATTATTTTTAGGGGGAGTTTTTATTTTAGAGAGGGGCTCCTATACAAATGAAATAAAATTTTTGCCCATTTGAAAAGATTTTATCTATTTTAGGCGAAACGTAGTTCGTCGGATCTGCTAGTAATAAATAAACTATATTAATTTTTGGATATAGACAAATGATTCTGGGTTTCATCGACTTTTCAACATTTGAAAGATTGTTTATCGAATACGTTTAATGTTTATTGCCATTGAATACGATTTTTTATTGCCATACGATAATAAACAACGGAATTTTGAAGAAAATATCATGTCATCCATTGGATTTGTATTAAGAACATCAAGAATGTTTAATATAATTTGAGTTGATAATCAGTGGTATCAACAACATAGTCTCAAATATTTTGCACGTTTAATATTTAAAAATTATGAACAAATTTCCAGATGTGCTCGTCTACACATTCAACATGTTCTCTTTAGGTTGCACAAACATTCGCATTCGCCCCTCCCCCCCAAACCCCCAAACTGACTAATTGTGACTGCTATTGGAAACATCCAGCTGTTCGGGGGGTCGCAGCGGTCGTATCCGAGTATGTGTGTTAACTTTTCTTGCTCTCAAGTTCCGTCTTTGGGGGGTTATTTTCTAGATGCTGACTGAGCTTTCGACTGCTCCAACCACCACCAGAGCCACCTTAATCTCGTGCTTATGCGCCTCAACTGGAATAGACACGGAACCGTAGATGGAAGATGCGATAAACAGCGAATGAAACGGAAAGAAGAAGCTCGGACGAACAGATAAAACTAGTTACATTCTTATTCGGGCGATCTCTTCGTAGTATCGCGGCTTGCGGTTGTTCACGGGAAATTCCACACACGTACGCCAAGATGAGCGCACAACATACACCTATTCTGTTGTTATTCTTTCACATTAACTTTTATGAACTCTCTTCGCCTTGCCATGCACTGACTCAACACTTACACACAAGGGCACTGCTGGCTGGCTGGAGTTCCACGTAGGATTTTAACTAATTCGAAACGAAACGGTATTTGATTATCTTCTCAAATCACGGTTTAGGTCTCCCTTTACTCCAACCCCCCCGCACTGATATCAAATTGAGCTTTATATCCTTCAGCTGATCGTCCCCAAAATAATGTACAGGAATTTGTTTTCACCGACGACGACGACAATAGACGTAACGTGGATACGCGAAACGCTTTCCAACAACGCAGTCTCCGGGCAAGAGCAGAACGCGGTGACGGCCTCGATTCGTTCGCCAAACTTATCTTACTGACTCTATTGCTTTCAGGCAGCCCCACATGCAGCGCTCACATCGCGGTCGTCGCGTCAGGTCGCTCCACCTTCGTCCCGCGGCGTAGGTCCATACTCACTCTACTGGTGAAGCGAGATTTTTGTTTTGTAGGCCACCACCAGCCAGCAGCAGCACATCCATTACCGACGAGTTGTAGACGCGTTTCGGCCGAAAACATGGTACAGTGACTGACTGGTTGGCTACTGTTTTTATCGCTGAGATGGGTGGATCGGGTATCGATATGGGCGCAATTAGTCTAATGATATTATCATGCTGGATGGGTATGATTTGACTGGGCATTTGTTAGCTGTGGTTTTGGACATTCAGTGCCTGTGTTGCAGTATTGCTTTAGTTTTTTAAGCCACGATGACTTGCTGTTAAATAATATTTGGATGACTACTTTTTATCAGAGGAATCTCATAACAGAATCATTGTAAATACTGGAACACGTTAAAAATGTCAGTCTACAGTAAACCATGTGAGCAAATGTCATGATGATTACTAATCGAAAGTCTGCAGACTAAACTATTGTGTGGTAAAAACCTTTATATTACATTTTCTTGATTGATCGAGCATTATCGATTAGCATTTCGCTGTTCAAAATACGAAAATATAGCGTTCAAATATTTTCAAGTATGTAGGATACTTTTGGATGTTTTCTATATAAATTTTCTATAATTTCCATAAAGTGTGTCACTGACACTGTGTCAGGATATAACATGAAGCAAGTTCATGACAGATGCAAACAAGCTGCATAGTATTGTAAATGTTAGAATAATTCTGTTATCGGAGAACTCGTGGAGTCAAAATGCCTTTTACATGGCAGCTCTTAGTGGACAACGCATCATGGGTATGAAGTGCGTGGAGGCGCGTGGTTCATCATAGTTTAGTGGAACTAGGTCCCTTCTTAGCGCGGTAAGTTAACTTGCAATTGCGCGGCTACAAAATGAGACCATGCTGAGAGGGGCTGGGTTCGATTCCCCGTCCGGTCTGGGAAATTTTCGAGTTGGAGATCGTGTTAGCCTCATAATATACGAACGCAAAATGGTAACTTGGCTTAGAAACCTCGCAGTTAATAACTGCTGAAGTGCTTAATGAGCACTAAACTGCGAGGCAGCGATGTCCCAGTGGGAGATGTAAGAAGAAGAGGAAGAAGAAGATGAAGGGCGCTCCGCTTCACTAAAATGTTAGATGTTTCATCTCCTTGTTGAAAATCTCGATCTTTCTACCCGTCCCTCTATTATATTAAAACTCTTTCACCTAACAAGTTTAGGCCACGATAATGGGGGAATACCAAAAAAGCATTTTGCCTCGGGAGAACAGTGCAAATCGCACCCACAAAGCAAAATGGCCTAACTAATAAAATCATTTTATTTTAGTTATTCATTATCGAGCTGCAATGAAAACATGGAGCCTTCATTTTCAATTGACTTATAGACTCGGCTTACAAGACACTGAAGACGACCTTACAGTTCAAGTCAAAATACGTATCTGTAAAGATAAGAACGTGTTAGAATGAATTGGAATAGTTCTAAACTCGTCATATGACAGGTGAAGGCATTTCTCTAAAAGAGCTTAATTTTTTTCTAAAATAATTGTTTTGACACATCGAGTGCGACCAGTTATTAGATCTATCGTAGCGTTACCCGTAAGTGCATGTCGAATTACTCTTCTACTATTGAAGAGCAATGCAGTGTCGGTTTTGATAGAGCTCTTGTTTTGTTTTCTCAAGAGAATCATGTCAAGGTCCCGCGATTTAGACCCTTCACAGATATCAGTCTCATTGGAGGCGCACCCCTGTCAATAGAAAATCAATCCTTTCTAGGTACAACAGAATAGGAATACTCCCAGTCAACACAAATCGTATAAACAGCATAAGATGATAAAGTCGAGACGATATACATACATATTATATGGGGAAGTATCTATATGTTCTCCACTTTAGCATCTTATGTGACACCATATACGATCTTGTGTTGACTGGGCTGTTATTTGGTCATGCATCGGAGTCCTAGCCACATCCTTGTATTGCTTTTAGAATATCCCCAGTAAATCATCAAGCCCGGATCTTAGTACTATCTACAAAACTATTTCTAGCTAATGAATTTCGTCAGTAACAAGAATCTCCGTGTGTTCCTCTCACTATCATTGTTAACCGGTCATGAAGAGTTAGTACATATTTAAACTAATTGTTTTTGAACCACCTACAAGGAAACATTAATTAAGGGTTTATTTCTGAGACTGCCGTTGGAAGCGAGGACTAAATACGATGTATCCTTAATTACCACCACTTATTGCCCTAGCTCGAAAAATGAGTAAATTGATTAGAAAGCAAAAACCTCAGTGCGCGAATTGCTCCAGGTATCAGAACGTCGGCTCCAGGGGCACGTTCACCTCTATTTGGAATATTTGTGGCATCGCTTTCACAGCCTTTCTTATCACGCATCTGACGGAAAGGGAAGTGAACAAAAAGTAAAGGAATATGGATGGGAGAAAAATGGGAAGTTTGGAAAAGGGACCCTTGAAGAGGACATACAACGTATAAACGTACAAAACTTCATAGCTCCGTACCACAACGGGTTATGAACAAAAGAATACTTTGAAGGTTCAAATTTCTGTACAGCAGCGGTTCTCAACCTGGGGTACATGTACCCCTGGGGGGGTCCGCGACGTTAGGCATAAGTACGTTTGGCATAAAGACGTTAGGCATAAGTACGTTAGGCATAAATAACGTTAGGCATAACGGACGTTAGGCATAATGTACACTAGGCATAATGGACGTTTGGCATAATTCTTCCTTCTTTATGTCATGGGTTCTTTGGGTCATTTTATGCCTAACGTCCATTATGCCGAACGTACATTATGCCTAACGTCCGTTATGCCTAACGTCCATTATGCCTAACGTCCATTATGCCTAACGTACTTATGCCTAACGTCTTTATGCCAAACGTACATATGCCTAACGGGGTATACCCCCCCTGGGGGTACCATCGCCGAGCCCAGGGGGTACCTCGAACGAAATGCTTAATAACAGATGAATTACAATTTTAATCAAAACTTATTGATAAAGTTTTGACAATTTTGTATTTTTTTTTTCTAAACTTTGTCTTGTACATAATATGCATGGTGATTAGTAAATCATGGCCTATTGAATCCTGACCTCCACAACCAGTACAATGGATGAAGGGCTGTGAGACAAAACATCAAAAGGGCAAAACCTCGAATGAACAAATTTTGAAAAATTTCTATGCAATCTACCAGGCCAAAACAGAATGAAATCTAGAGTCTACAGATTTGAAAGCCTCCATTTGAGAGACATGAAGACTTTTCCCGAAAAGCTCAGTTGCTTCGTTGCAAGAGAATTGGAAGCATCCTTCTACCCTTCTCGGAAGCCTCCTTTCAAGTGACCCGGAAGCCTCATTTTAAGAGGTTCGAAAACTTTCTTTTAAGAGGCTTGGAACCCAAGGCTCGATAGCATCTTTCAAAAGGCTCGAAGCCTTCCTTTGAAATGCTCAGAATTATTTTCTCAAGAACCTTGGATACTTCTGCCTTATTTTAAGGCCCGGTGGACTACCTAGTTGCACAAATCTTGCTGCTTTGGTTGCCACAGCACTTATGTGACTCGATTTGGTACTATATGGTTTTTTTTTCCTTGTTGGGTATTTTAATCACTGCGACCATTTGTTAGATCTATTGATCTACTATATGAGTTACAGAAACTCGTGTATGACAAGTGTGCTACTCGGGACTTTTTAAAAAGCTCGAAAGTCTTCTTTCAAGAGACTTAAAAGCCTCCTTTCAACAGGCTTGAAAGCCTTCTTTTAAAAGGCTCGGACGACTCTTTTAAAAAGGCTCGAAAGGCTCCTTTCAAAAGGCTCAGAAGCCTCCTTTGAGTGGTTCGCAAGCCTCCCTCTAGTAGGCTCGGATTTTCCTTCAAGAAGCTTGGAAGCGTCCACTCAAGATACTCCAATGCCTCATTTTAAGTGACTAAAAAGCCACCATTCAAGAGGCTCGGAAGGCCCAAAAGTGTTTATTCGAAATACTCCGAAGCCTCCTTTCAGGGGGCTCAAAAGCCGCCATTTAATAGGCTCGTAAGACTCTTTTCAAGCCTCCTTTCAAGAACTCGAAAACGTCCCATCAAGATGCTCGGAATTATTTTTTTAAAAAGCTTGGATGCGTATTTTCGCTTATTAGCTCGGAAGCTTCCTTTAAAGAGGCTCGTAAGCCTCCTTTCAAGAGGCTCGGAAGTCTTTTTCAAGAGGCTCGGAAGCCTCCATTCATCAGGTTCTGAAGCCTCCATTCATCAGGTTCTGAAGCCTTCTTTCAAGAGGCGCGGAAGCCTCTTTTTAAGAGGAACGGAAGCCTCTTTTTAAGAGGCGCGGAAGCCACCTTTCAAGAGGCTCGGAAACCTTTTTTCAAGAGGTTCGGAAGCCTCCTTTCAAGAGGTTCGGAAGGCTCCTTTCAAAAGGCTCGAAAACCTCCTTTCAAGAGGCTCGAAAGCCTCCTTTCAAGAGGCTCGAAAGACTCCTTTCAAGAGGCTAGAAAGCCTCATTTCTAGAAGCTCGGAAGCCTCTCTTGATGGCGCTTAGAAGCCTTCTTTCGTGAGGCTCGGAACCCTCTCTTCAAGGGGCTCGTAATTTTTTTTTAAGCAGCTAAGAGGCTTCCTTTCAAGATGCTCGGACGCCTCCTTTCAAGTGGCTCGAAAGCCGTCTTTCAAGAGACTCGGAAGCCTATCTTCAGGAGGCTTGGAAGATATAAATTGCCGCGAATTTGTGACTAAAGTTAACGAAACTTGGAAACCGTAAATTTGTAATTGTAAATGTGTCTGTATGAATTATGTAACGTCAAAAAAGGAGAATGAAGTTTTGTTTTTGCAGTTGTTTGTAAGTTGCTCAAAAATATTGATGTTTGTGTGATGTGCAATTATGAAATCTGTTATTAATCTGTTTTTATTGAGCTGATGAAATTAGTTATTTATGAATGCTATTATTTCCTAGTTATAAGATGTTCAATAAGACCATGTTCGGTCAGTTGGATCTAATAAAATACAAATACAAATGCAAATTATCCAAAATGCTTCGCAGGGTTATCATTGGAAGTCTGTGTTGTAATTAGTGGTTCCAAATTGAACTTGCAGCTTCCGCCGCAAGGTATATTTTGATCACTTGCAAAACCACCGTGTACTCCGACACCCGGTAACTCACGTTACAGCGGTTTGAGCGTGGGCCAAAGATGAGAGCCCACCCTAGTTCTCTCACTTGCCAGTAGATGGAACCGGAAGTGTTGCCAAAATGAGTGGTAGCTTCGGCAATGATCGTTACTCCCGTCGTAATTTCTCGATCTGCTGAGCTCAGCTATTACCCAAGGGAGATTATTCGGTCCGTGACTACAAGCGGGAGTAGTAGTGCGCGCCGTGTTTTTCCCAATATTTCATAAAAGTTAGTGAAGTTTAAAATCACATGTGGTGTATAAACTAAGTTGTGCTTGTTCTTTTCAGGAAAGAGAAAAACTAAAGCCATTAGCTAAAAAGCTTAGTTAATAGTAGTAGCAAATAGTGGTTGCACGAAATTAGTACGGAATAGATTGTGACTACGGTGATCTTTGTTAGAAAAAAAATCCTACGTCAAAAGTGTAGTAAAACTATTGTTCGGTTTTTTTCTTATTGTTGATAGAGATAGGAGTGTTTAAGCAGAACAAAAACCCAGTGTATTTGAATTATATACACTCAACAAAAAGGTAATTAGTCTTTAGACAATCGAATATTTAATAGGAGAGCCAAGAAAGTAACGTCACATGGGGTCTAATCACGTGGGCAGGTCCTAGTGGGCCTTTTTCTGCTCTTCTATTCCTTGGTGTAAACAGGTGGTGATTTGGCATTCCCCAGGGCGAAAGTTGGACCGATTCCCTAACCAGCACACGCAAATTTCCGCCGCATACGATAGTTCCGAACCGAATTGGGGTCATTCCAACATCGCCGGCGTTCCGATAGAGCCACGTGGATAGGTTCCGCCATAGGGCCGGACCGCACCTTTGTTCCGAGCCGTCGGCCATTGCGTTCGCCAAGCGTCGTCGAACCCCACGCCAGCTCGCCGAAGTCAGTCCGGAAACAGCCAGCGTACACCACAAACCAGGTCGCTTCGTCCAAGATCCGTCGCCAACGCTACAAGCCAGCTCGTACCACCAGGAAGTCAATTCGGGAATCGTCGCCGAACACGGTCAGCCAGCTCGTTCCGTCAAAATTCGGGCTTGCCCGCCGCCGACGAAGAAGTTCCGCTCGTACCGGAGCCTCCTCGTACCGTCCAACATCGAGTCGAACCCGTCGCCGAACATCGGAATTTCGTTCCACCTCAAGCCCGCGCGCCTCCACTAAGCTGGATGCTTCTTGCGCCATCCGAAATTGGGCCTGAATAGTCGTTATCCGGTGCACCAGAAGCCGAGAAGCGTTGCAGCTGCCATCCCACCTGCCAGCGGCCAATCCTGTCGATCACGGAGGGATAAGGTGTCGGTATCCCGTGAGTCGGTCGTTACGCTCAAATGCCGCACAGAGAATTGGTGCCCCTATCGAAGACATCGCTACTGTCAATGGAGCCCCATCGACGAGGTCCATCGGCCGTCGCCAGCTAGAGCCCCAAAGGTCAAACCGCAAGTACCCCAAGCATGTTGTGACGTCACTGATTAGAAACGCCCGTCGGGGCAATAAATAGTATGTAAAATTATATACCGTTGAGTAGCGCTTTCCCTTGGTTAGTACACCACAGTTTTCCACTTTTGTCGACCTCTTTCCGGACTCAAAAGGAGTCACCAAGCCTCGCCCGTTGTGGTCTGAGCGAATTCTCTCCCGGGGACAGCTTTTGAGCTCCCTTTTCTACGACGTTGTTTGTCAATATTTCCACTTTGTTCCATTGATTGGCAAGTGTCGCGAAACACACAGAGGTGTGTATGCTCCTGCTGAAGGTGAGTTTCTTTGGTAGTGGTAGGTATTACGGTCAGAAGAGTAATGGACCCTGTAATTGTCTCGTTTCCTAGTTCCGGTAGCTAGCGGGTAACAGTGTAATTTCAATTTAAACATGACTTAGAAGCAGAATGACACCTTTTTGCAACATCGCACGGAAAAGGCCCTTGCGAAACTATTGATGGCACTCTCAAACGAATGGCAAAACGAGCAAGTCTTGCCAAAGATTATGGAAATACTATTGAGACCCCTCGGGAGTTTTGCGAATGGGCAGTAACACAAACAGACAAAAATATCACTAAATTACATTTCTGTTATATTTCGAATGAGCAATGCTCAACAATGGCAGAAGAGTTTAATTAACTTTTCAAAAAAGCAAAAACTATAACTGGCACACAAAAGTTTTATTCTTCATTCCAATCGCTCATAATAAAATCCTGACTAAAAAATAATTCCAACTCAGATGAAGACCCAAAAGTTTTTCAAATTGTTCTAGTAAATTAACAAATTAATGAGTATGCAAGTAGAAATAAGAATTAAATGTAGTAACAAATAAAATTGAAGAACACGAAAAAAATCCGAGAAAGTTATTATTTTTTGATTGTGTGTTTATCTGAAATCTTCCTAATAAAATTATCTACCGAGCTTCATCGTTTAGAATCATAATGTTCCGAAGCGACCTCCAATTTTTTTTTTGCTAAACCAATTTTAATCCATTGATTTTTTTTTCGGTAACCGAAACGCTCTTTTATGTATCAGATTTTCAGTTTAGACAAATTTACAATAGTCCATCAAACATCATAATTTTGTAATTCTGGTCATTTGTGTGTAACATTGATATAAGAAATCTAGGAAAATATACGCTCTTTTCAAATGTTGGTCCACATTAATGTTAGATTATGCTGAATCGCTTCCTAAACACATTTTTATACGTCCAAAATGTGTCGTTGGTTGATGATAGGCTGCTGAACCTATATTAGGCGCTGCACTAAGGGGTAACTGAACCAAAATCCTGGCCAAAATTATATTTCGTTGTTTTCTGGTAGGTTTTGCTTTTATGATGCAAAAAGATAGTAACAATCGATTTTCGAACATTTTTACAGGTGCAAATTCACCTACCAGTGATAAATGACCTTTCTTAATATGTTCAAAAATGAAATTATAAACTGATACAGAAGCGACAGCTCCATGACAGTTCATTTTTCCACTCACTTTTGTCCTTAATTAGCGTGGGAAACGTGAAAAATGAAAAATCTCGCGTAGCAGAAAGGTAAACATTAATCGATTCAAAACAAAACATTAGATTTTCAGCTCTTATTTCACAAGTTTATTATATTTTTAGCAGCGAAAGCTACCCAGAACGTACAATCAACACTGATTCGGAAAATTTGAAATTGATTAAACAAAAGTCTGGCTATTGTTTTTGCACCCTTATGGGTCGTTCATAAACTTTTGCTTAAATCATCTTCATCTTACAATAACATAGGATCGATTATTTTTGGAGAGGAAATGTTTCTTTCTATTTCCTGTTTTGGTCCTATGTACAAGGTTGCCTCAAGTGGTTACTTCACTTAAGACCAAGTAGACTGCTTATTCGAATTGTTTTTATTTAGCTTGAAGTGGCACTTGCCCGTTTACCCCATATTATTTCTTTGGTTCAACTTGTCTACATAATATCAACTATGATGTATTTAAGTTATATCGAGATTTATATATCTGTTGTCAATGCAATCGCCAAATTCAATACAATTGATATTTAGATTTTTCGAAAGATTGGTTAGTGGGAAGGAGATGAAAAATAATGGAGCATGCGCTATGCTTTGTAGAGATTTAAATGAGCAGCAGAAAAAGATATTTTAGTTACTAAATAAAGATTGTCGCTGACGTCGCTGTCTGGAACATCTTTTGCTGGCGAGGATAGGAGAGCTAAATGTCAAAGAAGGAAAATCCATACGATTTGACAGGTATGTACCACACATGTTTCGGACAACAGAACAAAGAGAACCGAAGCGACAATCTTTATCTAGTAATAAAAATATCTTTTGCAGCAGATGCCTCAAACTAACATTATTATTTGAGGGTTAGGTTACAAAATTGTATTAAAAAGTTTTTTTTTAATCGGCTCCGTAACGCCCTACAGCATTTGAGCCTACCAAATGAACGAATAAATAACAAAAAACAGAGTATGTTACTGTTGTATTCAATCATGTCTATGTGTCAAATGCCTCGAAAACCAGAAAAGTTAACTGCGGAATTTTCTGCCTATATACTGTTAAAAACAATGGCGGAAAATATGAAAACAACCTATTTTGAAGTTACTCGCAAATTCGTTTGCGGACGAGTGCGGATGATCTTTAATCCGCAATGGAAAGATGAAAGCCTATATTTTCATGTGTGTACAATCTCGTAGCGGAATACGAGGGAGTACATCTACTTTTTTAATAATGAAGTTTGTTAAAAAATGTCAAAAACTCCATGCTATTTATGTTTATGAAATAATATCTTAATGTTAAATATAATTCATTTCAACTCATGGAGGTCCTAGGGCAGTCTATAAATGATGTTTTGTGTATTATAAACCTAACATTATATGTGTTGTTTAGATTAGTCAGCAGTTGTAACTGATCTTTGTCTTACGGCACGCTAAAAACCATAAAATTAACATGATTTTTGATAGGTTGTCATTAATACTAATAAGGAACAAACGTAAAATTTTCAATGGCACATAATGGAGATAGTATTGAAGAATATTCTAAAAATATAATACTATGTAAAAGTTCGAAAAACGAGAGAGGGTTTTTGGCCAGCCATTTGTTCTAGCTACTCCACCGTGCGCTGTAGACATAAAACACGCTGATAAATTTTCACTCAATATAGAAAAGGAAAAACGCGCATCTTACCGCACGGCTAAGGAGGGCCCCAACAGAAGATATATCCCTTATTGTTCTTCGCTGTTGAAACTGATCGATATTTTTAAGAAAATATGCATTTTTCATGGTTGGCCAAATTAGGCACTAAGGTGGCCAAAACCGGTACACTTCCCCTAGCGTATCTGGCATCCACAGACACATAATTTCCTAATCGCTGCTAGACGCAATGTCGAGTAGAGAAGTCGGTTTTTAAGCATCTGGTGAATCCATTTGTTTATAATATTAGGTAGCCCATGACAGCGTGCGGCTTCTTCAATATCCGAGAACGCACCCAAACAAGATTGCTTTTGAGCAAATGCTTTCTCTATGTCATAGACAACCTTGTGTAGAAGAGTCACGGTGGACTTTCCAGAAGAGTCATGTTTGCCAAACAGTCATCACAAATGTGATAATCGATAATACGTTCTAAGTATTTCTGAAGAAATGAGGTCAGACTGATGGGTCTAAAACTCTTTGCTTCTTCATACGAAGCACGTCCTCCTTTTGGGGTAAACTTTACAGTGACATCCCGCCAGGATATGGGAATATATCCAGTAGCAAAACTGCATACTAAAAGTTTTTTCAACACATGTTTGATATGCTCAAGACCCTTTGAAGAAGAACGGGATAGATCCCATCTTCCCTTGGAGATTTGTAAGGAGCAAAACTCTTAAGAGTCCATTGGGTTAGGCGATTGCCTATGTTAAGTAAACAAGTTCGGTACTACTTAAGCTGGAGCCTCTCAGATTGATATCCGAGCTACCCCAGATGATGTGATGAACATTAGCAGCACTGCCGACAATTAGCAGAAGGCTTTTTGAAGTGCACTAAATGACAACTTGTTTGAACGCATCCGTAGGGGATGGTTCATCATGTGGTAAATAAACCGAACAATAGACTTTTTTCTGACGGGAGTTCCACCAGTTACATACTTCTCTGGTTGTTAGTTCAGAGATAAGTGTAGCAACGATAGCGTTGTTAACAAGTACACAAAGACGCGGCATTGATCGATTGTTTGCCATTTCACTGAAAGCAGCAAGCCACTTGGGATTTGCCATTTTGCATTAGTCTACAAAAATTCATCGTTGCTGTTCTTTTATGCTGAAGATTGATTTGAGCTATCTTAACTGTAGCCATTGTGAATTAAGATAACACACTCCACAACTTCAACACGCCATAGCTCCGGACTATACGTCAACTATCAATATGGCCGAACAGCCGTCCGAGGACTAAATACGATGAATCCTTATTTACCACAACTTATTGCCCGAGCTCGAAAAATGAGTAAATTAATTAGAAAGCAAAAACTTCAGTGCGCGATGCGCTTAGTTCTACTTCGTACGGGTGACTGAATTAGCAGAAACTGGGGTGATACCGACCCTTTGGCATTTTTAAATACATTTTCGGCAGTTTTTCCATAGGAATTTACTACAGTGCATGTAGTTCGGATCTCAAACTACCAATCCAGTTGTAAACATTCTTGAAAATATAGAGGAATACGGTCCAAAAGGCACCCCTTAAGCTTTTTCGATGTTTTCACCAATATGAACAAGAATACCGAACCATTTGAAGTGTAGATGCGAATTTTACAATTCCAGCTACATTTCACAGTGATCTCCTATTCAAAACAATAAGATTTTCATGACTTTCTAACGAATTTAAAAAATGTGCCAAAAATAGGCCTGGGGCAAAACGCCCGAATGGTTTAGTGTGTAAAAAGACTAAATTGCATGTAAAATAATGATGAACGCATGGTTGTTTGTTTTTCCTTAATGGATTGAACTTACGGGCGAGGTGGAAGAATCGCAAATTGTTAAATTCGAGTGAATATGAGGAGATTTTGCTTATTTTTTCCAATGGAGCTCATCAATGGATAACTAGTTATCAATTGTAATGGTTTGAACGTGAATTTTTCGGCTGTTGCAGTCTTGTAACGCAGCAAAAACAAGTTTACTTGTGCATCCGGCGATTTCGGTAAAATAAAGTAAAAATAAAGTACCGAAACCATCCGATGCAGAAGTAAACTTGTTTTTGCTGCGTTACAAGACTGCAATAGCCGAAAACTTCATGTTCAGTTATGTCCCCACCAGGGTAGAAATATTTCACAGTCAATGCTGTGAAAAACATGGATCTCAGTATAATCTGCAGTCGCCTTCGTCGCCGCCGTGGTGAGTGCGACTGGGTGCAGCCGAAAAATCATTTCCAACACCGACCATTCAATTTCGCATTCAGCCACTCACAAGTCGCTCTGACAGGCTGCTCAGTTCGCGCCTTACCGTATGACTGTGAGTGGCCCATTTAAACGCGTGGTGAATTTCTTCAATTTTTTGGGTGAATGTGTACTCTTTGCTGTGGTAAATTTCATCTTCGCAGCGCAGTGGGTGATGTGAGTTCTGTTGTTTACTTTTCTGCCTCTCCGGGAATGTGAGGTTGACTTCAAAGCAGGAAGAAATTAAAAAAATGATATAAAAAAACATCACCTTCATCCAGTGCTGCCGTATATTTACAACCCTGGTCCCCACAGTCGCCAAGCATTAATTCGTTATAATGGTAATATGCGTTCATAAATGTCCTACAACAGATTATATGAGTGGTTTAATAACCCCAGGGGTGCATTATGGACTGTTCTCCCCTACCTAGAACACCTTTAAAAATGCCAAAAGGTCGTTTTGCTCCGGGAGTGCATATTACCCCAGTTATCCCTGCTTTAACACAACTTCGTACAAAATGATTATTTGGTCGTTTACCAACGCGACCGAAGAAGGCACTTGAAAGGAACGTATACTCAGGCATATTAAAGTCCATTAACGCCAAAATTATGGGAGCATCCGTTTCACCAACCAGAACTTTGGCAACAAAAGCCGCTTTCGCGTTTTTCCTACGCTGTTTCAGAGTTTCGATGTCAATCAGTTGACATCTGGCTGTATGCGGCGGAAGGCGCAATGATCATTCATTCCATAGGCAGCAAATTTAAATCTTTCGATCATGGTTGCTTGATAGGGATCCCATACCATCGAAGCTGTTTCCAGGATATGACGGACCAATGCAACGTAAGTCCTTAACCGCTAGGGTTCTAAACAACGTTATCATTCACATTCTTCACATAGAAAACTTCCAACCAAATCGGTCTTCTCTTACCTGTAGTTCATCATGCTAATGGCAATAAATTAATCAAATATCAAAAAAGTACAAATAAGTTATACTTATCAGTCAATTTCAGATGTACTGATCTACAGGTGGATTGATCTCTTAATAATATAATTTTCCTGCTCGTCGATGTCGTTTGTCGAATGCTGTGTACTTGACGAAGTTAGTGTTGAGTTGCGCTGCGTTATGTGATTTTAACATTCAACTCTTTTTACCTTGCCTCTGTATGTTTGGATACAATCCGCTGCAAGTTACGTGCTTACTTGGCTTTGGTACACTGCATCTGTAGTCCATTCATTTGTGTAAGTCAAAGCTAAGTTTGCCTTTTGAAAGCCACCCAGGCACGGCGATGTTAATGACAACACAAGCAAGCACTAGACTGGGTATAGGTGAAAAAAAACTTGTTTTGAACAAACCATACCTGTCCGCGGGGTTCAACGTGCATGTGGGGATACGAATACTAGCGAGAATAGAAGGGGAGTCGTATTGAAACTCATGAATATGAGACGGCCAGAGAATTGTAGATAACTGACTTATCAGTTTCTAATTCGATTAACAATGCAACACAGCCGCCACCTGTATTTCAATTTTGAAAGGTTCATATATGTATGTAGCTACTCACCCAGTCTGGAGTCGCTCCGCCTTTTCACGCGAAGCTTTATCATACATGATTGAATGCACTGAAAAACGAAAGATTCAAGGAAGAACATTGTTAGTTTTTTCTAAGAATGAGCTTGAATAACGAAACCAACCTCATGTATGTGTTTTATCACCTCCGCACGGGGCGAATCCTCGAGCTTCCGTTCGTTAACGTCCAATATTTCGTCTGCGACTTCAAGATTGTCCTTATCAGCAGGACTGCCGTAGAGTTTGATTTTCCCATCACGGCTTTCCACTAAGATTATCACGTATCCGTTTAATTCTACCACTTGCTGCAAGGAAAAGAGAAAAGACGGTTGAATTATGTAGAGCAATAAATCAAACTAAATAAATAACGATTTAAAATAAAATTGAACTGAGCGTGAATTTATTATGACTGGACAAAGAAGCAAGCGAAAATGAATGTTGCGTTTTATTTGCATGTTCTTAATTTAAGGCTGTCTCGAAACCTTGGTTATATAGGGGGGAGGGGTGTCTTGGAAAATGACCACGATAGCCATATGGGGGAGGGGGATTGAGCTCCCAAACCACGTGTTTTATTTTATTTTATTTTTTTTACGCGAAAAGCTCCTGTTGAATTACAACAGCGATGTCAAAAACACACATCAATAAATCAATGAACGCAAAGCGTATCTTTAGATCTTATTTCCATCCAAAAAAATAAACGAAAAAACAGGTTATGAAAAATGTTATGATGAAACCAGAGTACTTTGAAAATTGAAATCCGAATTTTCCGATGAAATGGGTTTTCTTCATACATTTTGTGTGTGATTGACAAATTTCGACTTTCTATATAAATAAAACAAAGTTGGCATTTCTATTCCTATCCTAGTATTCGTTCGTAAAACCGAAATTGATGAATAAAAAAAAACATTCTAAGCTGCTTTCCAACACAGATTTTTTTTCTGCTAACTCGTCAATTTTGGGCGAGACGAAGTTCGACGGGTCAGCAAAACAATTTTCCGCCACGCCACCGCTGCAGATGTTTTTTGGCATCACGTCGCCAACACTTTTGCATCAGCGCATGCTGCTACATTTTTGTAAAAGTTCATGTTTTTACAAATATCCAAGAAAGAACTTTTTGTGATATTCAGGAAAAATCCCGTAACTAAATTTCTGGTAAGAACCAAAGTGTGATGAAGCACTGGCGTAGCCAGCTATTGTTATTTGGTGGGGCACCACTTGGCGCATGAACAATAGCCTATGAGAACAATGGTGTGATTGCATCGTGTGGTGCCCCACCTCTGTATCCGCCAGTGTGATGAAGTGTTAAAATTCCGAATGATTTTTAATCAATTCCCGTGGAAATTATGTAGAATCTCTGAAAAAAATTGTTTGGAAATTAGTACGAATTGTTAGTTTAACCCTTATGCGGCCAACAAAAAAAAACACACGTGGATGGCCGACAGGGTACCCGTGTTCCCATAAATTGATATTATCATAACTTCAACAATTTTCAACCGATTTGGATAATTTTGACAGTTTTGGAAACAGAAACTCATATACTTTTTGCCCATTGTCAAGGTTTACAGCGTATGCCCATGGTTATCCAGGAAATCTTTGAAGTAAGGCTTAAGAGTCTACACGCGTAACCAAAGGCCATTCAACCAGTTTTAAATATGCTACAACCTCTTTGCGCTTCTTAGAATTGAAGGCGTTCACAGTATATGCTTCGGGTAATGCAAAAATCCCTGAAATGAGATCTTAGTCATCCGAGAAATCTCTGGAGTAAAACCTAAAGATCTACTCGCGTAACCAAAGGCATATTATGCTAATTCAAATACGGTACATGCTCTTCGTGGTACTTAGCATAGAATGCGTTCACAGTATATGTTCCGAGTCATCCAAGAAATCTCTGGAGTAAGGCCTTAAGGCCTACACTCGTAACCATGGGTCTAAGGACTTGTCTCAAAAGTGGTACATGCTCTTTGCGCATCTTGAAATCAAATGTGAACACTACACATGTTCTGCGCTATCGAAGAAATCTCTCGGATAAGTCCTCTGGCGCCTTCATTGCATATGTTCATAGTCATCCAAGAAAACCCTGGAAAAGGCCTTCTGGTCTACACGCATATCCACAGATCTTTTAGATTGTTTCAAAACTGGTACATGCCCTTTGTGGTAAATATAATAGAACGCCTTTATTGCATATGTTCATGGTCATCCAAGAAAACCCTGGAAAAGGCCTTAAGATCTACACGCGTAACCAAAGATCTTTCAGATTTTTTCAAAAGTGTTACATGCCCTTTGTGGTACATAGAATAGGTTGCGTCCATTGCATAGGTTCGTGGTCATCCAAGAAAACCCTGGAATAGGCCTTTAAATCTACATGGGTATCCAGAGATCTTTTGGCTTGTTTCAAAAGTGGTACATGTATTGTTGTACATAGAATAGAATACGTCCATTGCATATGTTTATGGTCTTCCAAGAAAATGCTAGAATAGGCCTCAGGATCTTCACACGTAACCAGATACCTTTCGGATTGGTTCAAAAGTGCCATATGCCCTTTGTGGTACATGGAATATACCGCTTTCATTGCATATGTTCATGGGTATCCAAGAGAACACTTGAACAATCCTCAAGAACTTCAGGCGTAACCAGAGTTCTTCCGGCCTATTTGAATAGTTATACAGTCAAACTTCCATGAGTCGATGTTCTATGACTCGATATCGACTCATGGAAGCAAATTATTACATATTAAAAAATATTTTCTGGGTTACTGTGATGGTCCCTTCAAATAGCTTCACAAGGACTTTTAATTCCATATCTCGATATTTCCATGAGTCGATGGTCCCTTCAATATCGACTCATGGAGGTTTGACTGTACATGCCTTTTATGGTACGTAGAATAGAATGCACCCATTTCAAATGTTCATGGTCATCCAAGAAAACCCTGAAGTAAGGCATTAGGATCTACACCAGAGATATATCAGCCTGTTTTAAATTTGGTACATGCCTTTGGGGTTCATGAATAAAATGCGTTCATGGCATATGCTAATGGTCATCCTAGAAATTTATAGAGTAAGACTTCTAGGCTTACACGAATATCTAGAGGGTCTTTAAGGTCACTCCTTGCGCCGCCTTCGTATCGATTGGTGTGCCCTTGATAACGCGAGAACTTTGAAACTTGGATTCCGTGAGGAGTGTCCTTAATCTAATTTTAATATGGTACATGATCTTTGCGATATTAGCCTGTTTTTTCCCTCACGTTCTCGGCGTGAAGTTGTATCGTTCCAATTTATTTAAATTTTGCATTTCACAAGAATAGACAACTTCATATCAGTGATATGAATGAAGTTTGTATACTACCTGGAACCAACAACAACAAGACAACAATAACTACTTGGAATGCTAATATATGAGAATGAGGTTTCACACCTTGTTTATTCTTCAATAACCGCCCAGAGCTAATGACAACAACTTGAACTACTTGAAATGCAAACATATACCAATAGCCTTCCGTTCGTGGGTTGATCTGCAGATCATTCCTATATGGAGTTCATAGACTACCTAGTACCATGACAAAAACAAAAACTACAGCAGACGTTCGATAACTGCAAGCCATTTAACTGCAATGCTATTTAACTGCAATTCGATAGACGCAACAGTTTTACAGTTATCGGACCGCTAAATTTCAAACCGATGTCAGACTCAATGACAGCTGCATTGCGCTGCACATTAGATGCACTTTTATTGCATCTGACGTCGATTGACAACCGTTTGACGTCTAGAGTGCGTTGCAGTTATCGAACGGCATTCGATAACTGAAAAGTAAACATTTTGCAGTTATCGAACGGCTACTGTACTAGGAATGCGTACATTCACTCTGATGAGGTTGACCCGATTTTGTCACTCCCAGATTTTGTCTACCCCTGATTTTGCCTAACCCGATTTTATCACGTTTTCGACCAAATTTGCCGCAAACAATAAAGATTTTCATGAAATAACTTTCACTGCCTGTAGTTTATTATGAATCATTTATGAGTACCTGTTAATAAGTTTGTAAGTCTCTTCGACAAAAAAATACGGATTCCATTCACGTATTTTGCCTTGCCTTCATTGCGGAGCCCACGACAATGAAAACAACTACTTAAAATACAAACATATACCAAGAAGGGGTCTCACAGCTTGTTTATTTTCAATAACTGCCTTCATTAAGGAGGTTGATCATATATCAAGAAGGGGTCACAAAACTTGTTTATTATTCAAACGCTGCCTCCGTTACCGAGGTCGATCCCCAGACCTTGACTCTATGGAGTTCGTAGACTACCTGGAGTCCTCGACAACAACAAGAACTACTTGGAATACATAAATATACCAAGAAGGGGTCACGCAACTTGTTTATTCTTCGATAACTGCCTCAATTACGGAGATTGATACGAAGATCTTGACTGTTTGGAGTTTGTAGACTACCTGGAACTCACGACAACAACAAGAACTACATGAAATACAAACATATACCAAGAAGGGGTCCGCAACTAGTTTATTCTTCAATATTTGCCTCCATTACGGAGGTTGATCCACCGACCTTGAATCTATGAAGTTCGTAGACTACCTGAAGCCAACGACAACAACAAGAACTACTTGGAATACAAACATATATCAAGAAGGGGTCACAAAACTTGTTTATTCTTCAAACGCTGCCTCCGTTACCGAGGTCGATCCCCAGACCTTGACTCTAAGGAATTCGTAGACTACCTGGAGTCCTCGACAACAACAAGAACTACTTGAAATACACACATATACCAAGAAGGGGTCACGCAACTTGTTTATTCTTCGATAACTGCTTTCATTACGGAGATTGTTCCGAAGATCTTGACTGTTTGGAGTTTGTAGACTATCTGGAACTCACGACAACAACAAGAACTACATGAAATACAAACATATACCAAGAAGGGGTCACACAACTTGTTTATTCTTCAATAACTGCCTCCATTACGGATATTGTTCCGAAGACCTTGACTGTATGGAGTTCGTAGACTACCTGGAACTCACGACAACAACAAGAAGTACATGAAAAACAAACATATGCCAAGAAGGGATCACAAAACATGTTTATTCTTCAAAAACTGCCTCCATTACGGAGGTTTATCCACCGACCTTGAATCTATGAAGTTCATAGACTACCTAGAGCCCACGACAACAACCAGAACTACTTGGAATACAAACATATGCCAGGAAGGGGTCACACAACTTGTTTATTCTTCGATAACTGTCTCCATTACGGAGATTGATTCGAAGACCTTGACTGTGTGGAGTTCGTAGACCACCTGGAACTCACGACAACAACAGGAACTACTTGGAATACAAACATATACCAAGAAGGGGTCATGCAACTTGCTTATTCTCCGATAACTGCCTCCATCACGGAGATTGATCCGAAGACCTTGACTGTATGGAGTTCGTAGACTACCTGGAACTCACGACAACAACAAGAACTACATTAAAAACAGATATATATCAAGAAGGGGTCACACAACTTGTTTATTCTTCATTAACTGCCTCCATTACGAAGGTTGATCCACAGACCTTGAATTTATGGAGTTTGTTGACTACCTGGAACCAATGACAACAACAAGAATTACTTGGAATACAAACAAATACCAGGAAGGGGTCACACAACTTGTTTATTCTTCAAACGCTGCCTCCGTTACCGAGGTTGATCCCAAGACCTTGACTCTATGGAGTTCGTAGACTACCTGGAGTCCTCGACAACAACAAGAATTACTTGGAATACAAACATATACCAAGAAGGGGTCACGCAACTTGTTTATTCTTCGTTAACTGCCTCCATTACGGAGATTGATTCAAAGACCTTGACTGTACGGAGTTCGTAGACCACCTGGAATCAATGACAGCAACAAGAACTACTTGGAATGCAAATGACCCGGAACATATACTGTGAAAGCATTATATGCTAAGCACCATAAAGAGCATGTACCGTTTTTGAATTTACACGATAGACCTTTGGTTAGGTTAGCAGATCATAAGATCTTATTCCAGGGATTTTTTTTTTTTTCTTGGTATATGACCCGGAACATATACTGTGAAAGCATTATATGCTAAGCACCATAAAGAGCATGTACCGTTTTTGAATTTACACGATAGACCTTTGGTTAGGTTAGCAGATCATAAGATCTTATTCCAGGGATTTTTTGGATGACTTAGGCCTTACTCCAGGGGTTTTTGGAGACCCAGAATATATACTGTGAACACCGACTATTCTAAGAAGCGCAATGAGCATGTAATATATTTGAAACAGGTTGATAGTCCTTCGGTTACGTGTGTAGACTCTTAAGCCTTACTTCAAAGATTTCTTGTATAACCATGGACAAAAGCTGTAAACCTTGACAATGGGCAAAAAGTATATGAGTTTCTGTTTCCAAAACTGTCAAAATTATCTAAATCGGTTGAAAATTGTTAAAGTTATGAGAATATCAATTTATGGGAACACGGGTACCCTGTCGGCCATCCACGTGGTAAAAAAAATCAGATGACCCTCCCCACGTCCCTCCTCACTGTATCAGCGTGATTTTCTCACAGATGCTACATTTTATGGAGTTCTTAGATGTCACCGAGTTTCAGCTTTCAGCTATAAAAATTCATTGAAATTTCACCACTTGAATTTGAAAAAGGAACACGGGTACCCCGTCGGCCGCATAAGGGTTAAAAAAACAATCTGCAGTGAAAACTTAGAAAAAAAAATATACGAATTCTGTCTGATAATTCAAAACAATTTTGTGATAAATACAAATGATTTCCGGTGGAAAAAATAGTTCACATTTGTTTGATTTTTACCGGAGATTATGTTGAATTTCTTCGGCAAATTCTATTGAAGATTAGAGAATGTTTTTTTTTCCATTTCCATGAAAAGTTTTTCAAAATTTTAAAGAAGAACACTTCTCAAGTTTCAAGAATTTTTTTTCTGAATTTCCTAGTGATACTCGACGGCAATGCCTTATAAAAAGCACTTTGGAATTTCTGTTATTTTTTTTGGAGTTTCAACTAGATCCATAAACAATTTTCAATGAAAATTTTCCGGATATCCCATATTCCCAGAAAAATTTTCTTTGAAAATTCAGAAAAGTTTTTTAGGATATACAAAAAAAAACTTTAGCTATTCTGAAAAACATCAATTGAAAATTCTTTCTAATTTATACTGTAAGTTCTTCGAAATTAAACGTTTATTGGAATATTCATCGTAAATATGTATTTCGGAAAATCCAACTAGCGTTAGTTCTTCGAAATTTTCACAGATTTTTTTTTCGAAATTCTTACATAGAATTATCAAAAAAAAAAAATTATCGAGGAAATTCTAAAGATTTTTTCCGTGTAGACTCCAATGAATTTCTTGTGAAGGATTTTCCTTGGAACTCCAGAATAATCATTCTTAAAAATTCAGAAGAACTTTTCGTTGAAAAAAAATAATAGAAGGCATTATGAGGGTATTATTGAGTTTACACCACATAAATCAATTCGAATGGGAAGCTGCATAAATATAAAGAAAACATAGGTATCGGCGAAAATGGGATTGCAATCCTGCAATAATGGGATTTCTAAATTAATCCATTAAATTAATTTAAATAAATTAAATTGAATTATTTAACCCTTTCAGGACGGATGGGTCATATATGCCCAGGGTTTTCGATTGGCTGTGTAAAATCACAGAAGATCGATAGGTCCCCGTTTTTTTCAGAAAATCTGTTCACCAGGATGTTGGCTTTGCACGAATAATATCGGGGGTCAAGTTTGACTATAAATTGAACACCCAGATATCCAAAACCTTGGGAAGATTTCGCTTCTGAGAGCATGCTAATGAATCTGACATGTTTTAATCCTAAATCATATTGTTTGATAGTTCTGAGTATTCAGACAAGTTGAGCCATACTGAACATGTGAAGAAGCCTTTGATTTATTTTCAGAAATACGAGATTCTCAAGGTACAGCCCACGGTACCTACCAGATCAATCAAAGCTTTGGCAATGTCCTCATCGCCGGTGTACACCCATACCGGTTCAATAAGCATATACTCATGATGGAAACCCAATTTTATTGAATACGAGATGGTCAAGGTATTCCAAAACGTTCTGGAGTTCGGCCCATGGTATCTATCAGATCAATCAAGGCTTTTACAATATCCTCATCGCCGGTATACACCCTATCTGGTTCAATAGGTTTATACGCAACATGCAAAACCCATTTTTCTTGAATACGAGATGCTCAAGGTCCTACAAAACGTTCTGGAGTTCAACCCTCGCCACCCACCGGATCAATTGAGGCTTTGGCAGTGTCCTCATCACCGGTACACACCCAATCTGGTTCAATTGGCATATACGCGTCATAGTAGCCCTATTTTCTCGAATACGAATTGCTCAAGGTCCTCCAAAACGTTCGAGAGCTCAGCTCAAGGTATCTACCGGATCAATCAAGGCTTTGACAGTGTCCGCATCATCGGTATACATACAATGCGGTTCAATAAGCATATACGCATAATGCAAATCCAATTTTCTTGAATACAGGATGCTCAAGGTAATACACAACGTCTTGGACTTCAGCCCACGGTATCTACCGGACCAACCAAGGTTTTGCAATATCCTCATCGCCGGTATACACCCAATCTGGTTCAATTGGCATATACGCGTCATGCTAAACCTATTTTCTTGAATACGAATTGCTAACTGTACTCCAAAACGTTCTGAAGTTCAGTCCACGGTATCTATCAGATCAATCAAGATATTCTAAATATCCTCACCATCGATATTTACCCAATCCGGTGTATTTAGCATATGATCCTAATTTCCATGGACATGAGATCCAATGTCCAAGATGTTCCAAAATGATCTTGAGTCAAGATGCACAATGACAATGAGGTTAACCTGCGATTTGTTCTGCGTTCACGGACTTGGATGAGCAAGTAGTTCAATCGTTCCTGTTTCCAGGACATTTTAGTGAACCGAAAAGGTCTTTAGTAGCTTGTATGAATAATTGAATAATGATTGAAGTCATATCAACTCTATGGACCTATTGAGATATCATATCATAAAAGCTACAAAAAGGGTCTTTACAGTCGATTCTCTATGAATCGCTAATGAAAGGACCATTGACTCAAGCATTCATCGAGATGTGTAATAGAAGTTCCTTGGAAAATTGTTCGAAAGAACCATCAGAGTAACCGAACAAATATTTTTATTAGCACTTTAGGAGGTCCAATGGCAAGGAACAGAAGAACGGAAATTCTGCGTTGCTGACCCAATTGCGGGTACTTCATTCAAGTATCACATCTACTGTTTACAGTGGCGGCAAGAAGGCGGAGCATGGAGTTGGTTTCGTAGTGCTTGGTAAGAGGGCAGCGTCGACCGTCGAAAATGGAGGCCCATGGTAGCCAGTAAGTCGGGAAATTTGGAAATGCGGGAAAAAGTCGGGAATTTCTTGAAATTATATAAAATTTCGGAAATAAAGTCACCAGGTATTCATTTCATTCATGCATGATTATTCTAGAGTACAACATGAAAAAATGAAGTTTACTAATTAAATGCCTAGGTTTTGTCACGAAACGTTTGAAAACAGCTAATTTTTCCTTTCAACTTTTTATTGAGTGTACTAAGGTTTGTTCGAGCAGTGCGAACATGTACAGCACACTTTTTCTTACATCAAGTTTATGTAACATCGGCGGTGTGCCTAGAGCAGAGCTTCCCAAACCTTTGGGTATGCGACCCACCTAGCAAAATTCTATATGTCTCGCGACCCACCTATGAAAAAATGCATTTTACCAAGTAGTATTAAGCATTAATTGAATCAGAATGTCATCTGTTTCGGCTTCTTCCACATAAAAAATATTCACGTTACCTTACATGTACACATGCAAAAAATGACGAACATGGTATTGTATGTCAAAATGTTAGCGTTTTTATTTTACTTCATTAAGGGGACAGCTTTTAGGCATAAATGTTTAAATAAAATAGCGTGGTGATAGATATTTAAAATAAAATGCGGTTTGAACTTGAAATAATGTTCCTGAAAAAAATGGTCAAAAGGTTCGGTATTCGAGCTGCAATTAATATTTGTTCTGCGCGACCCACCAACAATCCGCTCGCGACCCCCCTGGGGGTCGGGACCCACAGTTTGGGAAACCATGACCTAGAGTTATTTGTACGTGAATTCCAAAAAGTATAACCAATAGCACCATTTTCATTTGAGAAACGCCAAATGTCAACAGTATAATTACAATGGTGTTGAAACCAGAACTCTTCAATATCGAGTCTAGAACGCTTCTTGGTAGTGATATTGGACAGCAACATGCCACATATATTCCATAATCTTGTACGCCGAATTAAGGAGGGCTATTCCTCGGTAATTGGCGCACTCCTGTCTGTGCCTAACTGTGCTAATCGGCTAACAGGCAATTCCTCGTCTTCCAGAGCGCTCTTTTCTATTTCAGGCGACCAAATGAAAAAATCCTTTGATCAATTTCGCATGAAAGGCAGTCATGAAAGGATGTTTTATTTTAGCTTAGCTTAGCTTAGCTTAGTCATGAGAGTATGATTTATTTTAAAATAAAAATTTCTAAGTTATTCTAATAAATATATGGGAAGATTAAGTGACTTGTCGTAATTATAATACTCCTTTAATCATACTCCTTTAATTTACCGATTTAAAAGTGGTAATAGACACAAAAATAAAGCAGATATTGCACACTTTCATGCCCTGTCCCGGAACATTTTTTTTTTGAGATTTCTGTAGCATGCCATTCATCTATCGCGTTTCTATAGATATTGAAAGAGGCAGATATGTAAACATCGCGTGACATCGCTCTTTAAAAATGAAAATTTACAGTACTGGCTTTTCTAACCTCATCTAGTGTAGGCGACTGCACAGCTTGTCCACCGTCGCTAATATTTATTCTGTTCACCGATGCACCGTCACTTCCACCTGGCAGCCACTTCGGTTTTATCTGTCAGCAAATTCCCTTCTTGGTCGTTGCACATGACGGGAGATGGCGCTGTCTTTCTCCGCACGCCATTGACAGTCTCATAAAATCTCCGCATATCATTATGCATATTGTCCTTCATACTCTTTTTTCTTCCTGCGGTGGGTTCGTTTTTCGGCTGCTCTTGCTTCCTTGTACCGATCTCTATTCGATCGGGTACCCGACACCAACATCCGGCTTCTGGCAACCTTCTTCTTGCTTGTCACTCTCTGACACTCCACATCGAACCAACCCGTCCTGGATCGCCTCTGTGCAGTGTGATTGAACTTATCCGTTCGTCGAGCTTCTGGCGGTACTCAGACGACAGTTGCTGGATATTGTAACGCATCGTTCGCTGTGACCTTTCGTTCGATACAGTTGACAACCGTGTTCGAATTTTACTGACAACGAGGTAGTGGTCAGAGTCAAATTTCGGACCGCTGCATGTCCGCACATTGATACATCCGAGAAATGGCGCCCATCTACCAGAACGTGGTCTATCTGGTTGCAAGTTTCACCATTTGGGTGTCTCCAGGTGTGCTTTCGGATGTTCTTTCGTGCAAAGTAGGTGCTACTGATAGCCATTCCTCTGGCATATTAGCGAAATTTACCAGCCGTAGGCCGTTGTCATTGGTAGCGGAGTGAAGGCTCTCCAAAAAGTCCTCTCTACCGACCTGAGCGTTAGCGTTTCCGATAACAATTTTCACGTCATGCTTTGGGCACTCTCCATAGGCTTTATCAAGACATTCATAAAACGTGTCTTTCACGTCGTCGGATTTATCGTTTGTCGGTGCGTAAATGTAAGTATACCTTAAATAAGTCGAAGATCAGACTGGGACAATAAAACGTGATAAAATTTTCGACAGGAAACGTCAATTAATTAAAGGCACTTTCAAAGTAAAATATGATTATTCATGATTTTTCGAAGCTTCTATATGAATATTTATTTTAAACCTCAAAAATTTGTGTCGGAAATTTTCCAAATAATATCGGGAAAACGTTGGGATAATGCGGGAATTTTAAAAAAGGAAGTTATGTGGTCGCCCTGGAGGCCGGTAAGCAATTACTCTTCTGGTCAACCACGGAGTAGCAACTACGAAGTGTACGGTCATCATCATGCTCATTGAACATGCATCAGTACATAAGCTATTAAGCTTAGAGAAATAAAGTGAAGAATAGATAAGCCATCCAAAAGCAAATTATTATCGTTTTATAGTGTTTCAACCATCTCTTATAAGTATTAACAAGAATTGTAAGAATTGGAGCACAGTGTGGTAAGTCTTACTCCGTAGAACTCCACGCAAAGCATGTAAACTATTAAAATGAATATGCAGTTCTGATAAATCAATTCGCCTTTTCTTTAAAGTTTTTTTTATAATGCAGTTCTGAAGTAATGCTACTGCGTAAGATAATAACAAATCATTTATAAGCGGACCGTCAACCGCAGAGCATAGCCTATTTGTGGCTTTCGTATTATTTATGTTATCAAAGTCTCTCTAAACGTCCACCCCAAATGCTCTCGGTCGCTATTACCAGCGAGAGTAGTCACATCTGTGTATTCAGGGAAATCAGTTCGTAAAATTCCATTCTCCGATTTCTATTTTCAGGAGAATTTTCTCAATGGTAAAATCGAAAGCTGATGATAGTATCGGTCCCACAAAGCTAATTATTGTACTGTTCACTATCTTTTATTATATTAGGCTTCAAATCAACCAGTTTTTATCAGTGAGGATGAATTAAGAGCGTTCACAAATTGGACAGAGATTTTACATGCACTGGAACAAGCGTTCCTGTCAGTGTCCAATACAGACAAATCAGGTGGTTACCCATACAGTTCCCAACCTGCGCGAACGTTCGTCCATGCCGGTGCAGGTAAGTGGAGGTATAAAATAATGATAATGTGGATTATGTAGTTGGTATCTCACCATCGTTGGCAGAAAATTGAAGTGACAGATACCAGAGAGCGTATTTGGTACCAACATTCTTTATGTAACAAATTACATTAAATCTATTCCACTCAACACTGGATTAAAATATTGTATTTATTATTCTGTTGAAGGTGTACTCCTTTGCATGCCAGGATTTGTTGGAAATCATAGAGTCTTTAAGGCAGACCCAAGTGCTACAACCTCTTCGACTCTAGCATGCAAACTGATCACAAGCTTTGGGGACAATCCTAATCGCCGCCCACCCCTGCCGGACATCAATGGAAACATATTTCTTTTCGACGACATCACCGGAAAACTGCAGGCCACTTTGGAAGCTAATTACATTACTGGTTTGAGAACAGCTGCAGCATCCATCGTAGCCACGGAACAGGTTTTCTTGTCAAGAATTCCCAACGCATCAAATCTGGTGCTTGGTATCATTGGAACAGGAACGCAGGTCGGTATATGCTCGTATCAATAATAAGTACATGATTCTACTATTGACTCAACATAATATTTCAGGGCGAGTATCATGCGATTGGGTTTTTGAACACTCATAAGTTCTCCAAAATCAAGTTATGGAATCGAACGAAAGCTCGTAGCGAAAAGTTAATGGAAAAGCTCCGCAACTTGGCACCCAGCACTATTAACTCGGGTGTTAAAGTCGCAGTTTATGACTCAGTCGAAGAATGCTGCAAAGATTGTGATATAATTGTGACTGCCACAAGTACTTCATCTCCTTTGGTTTTTAAACGCTTCCTCAAACCAAATGTACACATCAATAGTTCGTATAATTTAACCATTTAGATCATATACAATGCACACTTTAAACATTCTTCCAATTTTAGCCGTCGGAGCAGGTCGTTCGCACCATGCTGAGTTAGCTCAGGATATCTATGATGAGTGCAATGTGTTTATCGATTACTCGATAGGTGCAAAAGTTGAGTTGGCAAATTTGAGGTCCACCATCGTCGGCGAAATAGGGGAGGTCATCTTGGGAACGAAAACAGCCCCAGCCGGTGGCATTAGCGTTTTTCAGTCAATTGGAATGGCTACAGAAGATGTGACTGTTGGTAGGTTCTTTTATGAGAAGTACAAACAATCAAAAGGCATGTAACTGACTTTATAGAATGTTATTTTGAATAAAAAAAAATTATAACTAATGAGACGAGGTATTACTTCTGCGTATTACGCTTTGTACAATGATTATGGAAATGTTAATATCATCTTTCAAACTTAGACGTACATGTTCATGATAAAATTAGAGGCGAAAGTAGACTGGCAGGCTGTTACCGTGCAAAAGCCGTCACAAAGTGGAGAGCATTCAAATATCTGGGCTAGAGCAGTTTCGGAAAATATTATAATCTAATTTGGACTAATTGCTTAATTTGACACACAATTTGTAAAAAAAAAACAATTAATTCAAAATTGTATCTACAATAAAAAAGCACCCCTCGACTGAGAGTATAGATTAAAAGATCCTCCCATCTCGTTGGGATCAAAACATTCATGCGACACCACACTTCCAAGAAAGCAACTAAAGAAGGCAGAAAAGAACGGAGTTGGGAAGAGCCGGAGAAAAACGAAGGCTGGAAGGTAGTCAGCGTTGGTCCGTCGTCACGAATAGTTACCGGAAGTGCACGATAGAGTTTCTGACGGTGTTCAAGAGGCTTTCGCGTGGGCCTTTCCATCGAGTAGAGTGATCTTATAGACCCCCCTCCCTTCGTGTATCAGTGATTGTGCTTGTCAAGTGTCTACGGGACGAAACAAGTGAAACCCGGACAGTGGCCAACGAGTTCGGACCTGGGTCCCCTTCTCGTCAACGAGCACTAAACTACGTTTCTATCCAAATCAAGACCTAATTGGGCTCTGAAGTCACTCGTTTCTCGTCCATTGAAGAAGCTTCTAGTCTTCCATGTGGACATAAAGGGCGCCATTTTGGAAGAGACGCCAAGACTGATAATCAGTAGATCTTCACTGACACGGAACAGAAAGAATGTGAGTGAGTCGATCGGCAAACAGCTGTTCTACGACCCGAAACTCTGGGACGGATGGTACACGTAATTCCCCAAGCACGACAAGCTCTGGTAAGGATCGGGAGAGTGAGGAAAACAAGCTTTCAAACCTCTCG
Organism: Armigeres subalbatus; assembly: GCF_024139115.2. NCBI lineage: Eukaryota > Metazoa > Arthropoda > Insecta > Diptera > Culicidae > Armigeres > Armigeres subalbatus. The sequence goes on from NC_085141.1 coordinate 190,104,847, forward strand.
AAAGAGTCTTTTAAGCCTCTCGAAAGAGGCTTTAGGCCTCTCAAAAAGAGTCTTTCGGGCCTCTCGAAAGGAGTCTTTCGAGCCTCTCGAAAGGAGTCTTTCGAGCCTCTCGAAAGGAGTCTTTCGAGCCTCTCGAAAGGAGTCTTTCGAGCCTCTCGAAAGGAGTCTTTCGAGCCTCTCGAAAAGAGTCTTTCAAACCTCTCGGAAAGAGACTTTCGAGCTTCTCGAAAAGAGTCTTTCGAGCCTCTTGAAAAGAGCCTTTCGAGCCTCTCGAAAAGAGTCTTCCGAGCCTCTCGAAAGGAGGCTTCAGAGCCTTTTGAAAGGAGGCTTCCAAGCCTCTTGAAAGGAGGCTTCCAAGCCTCTTGAAAGGAGGCTTCCAAGCCTCTTGAAAGGAGGCTTCCAAGCCTCTTGAAAGGAGGCTTCCAAGCCTCTTGAAAGGAGGCTTCCAAGCCTCTTAAAAGGATGCTTCCGAGCCTCTTGAAAGGAGGCTTCCAAGTCTCTTGAAAGCAGGCTTCCGAGAAGCGTTGAATGATGCTTCCAATTTTCCTGCAACGAAGCAACTGAGCTTTTCGACCTGAGCTTTCATATCTCTCAAATAAAAGCTCCCGAATCTGTAGAATCTAGTTTTCAGTTAAGAAGCATATGCTTAACATATTATTCAACATTCTGTTTTAAACAGGAAAACAGGACAGGATTCAACAGTCCATGATGTACTGATCGCCATGCATATTATGTACAAGACAAAGTTTTGTAATAAAGAAATACAAAATTATCAAAGCTTTATCAATAAGTTTTGATTAAAATTGTAAATCATCCGCTATTGCGCATTTTTATCCGAGGTACCCCCTGGGCTCGGTGAAGATACGCCCAGGGGTACATGTTCCCCAGGTTGAGAACCGCTGGTCTATAGTATGATGTTGAAACACCACGTAAGTTCCACCTGACCTATTTTCTCCATTATTTTTGGCAGTGCCATGCAGGTGCCATGGATGGCGTAGGAACCAAGAAATTGATCAGACAGATAAGTTTTAATACGTACGGGCGCATACTTGCATACGAGGGAAGTACGGAGGCCCCTTTGTCGAACTCAAACACAGAACCGTGACGGCTGTGGGTCGCTGACTGGATTGGCTCGACTGTGATGAGTCGGCTAGAGGCTTCTTCACTGCTAATGATGTAGCTTCGTTGATAATGGTTAACTTTCTAAATTTATTCCGGATAAGGGCGTTGTAAACTTGGACGGGCCTGCCTCGAGCGAAATTGTGATGGTTGGCGTATTCAGCAGAGGAAAACACATGTTTTTAAGCTGTTGTTTTCAATTTCGCGAAATAAAATTAATTTTTGAGCCAGGTTTGATTGTTAAGAGCTACTTCACGAAACTTGGGGTCAATTCCAGTTTTGTAGGAAACGAAGCTCAGACGGCTAGTATCGATTCTTGGTTTTACAAGTGGCTTTTATAACTATAGCTATTGTACCCTACTTTCCTCCGAAAAAGTGATTGTGCTTGTGATGTGCGCACGAAAAGAAATAAGTAGAACCAGGACTGTGCCAGTGACCAACGATGTCATTTTATTGGGCCACACGCAACGTAGAATAGGAACCAGAGCTATGGACCTATGGAACCAAAGCATTGGACCTAATCCAATAGGTTTCCTTCATGTCGTAGGCTTCTGGGTTGGTTCTTTCTACTCATCCGCGAAGTCAAGCCCTACAAGTCATCAATTCTATTTGGATTCATCTTCTGCGACTCGGAAGCTAATCCGTCCACCGCAACCCAAAGGATTCACCTTTTATATTGTATAAAATGGAAGCATCGAAATGGACATCCAAGTAAGCTTTCCTGTAGATGATGAACGGATGTGTAGCGACTTCTATTATACCTACACGTAACGGGCACGGGTCCACGACGTTAGGCATAATTTACATTAGGCATTATGGTATTATTTATTTATTCAGACTAAGGCCGAAGTGGCCTGTGCGGTATGTAAGAGTCTTCTCCATTCGGCTCGGTCCATGGCAACACGTCGCCAGCCACGCAGTCTACGGAGGGTCCGCAAGTCATCTTCCACCTGATCGATCCACCTTGCCCGCTGCGCACCTCGCCTTCTTGTGCCCGTCGGATCGTTGTCGAGAACCATTTTCACCGGGTTATTGTCCGACATTCTGGCTACGTGCCCGGCCCACCGCAGTCGTCCGATTTTCGCGGTGTGAACGATGGATGGTTCTCCCAACAGCTGATGCAACTCGTGGTTCATTCGCCTCCTCCATGTACCGTCCGCCATCTGCACCCCACCATAGATGGTACGCAGCACTTTCCTTTCGAAAACCTGAGTGCGCGTTGGTCCTCCACGAGCATCGTCCAGGTCTCGTGTCCGTAGAGGACTACCGGTCTAATGAGCGTTTTGTAAATGGTCAGTTTGGTACGGCGGCGAACTCTATTCGATCGAAGCGTCTTGCGGAGTCCAAAGTATGCACGATTTCCAGCCACTATACGCCTCCGAATTTCTCTGCTGGTATCATTTTCGGCAGTCACCAGTGAGCCCAAGTACACAAATTCTTCTACCACCTCAATTTCATCACCACCGATGCCAACTCGCGGTGGGTGGCTCACATTGTCTTCTCTTGAACCTCTTCCTATCATGTACTTCGTCTTCGACGTGTTGATGACTAGTCCGATCCGCTTGGCTTCCCTCTTCAGTCTGATGTAGGCTTCCTCCATCTTCTCAAAGTTACGTGCCATAATATCTATGTCGTCGGCGAAGCCAAATAGCTGGACGGACTTATTGAAAATTGTGCCACTCGTGTTAATCCCTGCTCTTCGTATTACCCTTCCAAAACGATGTTGAATAGCAGACACGAAAGACCATCACCTTGCCGTAACACTCTGCGCGTTTCGAAGGGACCTGAGAATGCCCCTGAAACTCGAACTACGCACATCACCCGATCCATCGTCGCTTTGATCAACCGTGTCAGTTTATCCGGAAATCCGTTTTCGTGCATTAGCTGCCATAGCTGGTCCCGATCGATTGTATCATATGCGGCTTTGAAGTCGATGAATAGATGATGTGTGGGCACGTTGTATTCGCGGCACTTCTGCAGTACTTGGCGAATGGCGAACACCTGGTCCGTGGTGGAGCGTTCGCCTATAAAACCCGCCTGGTACTGCCCCACGAACTCCCTTGCAATTGGTGCTAGTCGACGGCATAAAATTTGGGAAAGTACCTTGTAGGCGGCGTTCAGCAATGTGATTGCACGGTAGTTGCTACAATCCAGCTTATCGCCCTTTTGTAGATGGGACACACGACACCTTCCATCCACTCCTGCGGCAAAACTTCCTCCTCCCAAATCTTGGTAATGACCCAGTGCAGCGATCTAGCCAGTGCTTCACCACCGTGTTTAAATAGCTCACCTGGTAGTTGGTCAACCCCAGGGAATATGTTAATCTTCAGCCGGCCAATCTCCTCCTGGATTTCCTGGAGATCCGGGGCCGGTAGAATTATGTCCTGCGCGCGTTCCCCAGGTCCATCACCATACCGCCATCTTCGTCTGCCACATCGCCATTCAGGTGTTCTTCGTAGTGCTGCCGCCACCTTTTGGATCACCTCACGCTCGTTCGTAAGAAGGTTCCCGTTTATGTCCTTGCACATATCAGGCTGTGGCACGTGGCCCTTACGTGAACGGTTCAACTTCTCATAGAACTTTCGTGTGTTATTAGTGCGGTACAGTTGCTCCGTCTCTTCACGGTCTCGATCTTCCTGCTGACGCTTTTTCCTCCGGAAAATCGAGTTTTGTCTGTTCCGCGCCTGTTTATATCGTGCCTCATTCGCCCTCGTGCGGTGTTGCAGCAATCTCGCCCATGCTGCATTCTTCTCTTCTACTAACTGCTCACATTCGCCGTCATACCAGTCGTTTCTCCGATCCGGGGCACCGTGCCAAGTGCAGCGGTTGCGGTGCTACCAATGGCGGATCGAATATCTCTCCAGCCATCTTCAAGAGACGCTGCGCCTAGCTGCTCTTCCGTTGGGAGTGCCACTTCCAGCTGCTGCGCGTATTCTTGGGCTAGTCTACCGTCTTGTAGCCGCCCAATATTAAGCCGCGGCGTCCGACTTCGACGCGTGTTGTACACCGTCGAGAGTTTTGAGCGCAGGCAAACTGCAACGAGGTAGTGGTCGGATTCAATATTCGCACTGCGGTAAGTGCGGACGTTCGTGATGTCGGAGAAGAATTTACCGTCGATTAGAACGTGGTCGATTTGGTTTTCCGTTTTTTGGTTAGGTGATCTCCATGTGGCCTTGTGGATATTTTTGCGGGGAAAGAAGGTGCTTCGGACTACCATTCCGCGGGAGGCTGCGAAGTTTATGCATGTTTAGGCATTATGGATGTTTGCCATTATTCTGCCTTATTTATGTCAAGGGATGTTCTTTGAGTAATTTTATGCCTAACATCCGTTTACGTGATGAGCTTAGAGCTAATAAAAAATCATAATAATAAAGAAGAAAAAAAAAACGTTATGCCTAACGTCCATTATGCCTGACGTACTTAAGTCTAACGTTTTTATGCCTAACGAGGTATAACCAACGGGCACATTCGAGCCCACGACCAGCTTCAGAAGGGTTGTGTACAAGTCACGACCGCACAATAGATGTTGGACCACGTAAGGATATTATTGTAACACAATATAATTGTATTATGGTTATGATTTTAGTGTTACCTAAAGTATTGTTGTTTTGTTGGTTAAAATATGAGTATGGTTAAAGTATGAGTATCTGAGACACATTTTGGTCAAACATGTTGTAAATTGGGAAATATTCACGTCAAAATTAGGTTGATCTTTAGCTTCCTCCAAAAATTCCTTTTTTTTAGTGAAATTTGTTTGGATTGGTGTTTTACTGCAAATACATTCCGTCTTAAGAAGCCTTACCTTGAGTGGAAGGCACTCCCTCGATATCGCATTAGGATAGCTGCCGCGACGTTGTTGCACAGTAATAAAATAACTACCGTAACACTAAAACCAGAAAGCTCCACGAATAAATGCTTCAAATAAATATTTGTAGCACCTCCCTACGATGTGCGCTCGTAATTCTGTTACGGACGGCACCTTTCTGACGACGTACTTTGAACAAATTCGTCTCGTTCAATCTTCTTTTGTATAGAATGGTGGTCCTGAGAAGAACTGATTAATTTTTTATAATGTATCTTTCGAATCGCCAACAGCTGTTGACGACGGCCGATGCTGATACCGCTATCCGCTCTCCGCGACATTTCAAATGAAATGCCACGCGCGCGGGGCAAAGCAGTTTTCTTATAATCAATAAAGAAGGCCCATTAGGCCCGCCTCTTTATTGATCGGTATGAGTGCAAATATTGTGTAACCGTAACACTCATTAAAAGCGCGTGGCTATAGGGTTGACTTTATTGATTACAATAAAGAGGCTATTCCGCGCGTGAGAACCATTTCGTTCGAGATGCGGCGAAGAGCAGACCGCGGTCCCATCATCGGCATTCAATTTTCGGCATCGGAAATTTAATTCCCACCGATGGTGTGGGTCGTGCGGTCGTCTAGTCTGCACTTTTAAGGATTGACTACCATCAGTGAAAGCAGCTCTTAAGCCACAATTTGAGGCGAAATGAATTTGAACAAAATTCGTCGCGGCTAAATTTTCGCCTCCACAAAATTGTGATCCTGGAGAACCAATTAATTTTCAATAATCAGCTTTCCCAATCACAAACTGCAACAAAATCAATTAAGAATCTTGAGAAAATTTCCCTTGGCTGCCACTGATGATCCATTCGAATAGATATTTGTAGCATCTCCCTCCGACGCGTGCTGGTGATTCTGCTACGGACGGCAACTTTCTGGCGTAGCCAAGCGGTTAATTTGCAATTTGAATGAAATTCTTCTCGCCTCAATCCTCCCTTGTATAGAATGATGGTCCTGAGAAGAACCGATTTATTGGTCCTGTACAAAACCAGATTCACAACCATGCAAGAAAATTTCACTGGAATGCGACTGAAGTCGACGATAGCTACTCGATAGTTTGCCGCTAAACCGCTACAGATGCAGAAATCATCGCCATAGATGCTCAGACCGCATCGTGCTTTCGTGCTGTGCGGTTCTTTCTCTCTTTGCGGAAGGAAGTTTTTAATACTACCCGAAGCTATTTTAATTTCAACGGTGCTTCTTAGCGCTATTTGTACCCACTGATCCCGTTACGATCTTTGCAAGGACCCGTGCCTTCGTTTTACGTTGGACCCGTTTGCGGAAGTAAAATTCCGACAAGCGGTGGTAATCCTGCAGGGACACCGTTCTGGGAAAAAACCTCTTAGAAGGTCACGTCTCCACGCTCAGCAATGAGTATTAACAAAAACAAGAGGAAGGAGTCTCTGAATTCTCCACTTCCTTCAAAGAAACAAGGTTTCAAGACCGTCCTGCCCAAGCGCGGAAAAATAGAAGGAAGCTGGAGAATTCAGATATTCCTTCGAACTCTAATATCGGAAATAATTTTTCCAATCGAACTGAGCAATCAGTTCGATTTGATTAATGATGAATTTGAGCAAATCGAATCTACCTCTAGCCCAGGTGATTCGATTCATGCGAAAAAGCAAAGGATTCCGCCAATTGTGGTATCTGTTGCCGAGTTTTCTGGCTTCCGGAATGAGATTTTGAGTAACCTTCAGGATCAAGGTTTCATTTCAGATTGCTAGGAAGGGTGACTGCCGCGTTTTGCCGGGATCCTTTGACGATCGCAAACGTCTTCTTCACTATTTAACTGAGAAGCGCCATAAATTCTTCACATACGACGACAAAACTGAGCGATTATTCAAAGTCGTCTTGAAAGGTCTCCCCAGTGATGATAAATCACTGGATGAGATTAAAATTGAAATTTCTCAATTACTTGGATTTTCACCAGTCCAAGTAATTAAGATGAAAAAGAAATCCCATTCTGGTACTTCCCAGAGGGGCATTTCTCAAGAATTTTATTTAGTTCATTTTAACAAAAGTGAACTAAATAATATGAAAAGTTTGGAAAAGGCCTGTATTATGTCTCATGTCCGTGTTACATGGGAACATTTCCGCAGGCCTGGGGGAAATTTTCAAAACCCTACCCAGTGCCGTAAGTGCCAAAAGTGGGGTCATGGAACCAAACATTGTCACATGGATGCTAAATGCATGATTTGTGGTGGAACCTCTCACGCCAAGGACGCATGTCCTGTGAGAGAAGATTCCAATAAATTTAAGTGCGCAAACTGTGGGGGCAATCATAAATCCAATTTCTGGGAATGCCCTTCACGCAAAAAAGTTTTGAATTCCCGTGCAAAATTGATGACGGGAAATTCCAATCGGATCCCAGATTCGACGGGTAGAAATTTTTCAAACGCTCAAATTTCGAAACCGGTTACCGGTCGAGCAATTCATACCCACCACAATTCACAAACAAATTTTGCCGCTCGTCAACGGGTAGCAAGCACTTCAGTAAATTCCAATTTTTCCAATGTACCTACGTATGCAAACATCGCTGCTGGTAGACAAAATTTCTCTTCTCAAAATGAGGTATAAACCCATGTCCCAACGGAAAATAACGGTCATGTTGCCGATTCAGGTAGCATGACTGCTTCCGATTTTTATTTTTTAACTGAACAATTGCATCACATGATTATGCAATGTTCAAAGCAAATACCATTCCTGAAGCTGTTCAGGTTGGTATAAAGTACACACAAAAATTGTTATCGGACTCTGTTTCAATGGATCCAAATAATTGTGTGAAAGTTCTAAATTGGAATGCCCGCTCTCTAAAGGGTAAGGAAAATGAATTATTCAACTTCCTTTCAGTTCATAATGTGCATATAGCCATTATAACTGAAACGTATTTAAAACCAGGACTCTCCATTAAAAGAGATCCAAATTATTTTATCTACAGAAATGATCGTCTTGACAGCGCCTGTGGTGGGATCGCCATTGTCATTAATAGACGTATCAAACATAAATTATTTTCTTCGTTTGAAACCAAAGTTTTTGAAACCTTGGGAGTTTCTGTTGAAACAAATTTTGGACAATTTTCCTTCATTGCAGCCTACTTGCCTTTTCAATGCAATGGGCAGCAAAAGAATTTGTTGAAAGCTGATCTTCAAATTCTGACTCGCAACAAATCAAAATTCTTCGTAATTGGTGACTTCAATGCCAAACACCGTTCATGGAATAATGCACAAAGCAATTCCAATGGTAAAATTTTATTTGAAGATTGTTCTGCGGGATATTATACTATTCAATATCCCAATGGCCCTACTTGTTTTTCTTCCAGTCGAAATCCTTCTACAATTGATTTAGTTTTAACGGATTCAAGTCAGCTGTGTGGCCAATTGGTAACTCATGCTGACTTTGACTCTGATCACCTTCCTGTGACGTTTGAAATCTCACAAGAAGCCATTTATAATCCAATCAGCTCTACTTTTAATTATCATAGAGCTGATTGGGATTTATATAAAACGTATATCGATAGGAATTTTGATGTTGATATTCCTCTCGATACCAAAAGTGATATTGACAATGCTCTCGTATCTTTGACAAATTTAATTGTCGAAGCCAGAGGCATTGCAATTCCGAAATGTGAAGTTAAATTCAACTCCATTATTATTGACGACGATCTTCAGCTACTGATCCGTCTTAAAAATGTGAGAAGAAGGCAATACTAAAGAACTCGCGATCCCGCGTTGAAAGTTATTTGGCGAGATTTGCAAATGAAATTAAAAACGTTTCGCTATTCTGAGAAATACCAACTTTGAGAATAATGTCTCGAAGTTGGATCCCAGTTCGAAACCCTTTTGAAATTAACAAAATTCTTAAAAACCTCAAAAGCCTATTCCAGCGCTTAAAGAGGGAAATAAAATTTTATTAACAAATGGCGAAAAGGCTCAAAAACTTGCTCAGCAGTTCGAGAGTGCCCATAATTTTAGTCTAGGTCTCACTAGTCCAATTGAGGATCAAGTTACACGGAGCTTCGAAGACATTCTCAATCAAGAGAATGTTTTGATCCTTCGTTAGGAACTAATTTGGATGGAGTGAGGTCTATTACTAGAAAATTTAAAATATGAAAGCCCCAGGTGATGATAGTATTTTCTACATAATTATCAAAAAACTTCCTGAGAGCTCTTTATCCTTTTGGTTAATTTATTTAACAAATGTTTTCAATTGGCATACTTTCCAGATAAATGGAAAAACGCCAAAGTTGTTCCAATTTTGAAGCCGGACAAAATCCAGCTGATGCTTCTAGTTATCGCCCAATCAGTTTGCTTTCTTCAATAAGCAAACTGTTTGAAAAGATTATTTTAAATAGAATGATGGTTCATATTAATGACAATTCTATTTTTGCTGATGAGCAATTTGGTTTTCGCCATGGGCATTCAACCACTCATCAGTTATTAAGAGTTACGAACTTAATTCGGCTCAACAAATCTGAAGGATATTCGACTGGAGTTGCTCTTCTTGATATAGAGAAAGCATTTGACAGTGTTTGGCATGAAGGTTTGATTGTAAAATTGATGAATTTTAATTTTCCTCTGTACATCATTAAACTGATCCAAAATTATTTATCAGATCGCTCACTGCAGGTAAACTATCAGAATACTAAATCTGATAGATTACCTGTAAGGGCTGGTGTCCCCCAAGGCAGCATACTGGGGCCCATATTGTATAACATTTTTACTTCTGACTTACCTGATTTACCACCAGGGTGTCAAAAATCTTTGTTTGCAGATGACACGGGCCTTTCAGCCAAAGGGCGAAGCCTTCGTGTCATTTGTAGTAGATTGCAAAAAAAGTTTGGATATTTTCTCCACTTACTTGCAAAAATGGAAAATTTCCCCGAATGCTTCCAAAACTCAGCTTATAATTTTCCCACATAAGCCGAGAGCTTCTTATTTGAAACCTTCTAGCAGACATATTGTCACTATGAATGGAGTTCCAATTAATTGGTCTAGCGAAGCTAAATATTTAGGACTTCTGCTAGATCAAAAATTAACTTTTAAAAATCACATTGAAGGCCTTCAAGCCAAATGTAACAAATATATTAAGTGCCTATATCCACTTATAAACAGAAAATCAAAACTTTGTCTTAAGAACAAACTTTTGATTTACAAACAATTTTTTAGATCTGCCATGTTGTATGCTGTGCCAATATGGACTAGTTGCTGCAATACCAGAAAAAAAGGCACTCCAGAGGATTCAAAATAAAATTTTGAAAATGATTCTGAAGTTGCCTCCATGGTATAGTACCAATGAACTTCATAGAATTTCTAATATTGAGACATTGCAACAAATGTCCAACAAAATAATTTCCAATTTTAGACAAAAATCGTTGCAATCTTCTATTGCAACGATTAACTCCTTGTACTCTTAGTATAAAATAGGTTAAGTTTAGTTTAAGTAGAAAACATTGTAATTCCTACATGGTTCAATTCAACCAGAGGAAAAAATTCTAACTGCTAGAGGCAATTGAAATGTATTAATAATAACTAAAAGCGTAACATAGCAAATAAGGATGATAGTGTTAAGAAAACACGGAACACCTAGTCTAAGAGATGAATGCATGTATTAGATAATTAGCAAATAAAATTAGTTAAAAAAAAAAAAAAAAAAAAAAAAATCGCCATAGATGCTGGGACCACAACCAACGTCATCGTTCTGTGCGTTCTCCGTTCCCGCTCTCCGTGACCACTCACTGTGGATCAACGTACAAAAATGACGCGCGAGCGCAAATCATGGGCCTTTTCATACCCGAAGAAAATGAAACGGTGGGACCCATAACTTACATTCGATTCTGATGTCCGTGTTGGCAATACATGAACGGGATTGGTTGATTCTGATTTAACACCCAGTACCTACGGGTAAGACGTTGTCCAACGTCAAAAACGATTTTTCAAAACTTCTGAATAACACCAACATTGTTTGAATGCCATAAGGTTTGACATGTCCCAGGCCAGGATTCGTAATTGATCAAGAAGTGGTCGCACTTCCCCCAGGCAACCAAGATTCTTATGTGTCCCAGCACGTGTAGTCTAATGCATTGCAAGCCCGGTTTTAAAAATAATCTGAAAGCGGACATGGAATTGGAATCTCCTGCGGGTGTTTTGGAATGAGAGCATAGTAGTTACCCTTTGAATACATATCAGTGATGAACTATGAATCACAAACAAACAGACGGGCGGCGGCGTGATAGATAATTTTCAGCCAGCGGCGGCGGCGTCACGCCGTTAGTAATCGGCGGCGCGGCGGCGTTGATCGGCGTGAACTGATTTCGAACGTCTAAAATTCTCCGTAGTTTGTTCAGAAATTTCTCAACGAGTTCGTTGAGAAGTTCATCAATAAACTCCTTTGAACATTCCTTCAGGAGTTTCTCCGGAAGTTCCTTCAGGAATTCCTCCTAAAATTGCTCCAAAACTTCATCCAAAAGATCTTCTAGGAATTCATCCGAAAGTTCCTTCAGAAGTTCCTCCGGAAGTTCCTACAGGAGTTCCTCAAATTCCTCCGGAAGTCTCTCCAGGAATTCCTCGGGAAGTTCCCCCAGGAATTCTTTGGGAAGTTCTTCCAGGAATTCCTTGGGAAGTTCCTCCAGGAATTCATTGGGAAGTTCCTCCAGGAATTCCTTGGGAAGTTCCTCCAGGAACTCCTTGAGAAGGTCCTCTAAGAATTCCTTGGGAAGTTCCTCCAGGAATTCCTCCGAAAGTTACTCCACGTATTTCTCCGGAAGTTCATCCAGGAATTCCTCCAGAAGTTTCACCAGGAATTCCTCCGGAACTACCTCCAGAAATTCCTTCGGAAGTTCCTTCAGGAATTCCTCCGGAATTTCCTCCAGGAATTCCTCGGAAACTTTCTCTAGGAATTCTTCGGGACGTTCCTCTAGGAATTTCTCGGGACTTTCCTCCAGGAATCCAGGAATTACTCGGGAAGTTCCTCAGGAAGTACCTCCAGGAATTCCTCGGGAAGTTCCTCCATGAGTTCCTCGGGAAGTTCCACCAGGGTTTCTTTCGGAAGTTCCTCCAGGAATTACTCCGGAAGTTCCTCCACGGATTCCACCGGAATATCATCAAGGAATTCTTTCGCAATTTCCACCAGGAGTTAGTTGGGAAGTTCCTCCAGAAATTATCTGAGATGCTCCTTCAAGGATTCTTCGGGAAGCTTCTCCACGAATTCCTATAAAAGTTCCAACAAATTGCTCCAGGGATTCCTAAAAATGTCCCTTAAAGAAGTTTTCCGGAAGTTCCTCCAGGAATTCCATCGCAAGGTCCTCCAGGAATTCATCCAGAAGTTCCTTCAAAAATTCCTCCGGAAGCTTCTCCAGGAATTCCTCCAAGAGTTTCTCCAGGTATTCATCCCGAAGTTCTTCCGGCAATTCCTTCGGAAGTTCCACCAAGGATTCCTCTTGAAATATTTCTAACAATTCGTCTGGAAGCTTCTCGACGATTTCCTTTAGAAGGTGCTCAAGGAATACCTCCGGATGTTTTTCCAGAAATTATTCCGAAGGTTTCACCGGAAATTTGCTGGGAAGATTCTCCAGGAATTCTCTGGGAAGTTTCTCCAGGCATTCCTCGGAAAGTCCTTCCAACAAGAGTTCTACCCTTAATTCCTACAAAAGTTTATTCAAAATTCCTCGTAAAGTTTCTTCAAGAACTTCTTTGGAATTTTTCTTCAGGAATTTTATCAGAAATTACTAAGGGAGCTCGTCCGGAAGTCTCTCAGATAATTCCTACGGAGATTCCTGCAAGGTTTTTTTTCGGAAGTTTCTGAAGCAATTCCTCCAAATTCTCTTAAAAAATGTCTGTGAAGTCCAGAAATCTCTCCGTTTGTTTTTTTTACAAATAGTTCCGTAGAATGCCCACTAGTTTTTTCTCTAGGAATTTCTCCTCAAATTCTTCCTGGAGAATTCCTCCAGAAATTCTCCAGGAACTCTTCATAAATAACTTTAGAAACTGTCCAGAAATTCCCACCGAACTCGTTTCGAAAATCACATATAATTTTTAGCCCAGGAATTCTTCCGGAAATACCCAGAAAATTCTTATTATTCATAAATTCTGAGGGAGTTTTTTGAAGAAGTTCTTGAAGAAATTGGCGAAAGAATTTCTGATTTAAATCCGTATAGTAATTTTGGGATGAATTAATGTGTAAATTAGTTTCAATTAAATTTCTGATTCATTTCTCAATGGATTTCCTGTAGGAATTCCCAAAAAAATCTGTAGAAATTCGTAAATAAATTCCTTGTTTAAATCACTGTAGAAGTTTTTGAATGAATTGTTGCCATTTTCGGGTGGATTTCACGATGCGTTTCCAGAAGATATTCTCGAAAGAATTACATAATAACATTTCTGAAGAAATCCCATAAGAAATGCAAGAAGTTGAATGTATTCTCAAATTATTTTAATTGAAATTTTTAACGTAACTCTGAGATAAGCCTGTCTTAACCAGTGTTGGTAAAAACTCAAAATCTCAAAACTCATGGACGATTCAAATCAAGCGTGAGTTGAAACGCACCCAACTCAGCACCTAAAAACTCATGGATGACTCCAAGGATGTTAACGATCATTCAGTAATTTGCGTTCGATCATTTAGTAGTTTGTCAATAACCGATTTCAGAAGCTGAATTTCAAATTATGTTGTATGGTGGACTTCTAGTGCGAAGGTTTTTCTACAACTCTGCCTAATGGGTCGTTGTTTGAATTCCACTAGTAACGGAGTTATAGCTATAGTTTCAGTAACTTAGACTAAATGATAACAAAATTCCAATCATGCAGTAACTTAAAACTGCAACTAGCGCTCTAACTCCGTTATTAGTTGAATTCTAATAACGAACCATTAGGCAAAGTTGTTGGAAAACCTTCGCACTACAAGTCCACCATACAACATATTTTGAAATTCAGCTTCTGGAATGTGTTATTGACAAACTACTAAATGATCGAACGTAAATTACTGAATGATCATTAACATCCTTGGATGACTCACTTTAATAAAGATTAAAAAAAAATGAATCATCCATTTGAATCATCATACACACTTAAAATAAATCGTCGAATTCGGTAAAATTTTACCGAAATCTCAACAGCAGAACTGTTCGGTAAATAATTTTACTGATTTTCGGTTATTTTGACAGTTGAACAATGGAAAAAATTACAAAAAATCTGTAAAATAATAACCGAACAGTTCTTCTTTTTTTTTTTTTTTTTGAGTGACCCTCCGCTCTCCCCCACACCAAAAGGCTCTGGATGAGCCTCCTGGTAATGGACACTCAATTCTCAGCCATAAAGCAAAACGCGGCAACAAAATTTAAAAAAATCTACACTAATTCAATTTTGGCTGAGAATAATTTAATTCAAAATACAAATCTACAAATGAGAGAATAATTACTATTTATACAAAAAAATCGTGCCTCTAGTGGATTAAGCATCCCTTTAAAGAAGCACAAATGAAAAACAATTAAACAAGATAATATACTTAAAGTAATAATTACGAATTAGTTTATGTAAATGTTGGTGACGGACTGTTAATAAAGAGATAACGATGAGGAAATGAAGAGTTTATATTAATAATTGAGGTAAGTTAGTTCTTAAGAGACGTTTTATGTTGGCTTTGAAGGATAAACGATTGGTTATCAATTGAATATCTCTGGGTAAATTATTATACTTGGCAGGACCTGCGAAAGTAAACCTTTTCTGACCAAAACTTGAATGTGCACGAGACATAGCTAAATGATTACTCTGTCTTGTGTTACGTATTTGGGGTACAACCTCTAAAGTTATATTATGAATTCCGATTGGGTTATGTAATATATTATGAACCATTAGTAATGTTTGCTCCTCACACATACCTTGTAACGGCAGTATTTTGTGTGGAAAATCAGTGTATAGCCCTATGGTTGGATACAATAGAGGTAGATTAAAAATTATCTTAATACAACGATTTTGTAGTGTTTGTAGTTTTTAGTTTGGATTTACAGGCTCTACCCCAGACTATTATCATGTAATTCAAATGAGAATGAATATGAGCGAAATAGAGCAAAAGCATAACTTTTCGCGGGACGAAACTACTAATACGTTTCAAGACTCCGCACATAGACGAAACTTTTCCAGCAATTTTTTTAATGTGTTGATCCCAGGATAAGGTACAATCTAAAAGGATACCAAGGTATTTAAAAGCCTGTACATTATCGATTATAACATTCCCAAGCATGAGTTCCGGTAGAATTGGAAGAGATTTTCGTGGGGATCGAAAATCATGTATTTTGTTTTCTGCAGGTTGAGTGAAAGTAGGCTGTCGGAAAATATATCTGGAGGGTTTGCAGGTCATTACTCATATTTGAAATAACTGATCTTGGATCAACATTAGGATAGAATAAAGCAGTATCGTCTGCAAACAGCCTGGGAGTGCCAATAAGTCCAATTTTCGTTATATCATTTATATACACTGGATTTTGTTTTTACACGATTTACATTTTTTCAATTTTGCACTTTGATTTATTCTGGATTTTTTGAAACATGTTGCAAAGATTTTGGTGGTAAATTGAAGTCACACGATCAAAAACACGAGCGAAAAAAAATCGCGTAAAAACAAAATCCTGTGTATACAAGAAATAGCAGGGGTCCAATATTGCTTCCCTGTGGAACACCAGTGGTGATTCGTTTACGACAACTTATCTCTCCATCATATGACACGTATTGAGTTCTGTTTACTAAGTAACTCCGAATTATGTTATTTGCCACACCTCTTATTCCATAGCATTCTAGCTTACGTAGTAAAATGTTATGGTTTATGGTATCGAAGGCTTTTTTCAAGTCTAAAAATAACGCTCCTACATATTTTTTTCCAGTAGTTTATCAACGAGTTCAGTTATTGCTATTGTTGTACTGCTTCCATTTCGAAATCCATATTGCATGCTGTAAAGTATATTGTTACGATCAAGAAAGTTAACAATACGAGTTATTAATAATTTTTCGAGAATTTTAGTAAAAACAGAAAGAGTCGAGATAGGTCGATAATTGTCTGTATTCTGGGGATCCCCTGACTTAAAAACAGGAATTACTTTGGCAACTTTTAAGCAATCTGGATAAACACCCGTTTGGATCAAAAGATTAAATATATCAGACAGAATTCGGGAAAAGGATATTGCATTATTCTTGATTGCCTTTACTGGGATACAATCAGGACCAGGACTTTTATTATTTTTCAACTGATGTATTATTGAAACAACCTCATTTACTGATGCGGGCTGTAAAAAAATAGTATTCGAAACCGGTTCAATATGCCCTTCAGGGCTTGAACATGATGGGGTAATATTTTCTGCTAAATTTGAGCCAACCGTTGAAAAATGGTCGTTGAAGGCTTCACATATAAGTTTACTGTCAGCTACACATTCACCATTGACATTAAGTTTTACCATTTTCTTTTTGTCTGATCTGCCGATTATCGAGTTAATATTTTTCCATAATTTTGAATGAGAAGTGTTGATCAACAAGTCTTCAAAATATCTTTTTTTTGCTTGCTTTTTAGCAATATCAAGCTTTTTAGATACATGCTCAAACATTTCCGCTAAACGCATGTTGCCAGGATCACGACGAGATTTCTTTAAATAATTGCTCTTAATTTTTATAAGTGTCCATAAATGCAAGCTCATCCAAGGACATTGGGTTCCTTTAATGTTAACGTACTTTGTCATCGTTTTTGTACAATCCTTCAATAGTGCATCATATTTAGATGAAATGTTTTGCACACATGTTCGCGTCCCGAACAGGCCCAAAGGTATCAATGTATCTTTTGAATTCTCTATCTAGTCTATCATGATTCACCACCGTTTTAGATAATTTTATGCGATGAGAGCCAAGCTTTATTCTAAATTCAGATAAAATTAAACAATGGTCACTTAAGTCATGAAATACAGTGTGATTACTTAGTCGATGAACATCAGACATTTTACATAAAACATGATCCAATATGTTTGCGCTAGCAGGTCTCGTAACACATGTATTTGTACACATAAAACTGTATGACTCTAATAGATACTTATATTTCAGCACAACGTTATTATTTGACAAATTAACAGGCACATTGATATCTCCAAAAATACGACAAGGACGAGTAGAATTGTTTTTATTAAGCCAACTTTCCAAAGAATCGTGAAACGCATTAAAATCATAAGACGGTGGACGGTATACACAATGAATGTCAATAACTTCTCCTTTCAGCACTAGTTCAAAATTAATATGATGAAAACCCTCAATACACACGTTTTCAATTATTCTGAATTCCATATTATCTGTTATATACACAGCAAGTCCGCCAAATGATCTGTTTCTACAAGAAAATATACTATTATAGCCTTTGATGTTATACAACGACGTATCTCCATCCTTTAACCAGGTTTCCGACAATAATAACGTCAATCGGAGCAGTAAAATGATCTAGTGAAGTTAATAATTTATCAAATTTGTGAAGGTCGTTTATTCCTCGTACATTCCACTGTATGACACGTAGTTGATTCGGACATATTCTATTACACGACAAGTTTCATCGATATGATTATGAAAATAATTTAGTGTTTGATACATTATTACATATATTTAAGAACACACAAACATAATTGACAATATAATAAATTAGGAATAAAATATTTGAACATAAAAAAGTTAGTTTTGATCATTCTTTTTACGCTTCGGAGATGGTGTTTGCTTAGAATTTGCAGAATATCGGTTAATTAAAGTTTTCAGATCATCCCTAGTTTTGATTAAATCTGGCTTAGAATTTTCATCCTTTTTTACCAACACACCACCTCCACCAACGACATTAATTCTTCTCTTATAGTTACACGTGAAGCTCTCCCGTTAATAACGTACGATTGATCTACATTAGTTGAAAGAATCGTGCCCATTTCACGTTTGCGGTTCAGAACCAGTTGCTTTATATTTTTATCCTTGAAGGCAATCTGAATTGGAATCGGTACATTCGGTTTGTTAGTAACATACAATCGTGAAGCTGACACGATAGAGTTTGGCGGCAAATTGATTCCAATTTGGGCAAATGTTTTATCAACCAGGGTCAAGGTATTTTCATTCATAATGTTCGGAAGCCCTAACAACACTGCGTTATTTGAAATGGCTCTTCGATCCGACTGATCGACGTTAGCTTCCAACTGGTGAACAAAGCTAGTAAGCTCCAAGTGCGATTTAGATAAATCGTTTAGTTGCTGTTTTAGGTTTTCGTTTTCAACTTTGAGATCTTTGAAGTCTGATACGATTTCATCAAACTTCGCAGATAAAAATTCTTGCAATTTTTCTACCGCTGTGGTAACCGAACGAACCTCAGATTTAACGTTCTGCTGTTGAGATTTCGGTAAAATTTACCGAATACGGAGAATTGAGTTAAGTGTGTAGGTTTTCTTCTGTTCTCCTTCGTTAAAAACAGTGAATTGTTTGTCGCATAAAATATTAGACCCTCTTCCATGTATAAGCAATTAATTGCCCCCAAATTGATTTCAATTGCGTTTTTAAACCAAAATGATTTTTTGGCAAATGAGTGAAATGATGCGTTTCAGCATGAAAAATTCAAGCGTGATGCATTCCTTTAAAATCGCAGACGATTTCGTTCGCACGGGAAGGCTCGTTGATTGAGATTTATGAGTGATTTTACCAACACTGGTCTTAACATAGACCAAACCACCAAAGACACCAATAAAGCAATCTGGTTGTGTGAGCAGCGTTATTCGGAAATTATTCAACTAGCACTTTTAAAATGAATTTTAGTTCAATTCGGGAAATGAGTAGCATCCTTAGATGAAATATGTATATTTTTTTCTAAGCATAATTGTATAGCAAAATCAGCCCAATGCTATTCCGATATATTTCCGATAGGATGAACTTACCAGTCAAAACGATCTTTTAACAAAATGTACGAAACCCATTATCCTACTTATTTTTACTAGCCCTCAATAGCCATCGGCGTTGTAAAAAATATCCGGCGGCGTGGAAATTTTCATGCGGCGGCACGCCGATTCATTTTTGGCGGCGGTGGCGGCATGAGAAAATCACCGGTGGCGGCGCACAGGTCTAGTAAGTATTAAGCATGCGCGAGCTACCTTTACGAGTTTACGAAACATTTGCAAAAACAAGCATATTGGTTATCGCTCTAAAATCTGAATCTTCGTGAATTCTGTGCTGTTATACGCTAGTGATACATGGTGTGTATCAGTCGAGATCACTCAACGGCTACAAATGTTCATCAACAGACGATAACAGTAATTATATAAATGACATTTTACTCTGTTTATCATTTTGTATGTTTGTTGCAGAGTTGAGAGAAATAACTTACATTAAGGGTTAGGATACATTTGATGAACAATTCATCCGGAAATATATTGTGTTAGGTTGAAATTGAAATATAACTAAAGAAATAATGTTGATCCAATCGGTTTTAATAGCATCAATTTTTGTTTTTAATTGTTCCTTGACAGCATTATATTAAATAAATATTATAACCCAACATAAAAACAGAAGAAGAAAGCAACATTTTCTATTTGATGACAGTCGATAATTACGATTTCCCGGCTGGCATCAAGTCATACTGACGATACTGACCTTTCCTGATGACGACGAGGCCTGTGGACCTACGAGAGCTGTCCTTTGTTGCATCCTTATCAAGCAGGACGACAATTCGTGTCACCGTTTCACCTCATAGGTATTAACTGCCTATTGATTTTTTCCACCCTTACATAAACACACACTTGCACACGCTTCTTCTTCTAGCTGTATCAATGCAATTATGCACATCGCGATGAAAGAACCATCAGCGGAATTCGCCATAAAATGATAAACACATGACGTGCACTAATTTCCTACCGCAAAACAATGGCATTGAAATTTCATCGCGAGAAATTCACACTTGTTAAAAAAATGGATCAGCACATTTGGCAAACACCCACGACGGACGGAGCCATTCCATCAACCGCGGTTCACAGCATCCGTCAATTTCATCTGGAGCTCATTTTCCTCTTCGCTAGCAAGTATCCCAACACCAAAGCAATGGGGGCGACTTTTCTTCTGCACTCCGTTCGTTCGTTCGGAACGCTAGATTTTCCTTAGAACAAACTTTTCACACGCACTTCAGTCCACGATATCATCAATTTGAAGGAACTTTTCGATTCAAAATTAGGCGAATAATGTACGAGATTTCACACGGAACTCGACCGCAGCCGCGACGGTGAACGAATTTTCACCAGCCCAGTCGATTCCGCAACGTTTTACACTTCACTGTACCACAGAAAGATTGCGTTTTCAATGACCACTGCTGGGGAAAATTCGTGACGACGTTCCCTGAAAGCTTTCCAGATCAATACTCGGTACGCTCTCAGATGGACCATTGTACGTACATGGCGCACTTGATGAAAAGGATGCTATTAGAAGCAGCCAGCAGCCCGTCTGCCAGCAGAGACCAACAGAAACATGTGTGGATGTGTAGCCGTGGTGGCGGCTTCAGCCAATGCCTTAGAAATCGAGAGAATTTGCTCCATCCAATAAGGGAACTGTGAACAGAGAGGCGTTTGTTCCACATTGTTGGGTAAAATTATGCTTTCAAAGGATTCCACGGTTTGTGGTTTTATATATCTACAAATTGCACGCCTTTTGAAGCTTGAAGATTTGTGTCGATTATTTTAAAAGAGTACACTACCTAGTTCAAGTCGAATAGAATAATTCCAGAAAATGGCATATTAATATTCATTGGCCAGGATGAAGAATCACTCCACCGTGCAACCGGTAGTACCATTCACGCTCTCTCTTCGCTTCTCTTTATTCGATTTGGGGATGGTGTTTATCCTTGTGCGAAACGCGAGTCCTTTGCACGGAGCAAAGATAAAAGCGAAGTGGTTCTCGCGGCGATTTCGGATGCTGCTAACTGATATCATAAGAGTGCTTAGGATAAAAGGCGAGTCCCGTATCAGTGTGGGTGATTGTTTTGCATTTTTATGTAGGGCTTAACAGGATGCACGCTGTGGAAGTTTGTGTGCTGTCAGGATAACTGCGAGTTCGAGCAAAAAACGACAAGAACCGCATGTTTTGTGCAATTTCTCAATGGGAAACGGTAATTCACGTAACTATGGGGGCTGGAAAGGTCTAATCCCCCTTCAGAAAATGTTAAGACCCCTTAATTTCGTTGTGTAAATTGGCTATTAATAATATAAAATATTGATATGCTGAACTTCCTAAAACGAAAATGTCTTTCTTTTGGATTGCATTTCCGAATCTCAAACTTGGCTTTGCTTGAATATTACACATTTTTGCCTTTCGCGTTCACTAAGCATACATATTGGCTCTTTTTGCCTTTTGCGTATACTAAGTATACGTAAAGGCTATAGGATCACTCCAAAAGCGAACTTTTGATAGAAGGCTCAGAGACCCATAGTGTTATATACCAATCGACTCAGCTCGACGAATTGAGGTGATGTCTGTTTGTGTATAGGGGAAAGTGGGGAGACTTGATCCCCGGGGAGACTTGATCACCCCCTGTTTTATCGAGAACTAAAGTAGTTTTGTTCTAGCGTATTTTTTAGTAAAGATCCTCTAAACAAATGACCTTTATGTGGTGAGTTATTTTTTGGATTGACAACCTTATTTATTCTGCAGGGCGGTTTGTATGTTTTGACCTTCCCAAAGATTTTTTTAATAGCCACGCAAAATTTGAACAACTTTTCATAACAATCACCAAATGCTTTCGTTTTTTCACAGCACAAAGACATAAATATGCTTAATGATCTGTACTGATGAAAATGTCAACATTCCATCAAAGTTTTAGGATATTTGGATTTAAAGTTATTGCCTCAATATGGGGACACTTGATCCCCCATTAGTCGCCCATACAAAAATTTGGCGGAAAAAAAAATTTGAATCTTTTCTCAGGCTTCTATTTTTTTGTAGATTTGACAGATTTGATGAAGTTTTGGCAGGAAAAAATATTTATTGCGTTAATATCATAGAAAGGGGATCAAGTCTCCCCAAATTTAAAAATTGCATGTGCTGTCGAATTTAATAACAAAAATCGTTCATGTATACGCACAGCAATTCGAAAATTCTGCGTATTTTGAAGGAAAAATATTTTAAAAATCTGAGTGCACATTTCTAATTTTATCAAAGCAAGATCTTGGAGAGGGATCAATTTCCCCAGAAAATTTAAAAATTCGAATTTGACAGCACTCCAAAAAATCGATTGTGTCTGGTTTGATGAGGTTGAGGTTATGTTTCGAACTTTTAAGGTGTCAGGTCTACCACCACTTATACTGTGTCCAATTTGCCCCATCAGGTGAATATTTTTTAAAACTGTTTGATATATTGTAAAAATCACGAAAACTTATCACAAATAGATACCAAAATACTGTAACTGTTTTGGGGATATCATTCATTTATTTAGCTAACATCTAAACAGATAACACTGAATCAACATTTTGACGCCACAATACATGGTTCGAGACAAAATCTCTCCATCCTTGATTGCGCTCCACGCTCGCCAAGTCGTTCTGTAACTGGTCAGCCCACCATTTCGCCCGAAGAACGGAGCACTCATATGTTTGAGCTCAAGATTCAGGATGCTGTCGAAGCTGGGGCCTTCATGTTCTTCGATGATTTGATATACGCCGTCAATTCGCCAGCTGTTATCTCCAACTCCTACGAGAAGTCGTTGGGAATAAGATGGATGTTGTTAGCATGCTCGTTAACGGCTGCTTCGTGTAGACAGATGATGTTCTGTCCAAGATTGTGGGAGCTGATGAAGTGACGACCTATTTCGGTAACCTTCTCTGCAGGAGTTATCAAGCGATCCTTAGAGCCATAACTGTCTGATGGAAGTAAAGGTGGAATGGGCCGATGCTTAGATTTTAGAATTTTAGTTAGCTTCCAGAACGACTTATTACAGTCTGGGAGAGCGCGGATCTAAGAGAAATTACTATTTCTGAGGTCCACCATTCTGACCTGGATAATTTTGGTCATGCGATTGCACAGGGTATTAAGCGCAGTACGTTGGTACTGCCTGCGAGTGACATTTCGCATTCGGATCATAAAATCTTTGGTGAGTGTATCGATGACTAGGGTGTTGCTTACCTGCTGGGCCTTTGGCTAGAGGGCTAGAGAGAGCGCCTCCTGATAGTCGATGTTCTCGTCCACGCACCTTTGAAACTGACCCCAGTCGATTTGGTGATAGCTACGCCGGATTAGCTCGTGCCGATTTACCGAAGTTCCAATTTCCGCCATCACCGGATAGTGGTCCGACCTGAGCTCCTAGAAGACGACCGGCTGGGAGACAGACGTGATCGTTCATATTCGTGATAAAGATGTGGAGCGTTGCATGGGCCCCGGACCGGCTGTCAAGGCTCAGGATGGTGTAGTGGCCTTCAAGCTCGTCGTTGCACCAGACGATTCCGTTCCGGTTTGAGAAGGTGTTTCCCTACGATTGGTGCTTTCATCGGCAATTATGTACTGCCCATGCCGCCGAGTCAGCTTGACTATATCCCTTTGTAGTTCGGCCGACTTTGGCTTGTGTGGGACAGTAACAAACGATGAACGGTAGCAGGCAGCAGGCGATATTGCTCCGCAAGGCGATTGCCACTCCTCTCCCTCTGGAGTATGTTCGATTGAACCTCACCAGCCTAAAACCCGGAATTGTTGCACTTACCTCGGGCTTCAGATGGGTTTTTAGAAATGAAAGTCGCGTCAATCTCCTTCTCCTCAAGGAAATCGTTGAGCTCGACGATTTTGCTATTAAACGAGCAATCGTTCCAGTTTGCCAGACCCAATTTGGAAGCTATTTTCATTGACGAAAAGGCCCAGAGGTTAGATCTAGTCGACCCGTGATTTGCAGCTTCGAAGTCGAGTCGCAAGTTGGCTGAATATTGGTGCCAGCTGCTCCGGGGTGTAGAGCGGAGCGGAATCCTCCGGGGGTAGAGGATGCTCATCATGCTGCCGGCGTAATCCAGGAGGAGGGAGCGGGGGCCATTAGCTGGAGGATGGAACCGCCGGTGCTGGAGCTTGAACCAAAGCAGGTGCTGCTGCCAGTCGCTTGTGCGGTTGTAACGGTGGAAGGATCGATATCGCTTGACGAGGAGCCGCGATGGCCGGATAGTTCACCTCGTTGACTACAGGAACACTCACTTTGGGCAGCCCTTTGTGGTGACCCGATGTTTATCGCCACAGTTGGCGCACTTGGGATCGGTCGCCTCCATCTTGTCCCACTCGTCATTCGGATGGTATTCGCCACACTTATTGCAGCGCGGCTTCGTGCGGCAGTTCCTGGTGCCGTGCCCGAAGTTGAAGCAGTTGGTGCAGTGCGTGACATCGCGGTGCACAGGCTGATATCGCTTCCAGTCAACGACGGTGTAATTTATAACGCCAACCAGCTTCAGGTCCTTCCAGGTGGTGGAGCAGTGCTCCAGATGGATTAGGTAAAGCTGGTCGCGATATGTTCTCGCCTTGTCGTGCCGAGCGATCTCGTGTACAGCTACTGGCTTCATCTTTTCCTTCTCCATGTTGTTGAGGCGGAAAATGCCTGGTAGACGTTAAGAAAATTTTGTATATCTAAAAGTTTCCTCGATTGGAGCAGGAACCGAACCCTCAGGCGTTTTTCAAATTTTAATGTAATGTAAATGTTTAAAATTATCAGCAAAAGGTCGGACTTCAACGAAGTACATATGTATTTACATTTTTTAGTTTTGATGATCAGAACGTAGTAAGAAGCAATAGAGTAAGAGATTTGGGAGTAATATTGGATTCAAAACTAACTTTCATCGATCATTATAACTTAATTGTAAGCAAATCCAACAACATGTTAGGTTTTATAAAACGATTCTGTTACAATTTCCAGGACCCATACACAATAAAAACACTATATACAGCTTATGTAAGGCCAATCTTAGAATATTGCAGCATAGTTTGGTCCCCATTTTCAGCTATTCATGCCAACAGAATTGAGTCAGTTCAAAAACAATTTTTATTATATGCACTACGAAAGTTAGGGTGGACCGAATTTCCACTGCCACCATATGTAGCACGTTGTAAGCTCATCAATATTCATTCACTGAAAGTGCGTCGAGATTTAGCAATGGTAACTTTTATAAACAATATTGTTTCAAACAGAATTGACTCAACGGAGCTATTATCAAAACTTAATTTTTATGTTCCATTACGATCTTTACGACATCGTCAAATATTCTCCGTAAATTATCATCGAACAAACTATGCAAAAAATGGCCCAATGAATCAAATGATGATCACTTATAATAAACATTGTGACACTATTGACTTATCGATGTCCAAAACACAGCTGAAACAGATCTTCTCTCGTATTATAAGCTAATGACACTTTACAATAAGTTTAAACAGTATCAACATTATTTAATGTTATTTAGAATAGTTAAGAATACAAATGTAAATAGGTCTACAATTATGATTGACGACAATAAATAAATAAATAAATAAATAAATTTAAATAATATATTTACAGGTCATGTAAAAATGGAAAATGAATTTTTATTATTTTGTTAAAAAAAATCTATATGTAACGAGATAATACTATACACACTTAATTCATTTCACCGTATTCGGTAAATTTTACCGAAATCTCAACAGCAGAACTGTTCGGTAATATATTTTACAGATTTTTTGTAATTTTTTCTATTGCTCAACTGTCAAAATCACCGAAAATCAGTTAAATTATTTACCGAACAGTTCTGCTGTTGAGATTTCGGTAAAATTTTACCGAATTCGGCGATTTATTTTAAGTGTGAGTAACGCAGCGAATGATAAAAAAATATGTGTCATCACGCTGCTGTACGCGTACAACATGGTACGTGTATCACTGTATAGAAATCATATGTCTGTCGATAGTATAAACGAAAGGATCGCACTCCATGCCCCCCGGATAACATACTTTTCAGCTTAGATTAATAATACATAGATACACCACTCAAGGTGAACACCGGGCAACAAAACAGCAGCGCTATTCACACAACTACCGGTCATTGGGTGAACTAGTTGCTCCCTGCTCATTTCACGCTAACAAGAAACAAATCGAGAGTACTTTTTCAATTGAGACTATTTGTTGAAAGGATGTATTATATTTTTCTAATGTCGCATTCGTTAATTCCCAGTGCAAACGTAGGTTCGCAGCAGTTCCAGCATAACTTCTGTCGTTTTTTTATTTACACAGGTTGAATTTAGTTTAGCACTAGTCTAAACCTCAAAACACGCAATTAAACACTGTTATTTTAGTTTTGCACCTGATTCGCCAATACAACTATGTTGCAATTGCCAAAACCATATGGATGAAATAAACAAGTAGAAGGGAAAACAATCCACGAAAAAGACAATCGTTCTAGACCTAGTACAAAATACCTAAGAAATTTGTTTGGCAAATATTCATAAGCTTATTTGGGATTTTCTCCCATGCGAATCTATTTTGATTAAATTTGGAAGTTAGAAGAAACTTAAGAATTCCTTTTGAAACATCTAAGAAACTACCGTTGGGAATCTTTATATGCGGTCAGAAAAGTATCTTTTAGAAATTCCAAAATGAATTCTTTCTGGAATGGTTTCAAAGTTCTTCCAGAATTCGCTCGAAAATTCTTCCATTGATTGTTTTGAGAGTTCCTTAAGGAATTATTGCGGGAGAAGTTCCAGGAATTCCTTCAAGCATTCTTGTTGAAATCTTCCAGGAACTCATTGGGGATTTTTTCAGGCATTCATTAATAAATTCTTCAAGAATAATTCCAGGCTGTGTTATAAAATGTCATTGGCATGCCACTTGACTTATTTATTCAGAGCTTTTGTAGAAGCCTGATTCATTTATGAAGCCATAATCCTTGAGTAGCCCAATATTTTTGTCCAAAAGTGCATGGCTCTAATACCAAATCTCTGGTTAGAGAGTGGAATCCCTCCAAAATGTCACCTGTCATTTGACATAATGTTACAGTGAACGTTCGCTAATTGGGTTTTTTCTAGTTGGGGCGCTTTTTAGTTGGGGGTTCGATAATTGGGGCGAAACCCAATTAAAAGCAGCTATACGTCAGAATGTGATGTCAAAAACGCGTTGACGTCTTGTTTCCGTGTTTGGCTGGATCGATATTTTCTGGCGCGTAAAATTTTCTTTTGTTCAATGCAAAAATTAAACAACATTGACGCTTGTCAAAGCGCCCCAATTAGCGAACGGCATTCGCTAGTTGGGGTGAGGTCGTGCCCCAATTAGCGAACGATCACTGTAAATGAATGATATTTTGCCAAAACGAAATACGAAAAATAACTTAATTTGTGAACTAGCCTGATGTTGGTTCAAAATCGGTCGGTTCAGCCAAACCTAAAAACAAATTTTTGACGACTTTAGTTTTAAATTTTGAAAATTGTAATAGTAAGAGACGTAAAAAACATGGGGTTCTTAGGGATAGTTGACCTTAAACATATCATCGGTTGAGCGATCAATTGGAAATTCGGGGGAAATCTTAGGTACATTTTGCTGTTGGAAGCCAAAATACATGTGATAAGCCGTTTGGCCCAAACTCACAATTGTAACCAACCAGAATGAATTAATCCTGCATTCCTTCTCGAATACAACCTGTTGTGAACAAATCGAATAATGCTAAGTACCCAAAAGTGTGTCTCAATATGTTTCCATATATAAAATTTTTGAACTATTGTACTTTTTACAATATGCGAGTTGTCATGTTACGAAATCTGATTTGAGACCTGGAGGTTTAAGTAAATTTATTAATTTTGAGTTGCTTTAACTTCAATTTAGGTAAACGGGTTTGACCGTGCAAGTTTTAAATGTCAATTTGAATTGTCAAACCAAAATGCGCCCGACTGTTCTGTTTCTGAATGCGCACCCCACTGTGTTTATTACACCCAACGACCGATAGAGTGTTGTTTCTAGAGGCCTGAATAAGAGAAACGCGGATAGGTATGTGCCGCCAATCGAACCGTCAAAAACAGCAGCCAATCGAGCAGGAGACCTGTCAAGCAGCCAAAATATTGGCTCAAATACTGAAAACGGCCAAATTCGATTTTATGCAATTTTTAAATAAACAAAATTGAATGTATTTTACATTAGTTTGCAATAATATATGCAAGTCATTTATAGATTATGAAATAAAATTCCATTGTTTATTGGATTCTATTGTTAGGTGGTGTGGACACATAAAATAGCGGATTGTGAGATTTTGTCTACATAAACCATTTCTTCCTTTTCATGTGTTGTTCTTTGATGAAGAAGATTGAATGCAGTGTTGGCAGAGTCATATTTTCTATCCGCGTTTCTCTTATTCAGGCCTCTAGTTGTTTCCTATGGATTACAAGCAGGGATGCCACAGTGAGCAATCTATGTATTAATTATCTAAGTTTTCAGCTAGTTTCAACACACCACACCAATTGTATGGCTTTTATATACAGTATCCCTCCGCTCATCCGGACCTCGCTAGTCCGACGACGTTTAGAATTTTAGTTATACAGAATTAGTATTTAGTATATTTATACAGAATCTATAAAACGTTGAGTATCGTGTATGCCGAAGGCGCAAAGCAGGAGTCCAAATATTTGAGCGTGTCCTGTATAATTGCTGTAGTTAACCAAGACAACACTCACGTTGTGCAAAATGAGTAGCGGGTGCACAAACCTTTTTGCTTGATGATTTTTCCGACCGAATTAATTGTCTTGCGTATTGTACCTACCGTCACGTAAACGTCATTCGTTCGCTACCAACCTGAACGCACGAAATAATGATTTTGTTCGTATCAAGGCTGCCATATGTTATCAGTACTGATCTGTTTATGTTTTTTCCGGCATATGTTTTCTGGTACCGTTCTTCAGTAATATAGTAAATTTAATATGCAAGAGAGTTCGCAAATCAATATGTTTATTCTCAATTATGTAGTAACATCTAACACATTAGTGAGAACCATAAAATACCAAATTCAACTTAAATGAAATGTCACGTATTATTTTGATTCGTCCCAGATTGTTTGGCAACACCGGTGTCAAATATGGTTGCTGAAAACAGCAGGAGAAAAATATTGCAAATGATGTAGTTTTTGTTAAAATGAGTGCTAATTTTTGCTTATTCCTACAAGAAAAATTGTGCAACGCGTAGTGAAAAGTGCGAAAAATTGTGCAAGCTTGTCGGCTTTGCCGGAAACCACTTCAGTGCGAATAAAACACGTAATGTTTTTGTTGTTTTGAATTGGGGTCGCGAAACAGAAAAAAAAATCGCATCGAATGTTGATAGTTCCGGGAAGAGGCAGGAAGAAACAGAATCCGCAAAGAGCTCCGGCGGTCGAAATGTCTCCCCTATGGACGGCAAAGTATGACTACCAGGCGAAAGGCGACGATGAACTGTCGCTGCGTGTCGGGCAGATCGTTTTTGTGCTGTCGATGGACAGCATCATTTCCGGTGACGAGGGTTGGTGGACGGGCAAAATCGGTGAAAAGGTTGGGATTTTCCCATCCAATTTCGTCACGAATGAAGATCCAACAGTGTTGAACGTGCAGCCATTGGAGATAAAGTTCGAAGAGCTCGAGTTGAAGGAAGTGATCGGAGTTGGTGGTTTCAGTAAAGTACACCGTGCCTTTTGGAATGGCGAAGAGGTGGCCGTGAAGGCCTCCCGCCAGGACGAAGATATTGACGGAACACGGGAGAATGTGTTAAAGGAGGCAAAACTGTTCTGGTCGTTGAAGCATCCGAATATTGTCGAGCTGAAAGGGGTGTGCCTGGAACAACCAATTCTTTGCCTGGTGATGGAATATGCACGAGGCGGTTCGCTCAATAAGATCCTGGCAGGAAGGAAGATTCCACCGGATGTTCTGGTGGACTGGGCTGTTCAAATTGCCAGAGGAATGAAGTATTTGCACTGTGAGGCACCTATCTCGGTCATTCACAGGGACTTGAAAAGCTCCAATGGTAAGTGATGATTGCCCAACTGAGTATTCTATCCTATCTCATTGTTTGCATACAGCCAATTTTGTTTTGGTAAAGTGATCATATTTTAAGTTTTGGGTATTGAAATTTTACATGCGAAATCTCAAAATTCAACAAAGTTGGACATATCCTTAGTAAAATAAATTTCAAACGGCTACTTATTTTTTCTAATTCGAGTTTTTTCTTGATAAAATGGACTGGTCCATTATTGTCATGGAAGTACGAGCTCGGTGGTTTAGTGACTACCGCTTCTGCCTTATTAGCAGGAGGTCGTGATCACAGGCTCGACCATTTCCTACTTTGTATTTCTATCTTAGTTCTTTCTGTGTTTCACGTTCTACCAAAACGATTCCTACTGTCATAACCTTCCACACAATCCCAATATCTCCCGTGGCACATATGAGAGGTCGTAGAGTTCTCTGCATCTTTCTTAAATAGGTGTCCAACTAACTATCCTTCCCATTCCACAGCATTCGCTTTTTTAAGGCTTATGGAAAGGCAAATATTGATGGTAGTTCCTAATAGTTTCCATGCGTGAGCTAACAATATTGGTGTTTTGTCCGGAACAGAATACTTCCGAAAGAATATTGATTTGACTTTTCGTGGAAAAGAACTATATAGATATCTTTATTGCTGTGGCGTTTCCCTATCCTCAATCTACCTGTGAACTGGATTAACTTAAATTAATTAATTAACTTAAAATTTAAAGATTTTTTGTGCGGAAATGTATAGAATGACTAGATTTTTATTTTTCAAACTGATGTTCATCTTCGGGAATACCGTTTGGTGTAATTCCTTCTGAAATGGATATGCTAAAACTATCATAGATTATTGTGAGTGGGGTTGGTTTTAGCGCATTATTAGTTGATGACGTAACATTCCATTGCGCCTTTTGAGCTTATACAACGTGATACATTTCTTGATAAATGTCATGTACTTCGCCCGAAGCTTCATGACAAGGAGTAATTTTTTCCGCTTAGATGCGTTCGTCACGATCCTCGCACATAGGATACGTTTGCGTTGCGTTTGAAATATTTCTCATGAAAAAAACTGTCAAACGCAACACAAACGTATCCTTTGTGAGGGACTCTTGAATGAGTTCCTTTTTTCCATTTGTTTTTATTATTATTGACCTTATTTCTTATTTCAGTTTAAGAGATACCGCATTCTTGCTTATCACATTTTATCATTCTTCTCTTTGTTATTTCTAACATATTTTAATTATTTCTTTGCATTTTATAATTTGAACTTCTGTTTCTTTTTGAAATTTTAATCCTACATTTAATATCTAATACTGGTGGTTTGCCATTCTGAAACTAAGGCCCTGGTTTGGTGTCGAGTAGCATATCCTAGCCTTTTTGCGATGGGGTCGATTCATGCTAGTCGATAGACTGTTGTACTGCCGTTCTACGCATAATTGTCCCATGTTACCTTTGATCAAAAATTCAAAACAAAACGAGTCGATTTTGTCCCACTATTTTTAGAATCGAATAAATATGAAAAGCTGACCAATATTTTGTAGCCTTCGCTCCATGGCTTAGATGATAAATCATTAATTACCAATCAATTAAAGAATTTTAAAAAGAATCGCGCCAAAATCTAGCCTAGCACGATACGATCAAAGTGCGGCGTCATTAGGCGCCTGCGTGATTAAAGTACTCAGGCAACAGCTCCGAAGGTCAAGTTTATTTGAAATCCGCCGAAGATGTTGATAGAGAAAAGGTCGCGGCTGAACCCGAAACATTAGCGAACGCCTCAGCGTAAGCTTCCAGACTTCCGAACTATTTCAATGAAGTTCGCGGGAAATGCCGAATTCCTGTTCGGCCGAGGTCACCATCCTTAATCTGAGGCTAACAGCTCCAAATTCAATTTCTCCCAAACTGCCAACTGAAGCAGAAGTGTCGCGCCTTTTTGTCCGTGATTCGTTTCTTGTTGAAGTGTAAGTTAAGCAACGTGTTAGATTTTCTTTATTTAATTCTATTTCTTTTTGTTAAGTAGTGTCAAGTTTGCTTAACAAACGTAGTGTGTGCGTTAGGATCAGTTTTGTGCGTTTCTCGAAGAAATTGTCCAGGTAATGTGCTCCGCGTGCTCGTTGTTTCCCGTGCATTGTGTGCATCCGTCGCCGTAGGGGGCCAATCCATCAACACGTTGGTCAAAATTCCAATCGTGGTTGCCAATCGCCACGCATCGTCGCTAATAGGGGTCAGCGAGTGCCGAGCCGCCGATCACCCCCCCCCCCCCTGTGGGTGAATTGGCCACGTCACCAACGGCCATTCAGCGCTGCGAACGCCGATCGCTCTCCACCGTCTACCAAAAGCGCAGCATACCGGTAGGCGAACAACAGTCGGTGAGTCAAGCGATCTCTTTTTTATCGAGTGGGGCGTCCAGTGAGGACGCCTCGGAGAACTTTTTTTGTGCCGACCGTAGGTCGATGACTGACTGAGTTAGGAATTTGGACACGTCCATAATATTTTGAGGTTGGATGTGGAACTTATAAAGCGTGCGCACGTAACGTAATTCGTGAAAGTCCCATCCAACCTCTATTGTCAGACACCCGGGTGTGAAGCTTTTCGTCGTTCGTCACATCGTCGAGGGATGACTGAATGGGAATAGTATTGCTATTTGCATTGAAACTTTTCGTTTCGTCACTGAAATCATTGACACTTGTCTTCAGCGACTGCTTCTGCGATAGAGCATTTGCACATTTTATTCACTCATACATCTATAATCTATATTGCTGTCAAAATGTGCATTTGACAATTAAATTTTCAGCTAAAAGCTTTATTTTTTGACACCGGTGCACTCACACAACCAATCGACATCAGTTGTCAAAAAATCAGGAGTACCAACTTAACCACTATCTCCTTGTCGCCGAATCTGGCGCTGAGTGCTCGGCGCGGAAAGCCATAGGTGGGAATAAAATTTTGGGGCTTATGCGCAATATGGAGTAGAACACAATGCATGAGCACAAGTAGATAGACAGATTAGATAGAAAAAACGCACACACAGGCAGGACAGATGTAGCGCAATAAATGAAACTCGATTGACAAATATAGAACATCCAGCATGCTTCTAAGAAAATGAATAGTAAAATAATAGTAAAAGCGGATTATACTATGGAAATATTATATTATTGTTAAATGTTCTGCGTATAGAGCTAAAGAGAGAAAGTGTTTTCCCGTTGCTTCGGTTCGTTTATGTTGTTTTTGAATGTCTTCCGCGTGGCGGAATTTGACTGTTTGCGCATGCTCTTCCGCGTTGGTTGCGCCTCCGGTGGACATTAGTTGAAGTTATCAGTGATGAAAAGAGAACGTGCAACGTAGCATTGCTGGTTGCAACGTTAGAGGGTATGCGTGATCTCATACCGCACTTTGGAGGAATAATTTGGAAGTTTTGAGATTTATGTTGAGGTGTAGTAGGGTAATTTCCCGAGTTTTTGCGTAGTCAGTAGGCGGGCTGGATCGATCTCCTCTTCGGAGTATTTCAAATGGACTCGCCCTGAGGCAGTCTCAACCGGGCAAATTTAGACGCGTCGTGCGGTCTCCGAATGGAGTGGCGCTTAAGCCGCACGATTTTAAGAGCATCGCCCAGCGCCGACTACAATTTTTGGAAACTAATGAGCGTAGGAAATATTTTTCTGAAACATTAGATGGATCATACTTTAGGAAGACGTTTTCCAGCCAATATTATCGTTAGATGACAAAGTCATTTTTCAGCGGGAAAAATTGACTCGAGTTTAGATTTTCCATCAATTCCAACATGGGGCAACGATGCGTAGAAGGGCAGAGTAGTCTTGGTTCGAGTCGGGAGATTCTACATCATTTTGTAGACCTGGTTGTAGACGGCACGTTTGTTGATGATGGCGGATTATCCGAAGTGTAGATATTATAGACTGAGGATAGGTCCCAGAACGCTGGCTTGCGGGACTCCAGGAATCGGGAATGGATTTGAGAGTGCACCAGCCACACACATACACCGGGAATGTCCTGGTATACAGGTAGCTGTTATTTCAACCAGATAGACTAGGAAGTTTTTAGCATCTTGTGCAACAAGCCGTCGTGCCACACATTACCAAAGCTTTTTCGATGTAGAGAAAAGCCATCACTGCAGTTTTTAACAGTTGCTTGGAACACATGATCTAGTTCGTTACTCTTTGTAGTTGATGAACTGACGAGTGACTATGCATAATTCCGAATTGCTCATCGAGTAGTATGCTGTTCTCGTCAATATGTTTTTTTTTCCTAAGCAATGGAGGGGGAATCTGCTCAACAGACGTCCTGGGTTGGCCAGGAAGTGCGGGGTTAGGGGCCACCTCCAACGAGGCAGGACTGCATCCCCGACCCGCTAAACCGTTTCCATTGCCGCCATGTCCCTTCGGTACAACCAGAAAGTAATGCTTCAAAGGGGGGCCAGTGCACAACGCACCCTCGAGGTTAGCTGCGTGTCCTTGCAGCACCGAACATCGTAACTCGCTTTTTAGAAGAACACCATGGGTATCGTGCCAGCGCGTTGCCGGCTTTCCAGGTGGCCTTACCACGCCCTATGTCCTCGGAAGGTGGGCAGGGTCGACTTCGCGCCTGCTTCCCTCTGCACGACTGGTATCAAGAATGATGATGCCGCGTGCACCCCAAATTGACCTTTCTGCGATAGGGCCTATTCGCCAGCACACAGAGGGACTTGCCGACGCGGTGCATACGCCTGCTCCAGCCTTGACGAGGACCCCTTTCTGTCCTCGGGCTCGGAACCCGCTCGGTTGACCGACGCCGCGAAAGCGACGATACTATGTTGCTCTTCACGCGGCCACTTGTTCGATAAAATGATCGAGTTCGACCACAGAGCACCGGTATGACCCATGAAGCCGACTCCGAACCCTTGGACCACCTCTTATTTGCGCCTGAACTAGCCATTCCTCGAGTCCACGCGCCACCTTCTGTGTAGCTCCGAGACGATTTGGACGATAGCCGATAAAACGGCGTTCCAGCCAACTTCATCTTTACACATCCTCCGGACTAGGTTGTCCGGGGTAGTGTCCAAACCACATGTGGCAAGCATGTGGTCACGCATTGTGCGAAAACGCGGGCACACGAACAACACGTGTTCCGCCGTTTCCTCTAAATCTACGCACACCGGACACTCGGGCGAGGCCGAGTGTCCGAACCGGTGTAGGTACTGTCTGAAGCAACCATGGCCTGTAAGGACCTGGGTCAGGTGGAAAGTGATTTCCCCATGGCGCCTCTTGACCCACGTACCTATCTCCGGTATCAACCTATGTGTCCATCTACCCTTAGTGGAACTGTCCCAAGCACGCTGCCATTTGATCATTGAGGCCAACCTGACAGTCCTACGGATGCCTCTCGTGCCGCGCATTTCGAAGCACTCTATGTCTTCACCGATAACGATGTCAATAGGCATCATACCGGTGATGACGCAAAGTGCATCGTGCGACACGGTACGGTACGCGCTCGCAACTCTTAGGCACATGAGCCTATACGTACTTTCTAACTTCGTTCTGTAGCAGTTAATACGCAGGTCCGGTCCCCAGTATGGACAGAGCAACGCTAGCCAGAAGCTTGCGCTTGCTGGCATAAACCGCAGAGCTATTGGACATCATCCGGGACAATGCCACTATAGCTGTGGAGGCACGCTTGCAGGCGTAATTGACGTGGCTACCAAAGGTGAGCTTATCGTCGATCATTACCCACAAGAGTTTGATGGATCGTTCAGAGGTGACCGTGCAGTTGCCTGCCCTTATCACCGGTTGTTGCTCCGACTTTCGGTTGTTAACAACAACCACCTCAGTCTTGTGATGAGCCAGTTCTAACTTCCTGGAACTCATCCACTCCTCCACAATTGCGATCGAGTGGGCTGCAGTCATCTCCACCTCTTCGATCGATTCGCCGTAGACCTCCAGCGTAATATCGTCAGCGAAGCCGACGCCCACCGGGAACTTCAACCTCAAGACACCGTCGTACATGACGTTCCATAACACCCGACCCAGTATGTAACCTTGCGGAATCCCTGAGGTTATGTCAACGCACTTCCGACCCGCCTCCGTGTCGTATACCAGTACTCGATTCTGGAAGTAGCTTCCGAGAATCTTGTACAGGTACTCGGGAATTCCAAGACGCAGGAGCGCATCTGCAATAGCTGCCCAACTGGCACTATTGAAAGCATTCCTCACGTCGAGAGTCACTACTGCACAATAGCGAACTCTCCTCCTCTTACGCTGGAAAGCTATCTCCGGGGATTTGGTAACCGACAAGATAGCGTCTACGGTCGACTTACCCTTTCGGAAGCCAAACTGGTTACTCGATAGACCATCCGCACCCTCCGTGCGTATCAACAATCTGTTGAGGATGATCTTCTCGAGCACCTTTCCCGCCGTATCAAGCAGGCATATTAGTCTATATGCCGACGGATCCCCCGGTGGTTTTCCCGCCTTTGGCAATAGGACCAAGCTCTGCCTTTTCCATGCTTCAGGGAAGACTCCCTCGTCCAGACCACTCTGCATGACAGATCTGAACATCTCGGGAGCCTCAGCAATGGCTGCTTTGATGGCCAGGTTCGGAATACTATCCGGTCCTGGCGCCTTACCTACACTAAGGGACTGTGCAATCCCCGCAAGTTCCGCCACCGTTACTCTTCCCTCGTCGGCCACCCTGGCCCGTGGCAGCTCCACAAAGGGAGGCCAGGGACTTGGGTCGTGATGTGGGAAGAGCCCCGCGATGATCCTCTCCAGCATCTCTGGAGACCGCTCTGTAGGGGCCATCGCCCCACGTGTCTTGGCCATTACGACCCTATAGGCGTCACCTCATGGATTCGCGTTGGCACTTTGACACAGGCCCTCGAAGCAGGCTTTTTTGCTTGATCTAATCTCAGTCTTCAGAGCGGCTCTAGCAGCCACGAACGCCACCCGTCGTTCAACACGCTCCTCTTCTGTGCGTGCTCGTTGCATCCGCCTCCTTGCCCGTAGGCAGGCGCGGCGCAGGTTCGCAATTGCTTGAGTCCACCAGTAAGCCGGTGGTCTCCCATTCCTAGGGTGGACTTTCCTAGGCATGGTGGCATCGCATGCACGTGAGAGTACTGTTACCAGCTGCTCGCCGCTAAGACCGAGAGTATTGTGCTCACGGCGGAGCGCTTCCTTAAACACCTCGTCGTCGAAGTATGATGTCTTCCACATACGAGGACTAGGCCTCGCCCCTTCTTCCGTCCGCTGAATGCTGGTCGTGTAGTCGATACTGTAGCGAACCGCCAGATGGTCGCTGTGAGTGTAGCCATCATCTACCCTCCAGTTCGAACTACTCGTTTGGCCAGGGCTCCAGAACGTAACGTCGATAATCGACTCGGCACCGTTCCAGCTGTAGGTACTTTTGGTACCGACATTAGCCAAGTCCACATCCAACATGGCCAGTGATTCCAGCAGGATCTGCCCCCGTTGATTCGTGGATCGGCTTCCCCATTCCACGGCCCAAGCGTTGAAGTCCCCCGCTATCACCACCGGCCTACGCCCCATCAAGTTAGCCGTCAAACAATCTAGCATTCGACCGAACTGCTCGATCGACCATCGAGGAGGCGCATAGCAGCTGCAGAAGAAGACCCCGTTGATTTTGGCAATGACGAAGCCCTCGTGTGTCGCAGACACGAACTCTTGGACTGGGTATTTCCCCGTTGTCCATATCACCGCCATTTTAGACCCATCGGTGACCCAATTACCGTTCCTGGCGGGTACCCGGTAAGGATCAGCTATGATGGCGATATCCATCCCCCATTCAGCAAATGTCTGACACAGCAGTTGCTGGGCTGCATCACAGTGGTTCAGGTTTAGCTGCGTTACTTGCACTGTGATTTTGCAGCACGCTTAAACGCCGGGCACTTTGAACCCCCATGGGGTGCTTGCTGTTCGCAGCTTTGCTGGAACATATCAAACAGTTGGGAGGGTTCGTGCAGCATTGTGCCTTATGTCCCTCCACTCCGCAGCGTCGACAGAGCTTGCTTCTGTCAGGGCCTTTGCAGTTCCATTGCTTGTGCCTCGGTTCCAGGCACTTGAAGCAAACTTCGGGTTGTTCATATATGCCCACAGAGCATACCGACCACCCCACGCTCCCTAACTTGACTACCTTGGAGGCGTCCGCTGCAGGTAGCCGAACCAATGCTACCTGTGTCCCTGCCGGACCTTTCCGTAGCCGAATGGCTGCGGTGGACTGTGGACTGTCGCCGCAGTGCCGTGACGAGCTCTTCGACTTCGGTGATCTCGTCCAGGTATTTAACCCTTAGATTCACCTCCGTCGTGAGTGCCCTCACCTTGACCGTCTCGCCTAGGACTTCTTCCGCCAACTTCTTGTAGGTGGCGCCCTTTTGCGAGACGCCCCGCTTTAGCTCGAGGATCATCTCACCCATCCGGGTACGTCTTGTTCGTTGTTCGACGTACGTCGGCGCCGAGTTCACTGAGCTTGACGTCACTCCTCATCGCCTTCAAGACGTCCGAGTACTTAGCCTCGTCCGTTTTGATGACTAGGGCATCGTCCCTGGAGCGATTGGCGCCTACCCTAGACTTCTTGCTACCCTCATTCGCCTGGGCCTTCTTTTCGGCCCTTGACGTCTTCGGTTTCCTTTTGTTCTTGACCAGGGTCCATGAGGCGTCATCCCCCTCTATTTACCTGGTCTGGGGCGGCTGAGAGCTCTCAGCCTGCCGTAACCCCTTACCACCGTCTTTCCTGGGTGGACGGACCTTTCCAGGTCCTTCCTCTCCCGGTTTTGGAGGTACCTGGCCGGGGTTCAGCTTACCAGTCCCATTACCCTTGTTCGGGGTAGTAACCCTCCGCGTTTTGGGGCGGCCCCCAGGGAGCTCATCCCCTGGAGACTGTCTCCCCCGTTTTTGTGTCTGCTCCGTTGGAGCAGTCACCCTCGACGTGCCCGCGAATACTTGAGCCTCAGTCTGGGTAGACTTTGGCACCACCGTCTTCGCTGGCACGCCCTCGGTCGATTCAACCTTGCCCAAATCCGCGAATTCTTGAGCCTCAGTCTGGGTAGATCTCGACTCCACAGATTTCACGGGTTCGCACTTGGCCGTCTCGACCGCCGTTTCCAGCTTGGCGTCCAACATCGACTTTCGAAGTTTCAGCAAGCACCTCTTGCGAAGGGGTTGTCGCCTACACTACTACCACTAGTTGAAGAATTGCCTAGGTTTTCCATTTTGGTCCCACGAGTTGCTCGGGAAAAGAGGTCCGCCACGCCAGAGCCCAGCATGACGCGGTAAGGGACAATTACTCGTCAATATGTGCCATGATTCTTGTGTAAATCTTCTTCTTCTTTTTCATTGGCATTACATCCCACTTCTGGGACATTGTCGCCTCGCCGCTTATTGTTCATTAAGCATTTCCACAGTTATTAAACGCAAGGTTTCTAAGCCAACTTACCATTTTTGCATAGTATGTATTAGGGTGGTTCAAAAAATCGATTTTGCTCCACAGTGCTCATCTGATTCTTTGCCATGTTCTGAGTGTCCTCTGAAAATTTGAGCTCATTTGGATTAAAACTGATTTAGCACAAGCCGTTTCAAGTTTGCATGCAAATTAGTATGGGGAAATTTATTTTTTCATTATACTGTTAATGTCGTTCCCCATTAAGCGCAGGTTAAAAGAAAACCTACATAACTAAGAGGAATACTCAACAGCTTTCACCCAACGAAAATCGCATGTTGATTAATCACCCCAATAATTAGTAATCGATTTTAAGACAGGTTGCGAATCTTCAGTCATGATCGTTAAACTTCTTTGAGGGCATCACTGAAATGTGCAGTGCAACATAGTAGCCTGAATTTGTGTGTGCTATCTTTCGCGCCACGAGCAGCAATGTTGCCTGTTGAGGAGTTATGCAATTAGCTCTAGAAAATTACGGTATAGATTAAATTCGATTACTAATTATTGGGGCGATTAATCAACATACGATTTTCGTTGGGTGAAAGCTATTGAGTATTCCTTTTAGCTGTGTAGGTTTTCTTTTAACCTGCGCTTAATGGGGAAGCGTCATTACCAGTATAATGAACAAATAAATTTCCCCATACTAATTTACATGCAAACTTGAAACGGCTTGTGCTAAATCAGTTTTAATCCAAATGAGCTCAAATTTTCAGAGGACACTCAGAACATGGTAAAGAATCAGATGAGCACTGTGGAGCAAAATCGATGTTTTGAACTACCCTAGTATGTATACCATGATGATACTTTTATGTCGAGTAAATCTGTGCGCCTATTGAAATTTTCCGGCGGCGGCGTGATAGATCATTTTCAGCCAGCGGCTCACATTGGAACAACTCAGCAAAAAGACGGTCAAAACCTCATTGAGGCGTTTAATACAGATTTAGATCCATGATTTTTTCATAGAATGTGTTCAAAAAGCTGCCCGACAAAATCTAGACCGTGAAATCCACTATTATGTTTTAATGCGATATCCGAGCAAAAAAAAAATTTCTTCCACAATTTTTTTTTGTTCGGGTTTTAGACAATGTTTTAGGATATTGTGTTTTGAGAAATTTTACTAAAGATACTGTATGTTTTTCTCCTAATGTTAAGTGTTGAATCGTTGTTTTTCGATATTGCAGTCTTATACTAATATAAAAATCGATTTTGAATATTTCGAAAATAAATATACAACGTTTTGACCCGTGTTATATCACAAAACATTGAATAGCACTGACATACGCTAATCTGAAGATAATATGGCCTTTTTTATTGACATTTCTATCAAATGGAACACATTTATCGGAAAAATAGGTCAATTTCATGAAAAAATATCACCCTTATTGGCACATTTTGGCAGCTAGATTTACGTTATTCAGAAAGCTAATTTTATATAGAAGAAGCCAGTGGCTAAAGCTCAGTTGGGTCTGATGAGGCTCATTGATTTTTGTTCCAATTTTTTAAAGTATTATTTTCGAAAAAAAATAGGTTTTGTTCCACCTGTTCCCAGTTTGTACTACAAATAGTACTAAAAATGCTATAGCTCCCGATCACAAAGAGCCCCATATCCCCCTGAAGATATGGAAGACAGGAATATGCACACAAACATGATAAGTATGTAAAATATAAGCATACTGATTTTCTTGTTTCAATTTAATTTGCCTTTAATTGATTATTAAGCAAATAACTGCTTAAGGTGCAAGTATCTTAACCAATAAGGTATTATACGGGTACAGTACCTATTTTTGGCCATATCTCCATATTCGAGCATTTATTAAACATATTTTAGAAGTTTTGGCGATGTTTTAGCTCTCATACACACTCATACACACACAGATACACTTATTATTTAGCCAAATTTACTTCTAAAACCAATAGTTTTTGTTCGAAAACAATGTTTTTTAAAAGTTGGTTAAATTAGGCACTGAATTATAAGGGTACGCTCACCCCACTTATAGAAATAATAAATAGATCCACAATATGGCCGATGAAATGAGTATATGTTGAGAAAGAGAAATATTTATCGAAAACTACACTGTAAAAATTGGAACAAAAATCAGTGAGCCTCATCAGATCCAACTGAGCTTTAGCCACCGGCTTCTTTTATACAAAATCAGCTTTTAGAATAACGGAAATCTAGCTGCCAAAATGTGCCTATAAGGCTGATATTTAATCAAGAAATTAGACTATTTTTTTCAATAAAACCGTTCTATTTGACTGAAATTCAAATCAGAAAGACCATATTATCTGAAAACGATCGTATATTAGTGCCATTATTTATTTTGTGATATAAAACGTGTTGATATGTTGTATATTTATTTTAAAAATACTGAAAATCGATTTTTATATAAGTTTTGGACAGCAGTATCGAAAAACAACGATTCAACTATTAAAATTAGGAAGAAAACATACAGTACCCGGATAAAAAATATGATTAAAATATCATAAATTTTACTGTTACATCACCAATTAAAACATAGTAATTACCATTGAATGTAATGGAATTTTATCAACTAAATCACATCAGAGACATCAGAGGTTTTGCACGATAAAATGAATGGTAAATGGGATTTTTACAATAAAAATGGGGGGTTGTTATGTATCTTTACAATAAAAATATCGAACATTTTTCATACAAAATTCAGAGCAAAACAATTGATTTAACGGTTCTTCAATGGGATGATTTCGAAGGCCAAAACAATAGAAAATGATGTGCTTCAAGTGTTTTTCTCACATTTTTTTATTGTTTTACAGTAGAAATACAACGGGATTTTAAATACATTTCACTTCAATCTCGACTTCAATATTACAATAAAAATACAATTCAATTTACAATGTTATGGAAACTTTTTCAATTTAAAATAAATTAGATTCCATATAATTTAAATTTAAATTATTAGTGGTATTTTTGAGTCCGTTAATGCTATTCAGACCGAGATTCAGACCGGGATGCATGAACGTAGATTTCGGTCGCCGATGATGCAACCGGCTTTACTCACTGAAGACGCTGTAACTGATGCTACTGTAAAATCATGTCAGAATTCTTACAAAAAGTATAAACCGAAAAGAAAAGAAAAGTTACCTGTTCAATTTTGTATTGTATCCCGTTGGTGATATAGCTCGATGATAGTCGCCGAATGATATTTATTGAATCATCAGTGATGATGGCAAGCAGCAGTGTTTTATCATTACCTCAATTTCTGAAACGGAACAAGGATACATGTTGACAAAAATTTTGCGAACTTCTTCGGCGGTGTAAATCAAGGGACCCCTTCCTAATGGTCTTTCACGTAAAACAAATTAATGTTATTAAGATTTCTAATACTTAATGATATGTATAAGAAAAAACTTATAGTACAATGTATAGGTATGTACATACATTCCAAAACTTATACTTTTCATTAACTTATGAATGTTATTAGCTTTTTGGTATGGGATCATTCATTAGATGGCATTATGAAGTGTATTGCTATCTTCGAATAGGTTGTTGCTTGTGAGGGTTTAATTTATAAGTTTTTTTCTTGACGTGTTGAAAGATTTCTCTCACAACAAAATGATCTGGTATCATGATGATAACACTATAGATACTCACCACGGTACAGCGGCCAATGATCAGCCGTCGCTTGCTCGCATAATCAAATAATAAAAGGAACACTTCGTTTACTTCGTTTTTCTACTAATCAACTGAGACTAGACACAAACAAACTTGTACAAGCTCATCTAAATCCAGTTATTCTCCAAGTAAAATTGTAAGTGAAAGATTTTGTTCATTTAAATTTTTTGAATTTAAATTGATCAGAACATGAATATTTCAAAACCAGCAATTAAAATATATATTTGAAAATCGGTAGAACGTTTTTTCATGTAATAATGAAAGTTATTGTTATTCTATTGTTTTCAATTGTTATTTCATCAACATAATGAATCAATGAAATATTCTTAAATTATATTTTTATTTACTTTAAAACGGATTATCTGATCACCGAGATGGAATACCTTTATAGTTTGTTTAATTCTTGGATGAGCAATATAAAACATAAGCCAACAACTAAAATATTATAGAATGTATCGGTCACATTTAAATGTATTGTACTTTTAAAGGATTTTTACAACCGTGAAAAATCTACAATAAAAGTACAATAGATTGCATT
Source organism: Armigeres subalbatus (assembly GCF_024139115.2). Classification (NCBI taxonomy): domain Eukaryota; kingdom Metazoa; phylum Arthropoda; class Insecta; order Diptera; family Culicidae; genus Armigeres; species Armigeres subalbatus. Next base: position 190,148,427 of record NC_085141.1, read on the forward strand.
ATTTACCATAGAACCAATAGTATTCCAATGGATCATACCATACAAGGTACTGTGAATTTTTATCCGAGTACCTTTAGCAAAATTTCTCAAAACACAATATTCTAAAACATCGTCAAAAACCCGACCAAAAAAAAAATTGTGAAAAAAAAATTTTTGCTCGGGTATCGCATTAAAACATAATAGTGAATTTCACGGTCTAGATTTTGTCGGACAGCTTTTTGAACACATTCTATGAAAAAATCATGAATCTAAATCTATATTCCCCCAGGATTTCTTTCGGAAGTTCCTCCAGGAATTACTCCGGAAGTTCCTCCATGAATTTCTCCGGAAGATCCTCCAGGATTTCCTCCAGAAGTTCCTACAGGATTTCCTCCGAAAGTCCCTCCAGGAATTCCTCCGAAAGTTTCTCCAGGAATTCCTCCGATCGCTCTTCCAGAAATTCCTTCGAAGGGTCCACCAAAAATTAGTTTGGGAAGTTCCTCCAGGAACTCCTCGGAAAATTTCTCCAAAAAAATTTCCCATAACTCCTATACTGCCGTAATCTGGAAAAGTGACGTAACAGTTATTTTACAACATGCATGTTTTCCATTTTTCTGTTAAAGAGCTCGATGAGTAGTACTCGTTAACACCATTTTTGGAAAATGGCGTATACGTCACTTTTTCAGATTACGGCAGTATAATAAAGCTCCATCAAAATTATTCAGGAAGTTTCTTCCTGAATTCTTTAGGATTCTGGAGATTTCTGCAGGATTTTTTCCGGAGCTTTCTGAATCAATTCCATCAAATTGACTTTTTATTAAATAATTTGAATAAACTTATTTCTATCGAGGTACGTTGGCATGTCATGCAATTGCGACAAACTTGGGATACTTGAGAATTTCCTTGAAGGATCAGAAGGACATTTGGGGTCGATTTGTGCAGTGTACCTAATTGATACGCATTTTTGAATTATATATGTATATCTTATCGGTTTTTAATATCGTTTTGAATTTAAAATTGTTGGAAATGCATTTGATACAATATCTACGCGTTTTGTATATTGCCTACTTTCAGGCGTAAGCTCTTATTTATGTTTTGGTGTGTATTTAGGAGTTTTCTAATGCATTTATATGATTTTTAGCCCGAAATCACGCTTTTTAGTATAAAACTTGAAACTATCTTAATTATACAAGGGTCAGATGGACCCCTGGCTACTCCCCTGGACACTGGTCTAGCCACGGTGTCCACTTGGGGTGGGCTCTACAACAGCCTCTTTACAATGATAGTTATTTGTGTTTTACAGGGTCGTTTAAAGAATATTGGGTTCCGGGTAAAGCTTGGTGGACTATCTTCCCGCGTGGTTATTTGGGCAAATTATATACAATTTGGAGGAGGAAGCAAGCAAAAACCTAATATGGAAAATAATGTAATAGTCTGAATAAATTAAGACTACACAATTTATTTCAGACAAATAACAGGCATGAATATAATTTATTGGGGTAATCAAACTTTCAGCTAATTTTATTTATATTATTTTCTTTAACTAGTTTTTAGCGTGTGGGGATAACTATGGTTTTATTTATCACAATGTAGGTACATATTCTTTCGTTGCGGCCGATCGATGATCACATGTTGGTCGACATCAGCAGTTGGTGATAGGGTTGGACAACGATGACGGTGGCGCTGCAAGGGACACTTTCTTCGATGGACAGGGGCTTGACAAAGCTGGGTAGTGTCAAGGGGGCACTTGATTCTTCGTTCCCGTTATTGGCGCGGGAATCATGTGTGACACTGTGGCCGAGTTTAACGATTGGCCAATGTTCCGGGGTCCAGGGAGTGGTTCAAACTCGCGCGCGCACTATTCAATGTGGTCCTATCCGAGCGAGAGACACCAGAGCTGACGGTAATAGTCTTTTCTCAACACCACATTTCACAAAGTGCTTCTAAAATTCTTCAACACAGCACCGTTTCGCTCGTCAGCTCGGACCACTATTTTTTTGGAATCCACTGTTCTATCGTTCGCACCACACTCGCTCGGATATCACTTGGTACGAAAAATTGACCCAAATGGCTTAACGCGATCAGAATGTAGCTTTTGTCATATCACATGGTGTCTGTTCTCTTCTTCTGACCGTTTGTGGTGCAGCCATGAATAGGTCCGTACCTCACTTCACTACGAGAAATGTCTTTTCTGACTTGTGGTGTTCTAGCTATTATATGACCGTAGTTAGGAAGTTTTACACAACTTTTCAAGTTTTAAGTTAGGTTTTAAATTACACCTTTTCACGGAACTGCGAAATGCAAGAGGACGGGCAAATTCGCGGTGTCACATTTCTTCACTCCTCTGGACCAGCACAAAATAATAGACCAACTCTATCGTGCTATGGTCTTTTATATTTTTTTCTAGTCCCAAAAATAACGCCCATTGCCTTCCGTTTCGTTATTCCGGTGAAGAATCGCTGCGTTTCTCGGTGAAATTTTGTTAGTAGAAGTTGAGGGGTTTTGGTTGGTGTTATATTTAGGATTTCAAATTTAAATAATTCAAAAGTAGTACTAGATTGCATGCATAATCTTTACACAAATACCCTAAGTGCTTGTTTCCTTTTCTTTTTGGTTTAAGGGATAATTTATTATGTATTTTAGTGAACATTTGATTGTAAATAGATAATTTTATAAATAGTATAGAAAAGCTTCTTAGAAACAGTGTAAATAAATATTTTTCAAATAATTTAAATAAGTAATCTGATAAATAATGTAAATAAATATTGAAAATAAATAATAAAAAAAGATCAGATAAATAATGTAAATAAATATATATTTCTTTTAACACCAACCAGGAGGTAAACAAACAATTAACAATGAAATAACAAAATTGGACACAAACGTCATCTTTTATGTATAATAATTGTTTGCATACACCCTATAACTACTATGTACAGAATAAACATCCGTCAAACATATAAATATGGACCACAGACATTTATTTTATACATAGACATTTAATAATAAATTAGTAAACGAACACATAGACATATATTTACATTTTTTTGGGGTCTGAACTAAATTGGCCCAAGAACCAAGGGGTTTTAATTGTAACCCTAAAATGGCGGGTTACAAACTGCCAATATTCAACTTAAGTTTAAGGTTTTATATATGTTTCCGCCCTAGAATTGTTCAAGGAATCCGATTCCGTATAGTTATATAACATATAAAGCGTTTTGAAAAGTTTGGTATAAGAAAGTATGGGAAAATTTGAGGTATGTTGAAAAACAAATATAGTTCCGGAAGGTACGTACTTGGTACATTACAGTAGCGATAAAACTGGGAAGTTTAACGAAGATTTTCGAAAAATCGATCGTCTATTCAGCAGGCCACCGATTTTCTAGGAAATATTGAGGTACGTTCAAAATCCCCGAAGGTACGCATAGGTTCGCATTTGGTACATCAACTTAGAGGTATTTATTTTCAATTTTATTATAAGTGGCCTGCCAGCTAGACGGACATTCAGATCCTTGAAGATGATGGAGCCATGCTCCAGATGAAGCTCTTCCTCCTTCATATCGTGGAGCCCTCGCAGCAAAGCCTTGAGCGGCTTCGTGCCGGGGAGGTCATGAGTGTAAAACTCATACTTGTGGAACTGTAGGAACTCCAAGATACATTAGGTGATCTGGATTGGCAGGCATCACCTAGACTCCCTCACTGTAAAGCCGGAACGTGCACTTGAGGCCTATTGCAATGTGTTGTCGGATTTTCGGCCCCAAATCCGGTGGATCGCCCTTAACGAAAACAGGTGGGCACTTTTCCATCCGCTCAGGTTGCATCTGCGGCAGCTGCGATTGCTACTTCTTTCTCTTTTTTGGCGGATTGCCGGCGTCATCAAGCGGCAACGGCGAGAACACGTTGCTCTGCAACAGCTGCTCGGAGAACATCGTAAAAGTTAGTTGGATGTGTTCAATGTGTAAGACTTCTTCCTTCATCGTTCCTCCTGCCAACATTGGTAACCACCCCCAAACAAGTCAGCATCGGACCGATCAAGGAGCAAGGTAAGCTCCCGTAACGAAGCAAGACGGCTGCAGGAGCTCGAGATGCAAAGGCTTAAGGAGGAATTTGATCTGGAAAAACGGTTTATCGCTCGTAAATATGAGCTATTGAAGGAATACGCTAGCGAAACCTCATCTAACGATAGACAAACGAAATGTCTTTTCCTGCTGTAAGCATCGGGTTTTATGCCGACTATTGCCTCTGACCTCCTAGGCGGAGACCTGAACAACCCAACTCTTGCGAAGGGGTTGTCGCCTACACTACTACCACTAATTGAAGAATTGATTTGGTTTTCGATTTTGGTCCCACGAGTTGCTCGGGAAAAGAGGTCCACCACGCCAGAGCCCAGCATGACGCGGTAAGGGACAATTACTGTGGAGGGTGCCCAGGTACCCCACAGGCTCCGTTAAAGGCCTAGCTTATTATTTCACCCCCCTGGCCATGCATCCCCTCGGCACGGGTCGCTTGACGCCTTGGTATTAGGGGTTAGGGACGATGGTCCTTTTGGTCGCCCCCCTCACTCTAGCTGATGTCAGAAAGACAACAGTGCCCAGACTGCACTACCAGCTAAGTACAAAACCCTTAGCTGGCGGTCGATTGTCATCGGAAGATCCGTGGAAGCGTGAGATCGGAACTTGTGAGGACCAGAGCTGTGTAGGTCGCTATTTCCCAGTCGTCAACTCATCATTTCGCAGCCCACTACCGCACCATATCGTATGATGCGGTTTGCGTCATTGCTGGGATGATGCCGATAGACATACTTCTGGAGGAAGATATTGAGTGCTTTAACGAAAGGGACTCGGCGCAAGTGCGACGTATCCAGAGAGCAGCATCGCTGCTAAAATGGCAAAGAGCATCGGACACCGCAGTCAAAGATCATTGAACAAACAGGCTAAATCCGGATATATCTGAACATGGCTGTCTCAAAAAGTTTTTGCATAGGTTCAGGTTCACAGAATCTGCGGATTGTCCGGAATGCGTATGCGAGGCGAAGTCGGCGTAACAAGTCGGCGTAAGATGTATGCATGCCCACGATTCGATATTGAGCGAAATGACATGCTGCTTATCAGCCCATTCCAGTTCGAGACAGCAGCACGTATGGCGTTATTTTCTCCCGGACCCGTCATGGGAGATTCGGTGGCCGATTCTGTCACGGGAAAAGTGCCTAAGCGCACTGCTCTTGGAGGCGCGAGTAGCAGGAATTTTTTGAAAATTTTGATTGGTCCGATGCTGACTTGTTTCGGGGTGGTTACCAATGTTGGCAGGAGGAACGATGAAGGAAGAAGTCTTACACATTGAACACATCCAACTAACGTTTACGATGTTCTCCGTGACTCTGACACAAATGAAGCGAAACCACTTATCACAACCACACACAACCAAAGTTCGAAAGTCGATGTTGGACGCCAAGCTGGAGGGGGCGGTCGGGACGGCCAAGTGCAAACCCGTGAAATCCGTGGAGTCGAGGTCTACCCAGACTGAGGCCCAAGGATTCGCGGACTCGGGCAAGGTCGAATCGACCGAGGGTGTGCCAGCGAAGACGGTGGTGCCAAAGTCTACCCAGACTGAGGATCAAGTATTCGCGGATACGTAGGGGGTGACTGCTCCAAAGCAGCAGACACAAAAACGGGAGAGACAGTCTCCAGGGGATGAGCTCCCAAAACGCGGAGCGTTACTACCCCGAACAAGGGTAGTGGGGTTGGGAAGCTGAATCCCGGCCAGGTACCTCCAAAACCGGGGAAGGAAGGACCTGGAAAGGTGCGTCCACCCTGGAAAGACGGTAGTAAGGGGTTACGGCAGGCTGAGAGCGCTCAGTCGTACCAGACCAGGGAAATAGACGGGGATGACGCCTCCTGAACCTTGGTCAAGGACAAGAGGAAACCGAAGACGTCAAGGGCTGAAAATAAGGCCCAGGCGAATGAGGGTAACAAGAAGTCTACGGTAGGTGCCAATCGCTTCAGGGGCGATGCCCTAGCCATCAAAACGGACGAGGCTAAGTACTCGGACGTCTTGAAGTCGATGAGGAGTGACGTCAAGCTCGGTGAACTCGGCGCCGACGTACGTCGAATAATACGTACCCGGACGGGCGAGATGATCCTCGAGCTGAAGCGGGGCGTCTCACGGCGCCGCCTACAAGAAGTTGGTAGAGGAGGTTCTAGGCGAGACGGTCGAGGTGAGGGTACTCACGACGGAGGTGAATCTAAGGGTTAAAGACCTAGACGAGGTCACCGAAGTTCGTTCGTCACGGCACTGGGGCGACAGTGTGAAGTGGAGACGCCCACCGTAGCCGTTTGGCTAAGGAAAGGTCCGGCAGGGACGCAGGTAGCATTGTTTCGGCTATCTGCAGCGGACGCCTCCAAGGTGGTCAAGTTAGGGAGCGTCAAGGTGAGATGGTCGGTGTGCCCTATACCTGTGCATATACGAGCAGCCCGTAGTTTGCTTCAACAAGCAATGGGACTGCAAAGGCCCTGACAGAAGAAAGCGCTGCCGACGCTGCGGATTGGAGGGACATAAGGCACAATGCTGCACGAACCCTCCCAATTGTTTGATTTGTTCCAGAAAAGCTGCGAACAGCAAGCACCCCATGGGGGATTCGAAGTGCCTGGCGTTCAAGCGTGCTGCAAAATCACAGTGCAGGTAAGATGGACACATAGGTTGATACCGGAGATAGACACGTGGGTCAAGAGACTCCAAGGAGGAAATCACTTTCCACCTGACCCAGGTCCTTACAGGCCATGGTTGCTTCAGACAGTATCTACATCGGTTCGGACACTCGGCCTCGCCCAAGTGTCCGGTGTGCGCAGGTTTAGATGAAACGGCAGAACACGTATTGTTCGTGTGCCCACGTTTTCGCACAATGCGTGACCCCACATGCTTGCCACATGTGGTCTGGACACTACCCCGGACAACCTAGTTCGGAGGATGTGTAACGATGAAGTTGGCTGGAATGCTGTTTTATCGGCTATCGTCCAAATCTTCCCGGAGCTACATAGAAGGTGGCGCGTGGTCTCGAGGAATGGCTAGTTCAGGCGCAAATAAGAGGTGGTCCAAGGGTTCGGAGTCGACTTCATAGGTCATACCGGTGCCCTGTGGTCGAACTCGATCCTTTTATCGAACAAGTGGCCGCGCGATGAACAACATGGTCACTTTTCCGGCGTCGGTCAACCGGGCATGTTCTGAGCCCGAAGACGGAAAGGGGTTCTCGTCAAGGCTGGGGCAGGCGTAGGGACCGCGTCGGCAAGTTGTGTTGGCGAATAGACCCTATCGCAGAGAGGTCAATTTGGGGTGCACGCTGCATAATCATTCTTGATACAAGCCGTGCAGAGGGAAGCAGGCGCGAAGTCGACCATTCCCACTTTCCGAGGACATAGTGCGTGGTAAGGCCAACTAGAAAGCCGGTAATGCGCTGGTACGATACCATGGTGTTCTTCTAAAAAAGCGAGTCACGATGTTCGGTGCTGCAAGGACAAGCAGCATTACAGCATTTGAAGCATTACTTTCTGGTAAAACCGAAGGGACGATGGGCTTGGCGGCAATGGAAACGGATTAGCGGGTCGGGGATGTAGTCCTGCCTCCCTCGTTTGCTGTTGGAGGTGGTCTCTAACCCCGAACTTCCTGGACAATCCAGGATATCTGATGAGCAGATTTCCCCTCCATTGCTTAGGAAGAAAAAAAAACACATAGATACATACACACATACATACATCACCTCAATTCGTCGAGAGGGGTTGATTGGTATATAACACTAAGGGTCTTCGAGCCTTTTATCAAACGTTCGGTTTTGGAGTGATCGTATAGCCTTTACGTATACTTAGAATACGTGAAAGGCAAAAACATCTACCCGCTACACTGTGAGCAGTGTGTAGCGGTGTAAATCTGGTCATATTATCAGGAACACTTCAGTGCAGCTAATAATATGACGTCCCTTAGCCCCTAATCCTACTGTATCAATCGACCCGTGCCAAGGGGATCCATGGCCTGAGGGGTGAAATAAATAGCAGGCTGTTAACAGAGCCTGTGGGGTACCCCCACAGTATAGCGTTCCCTTACCACGTTATGGTAAACTGGTTTAGAAACCTCGCAGTTAATAACTGTAGAAGTGCCTAATGAACACTAAGCTACGAGGCGGCTCTGTCCCAGTGTGGAGATGTATTGCCAATAAGAAGAAGCCATAGCTTGCTATATCATATCATTTTTCGAAATTTTTTTCGTCAGAAATTATTTCATAGTATTGGAATATTTTAACTACCTATATTGTTTTCATAGCATTCACCTAGAACGAATAAGTGTTTCTGCAAAAATTCTTTTAAAAAATCAAAAATGATTTAAAAAGCTATTTTTTAGCCACAGTAATTTCAGAGGGATTACTTGCGATATTTTTGCATAACTCCGATGGCATTTCTACAGGATTACCAACAGAAAAATTAAAAAATCCTATGAGAAATTCAATAAATACATAAATTTCCGGTGGCTGCCTGCGATTTTCAACTAACAATCTTCTGAGCCCCATCCTACCACACCTCATAATAAAATAAAGATAATTAATTATAGTGCTTTATGTCCATAACTGGCATCCAAATAACGAACGGTTAAACAAAGGTATACAAAAAATACAGTGCTATAAGTTCATGTGTAATGAGTTGTTGGCGAACGGTCAAACTTTGACTAAAGAATGAACTTGTCCATGATATAACCTACTTATTTAACGAATTTCATTTTGATTTATTCCTTTCTAATGATATTCTGATTTATTAGTAATTTATATTCGTTGTTTTTTCCCTTCCAGTGCTCATCTGTGATGCCATAATGAGTGGCCATTTGAAAAATAAAACCCTCAAAATAACAGATTTCGGCCTCGCCCGTGAAGCATACATTACAACAAGAATGTCTGCGGCCGGTACATTCGCATGGATGCCACCGGAAGTCATCAAGTCGGGTACATATTCGAAGTAAGTCAATGCCATGTCAAAAGGTCGCTGGTTACAAAACCTTACCCACCCATTCGTTTTCTGCTTCCTTACAGAGCCTCAGACGTTTGGAGCTACGGTGTGTTGCTGTGGGAATTGCTCACCGGCGAAACGCCTTATAAAGGATTTGATACTCTGTCGGTTGCGTATGGAGTAGCCGTCAACACACTCGCACTACCGATTCCGAAGACTTGCCCAGAAGCATGGGGAAAGCTAATGAAGTGTAAGTATATTTTTGTATTTCAAGTCACAGCTCGTCTTGGTTGACCTCCCTCTTAGTACCAAGCCGGTTCGAGAGTTAAATTGTTTTCCTCGCGCAATAAATCACTTTTCCTCTACCTTTTTCCCGTCACGTAATTAGCCTGCTGGGAATTGGATCCGCATCGGCGACCCTCGTTTAGGGATATCGAGAAAGATTTAGACACTATCGCACGGTCAGGATTCGCGCAAACACCACACGAGTCGTTCCACACGATGCAGGACGGCTGGAAGAGGGAGATTGCTGAAGTCCTCCAGGAGCTGCGTAGAAAAGAGAAGGTGAGTCAGTTTGTTTGTGCTGGCGATTGCGTTTGTTTCTGCTTCTGGTCAAACGGGAGTGGGCAATGGGAAAACTTTACTCGTTAATCGTTTGTTCGATAGCAGAATGAGAAAGTGTTGGATAAATTTTCCTGATCACACCGTGATAAAGTGATGAGATTTTTGTTTATCTTTCATTTGACTCCCCTTTTCGCTTACGGTTCAATTTTATTTATATTGTTCAATTCTATTCTTTCCTGTCCTTATTCGGTCGCCTTTCGATGTTTAGGCATTTAAGTCTTTTGAAGAGGTAAGGTTTGGCGATTGTTTTGATTATATATTGGCTGCTTGTCTTTTCTCGAGTGGGTGTGATATTTTGTTAATTTTGTTTGATCTATTTGAGTTTGCTTTTTAGCGTAGAAAAAATTGTACATTGAGTTGTATTCTACAAAATGAATTAAGTTTGCATACTAAAAATATCTTAAACATTTGACTGCTGCTTATTTTCATAATGTTATTTTTAAGCCTAGCCACAACATGGACAACATTTTTAATATTGCTTTGTGTATGAAACTATGATATACAACGGTAAACATTTGTTTAAATTTTTTGTTTATTCTGATGCATTCGCGGCATGAAAATAAACACGAACCTTATCGAGCTTGTGGTTCTATCAAAAATATTATAATTATCAATCAATCAAAGTTTTCGAATATTGACCACCCGACATGGACCTGTATTACAGTGTTTGATCGTTAATTTTTCTCAACTAAACTAAACTAAAATGTTCTATCTATTTTTCGTGCAAACTCCATAGAAATCTCTAATGATAGCCGATTTAACCCTTCCTCCTGAATCGGTTCAAAGGTCAATTTTGGGAAATAAACAAACCTCATCATGTGGCATATCAAACTTCATGATTTTAAAAAGTTATGGCATGCTTTGGCATGCATGGCATGGTAAACGGATTTATCGAGTACTGGTTTGAGGGTCAATTTTGGGAAAATGAGCTAATCCCATCATGTGGCATATACATTTTCATGATTTCAGTTGGTATATCCCATGCTGAAACGGCTTCCACCAGACGCTGAAACCCATCTTTATAAACTCGTCAATGACATTTGGGAGAACCGCACTTTCCCCGACGAGTGGAGGAAAAGCCACGCGATCCCCATCCCCAAAAATCACACTACGAGTCGGGATCCCTCCAAGTTTCGACCGATCTCCCTCACCTCCTGTGCCTGTAAGACCATGGAGAGGATGGTCAACTGCCGGCTCCGTAAAAAATTGGAAGCAGATGGAAGATTCGGCTTCCAACTGTACGCATTTCGCCCAGGGTATGGGCCCTCCTTAGCCGTGCGGTAAGACGCGCGGCTACAAAGCAAGACCATGCTGAGGATGGCTGGGTTCGATTCCCGGTGCCGGTCTAGACAATTTTCGGTTTGGAAATTGTCTCGACTTCCCTGGGCATAAAAGTATCATCGTGTTAGCCTCATGATATACGAATGCAAAAATGGTAACCTGGCTTAGAAACCTCGCGGTTAATAACTGTGGAAGTGCTTAATGAACACTAAGCTGCGAGGCGGCTCTGTCCCAGTGTGGGGATGTAATGCCAATAAGAAGAAGAAGATGGCACCAGCACATACTTTTCCAACCTCGGCAGTGTGCTGCAGAGCGCGTATAATGAAGGCAAGCATGTTGGTTTCGCTGGACATTGCCAAAGCCTTCAGCAGGACTGGACACCCTGGAGGGCACTGGTCCTCAACAAATTACAAGAATGGGGCATCACTGGCAACATGCTTGCCTTTATCAAAAACTTCTTGACCGGTAGGACCTTCACGGTCCTCATTGGCGGCTCTGCATCCGGAGAGTATGCCGAGGAAACTGGGGTCCCCCAAGGGTCGGTTCTTGCGGTCACCCTTTTCCTGATTGCAATGAACGGGGTCTTCGGCATACTACCGGCCAACGTCCACCTCTTTGTCTACGCCGACGACATCCTCCTGGTTGTCGTAGGTGGAACTCCCGGGCGAACTAGGATTAAAGCACAGGCGGCGGTTAGCGCAATCCACCACTGGGCCACCTCCATTGGCTGTACTATGAACGCGGAGCATCCGGGTCCACGTTTGCCATGGCCACCATCAAGTCGGAAGCCCGCATATTAAGCTTGGCCACGACCCCATACCTAACCTGACAATCGTTCGCGTTCTTGGCGTCGATATCGACCGGCGGCTTACCTTTTTACCACACTTCCGGGCGGTGAACGTGGCCTGCAAGCCGCGAATCAGCCTAATTAAAATTTTGGCCGCAAAACACCGTATCAACAACCGGCACACCAGGCTAAGTATAGACCATGCAACCATTGATAGACGCCTGCTATATGGGTTAGAGCTGACCTGTTCTGCGCGAAGGGACCTCATCAGCGTGCTTTCCTCAGTATTCAACAGCTACGTCCGACTGGCTTCCGGTCTCCTTCTTTCCACGCCAGCTGAAGCAGCTTGTGTCGAAGCCGGAATCTTCTCTTTCCGTCATAGAGTCCCCGCGGCCATCTGCTGCAAGGCATCAGGAGAGTACGGGATCCCTCTCCTCGACGAGGCTGACCGGATCCTTAGAAGCGAGGCCGGCATCGGTTTCCCCCCAGTGGCGCTGGACCACTGGCACGGAGCAAGAAGCTGGTCAATGCCTCCCGTCAAAATCGAAAACTCCATCGCCGCGTCCTTCCGGAGAGGCGACAACTCCGAGGAGCTAAGAAGGTCGGTCATCAAGCTCGTGGCCACCCGTTTCTGGAACCATACCGTACGGTACACCGATGGTTCCGTGTCTAGCAGAGGGGTAGGTTTCGGTTTGTCCGGTACCAATCTAGCCAGGTCCGAGAACCTACCGTCTCAGTGCAGTGTATTTTCCGCCGAAGCTGCAGCCATCTTCGTCGCTGCCACCCTTCCAGCAAACAAACCGATTCCTTTTGTTCCCAGCCATTTTTAACGACATTTGCCATGTCATCGAACCATTTTTTTCTACTTTTTTACCAAGGTTTCCCAAAATTGACCCTTGAACCGGTACTCAGCAAATCAGTTTACCGGTTCCAATCGGTTCAATCAAATAGGTCCAGGAAGTACAAAACTACCATAGAATGGCATAGCTTTCGAAATCGTGAAGTTTGATCTCATGATGGGGTTTGCTTATTTCCCAAAATTGTCCCTTGAAGCGGTACTCGGTAAATCAGTTCGGTAAATCCAATCGGTTCAAATACGGTTTAGGAAGTACAAAACTACTGTAGAACACCGTAACTTTTGAAATCATGAAGTTTGATGGGTCGCATGATGGTATTCGCCTATTTCCGTAAAGTGACCCCGTAACAGGTTCCGGCGGAACGTCCGGATTCCGGAATACAGGCTATATTTCGGACCGATCAAATTCCTGATCAAATTTGATACAGTTTATGCGTCGTTTCTCTTAAAAATATCTAAAATAATCGGGAATAGAATAGATCTAGAATAACTCCGGTATCAAGTGACCAGTCCTAAAATTTCATAGAGCACCTGAAAATTGAATAAATTCCGCTTCTTTTGGTGAAAATTGCGAAAAAAAATGTCAAAAGACAAAAAAGTTACAGCCAAAAAGATGTTTATTTTCTTTTTCAAAAGGGGGGGGTTGGTAACGGAAGGGTTAACCCTCTCAAAAATGTATGGAAAAATGACCCCGATAGAACATTTTAAAAATGCACCGACGTGAAAGAGGAAAGCCTTTATGTTCGTGTTGTGGGTGTTTTGGAGATACAGATTTTTTAATATAAGCCTCTTTGGACAAAGACATCGTGTTCCTGTCAGGTTTTTTTTTCTGGATCCTGACGCTGATGTTGATGTTGTTCTGTCGATAGGGGATTTCAATCTTCCGAATTTGCATGGCAACCAGACCACGATACAAATGGATACCTGCCGTGATGGGCTTGCACCAAGTCAACGGGTACCTATTCCAATATCAATTGGAGGCTTCTCGACCTATCTTTTGTCAATCCTCCTGAATATTGACCACAACTTACCTTTACTTCCGATCCTTTACTTCCTTTACTTCCGATCGATAATCCTTTACTTCCTTTACATTACCTTTACTTCCGATCGATAATCACCATTTTCCATATATCTTACTGCTGGATGGCCTCGAAATTGACGAACCATCTATACGATAGGACTGTTAACGACTTTCATGCTTGCCGACTCCAAAGCAGCTGATCTCTTTGCTGATTTTTTTTTGAAAATGTGTGTAGAAATCCAACCAACATTTAAAAAGGGCGTAACAGCCAAAATTCATTCATTCTGATTCTTCGTCTACATATATAGCACAAAGCCTTGCACGATGCAGCGTATCCGTACATCTCAAACACCCAGCATGGATTTATGAAACACCGATCAACTTCTACTAATTTGATTACCTACATCACTGCGTTGACACGAGAAATTGAAGCAAGACGACAGGTTGATCCAGTGTACATCGACTTCGCAAAAGCCTTCGACACTGTTCCATACATTTGAATGGTCGATAAAATGGAGCAGATATCCGGAATGGATTACTGTTTGGATTTATTCTTATCTAACATATCGTGAAGCCTTTGTAGTAGTCAACAATTGTCGCTCTTGGTTGATCTCAATTGCTTCTGGCGTTCCTCGAGGCATTGCTGTTCCACATATTTGTGAACGACTTGAACGAGATGCCCGAGGAAAGCTTGAGAGCAAATCGATAACTTGTTTTGATGTTGTGAAATCGCCGAAAATGATTACTTAATTTGATATCTTTTTGGTCGTTATAACGGTTAAAATAACAAAATGTATAGCAGAATCTTACGTGACATCAAATCGAAAACTATCCCGGCAATCGATGAGAGCATATCGAAAACTAAATTTGATATTGGTTCCGAAAACAAAATAAGTACACGGTTTGATATCAGATCATACAATTTAGAAATCTACAGCAAAATGAGATCAAAATACAAAATACAGCAAATACAGATCATGATGATTCATAATTGAAAACAAATGATGATTTCAATTTGACGTCAAAATCAAAATAAGTTTTCTATATGCTCTCGTTATATTTTCAGACTCTGCTCGGATATAGATATCAAGCTCAGACTCACGGATCACATTCGTCGTTATACCTACATCCAGCATTATCGATACATATGCATTAAAAACGCTTTACCGCTCACTTGTGCGCAGTATCCTCGAATATGTCGCCCCAAATAGTGTCTCTATCAAACGTCGCAAATTCTCTCCATCGAACGCGTGCAAAAATGGTTCATCCGCTTTGCATTGAGATAACTTCCTTGGAGGAATCCATCCAATCTACCGCCTTATCCGGATCGGTGTTAGTTGATCAAACTGGAGACACTATCTATAAGACGAATTATTCAGCAGCGAATGTTCATTTTTCGACATTTTTACCGGAATCATCGACTGTCCAGACCTTTTAGAACAAATCGCATTACACGTTCCAACCAGACGACTTCGCCACTCCCCGCTTTTGGCTATTCCTTATCGTAGAACGAATTACGACTTCTGCAACCCATTTGATTCGTCTCTACGAGCATTCAACACTGCGGCAAACTTGTTTGATTTTAACGTGTCGAAAGATGTTTTTAGAAATTCGCTAAAAGATGTGGTTTTCCCACCATCTTTTATATAAAAGTTAATTAGAGTTAGCTTATATAGTTTGTTTTACAGAATCTCGGTTAATTTGGTTCCCTAGGGGGAATAAGAAATTTATATTTGTTACAGTCGCGACTCCGATTCCGATCGACATTTCATTCAATGTCAATATCAATATATTCACAATTGGCGATATAGGTACATACATTTAAAACATATGGCAAGTAACAGTTTTTTCGTTTGCGGTTAACCAATATGTTATTTGAATCCTTTTTTTTCTTTTCTTTGCTAAATATGTGTTGATCTGCGCCTGTAGTAAAGAGTGTTACCTCTAATTGAGAATCATCATCTATTTCATTTGTACATCCCCCAGGAACTACGCTCCAAAGAGGAAGAACTCAGCAGGGTACAGCAAGAGCAGCAATTCAGGGAGGAGGATCTCGCCAAACGGAAGCAAGAGTTGGACGCTCGCGAAATCGAACTGCTGGGACGTGAGCTGAAAATTATCATCACTCAGAACACACCTACACCTAAGAAACGTAAAGGAAAATTTAGCAAAAGTAAATTAAGGGTAAGTGCGATAAATCCTCGTTGCTTCGCCGAGATCATGCTCAATTACACCTGCTCTCAATTGTATCTTGCAGTTATTGAAACGTGAACCGGGTCACATTTCGTTTCCGCTCGATTTTCGTCACACGATAACGGTGCAACCGACCGCCATTCGGGACGAAACTCGACAGCGCACCGATACTCCTCCCGGTTCTCCTGCCACCACCCGACTGAGGGCAATTGCACGTAAGTAGTTAAGTTTTTTTTAAATTGTAAATTGCTTTATTTTGTCCTTTGAATTTCCCTTGAAGTGTTTGTATTTTATCTCGAGTTCTTCTATTGAAGATTTTATAAAGTATATTTTTCTTAGTAGGTACACATAATCAGCAAATACACGTTTTTAGAACCCAATTTAGGAAATAATTCACAGCGGCTCGGTTCTGCAAATGGTCCATTAAAAATTTCATTGGGACTATTTTGCTAACTCGTACTCAGTCGTACTGATTGCATGCTATTTCCTCGACGCGTTTTTTAAATAGCTTATTAAGTTGACACATTTGCTTATTATTGATTTGAATTTAGGATTATAATATATTTTATAAAGTCGAAAAATCAAATGTAATTTAACATTTTTGTGAGAATCTAGAACGCAAAAGTATGTAAACTGAAGATGAAAACCCCACAATGGGGAGAAGGGAAGTTCCGAGCAGCATGACGATTCATACAATAATACTAAAAGTTTAATAAAAAAGTGTGACGAGCGATAGTTCAAAATCGCCAACTTTTGCGTGACGTACTTTATGGATATTCCTTCCTCAATGGTTATGATTATGAAAATAGATTGTGGTGTTTGATGAACATTGCTCTCTTCTGTGTGGAACGTGAACCACTTAAACAGTCCAGGTAAAATGAACTACTGCGCCGATTTGTATTTGGCTCGCTTTATTCCCCACAGTTTTCTTCTCAGCCCCTTCATACATTGCACTTCGCCTAAGTGCCCCTTCAGGCCCTTCCTACATTTTCCTAAACCGACGTGCCATAATATCAATGTCGTCGGTGAAGCTGAACCACTTGTGTCTATTCCTGCTTTTCGTATTACTCCAAAGAGATGTTATCAGGGATGAAAAACCATAACCTTGCCGTAGCCTTGTACGCGTTTCAGAGGGACTCCATTCAGGCATCTAGGCAATAAATGAAATGCAAATGACATTTTACAACACTGGCCTGACCACCTTGTTTTAGTTGACCAACCACAGGAGCTTTGTTGTTTTTAGGGCGTTCATTCTGCTAGATTGCCTGAAGACCTGGAGTAAATTCGTCATCGTCATTGTACCGTCCTCGTTGTCTACCATTATACAACACCTCCAGCCAATATAATATACCTGTCGTTACATTGGGTTTATGGTCATTTGGTCGAAGGGCCGATTAACCAAACACCATTTGACCGAACACCGTTTGTCAAAACAGCGTTTATGTTTCGTTTTAGTTTTTCTCGGGATCTATTCATTTTAGTGCATAAAATTTTCTCTTGTTCTAATTTAATGTAATCGAACCTAAACGCAGCCAGTACAAAGAAAGCATCCTGGAAAATCATTAAGTAAGATGACTCCCAGAAATATGAAAACATAATAGTTTGAAAATACGAAGATATAAAAATAATAAAATATGAAAGTGTTAAAATATGAAAGTATCAAATAATTAATTATGAAAATATAAAAATATGAAATAATAAAAATATGAAAAATAAAATACAAGAAAATACAATACAAAAAACACGAAAGCATGGCATTGCTGCGGTGTACATACTTCGTAGACTGGACACTAGTGATACTCATGTTACCTTTGAAATCTATGTCTAGATTACTGTCAGATATCAAGGTGGGCGTATTTCCTGATTTCAATCTAAGACAAAAATGACAAAAGCATAAGAATTGCTATTCCTGGCCACGCTTATCTGTACCGTTACTAGGGAGAGAAGGAATAAGTACCACAGATTTGGATATTGGGAAGGCATTCGTTGGATAAGGATTTGCTTGTAGCTGACAATGTGACTATGGTCGAACTTACCGCGTATAGCACTATGTAAAGGCGTTACGGGTAGTGCGTAAAAATTTCCTTTGTAAAATGCAAAAAAGTAAGCAACATTGAGGCTCGTCGAAACGCCCCAATTACCGAACGATCACTGTATACGTTAGCATTTCTTGCATCACACCACGACAAAAGAAATGAAATATTAAGCAAAGTGTACAGGAAATAAGGAAGGAAGGAAAAAGGGTGAAAGTTGGAAAAAGGAAAACATTAGAAAGAACAAAGAAAGAAGTTAGAAGAAGGAGTAAAAAAGTATCCTGATCTGCGATCTCTTCAGGGTTCTCTACTAAACATTATCTTCGCTTGACGTGTCCAACCCACCGTAGTATACCGTGTTGTATAAGCTTAACAATATCCAGCCCTTTATATACCTGGTACAACTCGTGATTCAAGAGCAGCAGGGACTATGTCCAAGGGCTTGACAACCCATTGTGGGGCTTGCCTACGATGTGGTGGGGTTTGACAGTGGGCCCTGTTAAATTCCTATAAAAAGCTGCATGTATCCGCAAATAGGCCCCACCAAAGCGACCGTGTGGCGATCAAAGCGCACAAGCCCAAGTTCTGGTGTCAAGTGGGACAGACCTGACATGACGGCCCTTCGGCGAGACAGGAGGTTTGCGCAGGCCCAATAAGCCGCCTGGAAAACTAATAATTACGAGCAATATAAGAGATAATACGACTCGATATAATCGGCAAAGACCTAGGCGACGAATAATGGATCACGATTGGAAACTTGGAACATAGAACTGGAGGAGATTTGCTGGACAGGACAGAAAGTGTGGAAAAGCGGGCATCGAGCGGCTACCTTCTACCAAATCTGTGGCACCACCAACGAGCTGGGAACCTCCTTCATAGTCCTGGGTAAGATGCGCCAACGTGTGATTGGGTGGCAGATAATCAACGCAAGAATGTGCAAACTGAGGATAAAAGTCCGTTTCTTCAACTGTAGCTTCATCAACGTGCACTGCTTACACGAAGGGAGACCCGACGACGAGAAAGAAGCGTTCTATGCACAGCTGGAGCAGAAATTCGATGTATAGATCGGTCATCGAACCGGATAGTCTGCACACCGTATCGAATGATAACGGCCAACGGTGCATAAACTTCGCAGCTTCCCGCGGAATGGTAGTCCGAAGCACCTTCTTTCCCCGCAAAAATATCCACAAGGCCACATAAAGATAACCTAACCAAGAAACGGAAAACGAAATCGACCACGTTCTAATCGACGGTAAATTCTTCTCCGCCATCATGAATGTCCGCACTTACCGCAGTGCGAATATTGAATCCGACCACTACCTCGTTGCAGTATGCCTGCGTTAAAAACTGTCGACGGTGTACAACACGCGTCGAAGCCGGACGAAGCGGCTTAACATTGGGCGGCTACAAGACGGTAGACTAGCCCAAGGATACGCGCCGCAGCTGGAAATGGCACTCCCAACGGAAGATCAGCTAGGCTCCGGATCTCCAGGAAATCCAGGAGATTGGCCGGCTGAAGAACAACAAAGCCCCTGGGGTTGACTAACTACCAGGAGAGCTATTTAAACACGGTGGTGAGGCACTGGCTAGAGCGCTGCACTGGGTCATTTCCAAGATTTGGTAGGAGGAAGTTTTGCCGTCGGTGTCGTGTGTCCCATCTACAAAAAAGGGCGATAAGCTGGATTGTGGCAACTACCGCGCAATCAAATTGCTGAACGCCGCCTACAAGGTACTCTCCCAAATTTTATGCCATCGACTAGCACCAATTGCAAGAGAGTTCATGGGGCAGTACCAGACGAGTTTTACGTGCGAACGCTCCACCACGGACCGGGTGTTCGCCATTCGCCAAGTACTGCAGTTTTTCGTGTGACGAATCGCTATTCAACATCGCTTTGCGAAGTAATACGAAGAGCAGGGATTAACACGAGTGATACAATTTTCAATAAGTCCGTCCAGCTATTTGGCTTCGCCGACGACATAGATATTATGGCACGTAACTTTGAGAAGATGGAGGAAGCCTACATCAGACTGAAGAGGGAAGCTTAGCGGATTGGACTAGTCATCAACACGTCGAAGACGAAGTACATGATAGGAAAAGGTTCAAGAGAAGACAATGTGAGCCACCCACCGCGAGCTTGCATCGGTGGTGATGAAATCGAGGTGGTAGACGAATTTGTGTACTTGGGCTCACTGGTAACTGCCAAAAATGATACCAGCAGAGAAATTCGGAGACGCATAGTGGCTGAAAATCGTACGTACTTTGGACTCCGCAAGACGCTCCGATCGAATACAGTTCGCCGCCGTACCAAACTGACAATCTACAAAACGTTCATTAAACCGGTAGTCCTCTACGGACACGAGACCTGAACGTTCTCGAAAGTGCTGCGTATCATCTATGGTGGGGTGCAGATGGCGGATGGTACGTGTTGGAGGAGAATGAACCACAAGTTGCATGAGCTGCTGGGCTGGGAGCACCATCCATCGTTCACACGATCTTGCTTTTGACCCAGAGGCAAAAATATGGTAAATGGAAATGGCAGAATTGATAGACATTTCATGGAGACTACTAATGCCGTTGAGCAGTGATTTTAAGTACATTTTTTAATCTATAACTTTTTTAAATACAGCATCTCGCTTATGATGTAAAAGCCGACAATAGTTATAAAGAATTGGATATATTTTGCAGAAATCCCGAAATTCGTGATCACCCGCAATTGAAATTTGAATATACAGGTAAACTTCGATATAACGTGCATATCGATTTCAAAGTTGTACGTTATATCGAATTGTACGTTATATCGAAGCATTAGGAATCATCCTTACTTTACACTACTTAAATGCTGTACTATCATGTACTTTTTGGGCATTTTTTTTAAAATAAGGATCAGCTAGCAATGTGATACAGCTTTTCTTGTGAACAATTCCTATAAACTTGTTCGTTGCTAAGAAAAATGACCCGAAGTATTGAATTCTTCATTTTATTTCTAGCTAGGGGAACTGCTCCTGGATTTCATCTCATGGTTCCGATATTCATTTCATCAAAAACAAAGCAATGTATAGGAACTTGATCTGTTTCTTATTTTTGCGATTTTTTTAGCGGTGAGCACGCATGTTTACATTAAGAAGTGACTAAATTAGTGCCGTATTTCTTTGTTTCGCGATGAGATGAATATATGTTCAATGAGATGGAGATCGGAACGTTTCCCCTATGTAAAGTACAGGAAATAAGAGGCTATAAGGCACAAGAAACACACGGCTTGTTTTTCGTTGCACCGTTTGCATGAATATTCATTTATTGAGTATTCGTGATCTTTAGTGAATTTAAACTAGGGCACGATGGGACACGTGACTCGTCAAATTGGATATTTTCACTGAAATTTAATTATATACGCCAACATTATTCTGAAAAAAAAAAATCTGATGTCACGCCAATTTTGATCAATTTTATTCGAAATTTCCGATGGAATTTCTAGAGAAGTTCCTGAATAAAAGTCTGGAGAAATGTAGAAATTTTTCATCGGAAATTCTTTTGATAATTTTTTTAGAGTTTCCTTTCTTTTCTTCAATAAAACCATACAAAATACCTGAATTCTATCCGATATTTTGTTGGATGTTTTCTTCCAGAAATTTTAATACTTCCTTGAAGGTATTTTAAACAGAATGCTTGTAGGAATTTTTGAATGAATTTTCAACGAAACAGTCAAAGATTTCCTAAAGGGATTTCCCAAGAAATTCCAAATGGTCAGAGCCGTAGCGTGGACAACCAGCGCCCTTGGCGAAACCGTTATTGGGCGCCCCTTACTTTCATGCATGTTCAAAACAAATGGCATGATAGGAGCTGTTTTTCTTCCATTATCAACATTTTTAGCGTGGTGGATTTAATAAATGTTTGCTTTATGAATTCCTTAAGACTCTATAACTTGCATGTGTCCCAATAGGTGTAAGGATTATAAAAATGGCCAGAACATTTCTAAAAATCCTTTTTATACAATTTTCAACGATTTTCCTAAAGATTAAATAAACCTACGCAAATAAAAAAAACTAGATCCAGTAATGCGTGTGTAAACTTATCCTTGACCTGATACAAAGTGTCACACTAACAGGTTTCCGTGTCCAATAAAAATAAACAAATTACAAATTACAAGTTACCGACACAAAATCCAGACTTCCATGTTGTGAATTCACGCACTAGCTAGGCCAATACAATCCATCTCAATTGTGCCGGTCAGTGGTTGGATCACTTTCGGACGTAGTTGCAACAAGAAGAACCCTACTTTGGAGTGGATTGAAAAACCTTCGGAATCGCCATTAGACCTTAGTCGGTGGTTTGAAAGAACTACTCTACTGGACTTACAATGTTAGGGTAGAATATTTTTCGGCTGGATAAGATGTAATACTCGGAAGTTGGCTTTCTCAGGCTAATGGATCAGGACGATATTCTTTCTACTGCCATACGTTTCGGCCGATGAGTTGTAGCCTTTTTGAAGGTTAGTATAGTCTATCGTCTATCGTAAATAATTGTAAACCACATTCGATCAGTGGTGGAGAGGGTGCTTTCATGCTCGCTTTCTGTGATATTTTGAAAAAGTAATTTAAAGATTGGGTTTCTTTTCTAACATACAACAGCTGCAACGTCGGACAAGTAAAAAACATCGCCCTGATTCTTCAGACTGAGAAAGCCATCTTCCGAATAAAACTACTGGACTTTAAATGAAATTCAACTTGGAGAGAATTAGTGTAAGGTAAGAATAGCGATTTGACCAAGTCGTATAAGAAAGACAACTTCGAGCCTATTCGGATAAAAATATATCAATTCCTAGAGTGGGCCTATCGGTAGTTTGGTGGCATTGATTGAATTGGTTAGGCCAAAAGTCACAAAAGTCATTTCGAAAATAAGTCAAACGGTTGATTGCGGATGTTAAAAGCTTGAATCTGAAACACTTTGAACCGATAAATTAGAGAATTTATCAAGGTTTTATACACGGTTTGATTTAAGCCGGGTCTCAGAGGGTCTCATCAGCATCAATAAAACAATGAATTTCACCAAACAGATTACAAACAAATCGAAGAAAATTCAAGTGGTATCCATCCAGCCGCGTGAAAAAAAAACCTTGATGAGATTTGTCATCATTTCCTATAGTTCAATTCTGGATTTCGGCGCCCCCTAAAAGCCTGGCGCCCTTGGCGGGGGCCAACCTGGCCAACCAAACGCTACGGCGCTGCAAATGGTATTTCCAAACAAAATCCAAAATTCTCCGAAGGATTTTCCGCTAGTGTTACTGAAAAATATTCTAAAGGAAAAGAAATTCTGGAAATTCTGAAAAAAAATCTGTAGTTTCTAAAAAGTTGCTAAAAAACTGAGGCATATCCTAAGTAATTTCATGCAGAAAGTTCTGAAAGATTTGCTGGAAAAAGTTCTAAAAGAATTTCTGTTTTAGAAAACGCGTATTTTTTTTTATTAACGTCTGTTTTTAATTTAGAAATTTAGTTCAACGCTAACAAGAATTTCTGAAGAAATTTCTTACGGAATTTGTAAAAATATCTTCAAAGGAATTTCCGGTGGAATTCCTGAAGGAACTTAAATGAATTCCTAAAAAATAAAAAAATCTAAAACAACTTCAGAAGAAATTCTTACGCGAATTTTTAAATTTTTTTTTCGTAGGTATTTCTAAAGGAATTTCGGAAGGTATTTCCGGAGAATGTTTAAAAAGAATTCGTGAATATATTTCAAAATTAATGAATCAAAGAATTTCCGAAAGAATTCCAGAAGGAAGTTTTGACTTCCGAAAGAACTCGTGAGAAAGATTCTGAAGTAAGGAAACTGCTCCTTGAATCAATACCATTTGAAAACAAAGAATTGGTGCGCAAATTGTTTTGTTTCTTATTTTTGTGATTTTTTTCAGCAGGATAACAACAAAACACGACACAAATTGAGCCTAAATTGCCTGTTTTGCGAATGTTGTTGATATAGGAGCATGTTATTAATAATGGAACAGTTACCCTAATTCCAAAAATTCATTTTTTCAATTTTCGAAGAAACATTGAGGAGTAATTTAAAAATGATTTTTAGATTCATTTCGGAAGTTGTTTCCGGAGTAAATCTTGAAGCAATGAAGAAATTCTTGAAGAAATCTAAGAATGTCGGAAGTTCCTTCAGAAGTTCAATTTAAAAAACCTTCAGGAATTTGTAATTATCGGGTAAGTATACCCACCGAGATATGCTAAAACTCTCTGAACTAATAGCCTCAGGATCGGCACGCTAACCTCAAGCACCTCGCGGACAGGAAACTCTCGCAATCAAATGCAGAGAAAACCACAGAGTTTCACTTTGCGACATTTTATTTTATTCGCTTCTGTCTTCAATCTCTCTTAAACCTGTCTTCAGTGCCCTTCTTTCTGGGAGCACTGCACCACTTCATTTCTTTCCTTCCTCTTCTTCTTTCCTTCCTTCTGTGGCCGATGACCCGGCAGCGAGCAACTCTGTTCGCTGCTGGCTTACTGGAGCCGTGGTGGCTTAGGGGTCTTCTTCGCTCCTTCCCGAGCAGGAGCGACGACCTCGATAGCAGAAATTGGTATGAAGTAACCATGCATAAGAGGTAAAATCCAAAAAAATAATTCCAAAAACTTATATGCAGAATACTTGAGGCATAACATGTTAAGGTATTTCAATACCAAACGAATAATAATTGGTTATGCATTTGGTATTGAAATACAATTTAATAACTGAGTATGTTATTGCTAAAGTATTGTGCATATTACTTTTTGGAATTATTCCTTTGGTATTTTACCTCTTATGCAGGGCTAGTTCATAATAGAGTATGGTATCAATAACAGAATTAGGTATTATTGAGCCAATTTCTCCTGCTCGGGTTGCTTCGCTGCAACTCGACCAATAAGAAGGCCGATCGATTATCGGCGGAAACAATGCCGGATTAGGGCGACTACGAAGCTAGGGAATGACGGCGGTTCTTGCTGGGGTTTTCAACCCAAAAACAGTTGGGTAGTCCTCAACGCCTTCTCTTGTTCCGCACACTATCTTCTCTACTCTTCAACTTCCAACTTTGGTAACGTTGAAACATCCGTTCGCTTCGAAATACTTTGGAATAGTGACCGCATCCCAGGGTCATGGCCTCCTTTCCCAAGTCAGTCACTTCCCCAGTCAACACAAGATTGTATATGATGTCACATAAGATGCTAAAGTGGAGGCCATAAAGGTACTTCCCCATACAATGTGTACGTATATCGCCTCCAGTTTAGCTTCTTATGTTGCATGATATACGATTTTGTGTTGACTGGGTCGTCTCATAGTATCGACCCGACTTAACGAAGGTGCTTCTGGCCCTCTGGTGTTGTGCTGGAGGACAATGGTGAGTGGTTGGATGCGATCGTATAGGGTGGTGGAGGCTAATAATGCCCTGCTCTACTGCAGTTGCCAAAGTACTGGGAAAATCTACACTAAAAGACGAGTCTTGTCTGCTATTCACAAACAATCCAAAGACTACATTTACATGAAGTTCTCGGCAACACTCGTCACATAACATAACCAACACTTACAAATTCGTTGAGAAATTCCCCAGGAGTTTCTTTGAATTGCATTCTAGATTTTTTTTGGGAAATTCTTTTGATAATTTCTGAAAGTATTACTCAAGGAGTTTTCGAAGGAATTCTTGCAGGAATTTCCATAGGTCTCCATAGGATTTTCTTGAAAAAAAAATAAAGAAAGAATTCGATGTAGACGTATCGACCTAATGTCTAAGGAAAATTCCGAAGGAATTCCTGGAAGAATTTTCGAAAGAATTACTGGATTCATTTCTGGAATATGTTTTGAAGAAATCCCTCCGGGAATCGCCAAGGAAATACCTGGAGTAATCTTTGAAGGATTTTTTGGAGGAATTTTAAAATAAATTACTGGTGCATTTTCCGAAAGAACAACTACCTGGGGCTATTTTCGAAGGAAATCCAGGGGAAATTCCAGATGGGACAATTCCAGAAGGAATTCTGAAAGGAGTTCCTGAAGGAATTTCCGGTTGACTGGGTCGTATGTAGGAACTTATTCGCAAATTATATTTGGAGTTCCTCCCTAACTTCCTTTAGAAATTGCCTTTTTTCATTTTTTTTTTCCAAAGATTGCAGCAATGCTTTCAAATGACCGCAAATTGATATGAATTGATGGTAAAAATCTATCCCCCTAAATTGCTATATCGACCTCTCTTATGTGTTTTTCTTATTTTTTTCAATGCGCGAGAAAGGCACCACCAACGCTAGGTGGATTGATCTCGGCTTTTTCTCAAGAATTGATTCGGAAATTCTTTTTGGGACTCTTTAAAAAAATTCTACAGGAATTGCTCCACAAAATGCGCCAGTTATTATTTTGGAAGCTCCTCCAGGATTTCCTCTAGGATTAATTTAAAAATAATCTGGTACAAATTTCAAGCCTTGATTTACCATGCCAATACTTTACTCGACATTAGCTGGCTTAGACCTGATAACAACCCGTCATAAATTCTGACTGACTAATATCAACTAGACAAAAGTTCATATAATATGCCTAAAACCTCATCAATTCAATATCATCCAATTCCTCGGGAGAATTCTGAGGATAGTGCAAACTGGGGAAAACAGTAATTATTGCCTAGCTGAAAAATAGACTCCATACAATAATGTCATCTCTACATGAATGATCATTACAATTTAGTAAATTATATTATAATAACTACTCAAATTGAAATTATTTTTGTACGCTATATCGAGTGACGCTATATGTATGACGAGTGTACGTTATATCGAAGATTACCTGTAATACAATACTAGTCACTGATAAATATCAATTATTCACTCTACTTATCTAAGTTATTGCGTTCTAGTTCTCATAAAAAATGTTTAATGCGTTGATTAAAAATTTACTTCTTTAGTTTATTTATACAGATTAGTTTAATTACTATTTTCGACAAACGCGAGCACAGAAATGAATTAGGAACAGCAAACATAAAAAAAACTTAAGCTCCATACATCTCCATCACGATTTACATACATTTACTAACATTCCATTGAGTAGCATCTTTCATAATTAATCCGAAAATAAAGTATCATAAATTGAGGGTTAATTTGATCCAATATTTAAATCAATCGATACAGTTCCGGCCGATGGCATGAAAGGTAAAACCTGGGGGCCATCGACGCTGCACCAGCGCGAGCGAAGTAACTTGCCGGCGCTCAGATCGACGGTTCGGACACCGCATTTCAGTAAGAGTGCCCCGAACTTGGACAAATCCCGCTCGGCGATCTCCGCCAGTTCGTCGCGTAACGAGATATTAGGTAAAAGCCACGATGGTCTTAACACCATCAATAACAGTAAACACTATCAGCAAACCACTTCCTGTACTATTAATCTTAAAAGTTACGTTAGTAGCAATAGTACCAATTCCTCAAACTCGAGCCGTATTAGCGATAATCATAACCGTAGTCTAGATAGCAATAATCAAGGTACCAGCAACGACGTTCCAGGACAATCCGATCAAACTGAAGTTCCGTATGATCGTGTGTTCTACCGAAAAATGCAACAAAGTTTAAATGATATTTTTTCTAGAGATAGCGATCTCGATGAGCCTATTTCTCTCATTAGCAGTTCTAAATCCAGTGATAATCTCACAATGTACGCCAGTAGTCGGTCGGATTCGACTGTCGTAGATGAGTCCGATTATAAATTCCATCGATTCGGTTCGGCCGAGTCGAAGTTCAAGCGTGAGTGCTTTTTCGTGTCTCAGTCCAAGTCAGTTAGTGTCGATGATAGTCGTAGTGTTAGTACGGACCTGCAGAGCGACCTGCAGGATCGTTTTTCCAATATGGAGCTCAGCGAATCTAGCAACGATGTTGGTTCGTCGAGGAAAAGTTCCGTCACATTCCGAACAGAGGTTGACGTGCAAAGTGACTACGAACATCTGTTTCGCCCTTCTGAAAAATATAGCGACTATAGCACCGTAATTAGGGAGTACGATTCGAACTCGAATACTTCCTCACGGTCAAATTCGTTTCGTAACAAGCTGGACCGAACTAAGCGAAAGTTTAAGCTTTCAAAACTGTTTGGTCTGAAAAAAGAGAAGGGTAAGAGAAAATTGGTCCAGCACAAAAATAGTATTTGCCTGAAACGGAATCCCGGAAATCCGAGCGAACGTGAACGTTTGCTGCTGACCGAAACGGAAGGTAATGTAATTGAGAACGAATCGCCATACGGAAGGATAACACGAACGAGAAACCATCTGATTGTGGAGAATACTGAACCATTTGATTCCTAACCAACTTTTCCCCGCCAGCACAATTTTGTTTTGTTCGTTTGTTGTATTCCGGACAGAAAAGAAGTCAGTGTTGTGCTGAGTTTTGATATAATTACCTTCCTTGGGTATCGTTGCATTTATCCTTCCTGTTTTCCAGGTGGGGGACGACAGAGTTTTACGAACTTAAGCATTCCACATATAGAGCTGGGATTGAATAGTTAGATAACGTTCTTATTTGCTCATAACACTGGTTTGAGCAGGAATGTCCGTAGAATAATGATCGTCATCATTATCGTCATACACTTATGACTGTCCATAACGGACTCAAATGCATATTGGCCTGGGTGAACGTTCCTTAAAAAGTCAATTTTGCTAAATATGCAGGTTCTGCGGCCCATTTTTACAATTTGTAGGTCATTAATCTAGTCAAGGAGGGAAACAGTTTTGAAAAGCAAAGCGATTTCTATTTGTGCACTCTTTCGCTTTTTTTTTCAATTTTCGTTGCTTAATATGGAAAACAGAACAGTTCATCACGGAACATATTTTTATTTTCTCTCACAACCAAAACATTTTGACTTTATGTATGGCTACACCCAACCGGCGGATGTTAGATTTTCTAACAATTCTGTATAAGAATCTACCAAAACCTGTATAAGAACTGGGCATATGCGAAACTGTTAGATTCTTATACAAGTATTGTATAAGAATCTAACAGTTTTGTAAGTTTTCTAACAATTTTTTGTTTGCGAGCTTACAATTTTGCATAAGAATCTAACAATTTCGCATATGCCCTTATACATGTTTTGGTAGATTCTTATACAGAATTGTTAAAAAATCTAACAACCACCGGTTGGGTGTAGGGGTTCGGGGCCCTCCTTAGCCGTGCGGTAAGATGCGTGGCTACAAAGCAAGACCATGCTGTGGGTGGCTGGGGTCGATTCCCGGTGCCGGTCTAGACAATTTTCAGATTGCAAATTGCATAAACGTATCATCGTGTTAGCCTCATGATATATAAATGCAGAAATGGTAGCTTGGGTTAGAAACCTCGCAGTTAATAACTGGGGAAGTGCTTAATGAACGATAAGCTGCGAGGCGGCAATGTCCCAGTGGGGGATGTTATGCCAATGAAGAAGAAGATGGCTAGGGGTTCAAACCATCACTTCAATAGCAAGTTTGATCTATTTTTAATTTGCCAGATAATTTGGAATGTCGTACTTTGGAAATATTTTTGAACTTGTATTTTTTAGTTTGTTCTAAATGAAATTTATTTGTTCCTTTATTACCATATTACTCTTAATCAAGTAAATCATTACTTTCGTTATTCGATTGGGCTATCACCCATTCGAGCAAATCCAAGACGACTTACTTACGCATATTTCACTGACAGATTTGTGCGTTGCAAGCAAAAAATATGAAAAATAAAGAGAAAAGTATATTTTTGCTTTTCTCGTATACAAGTATACGTAAAGGCTATAGGATCACTTCAAAACCGAACTTTTGATAGAAGGCTCGGAGACCCATAGTGTTATATACCAATCGACTCAGCTCGACGAGTTGAGGCGATGTCTGTATGTGTGTATGTATGCGTGTGTGTGTACAAAAATGTAAAACACACTTTTTGGTACGTAGCATTATTCGATTTGCTCGTAACAAGTTGCAGTCGACGCAGATTGCGGTCTAGTTGTTTCCTATTGAAAATTGGCCCAATCGGTCATTGCTTTCCAAAGTTATTTAAAAAACATTGTTTTTATGCCAAGGGCCCGCCCCCCCCCCCTTGGGATTTTTTTCAAAGATTGCAAATGCACCTCAAATGCATATGAATTGATGGAAAATGTAAAATCTATCCTCCTAAAGTGCTATTTCGACCTCTCTTATGTGTTTTTCTTATTTTTTTAATGCGCGAGAAAGGCACCACCAACGCTAGGTGGATTGATTTGGGTTTTTTTATGTTCTACACAGTCAGTTGTTGAGATCGTTGAATATTTTGCCAAGATCCGCATGGAAAAGAATTTGTGAATCTCAGCTGTGTAATGTTCGTTTATTGCGGTACCCAAGGAAGTCGACTAAAAGAGATCATTTCATTTAATTCTACTAATGATTGTAATTCTATAGCGACGTATTTTGACCTCAACAGTAAGGTCGTTTTCAGTGTCTTCAATTCGACTAGACTTTTTTTCAGAACGATCGCGTGAAAACAAATTGACCACCGAGCACTTTGCTAAGAAGAATAATGTCAAAACTTCCAAGTCGTGGCACACGAATCAAATGTGACTTGTCATGCCATTTTGTTTTTGTCCTTATCATACACTGAGTGAAGTGAAGTGTTCGTGAAGGATATATGATCACTCTAAAAGCGGACTTTTGAATAAATTGGAGTGAGGACAAAACAGTTTCATGTGTAGCAAATACTTTTTATCAGTACGTATTTCAAATATTCTACATTTGACCACTTTTCCCCTGGATCTTATTAAAATTGATTAGGATTGTTACTTTGATTCGATTTTTCGCATCAATATGAAAAAAATATTATCGCGCCACTGATGACTTTTTTGTTATATTCAGTTTGTCACTGATGATTGCGTAATCTCATTTATTCAACTGTTATAATTACTCGAATTTGTGTCCTTTGGAACACGTCAGGATACTCGCTGCTGGTACTGCGATTCTTCGTTATTCCTATTAATGGTATGTGGAGTTATAACCTTCGAAGGAGACGTTGGTAATTATCCTTTTAGAAACAGCTTTCCGATAGTCGTAAAGAATCATTTCCCAGATGGCGGCTCCCAATAGATCTGCATAACAGCTAACGGTTCCAATACGAAACACCTCATATATATATCAGAACTGATGATCATCATACTAGAGAAGTGAAACAACAAATCACAACTAAGTTTGCTAAGCAATCATGTAAATAACAAAGAATTAACGAAGCAAGTGCTCAACACTTGATAATCTCCCGAAATTACCGGCCAGGAGGGCAAGGCATTAAAACCCGGTTAATTAATTCGGTGTTGGAAGAAGGAATGCAATTTAAAAAACAGAAGTTCAAACCCGTACTCCACGCTTAGGCTTAAACAACATCTACTTCCTATAAATAAATTTCCAATAAATAGTTCGAGCAAAATTTGTCTCCATTGAAGCCGAGGTCAGCACTCGAATAGTTTTCGTAATTGATTCCTTTCATCATCAAAGCAGATACAGGAACAAAGAATGTTGCACAATATCGATGGATTAGATTGTTTAGTATCTATTTATTATTTTTAAAGTTCTGAAGTAGCTTCGTGAATGTCATTCAGTTTTAGTTATTTTAAGTTTTATTAAGTAAACAAATTATATGTTTGGTTACAATTTGATTGTATGCTTGTGTTTGTTTTAGTTTTGAGGTTATGATTTATTGCAACTATTCGGCAACACTATTAAAGAATCTGTATGAAGCAATACCAGTAAATATTATTTTTCTCCAATTGCAATAAAAGAAACCCGTTTCCAAAGCGACTCGTACTTTTATTTATTTCATTATTCCATGAAGCCTTTGTTCTCGTTGGTTTGATCAGTTGTAGCGTTCCTTTGGTTGCCTCTTAGATGTTTGGTGGATGATGCTTCGTTCCGTTGTCAAATCAATAGGCGTTTTAGTAAGTAAGTTTGGCTTTATCCTCTACATTATTATTGCATGCTCGTTTGCTTTCCCGATGGCCAGCGTATAGAGAAATATTTAACAAGATTTGGGATCTACTAATTCACCATCAACTCATTTTTTTTCACAACTGTGCACTGAAATTCATATATTTTTAATCCTAGTAATATTCCACGGTAGTAACAAACGTATCACAATATTACTCCACACAAATTTATATTTATTTTCACTGATGGTGTTAAACTGGGTCACAATGCAAAGAAGAAATTCTTTGAATATATAACGCCAAAATATTAAGAAGTTTTTCATCAATTTTTGTTTAATATTTCTTGAATTCCTCCTGGAATTGTTTCGGGAATTACTTCTTGGACTTCTTTAGAATTCCATCCTTTATTCAAATTTCTTATTGATTTCTTACTCATAGTTCCCCTCTCCCGAAGAATTCTCTAATGTTATTCTGAACAAATTTTCAAGAAAATTCGTTGCTGAATTTCCGTAATAATTCCTCAGAACTGATGAAAATTTCGTTGAAATTTCAAGGAAAATTGCTATTGCTAAAGAAATGTTCGAGGGAATTCTTGCAAGAAAATACAAAGAAATCTCTGGTGACATAAAAATCATGAGGAATTTTTCAATTTCCTAAGAAATTCCTGGATAACCTTCCAAAACATTTTTTGAGAAATATCCAATGTCCAATATTTTGATATATTTTCAAAATATATTTAAAACCTTCAAATAAATTCCTAAAGTGTTTTTTGAATAAATTCCTGAAGAAGTTTTAAAAAAATCTCAAATGAATTCCTAATAGCCTTTCGAAGGAATTCTTTGAGTGATACGCGAAAGAGTCCTATTTCTGGTGAATTTCCGAAGAGGTTCCTGAATGAATTTCCGAGGGGATTCCTGGAGTATTTTCTTAAGAGATCCCTGGAGAAATTTCCGAAGGGACTCCAGAAGAATTTATCGAAGATATTCTACAAGAGTTTAAAACATGGACGTTTCGACACCTCTGGGCGAATAAAATACAGCTATCCCAACCCAACTCCCCAAGTCCCCGTTTGTCCAATTCTGTTGTCAAATGATCAAAATTTGTTGGCAAACTAATGTGAAAATTTTATAGAAGTTGATTCTCCAATCGTTAATAATGCCACGAGCGTAATCGAGCAATGAGAAGGGGCCCAGGTCATGGTGATTGTGTAATACCGTTTCAATGAAGTACTCGAAGCTTTCCGTATCCTTTTCAGAAGATACGCTGGGTGCTTAATCGGTTTCATTGATCGAACAGCCTCCAGGGAACTTAGACTGTCGGTGAAAGATGAAAAACCTGTCAGAAGGGAACACATGTATGTATAAAACACAGAAACAAGTGGAGTAATTTGTTGACCCATCTGTGAAAAGTCTCGCTGGTACACTGGAGTTACTTTTTAAGCGTAAAGATTTGCTCAATTTCTCGGTCTACCTCAACAGTTTTTAAAATATCTGCAAATTCTCTTTACGATTTTTTGGTGGGACCAGAAATAGACGAATTTCGCGCCAACTCGACCAGCGGTTGGCAGCACCATCTCAGAATTGAACGAAACTTGGTGGGCATAAAGATATGGTATTCCTAAACCACTCTGCATACTTAGTTTTTCAAAAATTGTCAAGAGTAATATTTGATGAAAGCCTAATTTTTTAAATTATTTTTTTTAGAAAATCGATGTAACTCTAAAATGACAAGACCTACAAAAAAGTTTTGTATGGAAGATACGCTGGGTGCTTAATCGGTTTCATTGATCGAACAGCCTCCAGGGAACTTAGACTGTCGGTGAAGATGAAAAACCTGTCAGAAGGGAACACATGTATGTATAAAACACAGAAACAAGTGGAGTAATTTGTTGACCCATCTGTGAAAAGTCTCGATGGTACACTGGAGTTAGTTTTTAAGCGTAAAGATTTGATCAATTTCTCGGTCTACTTCAACAGCTTTTAAAATATCTGCTAATTCTCTTTACGATTTTTTGTGGGGCCAGAAATAATAAAAACCGTGTAGAAAGCAACCCCAGTGTATGCCATGCTTCGTGGACTGATCAAAGGTTTCAGAGTAACTGTAGGAGTCTAAGGTGCCTTACAGGCCTGGTAGCGGGTCACTTTTTAGTGACTTGGTCACTTTTTTCGGGCAAGTCACTAAAAAGTCTCTTTTTTCGACCTCAAGCCACTAAAGTCACTTTTTCTCGCAAAAAGTCACTATTTTCAACTATTTAGAAACTATTGACTATTTTTGAATGAAGCTTTATGTATAAGTATACGGATCTTAGAAAAATGGTCGCTCTGGAACTTCGCCAGCCATTTTACTCGCTGCTCTTATTGGCATTTCACCAGTAGCTAATTGACCTTACCCAACTTTCCCAAAGAACCCATATTTTTTGACGCCTCTAAGTATTTTTAAAATTTAAAACTAAATATTAAAAAAAGTGCTGTTTGGGCCAACATCCGCCCGATTTGGAATGAACAGCGGGTGAATTTTTCAGACCGGTTCACACTTGCAGTATTTTTTCAACTTTTATTTTCGATTTTTAAAACAGTTAGAGGCTTTAAAAAATATGGGTTCTTTGGGAAAGTTGACCTTAAATAAGCCAAAGAATCGTTTTTTGTTGAATATATTGGCTGTGCATATGCACAGCACATGTTTCGAAATGGAAAAAAAATATATGAAATTAGCGAAAAAAAATCCACGTGTCTTGGAGGGACTCGAACCCTCAACTTCCGACTCTATAGATAGGCGTGGGGGTTATCACGCCTATCTAGAGAGTAGGAGGTTGAGGGTTTGAGTCCCTCCAAGACACGTGGATTTTTTTTTTCGGAAATTTCATATCTATTTGTCCAATTCGAAACATGTGCTGTGTATATGCACAGCCAAGATATTTGACAAAAAATGTTTTTCGTACGGCCGAGTTGCCTAATAATATGTAATATATTCCAAAAAAAATCGGTTGAGACAATACAACAAGATGCAATTTTTGACGGGAAAGAATATAGATATTATATAAAGGGGATAAATGGTCGGGGTTCTGCCAAATCACACCAAGCACCAATGAAAAATTTCCAACTTTGTTCCCAAAGTTTTCGTTAACCAAATTAACCAAAAATCACATCAAACATGGTTCAATGCCATAACTGAGGATATACTACAACAGATGAATTTATGAATTGGCATGAAATACTTTCCGTTTTCCTTTTGCGAACAAAATATTACAAGTCAGTCAAAAAGCCGATTGGTGCGGTTTGGCTGAACACCGACCAAATGTGCTTATTCTGCGTCTCGAATGACTCGAGAATTGTCGATTCCGACACGTCTCACGGGAGACGACCGTGTAATGTGTAATCCAAATTGAAATGAGAGGAATCGACTTCATTCGATGTCGCCTCATTCGAAACGCGGAACAATCACGGTTGAAATTGTTGAGTTATTAACAAAGTTATGATTCTCAGCGCGTGAAATTTTGGTAGAATAAAAATATTTATTTTCAAATCGAAACAATGATATTTGCATCCATGATTGTACTGCAATCGAATTGAAGGCGATACGTTAGATATGTAAGGGATCTCCAAAGTAATTTTGCTGTAAGAACATGAGAAAATAAAGGCCGGTTTTCTCTCCCAACATCCACTTTGATCAATATTTTGGAATTTTTCAAAATATATTGTGATGATAATTTATACATTTCAAATAGCATAAATGTAAAAGATTCCAATCCTGATTTTTTTTAGATTTTGTTAGATTCGTTATATTTTGATAACTTTTGAAATTGAAGACGAGTCCGATGATCCGGCATTATAAGCAGGAGGTCGAGCTTTCAATCTCAGGTTCGTTGTAACTGAATTTTTATAATTTTTATTCAGTTTTCTACCAAAACGATCCGTACTGATATTCCTTTCGCACTAAAAATTCCAAAAACCTATAGCAAATCTGCATTTTTCTCATGTAGGTGTTCAGCTAATCCAGTGATTTTAATTTTCACTCATTCTTACGAGAAGAGAATTTTCATTGACGCAGATTTTTACCTAGAATTTATTTTTCGTGGAAGAAAAATAGGTCTTATGAGTGATAGATAACCATGTTTCGCTCACTTCCAGTGCAGTGGCGCAAACATTTGATTTGCTCGCAGGACTACTCAGTAGTCCTGCTTTTGACTGATATTTAGTAAAATTTCCTTGGATTTTCGTTTCTCTTTGAGTTCGTTATGTGAGAGTGGTGAGTGA
Source organism: Armigeres subalbatus (assembly GCF_024139115.2). Classification (NCBI taxonomy): domain Eukaryota; kingdom Metazoa; phylum Arthropoda; class Insecta; order Diptera; family Culicidae; genus Armigeres; species Armigeres subalbatus. The sequence continues at coordinate 190,184,326 of NC_085141.1, forward strand.
AAGATGGTTTCCGCCACAAATTACGAAAAAAATCTGCCTCGACCCAAAAACGCTTGATTTCGTCTAATCGAAATTGCAACTAAAACTGGAAGTCACTATTTGGTCACTTTTTCTGCAACTGAAAGTCACTATTTGGTCCCTTTTTCCGCCAACTTTGGTCACTAAAGTCACTATTTTGAGCGGCATTGGTCGCTACCAGCCCTGCCACCAGAGTAAACGCGCCGTGTGATGCGACACGTCGCGACTCACGTAAAAGAATAACAATTATTATCAATGAACTGTCACTAGGGTAGATGTACCCGTCGTGGCTATAGCACCAGCTGTCGCACTAGTGCAGGCCTGTCCAACCTTTCCAAGCCACGGGCCAATTTTCAGAATGACCACTGACTACAGCATGCTCAGAATGACCACTTGCTGACGGACCAGGAAATATTCGGTATATTTTTCTATAGGGGGAGATCCCCAGCACCGGACACTTCCCAATAGCGGACACTACTAAAAACGGCACTTGCAAAGATCCCTCCATTATCTTATGTAGTACAAAAGAAAACTATTGAAAAGTCCTTTACCTGTATGGAATATCAGATCGTCATGTTGTAATATTTGTACAAAATTTGAAATTGAACAAAAGTGTCAAAAAATTTCATGTTTCGCCTTATTTTAGAAGGTTTGAATCAACAATATTAAAATCAATCAAATGCATTCTGATTATATCGAGATGGTCAATATTAGTCAGATTTCAAATTGTGATCATGATTTGATAGATATATAAAGTATATATGGTGTAAAATTAATTTCTGTATCCGGTAGCTGTCCCCCGGGTCCGGACAGTGATTTTTTCCTGTGTTCAAATGGGGCCGCGACGTTAGGCATAAGGACGTTAGGCATAAGTATGTTAGGCATAATGGAAGATAGGCATAATATACGTTAGGCATAATGGATGTTTGGCATAATTCTGCCTTCTTTATGTCATAGGCTGTTCTTTGGGTCAATTTATGCCTAACGTCCATTATGCCATACGTACATTATGCCTATCGTCTGTTATGCCTAACGTACATTATGCCTAACGTACTTATGCCTAACGTCCTTATGCCTAACGTACTTATGCCTAACGGGGTATACCCTGTTCAAATAGCCATTCTTTGCACATGTCTTGCAAAGAATTAACTCAATTCAATTTTTTTGTCTTGCTGGGGTATCAGAAAGCCAAAGAAATAAGCAGAAACAAAAATTGAAGATGTCATAGAACATGGAGGGAATTTTGAGTAGGATGTAAGAAATTGAGCTGGAGAGTTAAATAAGCTCTACTAACACCTGTTATTATCTACAACTTGAAGCAAGTGAAAAATATTATTATTCTAAATGATGTCTTTACATATGTAATAGGAAGTTGGTCATGTTTGAACATGATGCAATAGTGTCCGGTACTCGGGGACACTTTTCTGAACCGTGAAAATTTTCACCAAAATTCATCATCAAAATACATCGTCCAAAAACGTGTTCAAATGATCAAATATAGTTTGTATGAATCATCAATGATCATATTTTGTGTATATGGTATACAATAAAACATAATCCGGATAATTAGAGAGTTTTTCGTTAAATGGCTTATGTGTCCGGCACTGTACTGGGGATCTCCCCCTACAAAAATTATTAAAGTAGATTTTTTTTCAGAATGGTTATTTTTTTTCAAAAGAAAAACTAAACACGGTGTTATTGCGTTTGAATTGTTTTTTGTGTGTGCTCATTTTCTTTTTCATTTTACGTAACAGGACATGGAATCAGAGCTTAAAATATTCATCTTCATGAAGCAACTTCGGTCCGAATTTTGACAAACATCGCAAAACATAGAATGACATAGTCAGACGACTACTCCACGAACTCATGCATTCGACTGTCACTGAATGTGTTTACTATGTGCAGAAAAAAACATAATTTGCATTGTTTATGTTGATGTTTACCGCTGAAAGTGCCTCGCGGATGAAAATCGGATTCAGTCCTGTGTGATAAATCACTTTACTCATTTGAAACGTGTTCAGATTTCAGATAATTTATCAATTTGTAAAATGTGCATAAATATTCAATGACTTCAACTGAATATTGACATCATATGTAACTGATTTGCATGAACTGTTAACTAAAGGATTAGAGAAATGCATCTGTTTTCGATAATCAATTGTGTCAAATTGTTTCAATTTTGTTTCAATAGTTCGCATGTTGAATAACAAAAATTCGACGTATTGATCTCTGATTTGCAGCTTTATGTTCGAATCGTTGAGATGTTTGGGGACTGCTAATTTACATTAAGTTTTTTCATCGATTGCGAGCAGGTAGAATCAGAAGCAGGTGAATTTTTAACGTAACGTAATTTTTAAAACTTCTGTGAGAACTCCAACTCTTCACCGTGCTTTACTACAAATTATTACTACTGAAAGAGGCTTTTTCTTTAGAGCACACGATATCGCCAACAGCCGATATAGATTCTCTAACACAGTGGTCCCCAGCATGCTTACTATCAAGGGCCACATTGCGATTTTTAACTGTTCAAGCGGGCCGCAGTATAAATATTAGCAATATTTGTTTTTCATTTCAAAGCTTAGTACAAAATGATGTTCTGTATCAAAAATAAAATTTTGACAAAATATGTTATTCCTATGAATAAATCATTTTGTAAAACATACTTGTAAAGACATTTAATACTGCAGGCTTTATCGCCGTAGCTGACTATGAATCGATACTACTGTTTCTGCTCTTTCAGACTTGACAGGAGATAATTCTTTTGCATCACCATCTTTTCGGTTCAGTTGGCAGAAAGTATTCTGAGCTGTTTTTTCAAATGATCATATGGTCGGTGTTCTGCCAATCCGCTCCTAGTGCCAATACATTTAAAAACACTCAATTTTGCGCACAAATAACGTGTTGCGATTGTAATTGTTTACAAAATGTATTGAACTATACTTGTATTACCGTGGGGCATCGAAATCCGTACACTTAAGCACCTTAGTATATAAAAAAGTCATTAGAAAATAGGAATTGAATGTAAATAAAACGTTTGTCATTGACACAGGCGCATGAAGGCTTATACTTTTGAAGTGTTTCACATTTACTCATTAAAAACTAGGAATAACATGATAAAATAATGAATTAATTCAACTACTCCTGACTCGAAATTCGTCCAACGTGGACGGATTTCGAATCAAAGGATCAAAATCCGTACAGCTATTTCTTAACTAAATATTTAAATTGAAACAGTCTGATTGACTAAACTACCACTGTAAATAGTTCGATACGCGCCTTGAGAAGCGATCCCTTCAATTTGTATTCCGCTTATCTTATGTAATGATTTGCAATTAGCAATTAAAACACAGTTAATTTTGATGCAATTATGCTCCACCCGAAAACAAAATGGCGGCACAAACTCCGCGTTGGGTTGGTGGAGATTTGTTTTTGATTTTGGTTGTTTTAATTTCAAAGCCTTCTTCCCAATTCTATGCCCTAAAAGCTTACTGTCAAGTATCTGAACAGGATAAGATTAATTATTTCTACATTATTACGTTTAACCTCCTTTAATTTGTTTATATCTCATGAGGTGGACGGATTTCGGTGCTGTACGGATTTTGGTCCCGCACGGTAGTAATCGAAGATATTTTTATCAAAAAAGTGCAAACATAGATACGAATATTGTTTTGTGTTCTTTTTACGAGCAAAGTATCACAAGACAATCTAAAAGCCGCTTAGTGCAGTTTAGCAGAACTTGAGTATATCTGCATTCCGAAAATCAATTGAATTTTCTAAAACCATCTCTTCATCAATATCGGAACATAAAAAAAAATCAATATTTTCAATATTTCAATATTTTCCGTAACTTAAAGTATGTTGACATGATAGTCAACGTGTTTCCTGGAGTTAATTATCGAGCAATTTGTCAGTTGAATTTCGCCGATCCCTTACTTATTTTAAGAATAAAAACATCCTTATTACGGATTATTCTTACACGAAACTTAACATTAAGCTCGATTAAATACGCGAAGAAATAATTTGCTATTTTTATGCCCGGGGCAATAATATCGATGTATGTTTGCTGTTAGCCTACATAATATGTTGGAAGTGATGAATTTCATTAATCATGATGATAACATGCTTTATATATTGCGCTTAAATAACATAATGGTGCAAACTCGATAAAATCCTCGAATGCAACAAAAAAATGGGCACAATGAAAAGGTTTTCGTTTCTTTCTAGTAATTTTTTATGCTTAACAGTAGGCCACGTGTAGTGTATTCTCTGAAATCCTTCGCGGGCCGCGCTTTGGGGATCGCGCTGAAAAGGTTTGATCCGTATTGCCAAAATCTCATTAATAGCAAAACTGCCTAATTATTGGGGCGGTTAATCAACATGCGGTTTTCGTTGGGTGAAAGCTGTTGAGTATTCCCGCAGACAGACGTTTAAGCTCATACATTTGAATACGATTTTCTTGTGTAAATTTTCAAATCTAAATACGTTGGAATTGCATAGCACGGTAGCGCCGCCTATACAACTTATTGCTACATGAAAACTAACGTTTTGCCATATCGCCTTCTATCTCACCCACGTTTGCCACCCACCGAACCATGGAATCAAAACAGAAACACTCAACAAAAATCATTTTTATCGGAACGACTTTACAATCGACTTTAACAATGTAGCTAAGCGAATCACTTTAATTGCAGTTCTTGCCATGATATAGTAAAGGAATTGTGTAGCTGGGTGTATGCTGTTAGGCTGTTACCATCTTTTCGGAACTTTTGCGTTGGGTCTTTTAGATCCTTTCACATGCGTGTTTTTTTTGCGATTGTGATTCGAAAACATGTGCCGGGACCGAAAATCGTAGATTTTTCATTGCAAAACCAACGAATAGTCCAGTCAAGTAGGACATGGAAAATAATCTAGAAATCAAAAATTAAATAACCCCTCCTGAGTAACAAATATTTATCATCTCTTTCGTGCTGAGCATTTTTGATTCATTTTTCAACAACGCGTGTGAGCGTGATTCATACATTTTTGAGTTCCGTCGAGAGATCCGATCAAGAAATTAAAGGATTTTGACAAAATCAAAAATCAAACAGCAAATAACGTTTACCGTTTTGACATGTGGCGCCATCTCTTCGCTTATTGCTACTTGGCAATCCGACGGCCATGTTTTTTACACAAATTAGTGAGTCGAACTTGAACGTCTGTCTGCGGTATTCCTTTTAGCTATGTAGGTTTTCTTTTAACGTGCGCATAATGGGGAAGCGTCATTAACAGTATAATGAAAAAATAAATTTCCCCATACTAATTTGCATGCAAACTTGAAACGGCTTGTGCTAAATCAGTTTTAATCCAATTGAGCTCAAATTTTCAGAGGACACTCAGAACATGGGAAAGATTCAGATAAGCACTGTGGGCAAAATCGATTTTTTGAACCACCCTACTGCCTATGCTGGATTATTCGACTCCGTGCTTGCACAGATTTATTTTTGACGTGGGACTTACGTCTTTCTTTACTATACTGGGTGTCATTTAGATTTTTGGAAATCGAGAGCGTTACGCTGGAAGGGAAGATTTTGAACGTTTCTAGCGCCTTTATCTTTCGATGGATTTTTAAGAATTATATATCAATCGACTTGGACACTCTCCACCATTTTGCCTATTTTATTGAAACCTAAGATTATTAACGATTAGCTACTGAGAATTTCAATTCTTGTCAAAGCCAGTCAAAATTTCATATGTAACCAATCCCGTGTATTCCTAACACGGATATCAGAATGCGGTATGTCACGGTATGTTCGGGTCTACCAGAAGATTTTCTTTGTGTGTAAAAGAAGCAGTGCCTGCCGTGTGCGAGTCATTACAATTTGTGACAGCAGCGCGTACTGACGTGCTTTTTGCTCCCGCATTTTTCGTTTCGTTTTTATTTTTTTTAATTTTTTTTTTTTATTTTTAACTAATTTTATTTGCTAATTATCTAATACATGCATTCATCTCTTAGACTAGGTGTTCCGTGTTTTCTTAAAACTATCATCCTTATTTGCTATGTAACACTTTTAGGTATTATTAATACATTTCAATTGCCTCTGGCAGTTAGAATTTTTCCTCTGGTTGAATTGAACCATGTAGGAATTACAATGTTTTCAACTTAAACTAAACTTAACCTATTTTATACTAAGGGTACAAGGAGTTAATCGTTGCAATAGAAGATTGCAACGATTTTTGTCTAAAATTGGAAATTATTTTGTTGGACATTTGTTGCAATGTCTCAATATTAGAAATTCTATGAAGTTCATTGGTACTATACCACGGAGGCAACTTCAGAATCATTTTCAAAATTTTATTCTGAATCCTCTGGAGTGCCTTCTTTCTGGTATTGCAGCAACTAGCCCATATTGGCACAGCATACAACATGGCAGGTCTAAAAATTTGTTTGTAGATCAAAAGTTTGTTCTTAAGACAAAGTTTTGATTTTCTGTTTATAAGTGGATATAGGCACTTAATATATTTGTTACATTTGGCTTGAAGGCCTTCAATGTGATTTTTAAAAGTTAATTTTTGATCTAGCAAAAGTCCTAAATATTTAGCTTCGCTAGACCAATTAATTGGAACCCCATTCATAGTGACAATATGTCTGCTAGAAGGTTTCAAATAAGAAGCTCTCGGCTTATGTGGGAAAATTATAAGCTGAGTTTTGGAAGCATTCGGGGAAATTTTCCATTTTGCAAGTAAGTGGAGAAAATATCCAATTTCAATCTACTACAAATGACACGAAAGCTTTGCTCTTTGGCAGAAAGGCCCGTGTCATCTACAAACAAAGATTTTTACACCCTGGTAAATCAGGTAAGTCAGAAGTAAAAATGTTATACAATATGGGCCCCAGTATGCTGCCTTGGGGGACACCAGCCCTTACAGGTAATCTATCAGATTTAGTATTCTGATAGTTTACCTGCAGCGAGCGATCTGATAAATAATTTTGGATCAGTTTAATGATGTACAGAGGAAAATTAAAATTCATCAATTTTACAATCAAACCTTCATGCCAAACACTGTCAAATGCTTTCTCTATATCAAGAAGAGCAACTCCAGTCGAATATCCTTCAGATTTGTTGAGCCGAATTAAGTTCGTAACTTAGTTAATAACTGATGAGTGGTTGAATGCCCATGGCGAAAACCAAATTGCTCATCAGCAAAAATAGAATTGTCATTAATATGAACCATCATTCTATTTAAAATAATCTTTTCAAACAGTTTGCTTATTGAAGAAAGCGATAACTAGAAGCCTCAGCTGGATTTTTGTCCGGCTTTAAAATTGGAACAACTTTGGCGTTTTTCCATTTATCTGGGAAGTATGCCAATTGAAAACATTTGTTAAATAAATTAACCAAAAAGGATAAAGAGCTCTCAGGAAGTTTTTTGATAAGTATGTAGAAAATACCATCATCACCCGGGGCTTTCATATTTTTAAATTTTCTAGTAATAGATCTCACTTCATCCAAATTAGTTCCCAACGAAGGGTCAAAAACATTCTCTTGATTGAGAATGTCTTCGAAGCTCCGTGTAACCTGATCCTCAATTGGACTAGTGAGACCTGCTGAGCAAGTTTTTGAGCCTTTTCGCCATTTGTTAATAAAATTTTATTTCCCTCTTTAAGCGCTGGAATTGGCTTTTGAGGTTTTTTAAGAATTTTTGTTAATTTCCAAAAGGGTTTCGAACTGGGATCCAACTTCGAGACATTATTCTCAAAGTTGGTATTTCTCAGAATAGCGAAACGTTTTTTAATTTCATTTTGCAAATCTCGCCAAATAACTTTCAACGCGGGATCGCGAGTTCTTTGGTATTGCCTTCTTCTCACATTTTAAGACGGATCAGTAGCTGAAGATCGTCGTCAATAATAATGGAGTTGAATTTAACTTCACATTTCGGAATTGCAATGCCTCTGGCTTCGACAATTAAATTTGTCAAAGATACGAGAGCATTATCAATATCACTTTTGGTATCGAGAGGAATATCAACATCAAAATTCCTATCGATATACGTTTTATATAAATCCCAATCAGCTCTATGATAATTAAAAGTAGAGCTGATTGGATTATAAATGGCTTCTTGTGAGATTTCAAATGTCACAGGAAGGTGATCAGAGTCAAAGTCTGCATGAGTTACCAATTGGCCACACAGCTGACTTGAATCCGTTAAAACTAAATCAATTGTAGAAGGATTTCGACTGGAAGAAAAACAAGTAGGGCCATTGGGATATTGGATAGTATAATATCCCGCAGAACAATCTTCAAATAAAATTTTACCATTGGAATTGCTTTGAGCATTATTCCATGAACGGTGTTTGGCATTGAAGTCACCAATTACGAAGAATTTTGATTTGTTGCGAGTCAGAATTTGAAGATCAGCTTTCAACAAATTCTTTTGCTGCCCATTGCATTGAAAAGGCAAGTAGGCTGCAATGAAGGAAAATTGTCCAAAATTTGTTTCAACAGAAACTCCCAAGGTTTCAAAAACTTTGGTTTCAAACGAAGAAAATAATTTATGTTTGATACGTCTATTAATGACAATGGCGACCCCACCACAGGCGCTGTCAAGACGATCATTTCTGTAGATAAAATAGTTTGGATCTCTTTTAATGGAGAGTCCTGGTTTTAAATACGTTTCAGTTATAATGGCAATATGCACATTATGAACTGAAAGGAAGTTGAATAATTCATCTTCCTTACCCTTTAGAGAGCGGGCATTCCAATTTAGAACTTTCACACAATTATTTGGATCCATTGAAACGGAGTCCGATAACAATTTTTGTGTGTACTTTATACCAACCTGAACAGCTTCAGGAATGGTATTTGCTTTGAACATTGCATCAATCATGTGATGCAATTGTTCAGTTAAAAATCAAATCGGAAGCAGTCATGCTACCTGAATCGGCAACATGACCATTATTTTCCGTTGGGACATGGGCATAAACCTCATTTTGAGAAAAGAAATTTTGTCTACCAGCAGCGATATTTGCATACGTAGGTACATTGGAAAAATTGGAATTTACTGAAGTGCTTGCTACCCGTTGACGAGCGGCAAAATTTGTTTGTGAATTGTGGTGGGTATGAATTGCTCGACCGGTAACCGGTTTCGAAATTTGAGCGTTTGAAAAATTTATACCCGTCGAATCTGGGATCCGATTGGAATTTCCCGTCATCAATTTTGCACGGGAATTCAAAACTTTTTTGCGTGAAGGGCATTCCCAGAAATTGGATTTATGATTGCCCCCACAGTTTGCGCACTTAAATTTATTGGAATCTTCTCTCACAGGACATGCGTCCTTGGCGTGAGAGGTTCCACCACAAATCATGCATTTAGCATCCATGTGACAATGTTTGGTTCCATGACCCCACTTTTGGCACTTACGGAACTGGGTAGGGTTTTGAATTGCCCCAGGCCTGCGGAAATGTTCCCATGTAACACGGACATGAGACATAATACAGGCCTTTTCCAAACTTTTCATATTATTTAGTTCACTTTTGTTAAAATGAACTAAATAAAATTCTTGAGAAATGCCCCTCTGGGAAGTACCAGAATGGGATTTCTTTTTCATCTTAATTACTTGGACTGGTGAAAATCCAAGTAATTGAGAAATTCCAATTTTTATTTCATCCGGTGATTTATCATCACTGGGGAGACCTTTCAAGACGACTTTGAACAATCGCTCAGTTTTGTCGTCGTATGTGAAGAATTTATGGCGCTTCTCAATTAAATAGTGAAGAAGACGTTTGCGATCGTCAAAGGATCCCGGCAAAACGCGGCAGTCACCCTTCCTAGCAATCTGAAATGAAACCTTGATCCCCTGAAGGTTACTCAAAATCTCATTCCGGAAGCCAGAAAACTCGGCAACAGATACCACAATTGGCGGAATCCTTTGCTTTTTCGCATGAATCGAATCACCTGGGCTAGAGGTAGATTCGATTTGCTCAATTCATCATTAATCAAATCGAGCTGATTGCTCAGGTCGATAGGAGAAGAATTATTTCCGATATTAGAGTTAGAAGGAATATCTGAATTCTCCAGCTTCCTTCTATTTTTTCCGCGCTTGGGCAGGACGATTTTGAAACCTTGTTTCTTTGAAGGAAGTGGAGAATTCAGAGACTCCCCTTCCTCTTGTTTTTATTAATGCTCATGGCTGAGCGTGGAGACGTGACCTTCTAAGAGGTTTTTTCCCAGAACGGTGTCCCTGCAGGATTACCACCGCTTGTCGGAATTTTACTTCCGCAAACGGGTCCAACGTAAAACGAAGGCACGGGTCCTTGCAAAGATCGTAACGGGATCAGTGGGTACAAATAGCGCTAAGAAGCACCGTTGAAATTAAAATAGCTTCGGGTAGTATTAAAAACTTCCTTCCGCAAAGAGAGAAAGAACCGCACAGCACGAAAGCACGATGCGGTCTGATTTCGTTTCGTTCGTTTGTTCGTTCGTTCGTTCGCTGTGTTTACCTACACATCGACAGCATACTTCACCAGCGGTAGAACTGCCGGTGGGCGGGTCTGCGAATATGCATAAAAGAAGTGGGTGCATTTTTTTGTCATTCTGTGCTTGATGATGGTCGGATGCAGTGGTGTCGGTTGCGATGGATGCAATCGCCCATCGCATCGCTCGGGGTTCACGGCTACAGGCCGATGATGGCTGTGGCAGCGAGGGCAGCGGTGGTGGATGAGGAAGAATAAAATTAGAGAGATTTGGTCTGCTCATCCAGGTGATGGATTTCATAATCCATATGATCCCGGGATGTCATATGACTGACCATATGTTAAGTTGTGCTTGGTACTGAACCACACGTGCATTGAAACATGGTTATACTATTACAGTTCTGATTCCCTAGAAAAAAAATAAGTACGCTGATGAAAATAACGCCGATTAAAATAATTACTTTCATTTATTTAAAAAGGCATTAGCAATTAAAGATGCACAATCAGCAATAGTGTTAATATCCATTTTAGATTAGAAAATTTCGCTGTGTTACATGTAAATGTTTTAAAAAAGTCCGTAAAAAATAATTTCCAGAAGAATATTTAAATAAACTTTATCTTATTTTTTGTTTTCATTTTCTGAGAAATTGTATTATTAAACTTGACGTAGACTCGGAGTTTGGGATCAAAACATTAAATAATTTTTCGTTGACGTATTAGCAGTACCTCCTCTATTTTAGTAGGGTTACTGCTCCTTGACTTGTTTCTTATTGTTGTGATTTTTTTTCAGCAGTAAGCACGCATGTTAGCAAAAAGAAGCAACGAAATTGGTGCTGTATTTCTTTGTTTGGAAAACGGGACAGTTCCCCTAAAATAGCACATTTTGCCCAAGTCTGAAAATTTTATAAATAGAATTTTTAAACTTCAAATACTATCATTAATAAGAAATCTATAAATGCCCTACATTTGCTTGAGTAAATAAGGGCTTAATAGTTAGAAACAAAGCAATTCTAATTATGTATTTAATTATTAGTTTTATTTCCAGAAGTTTTGAATAAACAAATTGCTAATAATTCTACACAGCATGGAAGTTGTCGTTTCCAATATCAATACCTATAATCAAACTCTATAGATCCAAAAGTTAGAAGTTAAATGTAAATACGTTACGTTTATACAAGTCCTACGTCTACTCGCGGTTATGTTGAGAACATTGCCCATTGCTCGTTTTTTCAAATCAGTAATAACCTACAATATTTATTAATAAATAATAAGAAGGAACTTCTCGAGCCAGATAGAAAAAGCTTATGGGAAGTATTTTTCCTTACACGCCGCGGGCCACAAAAAATGGAGCTAAGAGCCGCATCCGGCCCGCGAGCCGTACGTTGGGCAGCCCTGGACTAGTGCATTATACACCAAGTGGCAGTGCTTCGCCCTTTGCACCAGTTGTCGCACTAGTGGTCACATTATGGCCAATCCCATAAGAAAATAATGGGATTTGCCATAATAGGTACCAAAATTAAGAATAGTGCCACAACTGGTGATCAGTGTTGTCCTACACTCAGTGCGAAAAAATCTGCTCTTTGATTTTACTCCATCTAAACGATTTTATAGTCAATAGTTTGACATGACATTTAGAAAATTCAAATACCCCTCTATTAGTTACACTTACTTAGCTAAGATTATAAAATCGTTTAGATGGAGTAAAATCAAAGAGCAGAATTTTTTGCACTGAGTGTAGGACAACACTGCTGGTGATTAAGCAATTTTGGGTACTATCACGAATTTTAATGCGGTTTTTACATTTGTTCTAAGGAGCAGAAAAGAAAACCTTCCGCTTGACATAACAACACCACCAATATGCCTTTTATTTATATTTAAAAAAATAGTTGCTCTTAACTATGGCGACGATTTGTGCATCCACCTCGACGTTGGGCCCCCCCCAGACAGATTTGATGCTTTTACGCAAATACTACGCTAGGTTTCTTTCAAGTCAATATGTCTTAATGATTCCAATACCTTCCTGATGGTTATGCAAAGTCTAAATATTATGCTATTGTGTTTGCACTCAAAATAACAGAAATCACGTTACAGAAATACTAATGGTTCTATACAATGCATTCATTTCATCTTGTTTTATGTGTAGGAGTTTCATACGTAAATATAGTTTTGTCGATTTGCTCAAATCATTCTTAATACATGTACTCCAGGTAAGATATACTCTGATATCGAAATATTCATCACATTTATCATTCTTAATAGAGAATTTGTGTCAAAATCATTATCAAGATGATTGCACAACGAAAGTCTTAGGAAGAAAGACATTCGTTTTGCGACCCATTATGTGATTACGACCATTTATCACACAGCGGCATCAACCTACCCACCCGCTTGCCTCCGTTAATTACGCTCAAATGAAACTGGCCATCAGTGAACGCTAAGTTGTGAACATTTATCCGTCGTCCTCATATCCTATCTAATGAATCTAATTAACACAATCGCTGCATGCTAACTTTCCAATTAGTCAAGACTAATTTCTTGGCCCATAAATCTCAACACTGTCTCTACTTTTCTAGCCCAAATAAGCTGACTAGAGCTTTCGTAGAATTGTAATGCTTTGTAGCTCGTGTGTAGGGTTTCTTATATTTGCAGAAAAATAACAATGACTAGCAAAATAATTTTACAAAATTCTGATTGATATCATTTTGAAGATAGATTGAAACTCATCTAACATTTTGCAAGTCATTGTCAAATTAAAGTGTGAGATAATCTAATATCGTACAGCTTCTCGTGATAACATTTCATTCTACTACTAACACAAACTAACCATCAAACTGTAGCTAATTAATTCAGTAACAATTTTGAACCCTCTGGCCACGTATCTGATTTAGATTACGACACTGATGAATGGTTCCCATCCAATCTTAATGTCGCCGGTGATAGCACGTCACTGAGTACTCCGCTTTGCACTAGCCTGACAAGGTTTAATGGACTTCCGAGCACTATCCCGATGCCGACGCTTTATTCTTCCGAGGGGCAGCGCAAACCAAAGCTATCGATAATAGAATTAGTGTTGTATAATATTGCTTCAATGTTGGCGGGTGTCGCCTCCGGGTATGATGTGCGAATATCGAATGTAACGCCCCTACATCCTCGATTACACCCGCCGTCGGCGCTCAACGATGTCTATCAGCCTCAGCCTAGTCCTTACCACAACCTGCGTCAACTGCAGCAGCCACAATTATCGCTGCCCCCGAATCTAGATAGCAAAATAGACCAAGAGTATACCGAAGTACATAACGAGAGAATGTACGCTCACAACACTTATCACGGACCAGTGAAGCATAACAGGTAAGTTGGACGAATGGGGTTTCCCACTTTGGACTGCATGAGTGCAGCGATGGGTGCACGGGGAAGCAATTCTCATTAAGAAGATTGATTCGATGATTCCTTGTTGTTAGGACGCCCCTATCTTCGCTTAGCCCCCGCCAAGACGATCGACCGCTACGTTTCACGGATTCGCCCCAACACTACATGCCGTCGACAATGTCCACCACCAGTGGGCTAGGGTCCAACTATACTCCCTCTGGGCCTAGCTCGTCGCTGAGTGGTGGCGTTAGTGGTACTCAACCACCGACGCCTTCGCCCCGACGTAAATCCAGCGTCGCTTCCTTCATTGACTATGGAGATCTGCCGGAGGAACAGGAGAGTAGAGCTGGTCTCTACGTGCCTGGTGACTATGTAAATTATCCGTACCAAGGCAGCAACATGGTCACGACTGGGGCAAACGCAGGATACTTTGGTAAGTCAATACGGTTAGTTGCACTCAATTGCAAGTGCGAATCTCATATAAACTTTTTTTTGGGATAGTGTTTTACCTTTTCTAGAATATTTTTTAATCTAATTTCAACTAAAATAAAATAATAGGCCCGATTTTTTTCTTAAAATGAATTAACTAATGGTTGGAATAGATGCGGAATTCAGCTACATTTTTTGACCCTTCGAAGAAAAAGTTTGAAATTTGGTCAAATAATAAATCATTACAAACTTGTTTGGAATAAAATACGGGCAAAAATGTTCACGATGTCAAAATATCCCACGTATGTTGCAGGTCGCAGTCGTTACCTCCTTCAAATGTACTGTACAATTTTGGTATCGATCGGTGAATTATGTTTCCGGCCTGTAAAAAACGCATTATTGTGGAAATGTTACAGAGCCACCATTTTATTTTCGATTTGTTCAATTTGATTGTTGTTTTTTGTACGACAAAATTAATATAAAAAACACTTTTTATAGAATTTCAATTATTGCTGTCGGGGGTGACAATGTTGCCCATGATTTCATAGCTAACGTAACAACCATTGCACTTTAGCATGATTTGGGAAGATTTAAGTAAAACATCGCAAATTTAAAACGTTTCAACTAGTGAACGCTCAAATGAGGTTTGAAACATGTAACGTATTGATGTTACAGCGGCTGAATTGCCCTAGTAAACGCGTAGTAAGTCGAATTCGCTGAAATTTTGAATGGTTGTTGCATGCGTACATTTACCTACATCAATTGTTGAAAGAAATTTGCTCCAGAAGATGTCATAAAAAAATGATGCACCATGCGCCTCCATCTGTTTGAATTTTTGTATGATGATATTCAGTTTCATGATCCGTAGGCTGCCACAGGCCACTATTTTGCCGGAGCAAATATGAATTCCTTCTTTTGTCATGTTTGTCTTTATGGATAACGACGGGGGTGGTCAAAAAATGGATAAATTGATAAAATCTTAAAACTTCAGTTTTCTTAAAGAATTTTCTAAGAAAGCTCAATATTTTATCTATTTTTCCAATCAAACTGAATCCCCCCGTCAATAATAAAATAAACCCGAGACAAGCCAGCCTAGGGCTGAAAGTCTCGTAAATAAAGACATAAAAAAATAAAAAATAATAAAATAAAGCCACAAAAAACAAGGAGGGCTTTGACAGAAGAAGAAAATAATATTTGTTCCGGCCTTATTTTAAATTACAATTTCAGCTTTATTCGTGCAATTATTTTCTAAACCTTCCTAATGCATTAGAAAAAAAAAGTTACACATTGTGCATTGGGGTTCATTTGGACCCAAGATTTCATCACGATCACAAAAACTCAAATTTCTACAAATTTTCAATTTTTAGGTACCAAACGATAGCTGTAGACTTCTAGAATAAGACCCGAGGAACCTGTACTGAAGAGCTGTTGTATGTGCTCCTCAATTTGGCACCTAATTTGCTAGTTTCGTTCTATGAACATAAAATTGCTTGCAAATATGTGCTCTGATGATTCCAACTGAATTTGCTATCTTGTATGTGCCATTTCTTGGCGATTTTATCCCTTGAGTGGTCATCGGAAAGCCCTCTGGGTGATCCGGATCATCCGTAAAATGGCCAATTCTAAAAGTTCATCCCAGAGCTTCGCGATTTTTTCGTAGCAATCCATCCTGGCGAATTGTGGGTGCAATCAATAGTGAAAGTCTTCTGTGGCCACCAAATGCTCCCGAAATGGCCTTCCGGAAAATCCGGAACATTTGCAAAAGTAACTAAGTTTATCCTAGAGCTTCGCGATCTTTCGTAACCATCCATCTGGCGAATTGTGGGTGCAATCAATAGTGGTCAACAGTGGCGTAGCCACGGGAGTGGTTTTGGACATAAAACCCCCCCCAGAGACAACATTTTTAGAAGAAATTTTTTTTTTCGAATAAAAAAAAATGTTCAGAAAACCCCCCCAGACCAATTTTTTGGCTACGCCACTGGTGGTCAATCAAGTGGGTGCAATCAAGTTTTCGGTGGTCTCTAAATGCCCTAGGAGCGGTCATCCGCATATTCCGAAAAATCCGTAAAAGATGCCAATTCCAAAAATTCATCCCAGACCTTCCCGATTTTTTTAGGCTATTTATACCGGCGAATTTTTATTTTTATTTTATTTGTTGTCAATCATTTCGTAGACCGTTACATACATATATGTGGCTATACTATAGTACATCAGTTTATTTTAAATATCCTTTAACTATCCTATTAAATGCTTAAGTGTTTTTCTGTTCATTGTCACATCAATTTTGTCGCTATGTGGGTTATAACAAGACATTGTTCTGTTCAGTGGCGCATGTTTGGCATAGTTTGTTCTATGATTACTAGGGTGGCTCAAAAAACACTTTTTCAATTTTTTTGATGGGCCGCCCTCTTATTCGGTTCTATTTGATGCCCTGATGCTCTGGACAAAATTTCAGCCAAATCGGTCAACGTTTGGGCGGTGCTAAACTCGTTGGAAGTTTATATGAAAAAATGTATACAGAAACATCCAAAAACAGTGATTTGCAGTTGGACGGCACAATTTACGATCAAGAACCATGATACTTATTTAGTTCTTGTAGAATTAAATACAGAATGTTATGCTGAAAACCGCGAGAAGATTAGAGTTTGTTAGGCAAAGATATTAGCATTTTACTGGAGTGTTGTAGGGGTGAATTTATTTCTTTTCAAAGGTAAAAGAAACGAAATTTGCTCAAACCCCACTTCAACACAATCTCGTGTAGGGAAAAGTGGGTAAAACCGACACCCTAAGCAACCTTACAGTTCCCCAATCTATGAAGCAATTTTACGGTCTAAAAATTTCATACCAGCATACTCTGGCTCTTCATGCATCAGTCCATGAGGTCGCAGGACAATATTTCTTGATAGAATTTGATTTATGATGAAAACGCGAACAGCCCATCTTCCAGCCCAACCAGCTGGGGTGCGGGTAAGATCGACACCACATGAGGGTAAAACCGACACATCAAGTCGTTATGGAATCGAACATCAGAACAATTATAAATGATGTTATAACATAATTGAACATGTTTAACAACATTCATTTTGATATTTGTATATGAAATTCATGTTTAGGGGTCACTCATAAACGATGGTAGAACAATATTTTGTATATTTAAAATCATCACCACATATCATATTTTATTTATTTAGTTCCCGACCCACGGTGAAAAATATAGAGTATAAGACTGTTAGTAACAAATTTACTAACTACTGTAAATATTGACCTACATTTATATTTGACTTATTTTGAAAAATTGTTTATAACGACGATTTAAAATAAATGCGTATGATGCAGTTATGACAAGAAATGAAAATGACTAGTTCCGTAGGTGACAAGCTACATGTTTACAGGGGTGAAAATGGATCACGAAAGAACAACATTGAACATTGAATATATATATCTAAAAGCAAAATGAGCCTAAAAATATGATATTGTTATCCGACCTGCAGGTTTTCCTTGGTGATTCAATATTACCCCCTAGACCTGTTGTCACGCCCAATGATGATGATACGGAATTTAATCAGTCTATGATTAAGTTATATTCCCCGGTACCTCGCTTTCCAATACTTGAATTATATTATGCGAATGATGAGTCTAATAAAACAGAGGTCTTTTTTTAATCTTTATTTATGTTATTTTTACAGAGGTATTTGGTGATACGATGGCAGGTGTCGAATTTACCCCAACAGATAACATAATAATGGTGAGATACATGTGGATGTTCATAATTAGAAAAGTTAACTATTTTTCCACAACATACACAAAATGATGTTCAATTATGGATCAGAGATGGATTAAATACTGAAAATCAACAAATTATTGTCGTAAAAGCTTATACACCGATGCCAAAATTTTACATAACTCATCTCATCAATGGTGATCAATCCTAATTGTTCGTTTATTGCGACTCTTACACATCTCTGCCAGTCACAAAATGACTAGAAACACAAGAAATCAAACGTTTATTCAAAGTGTGTCGAAATTCTGTCGGATAATCACTTGAAATCAGAGATTTGAAGTGGTGTCGGTTTTACCCGCAGTGTCGGGTTTACCCTCAATTCCCCGAACCCTTGATTATCTGAACCCATATTGAGTTGGAGACAGAACGTTTTTTTCTCTGCCCAGCTTTCTAGTCTAAACTGAATCATTTTTTCCAACGTTTTTCTATAACATGAAAGTAAACCTGTCATAAGACGAGTTAATACAATCCCATTGAATTCCACCACTTAATTGTATCTTGACAGATACGTATTTCGACCTCAACAGTAAGGCCGTCTTCAGTGTCTCGTACTTGACTCGACTTGAAGAAAATAATCACAGCTTACACTGATTAATTATTTTAGTGATTAATTATTTTAGAGCGTCTTAGGGGAAATGCTACAAGGTTAAAAGACTATTATTCTTCCATTTACTTCCACTATTAACTTTTTATGTATCAACAAGCAGATACGTATTTCGTTTCCTACTTGGAAACTTCTTCAGTGTTTGTTATCGACTGAAGAAAAACATTGCTCATTAACTTTAAATATGGTGTGTAGGTAGAACTGCAGGTAAAAATTAGGGCATGTCGCTTGGACCGATTCGTCGTCGTCCCGTGGGTAGTAATCTAAACAGCCAGGTATATCCGTTTCCTTGATCTTTGTTAAGTAAGTTTATTTGTTTTTGTTTGTAAATTTCTAAGCTTTCCGCTACGTCAAGTTTCCAAGGATTTTGTATTTGTCTGAGTGATATGTTGTCTTTGGTTAATTGATGATCTTCGTTAAATATATGTTCGGCTACTTTAGATTTGAAATGATAATGTATACCTTTTTCAGTGTCTTTGTTTGCTTTAGTTACTTCTGCCAAATGTTCTTTGAACCTCGTGTCTAGTGTTCGTTTTGTCTGTCCTATGTAGATTTTGTCACAGTGTGGGCATGATATTTTATAAACTCCAAATTTTCCTAATGTGTCAACGGCGTCTTTTGTGCTTCCAAGTAGTGTCTTCAGTTGGTTGTTCCTGCTACTGAAAACTAATTCGATACCAATTTTTCTAAATTTAGAGCGTAATGGTCTGGTTATATTATGGTCAAAATTAACGGATACTCGTCGCAATTCATTTGTTATTGGTGATAATGTAGTTAATGATTTTCTGTACTGGGTTTTTCTATGCTTGTCTATAATAGCTTGAATAGTTCTAGTTGAGTATCCGTTTAGTCTAGCTGTTTCAAAAATGTAATTTAATTCTTTCTGTTTCCCTGTGACGCTAAGTGGAAAAGTCTCGAGTCTATGTATCATGTGTTGGAATGCGGCTGCTTTGTGTTGGTGTGAATGGTTTGAAGTGTTGGGTATAACTCTTTGTGTGTGTGTGGGTTTTCTGTAAATTTCAAAATTCATTTGTTGTTGCGTCTGATTTTTGTCTAAGTAACCAATCTTCCAACAAGACAATAGCTTCTTTTACGGGTACACTTGGGAACAGTGCAGCCACATCAAATGAAACCATTATGTCGTCCTTCTTCGATATTTCCTGAGTTTTGCTTACACTATTTATACTATGCGTAGGTATAATAATTTATCTAGGTACTTATCTTACTACGGTGCTTATTTCTACTCGCTTGATGCGCTTAATGCTTAGGTATAAACTTGAAGAGCCAGGAGCTACCATTTCCTTGATCTTTATTCAACAACCGCGTTTGTACCTGTCGGTAGATTTCCAAGCTCTCAGCAACATCAAGTTTCCACGGAGAAGAGACATTTCTTAAAATTTTAATGTTTGATGTCGTAATTGAATGATTTTCCTGATATACATGTTCAGCTACCTTAGACCTAAACTCATAATTTAATCCCTTATCAGTTTCCCTCTTAGCCTTACTTACTTCTGCAACATGTTCTTTGAACCTTACATCTAACGATCTTTTTGTTTGACCTACATATACTTTATCACACTGTGAACAATTAATTTGATAAACCCCGGCCTTATTTAACATTTCTACTCTATCCTTTGTGGAGCCCAACAGTGTCTTCAGTTGATTGCTTCTGCTGGAGAATACTAAATCGATGCCGAATTTCCTCAGTCGATGGCGTAGCTGGTGGGTGATGTGTCGATCATAGGGGACCGATACCCTCTTCAGCGGTTCATCGATCGGTGTCAGTGTTGTTAGTTCGTTTTTCCGTAGGTTCCTCTGCTTCTTGTTGATGATTGCTTGTATTGTTTTTTCCTTGTATCCGTTGATCCTCGCTGTTTCCAAGATGTGTTGTAGCCCCTTCGTTTTTCCTTCTTCGCTCAGGGGAATCGTCTGCATCCTGTGGACCATGTGATGAAAAGCTGCCATTTTGTGCTGATACGAATGATTTGATGTGTATGGGATGACTCTCATGGTGTTGGTGGGCTTCCTGTAGATTTCGAAGTCTAATGTTGCATTTGTTCCCTTGATAACCAGTAGATCCTTTTAATTTACCTTCCTTTTCCTCCTCGTGGGTGAATTTGATGTCTTTATGCACGTTGTTTATCGCTTCCAAAATCCTGGGTAGATCTTTTCGGTTGATAATGCTGAAAATGTCGTCCACGTATCTCCACCATTTCTCGGGTAGTACTCCTTGTTCCTCTAGGTTGTCCTCCAAATTCGCCATGAATAACTCGCACAAAAACGGTGATAGCGGATTTCCCATAGATGCACCCTTCGTTTGTTTGTAGAAGCTTCCACGGAATGTAACGTAGTTCTCGTTCATACATAATCTTGCAAGCTTGAGATACATCTTTACTTTTCCTCGCCATGCTGTATGCGTCCGTTGGTCTAGTAGCCAATCCTCCAAAAGGTTCAAAGCATTCTTCACTGGAACGCTTGGGAACAATGCCGCTACGTCGAATGATACCATGTTGTCCTCTTCTCCGATGTTTCCTGATTCCAATATCCTCTTGGTGAACTCCTGGGTGTTTACAACTGATCTGCTGGGGAACGGCTTTGGCATACTCTGGAACTCCTTGGCTAACCACTTGGCCAAGTTTTGTGTAGGGGATCCCACTGATGAAACTATTTCTCGCATCTCTGTACCTGGCTTATATATCTTTGGTAGTCCTTTGATCCTTGGTAACACAGGGTTCGCCATTTTAACCAGGGCTTCTCCGATGATCGTCTTGCATTCCTTTATCGTTTTATCCGTAAGTCGGATTAGTCCGGTTAGTGGGTCCACTTTCAAATGCCTGTATGGTCCTCCGTTGATTTTTGTCGTCATCTGTTCATCGTAGTCCTCTTTGTCCATTATCACCACTGCGTTTCCTTTGTCCGCCTTCATGTAGTAAACTGGTTTCTCCTTTAACTCCTTTAAAATCCTCCTCTCGTCTTTGTTCGATGTCCCATGATGTCCTGCTTTGATGGCGTCTGCTACGATGTTTCTCACACTATTCTGGTCCCGTTGATCAACATTTCGTGAAATTGCTTTCTCAGTATCCACGATTATCTGCTCTAGATCCGCTTTCTGGGTTGTCGCATACCCTAACCCCTTGTTGAGGTGTGCTAATTGTTTCTCCGTAAACTGCTGTGTCGAACGGTTAACAACGAATCCCTCGATCATTTGTACTGAGGGGTTAGTCGTTCTACCTTCCGTCGCTGATTTCCCTCGTAGAATGGTCAATTTCCTCTTGTGCAGTCTCCTCTTCCTGTCCGCTTCACACTCTTCGGCCCACTGTACCTTCTTTAGGAATATGTCGAAAGAATCTTGGTTCTCCTTTGCCAGCAGTTCAACCTCTCTAGCTTGGCATAGTGTCCCTTGATTGACAACTGCAACAAATCCGATTCCGCCCTCTTACTGATAGATTTTGGGATGTGAGCTCCCATCTTAATCCTATGGCTGATAGGAGTCAGCCTCTCCTTTTGGCACTTCTTAAGGAAGGCCACGTCCTTAAGAATACCTGCGATCCTCTTCTTCAAATATATATTTATATCCATTTCTATATGAAAGTAAACCTATCGGACGATATGAGCTCGCAGAGCCTGGATGTTTTCCAGGTTTTGGAATGGCTACGATTTTAATGTCTGACCAAGTATGAAGCATTTCATTGTTCTGGATCATCCAATTCAATAACCTCAGAAGAAGAAGCTTAGCTGGTTGTGGTAACCTTTTGATTAACGAAGATTTGATGTTGTCTAATTCTGAAGACGAGTTTTTTGAAGCTATTAAAGCATGTTCCATTTCAGAGAGAGTATAAGCTTCCAATAAGCTAGTGTTATAAATAATTGCTTAAATTATGGAACACGGGTTTTTCTAGCGGAACGAATGGAGGACATATTGTATCGACAAAATTAATCCAATCTGAGTTGATTTTTTCTAAATTAGATATAGGAGATACATAATTTCTCATTCTACGAGCAGTTTCCCATAGTGAACTAAGAGCCGTTTGACTAACCAAAGATTCGACATAGTTTTTTCCAAAAAATCTTCTTTATTTGTTTAAAAAGACGTTTACTATTAGCTTCAGCTTTTCAGCAAACCGAAATGAAAGTGATAATAAGAAAAAATAATACTCAATTGCAAAAATTCTATGATTTACATTTTCGTTTTTAATCAAACGTTCTCATTTGAAATTGGTTCACATATTTTTCTCGTAATAGAAGGGAAGAGGAAGGGGGTTTACACACCTGATACCATGTTGGTTTTCGTCGCCGCTCGGCCTGGTTGGATGTATCGAAGATGGCCCCTCAGAGGGTGGCGGGAGAAATGTGCTGTCGTCTTTCATCTTCTTCCATGGACGGGCTTGGCATCATCTGACTAGAAGCGTGCATGTCCGTCGATCTGGTGGCAAGTTGGCACCGTAGGCCTCGTTACTTATTGCTACACTTCCCACGTTGGCTCACCGGAAAGGCCCGTGCGATGAATGGGAGAGACGGAGCACTTTTTCTCAATCCGAACGAAACGAACCGTCGTGCTGGCTTTTCGTTCACAGAGTTCACGTTCGCTTTCTGGTGATTCCGCAAGGTTATTCCGGGAACTTCACAAAAGTTGGCACTAAGCGGAACCCTCCGATGCTTCTCACTGAACGATCCCGGTAGGCCAAACTTCGGGTCTTGCAACACACGCGGCATCTAGAAAACTGCAATGGCGTCTCACTGGTTCACTACTGCACCGGAAAATTAAAGAAAAAATACCCGGGGTAAAGCGCGAACAAACTTGCGTGGTGATCTATATCGTGGTTCACCTGGGAGACAGCGATCTGGGTGATCGTCGGTTGTTTTTGATGCCTCCTCTTTCGATGTGTTGGATGGCGATCGAAGAGGTGCACCATGGTAATGTCGTGGTAATGCGCTGTCTCTTTGACAGCCGATGTCATTGGTGCGTTACGGGTGTGATGTTGGTAGGATATAGGGATGTGCAAGAAGGTTGTTTTTTTCTTTTCGATATTTTAGTGTTCAGTTTTATTTTAATTCAATTCCGTTACTTTTAAGTTCATTCCTAGAAATATAATTTTAGAGCAACTGTAGGTAATAGTTTATGTAAATAGTAAGTAATATTTTATAAATAATAATTTATGTACAGTAAATTTAGGTAAACTTCTAATGTAAGCAATTTGACGGGTTACACGCTGCTACATTTATGAGGAGGACATGCCATGCGTTTTATTATATCCATCTAGTACAGCGGTTCTCAACCCTTTTTCTTGAGAGGTACCCCTTTGAACTTATTCTTTTATTGAGGTACCCCCTATCAGAGATGTCTTACACAGTTGGCAAACAATCAATTAAAATTTATACAAGAGGCTTCCTAACCTCTTGAAAGGAGCCTCTTAAAAGGAGGCTTCTGAGCCTCTTGAAAAGAGGCTTCCTAACCTCTTGAAAGAAGGCTTCCGAGCCTCTTGAAAGGAGACTTCCGAGCCTCTTGAAAGGAGGCTTTCGAGCCTCTTGAAAGGAGACTTCCGAGCCTCTTGAAAGAAGGCTTCCGAGACTCTTGAAAGTAGACTTCCGAGACCCTTGAAAGGAGGCTTCCGAGCTTCTTGAAAAAAAGGCTTCCAAGCCTCTTGTAAGGAAGCTTCCGAGCCTCTCGAAAGGATAGGCTTTCGAGCCTCTTGAAAGGAGGCTTCCGAGCCTCTTGAAAGGAGGCTTCCGAGCCTCTTGAAAGGAGGCTTCCGAGCCTCTTGAAAGGAGGCTTCCGAGCCTCTTGGAAGGAGGCTTCCGAGCCTCTTGGAAGGGGGCCTCCGAGCCTCTTGGAAGGAGGCTTCCGAGCCTCTTGGAAGGAGGCTTCCGAGCCTCTTGGAAGCAGGCTTCCGAGCCTCTTGGAAGGAGGCTTCCGAGCCTCTTGAAAGGAGGCTTCCGAGCCTCTTGAAAGGAGGCTTCCGAGCCTCTTGAAAGGAGGCTTCCGAGCCTCTTGAAAGGAGGCTTCCGAGCCTCTTGAAAGGAGGCTTCCGAGCCTCTTGAAAGGAGGCTTCCGAGCCTCTTGAAAGGAGGCTTCCGAGCCTCTTGAAAGGAGGCTTCCGGGCCTTTGGAAAGGAGGCTTTCGATGGGCAGTGGTTTCACATGGGCAGTTCACATCGCGCATGCAGGTCTGCCGGGTCGACTAGTGTACATTACAAAGTATTAGAATTAGAAAAATATCAAAACATTATCAATAAATTTTAATTGGAATTGTAATACATCCGCCATTACGAATGTTTGTCTGAGGTACCCCCAGGGGTACATGTACCCCAGGTTGAGAACCGTTGATCTTGTACATCGTAAATGATATTCGCCCTTGCATCATCTATAGAATCTCTCCATGCTGTTCCATGTGCATTAAAATCTCCTAATAAGAAAGCCGGCTGAGGAATTTGATCTACCACTCGATGCAATTTATTAACATCAAGCTTTGCCGAAGGAGCAATTAATTGAATTGAATAAATTGAAGCAATTGTTATTGAGTATCAATCTTTATGGTGCAGGACACAATTTCAATTGGAGAGCTATTTGTGATTACAACGCGTTCAAAAGAATAATCATTTTTGATGCCTATCAATACTCCTGCCCGATCAATATACCTGCCCGATTGCTACGATCCAGTCGAATAACGTTGAATGAAGGTATACTAAACGACAAGCTATCTATAAGAAATGTTTCTGATAATACAAAGCAGTCTGCATGCATGGTATTAATGAATGATTTGAGATTACAATTTTTTAGGATGCTTCTATTCCACTGTAAAATGGAAAAACTTCTACTTAGCGAATTAGCCATTGATAGACACAAAAGAGGCAAGGATAGGCATTGATGTTATTAATTTAGAGAGGATACTTTTGAATATCTTATCTAGGCCGAACGTGTCTGTGAAAAAGGTGAATCAGTTAGGTGATAGTGAATGTCTGTACATGTGTTAGAGGTACTGTTTACTGTTGTAGCATGATTTCTTATCACCTCACTAGGGAGAGAAGGAAAATTATCTTTATTGAAATCTGGAACTGCATTATGTTACTTAGACTCATTACCATTTTTCCGAGAGATATTGAGAGCACATGGACTATCCTCACTGCCAGGTTTTGTTCTTTTGACATTGTTGACTGATCTGAGCTGTCTTCGCTTAGGCACAACGTAGTTGCTGTAGCACGGAAGTTGTTCTCCAACTTCAGACAATTCGCTCAATGAGTTGTATGGATTTTCATGTACAAAGCCTTCTGATCTATTCGTTTTAACTGTATCGGTGTAACTCAATTTGGACTTCTGGATGACTCTAGCCTTATCTAGTACCATCTGCATGCTGTATGTAGGGCACTCATTTTTGAACATGTGAGTACCTTTACAATACAGACACGCAGGCTGTTGGACAGAACATTCCCCTTCATTGTGGCGTGGCCCACACTTACCACAGCGCGCCTGATTCGAGCAATAGGACTCAGTGTGACCAAATTGTTTACACTTACAATTACAACGCGAATTAGAGCTTCATCAATTTCAACATAGCTGGGAAGAATGGCCGTAACATGCCTTCGAATGTAACACTGATTCCAATAATTGGGGTAAAAGACTTCACATCGCCCTCTACTCTACCTTCGGCTTATTGCTGGTACTTTAGAATAGATACTTGAGGAACGCGGGAATCTACGAGCTTTCCATGCCCTTCTTTCGCAAGATAGTTCACATCCACTTCAGATTAATTACCCCATCTATTTCAACCCGCTCACTTGGAATGTAAACCCGGTAAATCCTGCTTAGAAGCTCATTCATTCATTTATTTAGTCTACATCTATACAGATAACACTGAATCAACAATTTGACGCCATAATACACGGTTCGAGGCCGCATCTCTCCATCCTCGAATACGCCCCACGCTCGCCAAGTCGTTCTGCACCTGGTCTGCCCATCTCGCTCGCTGCGCTCCACGCCGTCTCGTACCTGCCGGATCGGAAGCGAACACCATCTTTGCAGGGTTGCTGTCCGGCATTCTTGCAACATGTCCTGCCCATCGTACCCTTCCGGCTTTAGCTACCTTCTGGATACTGGGTTCGCCGTAGAGTTGGGCGAGCTCATGGTTCATTCTTCGCCGCCACACACCGTCTTCTTGTACACCGCCAAAGATGGTCCTAAGCACCCGTCTCTCGAATACTCCGAGTGCTTGCAAGTCCTCCTCGAGCATTGTCCATGTTTCATGTCCGTAGAGGACTACCGGTCTTATTAACGTCTTGTACATGACACATTTGGTGCGGTGGCGAATCTTTTTCGACCGCAGTTTCTTCTGGAGCCCGTAGTAGGCCCGACTTCCACAGATGATGCGCCTTCGTATTTCACGACTAACGTTGTTGTCAGCCGTTAGCAAGGATCCGAGGTAGACGAATTCTTCGACCACCTCGAAGGTATCCCCGTCTATCGTAACACTGCTTCCCAGGCGGACCCTGTCGCGCTCGGTTCCGCCCACAAGCATGTACTTTGTCTTTGACGCATTCACCACCAGTCCAACTTTTGTTGCTTCACGTTTCAGGCGGGTGTACAGTTCTGCCACCTTTGCAAATGTTCGGCCGACAATGTCCATGTCATCCGCGAAGCAAATAAATTGACTGGATCTGTTGAAAATCGTACCCCGGCTGTTACACCCGGCTCTCCGCATGACACCTTCTAGCGCAATGTTGAACAACAGGCACGAAAGTCCATCACCTTGTCTTAGTCCTCGGCGCGATTCGAACGAACTGGAGTGTTCGCCCGAGATCTTCACACAGTTTTGCACACCATCCACCGTTGCTTTGATCAGTCTGGTAAGCTTTCCAGGGAAGCTGTTCTCGTCCATAATTTTCCATAGCTCTACGCGGTCTATACTGTCGTATGCCGCCTTGAAATTAACGAACAGATGGTGCGTTGGGACCTGGTATTCACGGCATTTTTGAAGGATTTGCCGTACAGTAAAGATCTGGTCCGTTGCCGAGCGGCCGTCAACGAAGCCGGCTTGATAACTTCCCACGAACTCGTTCACTAATGGTGACAGACGACGGAAGATGATCTGGGATATCACTTTGTAGGCGGCATTAAGGATGGTGATCGCTCGAAAGTTCTCACACTCCAGTTTGTCGCCTTTCTTGTAGATGGGGCATATAACCCCTTCCTTCCACTCCTCCGGTAGCTGTTCGTTTTCCCAGATTCTGACTATCAGTTTGTGCAGGCAAGTGGCCAGCTTTTCCGGGCCCATCTTGATGAGCTCAGCTCCGATACCATCCTTACCAGCTGCTTTATTGGTCTTTAGCTGTTGAATGGCATCCTTAACTTCCCTCAAGGTGGGGGCTGGTTGGCTTCCATCGTCCGCTGAACTGACGTAGTCATCTCCTCCGCTGCCTTGACTTTCATTGCCTGTACTCTCAGCGCCATTCAGATGTTCCTCGTAGTGCTGCTTCCACCTTTCGATCACCACACGTTCGTCCGTCAAGATGCTCCCATCCTTATCCCGGCACATTTCGGCTCGCGGCACGAAGCCTTTGCGGGATGCGTTGAGCTTCTGATAGAACTTGCGTGTATCTTGAGAACGGCACAGCTGTTCCATCTCCTCGCACTCCGCTTCTTCCAGGCGGCGTTTCTTCTCCTGAAAAAGGCGGGTCTGCTGTCTCCGCTTCCGTCTATAACGTTCCACGTTCTGCCGGGTACCTTGCTGCAGCGCGACCGCCCGCGCTGCGTCCTTCTCCTCCAGAATCTGTCTGCACTCTTCGTCGAACCAATTGTTCCGTCGACTTCGACCCATATACCCGACGTTGTTCTCCGCTGCGTCGTTAATGGCTGCTTTGACTGTATTCCAGCAGTCCTCAAGAGGGGCCCCATCGAGCTCACCCTCTTCCGGCAACGCTGCCTCGAGATACTGCGCGTATGCAGTGGCGACATCAGGTTGCTTCAGTCGCTCTAGGTCGTACCGCGGCGGTCGTCGGTACCGAACATTGTTGATGACGGATAGTTTTGGGCGCAGTTTAACCATCACCAGATAGTGGTCAGAGTCGATGTTAGCGCCACGATATGTCCTGACGTCGATAATGTCGGAGAAGTGCCGTCCATCAATCAGAACGTGGTCGATTTGTGATTCTGTCTGCAGTGGCGATCTCCAGGTGTACCGATACGGGAGGCTGTGTTGGAAGTAGGTGCTGCGAATGGCCATATTCTTGGAGGCGGCGAAATCAATTAGTCGTAGGCCGTTTTCGTTCGTCAGCCGGTGAGCGCTGAACTTTCCAATAGTCGGTCTAAACTCTTTCTCTTGGCCAACCTGAGCGTTCAAATCTCCTATGATGATTTTGACGTCGTGGCTTGGGCAGCTGTCGTACTCACGTTCCAGCTGCGCGTAGAATGCGTCCTTATCATCATCAGTGCTTCCGGAGTGTGGGCTATGGACGTTGATTATGCTGAAGTTGAAGAACCGGCCTTTGATACTCAACCTGCACATTCTCTCGTTGATCGGCCACCACCCGATCACGCGCCTTTGCATGTCGCCCATCACTATGAAAGCTGTTCCCAGCTCGTGTGTGCTGCCGCAGCTCTGGTAGATGGTATGATTACCTCTAAACGTTCGCACCATTGATCCCTTCCAACAAACCTCCTGCAGCGCTACGATGCCGAATCCACGGTCCTTGAGCACATCGGCGAGTATGCGTGTGCTCCCGATGAAGTTGAGAGATTTGCAGTTCCACGAACCGAGTTTCCAATCGCTAGTCCCTTTTCGTCGCAGTGGTCTTCGCCGATGGTTCCGGTCCGTACTCTCTTGTTGATTGTTCGTTGCTTATGATTTTTTAAAGGCTGGCTTGCAGGGCCTGACACCAAACCCCCTAAATTTCCGGAGGACCATTCCTCCTTATTTCCGGTGGACCATGGTGCACAGTTTCTAGAGTCCCTCGCTGGCACTCGGACGATGATCAGCCGCCCCTAACATGGAGAACAGACGCTGTTGTGAGCCGATCCTGACATGGAGAACAGACGCTCAATAAGATTTGCACCTCCGGAGAGGAGCATACACTGTCAGCATACGACCATAGTTCCCACCGGGGTTGGTTACCCGATCTTCCCTAAGGTTGCTCGTATCCCGGCCAGCACCGCGGGGAGGTAGGGATAGGAGTTGCTGGGTAAGAGGCTAAGGACCGCGAGATGGGGTCTATTTTATTCCTTCAGGTACGCGAAGTACCAATGGTACGCTTTACCCAGCATTTGCCGTGCCTAGCCGTGCTTAGAAGCTCATTGTAGACAACATTGTTGGCGTCGGAACGATCCGAAAAGATGATACGAACCTTAGAGAAGCCGATCTGTTTTACCTCATTCACAGATCGAAAATGTTTATGCACCTCTGCTGAAACCAGAACTTTAATTGGTTTATTTTTCTGACGTACGAAAACTTCATACGGACCTTTGCAAGCTTCTGGATCACTGTGATCACTGTCTTAATCCATGATTTTCTGTGGAAGCTAGGCTTCCAAGGCGTATAGCAATACACTTTTGTTGTGCGAGTGATTGAACTAGATAGCAATAAAACAATACAAATGGACACTTATCTGAACACAATGGTCCATAAAAAATTACTTTAATACAGATTAAAAAAAAAATGAACACAATGGCGTGAGAAACCAGCAACTGCAAATGAGAGCCTCTATATCACCATACTTTTGTATATCACAATACTTCTGAAATACAACTCGAAGTAAAACACAACCGTTCTTGTCCAGATGTGAGAAGCAACTGTCTGATTAGTTCTTGTTAATATAGCCTGTCCACGTTAAATTTCGGACAATTAGATAATGTACAATTGATTTGTCGCCATTTCACCAATCTGAACGAGAGCTAAGACATGCTGAAAGCAGCAGTAAAGCGAAGAGTCTGAGTTGCCATGTAAATAGATCGTCTCAGTGGTTGGTAAAAATGTTTAAAAATCATGCCGGACGATGTGTGTCCAAAATTTAACGTGGACAGGCTTTAGCAAAACCTGATATTTTTATGATATTTCGGTGCAATTTTTTGTTATTTTCGCTTGTTCTTTTAACACTTATTTCAAACAATATCATATCATGTTTTGTTATCAATATCACTTTTTACTGTTGATGTGCTATTATCGTCTACCCGAGTTGCAAAGCATCGTTCGTTTTTTAATGGGAGGAAGACTGCGGAAGATAGTTCACAACTTTGTCTGTACATTTCTTTTCTTCCTTTAAAAAATAAAAATAGTGAAATTGTGAAGAAAAAGTGAATTTGGCTATTATTGAGAGGGATTCTTCTATAGGTATTTTGCATTAATTTTAATCTATATATATAAAAACCAATCTATGTATGTATGTTCGCTAACTACTTCTGAACCACTTGGCCGATTTCAACCAAATTTGGTACAGACATTCTCTATCCTCAGAGGAAGTTAACAAAGGGGTGGGATGGTCATGTAGAAAAAGGGGAGGGGTGGTGGGAGGGGTTTTGTTCAGAAAACGAACAATTCTGTGTAACTTTCAACTCCCAGGACCGATTTCAACCAAATTTGGTACAGACATTCTCTATCCTCA
The DNA here is from genome assembly GCF_024139115.2 of Armigeres subalbatus. NCBI lineage: Eukaryota > Metazoa > Arthropoda > Insecta > Diptera > Culicidae > Armigeres > Armigeres subalbatus. The sequence continues at coordinate 190,215,559 of NC_085141.1, forward strand.
GAGGAAGTTAAAAAAGGGTGGGATGGTCATGTAGAAAAGGGGGAGGGGTGGTGGGAGGGGTTTTGTGCAGAAACCCAACAATTCTTGGTAACTTTCAACTCCCGGGACCCATTTCAACCACATTTGGTACAGACATTCTCTATCCTCAGAGGAAGTTAACAAAGGGTGGGATGGTCATGTAGAAAAGGGGAGGGGTGGTGGGAGGGGTTTTGTTCAGAAAACGAACAATTCTGTGTAACTTTCAACTCCCAGGACCGATTTCAACCAAATTTGGTACAGACATTCTCTATCCTCAGAGGAAGTTAACAAAGGGGTGGGATGGTCATGTAGAAAAGGGGGAGGGGTGGTGGGAGGGGTTTTGTTCAGAAAACGAACAATTCTGTGTAACTTTCAACTCCCAGGACCGATTTCAACCAAATTTGGTACAGACATTCTCTATCCTCAGAGGAAGTTAACAAAGGGGTGGGATGGTCATGTAGAAAAGGGGAGGGGTGGTGGGAGGGTTTTGTTCAGAAAACGAACAATTCTGTGTAACTTTCAACTCCCAGGACCGATTTCAACCAAATTTTGTACACATATTCACTACGAGGAGGTAATCATATGGGAGGGATTTGGGAAAGGGGAGGGTCTGGAGGGAGGGTTTTGTTTAGAAAACGGGCAATTCAAAGTAAATCATGAACCCCTGTACCGATTTCAACCAAATTTGGTACACATTCTACATCATAAGGAAAAGATAACAAAGGGATGGGATGGTCATTGGAAAAAGGGGGAGGGTATAGGGGAGGTGTTGTCTTTGGAAAACGAGCAACTCAGTGTAACTCCCAACCCCAGGACCGATTTCAATCAAATTTTGTACACATATTCACTATGAGGAGCCGATCGTACGGGAGGGAAATTTGGATAAGGGGGTAGGGGTCTGAAGGGAGGGTATTGTTCAGAAAACGGGCAATTTAGTGTAACTTCTGAACCCCTGTACCGATTTCAACCAAATTTGGTACACATTTTCTATCCCTAGGAGAAGATAACAAAGGGGTGAAATGGCCGTTGAGAAAAGAGGAAGGGTAAAGGGAAAGCGGTTGTCTTTAGAAAACGGGCAATTCAGTGTAACTCCTGACCCCAGGACCAATTCTAAGCAGATTAGATGATTAAATCCTCCAACTCAATGACTAAAGATCACGATTAATGAATCATTATTTCTTGACAATGATGACTGATATAGATTAATGTGTAGAATCATTTCTGACAATAATTAACGATTTTGAATAATCGATGATACAAACCGTTGGGTTATGATTAACGATTACCGATCTTGATTGTTTGTTGCCACACTATGTGTATGGTTAATGATTAACGATCGATATGATTAATGATTGATGATTATGAATGATCAAATTGCATAGTGATCCATAATCGAGTAACCTTTATTCCAAATTTTAAAAGGTATGATAATTATATGATAATGATTCAAGATTAATAAATAAAAGCAAGGTATGCAATGATCCAATGTTCCAGCATAACTTCTGTACCCTTGCCCGATTTCAACCAAATTTGGAACAAACATTCTTTTCTTAAGAAGGCGAAGATGACAGGGATCGATCAACTCAACACTTCATCGAAATCATGGTTTGCCCAGAGAAAAGCAATGATTAAAGTGTTTCCTTCTGGACGGTAAATGTGATCATTTCTTTAAAAATAGACGTTTTTCCGGAATAAGGCATCGGTGTATGTTTTTCCTTCTTTAGAAATAGACGTTTGCCCGGAATAAAGCGATTTTGGGTTTGATCCCATTTTCAAAATCAGTCAATGTTTTCAAATGTAATCTACCTTCTTTTAATCAAATGATGAAATATCAATAAGAAAACACAATTATCCTTTTGACCTATTCCAATTCCGATGGTGAAAAAAACTGCGAATTAAACTGGCAACTCCGAGCAAGGCCGGGTACATAAAGCTAGTTTGTAATAAATTTACGTTTATAAAGCTAACATACCAATGCTTCAATAACCGTCACTCCGTCATCAATCTCTATTTTTCCTTCCCAGGGTCGCACTACTTTCCATACCGACCTGAAATCAATTTTGTTTACGAACGTGACACAAAGTCCTATGGAGGGGAGCCAGTGTATGAGGATCACCACTACGACAGTGCTTCTTATCATGATTACGCTTACGAAGGGGCGGTACAGCAACGGTTCAATGCGCCGCGTGTTCCTGCTATGGGCGTAAGTGCCGCTGGCCATCGGCGAACGTTGTCAAACGTTTCCACGACTGCCAGCAATATCAATCAAGGGTTTCATCTGGATCAGGATGATGACATTGAAGTGGTTGATGATACCATTTATAATCTAAGCCAATTCTACATTAGCAACAATTCGAATGCAGTTAAAGTGCCCGAAACTAGTTACGTTCCTAATCGTATTCGTGAGTATGAAAACATTCCAAACTACTTTAAGAGGCAAACTAGTCTGAACGCTGGTTATCCGGGTCACTTTTCTAATGAATTTATAAATATCACAAATCACGAGCGACCTATGAGCCTAGGCCTAGAGCATGGTGAAACGCAATCTTCTGGGGCTGGCTCCCAAGTGAAACTGCGATCTAGCATGAAGAAATACAACTCGCAGCAACAACAACAACATCAGAAGAAATATAGCACCGGCTCAAGTGGAAGCTGTGGTACGCCGGGAACGACAAATCACACTCCTCCTGAGAGTCTAACCAGTGACGATAGTTCATATTTAAGTGCGAAAGATAATTCCTCTTCGATGTCGTCGCAAAGTAGGGTTCGTTTCACGCCGGAAATCCTTCTGGATATGCAACAACCACTGCAGCACCAACAGCAGCTTACTTCCCAGCAGATACAAAGTAGCCAAAATTTAGCACTCGAGCACGGACCGCACGTCCCTCTCGGACGGCGGTCGTCAAGTGGCACAGTTCCGGTAGCGCCTTCAAGCAGCATCCCTCTCGGCAGCAGACGTCGCTCGAATACAAGTGAGTCCGAACAATCCTAGCGTTACGTTAAAACCTATATGGTGTAACTTTCAATTTGCCTCATGGTGCACTTATTGACCTGCGCACTTTTTATTGCACCGATGGACTCGTGTGGGGGTGATAAGAAGATTAAGAGATCAAAGATGGATATTTTTTTTAGTCGCAGATATTATGGGAAAGTGATTACGTGTTTGATTTCGTTTATGGCAGTATTCAGCAGAAAAAAAGTAACATTTATACTCATCTGACATACAATATCAGTTGCCGGTAACAATAACAATAACTATAAAATACTCAGAGATATTGCTCTGCCATTTTTAGCCTTGCGAGAAGAACGATAAAACAATTCCCACTAACAAAGAACAGGCAGTCGTTCAGTTCAAAGGTTTCCAGCATGGTTGAAAACAATGTTTTATCGCTTTGAGGTTCGACTGAAACGGCCTACATACAGTTATATTTATGCACCTTTTTACCCCGTTAGATTTCATCATTGGCGCATCCGGAGAAGGTAAGGGGCTTAACTGTGTTTTTTTGTATGAACATATTTTCTCTCCCTCCCATCGTGATAATCAGATGGATATGTATTGTGTGCCATATTAATGTTTATTATACCGCACAAGCCTAATTCGCCCGTTCCAGATTAAATATGTTGTTATCATCGTACAGCAGAAACCATAGTTATTAAGTACTGCAAATCTACTAAAGATTGGCGCTCCGAAATAGAGTGTTTAATATTATTCCATGCATAACATTTTACAATGTTATGAAAATGATAATTCCATTTTCCAATTTTGAATGTACATTTGCATGATAGAACTAGAGGCGAAACGCAGAAATAATGCTCTTATTTGCTCATTAAGTAACTGAAAATATTCGCCCTCGGTTATTTCCGGCTACGTCTACGATTCCATGAGCTTTGACTATAGGCTGCAAATATCGTAAGCCAATATGCCTTCTGTTGTTGAGCAGTTTTATGCCAGAGGCACACTCAAATTCAAACACCATAAGTTTTCTCGGTTTCAATGGTAAACAACTGCTTTTTGGTACTCAATTCCCAGCTTGTGCCGGTTGTGCTCTCATTAGCCAATGACAAGATTATTCTAAGAGGATTAAATCGGTCGTGTACAGTCATCCAAGTTTCGCATAATTTCCAGGAAATCCCAATATCTTCCTGAGTACACTGCAATTCCTCCTCTGGAGTCGATCGATAAATTAATTTGCGCAATCCCCCAGAGCTTTACTAGTGTCATCGTCTTGGCTAATGCAAAAGCGTTGCGAAACTTTCAGCCGCTTCTGTTTGTTCTGTTCGTACTCATTCCCAGTTTGGAAACTTTCTTTTTCTCTTTCCTCTGCCGGCTCAAGGGGGTAGGAAGAAAATGCATCACCATCATCGTCTGCGTAGCAAATAAGGACGAAGTTAAAGTTGTATTTCCTCCCTCCTACTTTATGGTGTAAGCGGCATTACGTGCTGAAACTCTTTTCCATCTTTGGACAGGTTTTGAGAAGCTCTGTTGGTCCGACGGGGAACATGGGTGCCCAGCAACTAAAACGATTAAATTGTTTTTGGATAACATGCGCTTCTACAAGTTCGGTCCGAACAAGTATGTAGGAATAGCATGATAAAATGGCAAACTCAGACAATCGACAGCTGAGTCGATTGATATATGATACTTTAGTATCTGCAGGAGATTCGTTTTTCCAGTGAAGGCTTCGAGAAAAAATATTTCAGGAGATCGTCTGCATTCTATCAGGAAACCTTATGGTGTAACGCTAATTTCCTTTCCAACGAAAATCAAAGATGTGTTATTTATTAATATCCGATACCCAGACGATTGGATTTCTTGTTCTTGGTAAAATTCAATCGATTTCATACTGAAATTTCGAACATTGCTTCAGCGCTTTTGTTTTTTGTGGGAATATTTTATTTTAATTTCGATTTGTGGTTAGGTACCGCTGAATGGATTGCCTTCGTCCCAAGCCAATTATGCTTTTCTTGAGAAGATAAGTGTTATGGCCGGATTGCGGTATAATTCCCTTCAATAGTCTTGGGAACCCCAATAAGAGCATTATTCTTTTGTCAGTTATAACAGGGCACTGAACGGATTGGATCTTTCTTGCTGCAAAGAAATTAAATTGTACAATGCGGCGCGCATCTTTCTTGTTTTGATGGCATTTTTGAAACAACTAAACATGTTAGAGTAAAAGTGTGTGGGCGACAATTTCTGAATATTCTTAGGATTCATTAACGTAAGGAAATATTTCTCTGAAAGCATTAACGTTCTCATAGAAAAGTATTGAAGTATTGAAATTCCCGTTTTCAGTGACCACCCGTTAGAAAACAACAAGGCCACTAAATGTCAAAATTTAACAGTGCCCTATTGAGCAAGGGCGAATTTTATGGAATCCAATGTTCTTCCACCTCGCGTTTTCAAGGGCACCACTTTCAATATTGAAGCAACGAGCAGCTGTCATCTTTTTATTCTACGCTTGCTGCGACGCAGCAAAGCAAAAATGAAAAATGTCAGTAATGCGTTGCTTCTACGTTGATACTGGTGTCTCTGAAAATGCGAGGTGAAAATTATTTGGATTCTGGACATTTTCACCTTAAAAGTGTCTCAGGTGTTTGGAACGTTATATTTGAATTCGTGTTATGATGGCGCTTATCAACCGCCGCGAATTCGACACCACCGAATTTTTTCGGTTTATTTAATCAAGAAGCAAAGTATGTTTATGAAATGGGACTCTTACCACTCCCAGGAGCTTTCAATTACCCCAGGAAAATTGTAGTATCCTGGGTCTTCTTTTTCTTCCTGTCCGGCCCACAACTTAGCGACCACCAAGGATCCGGATTCTTCCGGAGCTTTATCACTCCTCTTGTATATACGTTTGTCTACAAAGTTCTTCCAGGATTCCCCTGTCTCACCGTCTTCTTTTATTAGTGCCCGTCATGAACTATCACGTCATAGCACAATAATAGAACCATACAAGAAACTGTAGAAGGAAACATTTCAGTCAAAACGCCAAAAGCAATCATTCGAACGTTCTTTTTCATGGTTTTCTATCAGGAAACGAGTAATAAGTAGAAATTGGACCATTGATAATGCTGATCACTTCCAGGGCATTCGATTTGCACCTTCTTCTTCTTCTTCATCGGCATTACAGCCCCCACTGGGACATTGCCGCCTCGCAGCTTAGTGTTCATTAAGCACTTCCACAGTTATTAACTGCGAGGTTTCTAAACCAAGTTCCCATTTCTGCATTCGTATATCATGAGGCTAACATGATGATACTTTTATGCCCAGGGAAGTCGAGACAATTTCCAATTCGAAAATTGTCTAGACCAGCACCGGGAACCCAGCCACCCTCAGCATGGTCTTGCTTTGTAGCCGCGCATCTTACCGCACGGCTAAGGAGGGCCCCCGATTTGCATCTTAGAAACCTGAAGAAGAAAACATTTTAGTATTAGCACCAGAAGCGCGAAAAGAATCATGAAAAGAAATTAGACATTGGATTCAATGATCTTCTAAGTGCTCCGAAGTAACAAGTAGAAAAAAAGAAATTTCCCTTTTAGCGCTGAAACAAGTCTTTCGAGGGCATTTGTTCATGGTTTTCGATAAGGAAGCGATGTATGATTATAAAGTGGATCATTGACGACGTTGATCGCAGGTCCTACGTATTGTCCCAGAGCAGCGGTTCTCAACTTGTTTCTTGAGAGGTACCCCTTCTGAAAGTAGGCTTCCAGGCCTCTTGAAAGAACAATTCAAGCCCTTGAATCTCTTAAAAGTAAGCTTCCGCGTCACCTGATCAGAGGCTTCTGAGCCTTTCTTTCCTGCTTTCGAACCTCTTGCATGGCGGCTTTCAAGCCACTTAAAAGGAGGCTTCCTTTGCATCTTGAAAGGACGCTTTCAAGCCTCTTAAAAATAAGCTTCCAAGCCTCTAGAAAATTGCGAGCCTCTTGAAAAGAGCCATCCGAGCTTTTTGAAAAAAGGCTTCCCACCCTTTTAAAAGGCGGCTTTTGAGCCTCTTGAGAAAAAAGCTTCTGGGCGTCTTAAAACAAGGCTTCCTGTCCCTTGTAAGGAGGCTTCCCAGCCTCTTGGAAGCAGGCTTCCAGGTTTCTTGGAAGACGGCTTTCAGGCCTCATGATAGAAGGCTTCTGAGCTTATTGGAAAACGGGTTCTGAGCCTATTTGAAAGAGGCTTCTGAGCCTCTTGGAAGGAGGCTTCCTAGCCTTTTGAAAAGAACCTTCCGATCATCTTGAAAGGAGTCTCCCGAGCTTTTTGAAAGAAGGCTTCCGACCCTTTCAAAAGGCGGCTTCCAAGAGTTCCGGGCGTCTTAAAACAAGGCTTCCGACCTCTTGAAAGCAGGCTTCCGATCTTCTTGTAAGACGGCTTTCAGGCCTTTTGAAAGAAGGTTTCCGAGCCTACTGGAAAGTGGCTTTCGGTCTTCTTGGAAAGAGGCTTCTGAACCTTTTGAAAGGAGGCTTCCGCGCCTCTTGAAAGGAGTTTTTCGAGACTTTTGAAAAGAACCTTTCAAGTCTCTTGAAAGGAGTCTTCCGAGCTTTTTGAAAGAAGGCTGCCGACCTTCTTTAAAGGAGGCTTCCGAGCCTCTCAAAGCGAGGCTTCCGGGCCTCTTGAAAGGATGCTTTAACGCCTGTTGAAAGAAGGCTTCTGAACATCTTGACAGGAGGCCTTCGACCTGCTTGGGTGAATGCTTCCGAGAAGTATTGTCGCAAGCTGAATGTTGGGTAGTAATCTGGTGAAAATGGTTCTTGACAACAATCCGATGGGAACAAGAAGGCGAGGTACACAGCAAGCAAGGTGGATCGATCAGGTGAAAGAAGATTTGCAGAACCTCTGCAGACTGCGTTGCTGGCAACGTGCAGCCATGGACCGTGATAAATGGAGAAGACTTCTATGCACTACACAGGCCACTCCGGCCTCAGTCTGAAAAATAAATAAATAATGCATATTATGTTCAAGACAAAGTTTTGAAATAAAAAATCACAATTATCAAATGTAAGAGGAATCTTTAGAATGGGACACTCCGGTTTTTCACGAAAACAAGTCATTTGCCGGCTCTTTTCTCATGTTTTTTTTTATTGGGAAGCGAATAATGATGACCATTGATGACTCTGAACAGAACCTATAGAAGGGCTGTTTTTGTGCTATGGATGGATAGAAAATAGACTTAACCCGTAACGTAACCCGTAACGCTGGGTAGACACTTTTACGTGGTGTGTTACGGGATAAGATCTACCACGGTTACATTCCCAGCTACAGGCAAATTCTGACCCAACGAATACCCTCCTCATTATCCAACTCCGTGGTACTTATGAGGGTGTCGCTAAGTCGGTGGCCACTCGTTAAGTAATAGTAAAATTTTATACAGTTTCTGTAAGGTTTTTATGCTGAACTTTATTAAAATTTGACAATCTCTGGTTGGGTGTTCATATTGATTCATGTACTTATTGACATGTTTTTTTAGAGATTCCTCATAAGTTTATTAAGTAAAACATTATTGACAAGCATCGATATGAGAGTTTAAACAAATAGGCGAACTCATCGTTAAAAGACCTGCTATATAACATTTGATTTCAACCATGCTGCAAACAGTTAACAACTTTTCAGTTTAGTAATCATTGAAAAATATTTGTGAGGAAACAATCGAGATAAAATTTAATTTAAAAGTCTACACTTTGTTCAACTTCAATAACTACACTGTCTCTATTTTCGACTGATTTACGTTTAGTTAAGACGCCATTATCACCGACCAAAATAAATTACGAGGTTTACCAAGTGGTCTCAGCATTAACAGATGTGCAACCAAAACGAACCTAAACTGCAAATGCACGGAGGAGCAGAAACTGTACAGAATGGCCTGTAAATAACCCAGGTACGAGTATTTAGCGCTTTGAATCAATTTAGTACGTTGCTTCGGTATATTGAAGTTTGCAACGGATTCTCCCTTACAAAACTACATTGCATATAGAGGGAAAATACGACAGTAGGAGAGAAACCAGCTCTTATTCGGATTTATTGCAATTTGTCGACTTATAGTTAGCGCCCCATATAACAACACATACCCACATATAATACTCTGCAAACATTCCTACATGTGTTTTACGAAAAGGCCACTGCACCGAGCGCAGAGAACGAATGAAGCAAGTCGTTTGTAATTAGTTTTATCCAATTAAATTCGATTGTATTATACAGCATTAAGCGGCGAGGAGTGGTCGGCGCTATGAGCTTTAGAAGCATAAAAGGATAAGGTGGAAGGTTAATGAAACAAAAAGGCACTTATTCTAGTCGTTTAAGATTTGATAGTAGTATTTTGAGTTTTTAATTAATTTATATTTATTACCTTCAGAAGAGCTAGCGCAGACAAAGTTTTATATAGCATTTATATTGATTTCCCATTGCTCCAGCAAAGTGAATAAAAAAGGCAATGAACGGAAAGAGGCACGGTTAGGAAAAAAATCTACCACACGTTATCGAAAGGTACGTCCCCTCATGAGCGATTCCAAGCAACAGCATCAAAATTTAAGAAAATTTTTAATTCATGATTTTCTATTGAGTTGAAACTTTGCACAGTTTTTCAATTTCATCTAAATCGTCATTTTTCGATATCAAATCTTCATATTGAGTCACGACTAACTTTTCAAAAGGGTGTATGTGAAAATGGTTCAAAAATATTTAAAAAGCTGCACAGCAAAAACGGAATGTTCGATTGTTATGATTTTTTCAGCAAAGTTAGACAACTAAATGGTGATTCTTAAGAAAATGTGCACAGTAAAAAAAAATTTTTTTGCCTTTAACAATATCATTCTTGTCACAAAAACTCAAATATCTCAAAACCCTATCTTTTTACGAACGTAATTTTTTTAGGGAAAACGGTCCATTATATTTGCTATCTACCATAAAAAGTTGGTGATGGTAAACTAATAAACAAAAAAGTTATGACATTTCAAACATTTCACAATTTTCACATATAGTAAACAAAAAAAATTTCCGTGTATTTTTTCAAGAATCGCAGTTTGATGCTGATTTTATTGTTTTGCGTGAGTTAAACAAGTTGTTTGTATGATATTCCATATTTATGTATTCATCGATATTATGTATATTATATGTATAAATATTATATGTATAAATAAATAAAAATGAATTAATATTATCCTAAGTATTAAATTAAATGTGGCAGTTACACAATGTTGTTATAGAAACTCTAAGAGTTTTGGGTTTGAATTTTGGTATGGGTTATGATATCATGAAAACAGTTTATGAATACTTATTTTTTATTTATTTTTATTCAATTTTTAAAATATCGAACACTTTTGAATTATTATCAGCACAGTTTGAGTATAGTTTTGCTTTAATTTTATTTTCCGACAATGGAATGAAACAGTGAAATGTTTGGGTTCCTTGGAACGTCTTCTCGGTATTAAATTGCTCGCTGAGCTCTGAAGCCTTTATTTCGTACTCTTCAGTAGTAGTATAAAAAAATGATAATTCGGTTAAATCTTTTTCTTTTCTACGATTAGCCCAAACAAAAGTTCTTTCGCAGTTTTAATTGGATGCTCACGTTCTTTGGCTAAACTTGCTCTTGTGGCCATGCGCTTTATTGTTCCTCCAATAGCATCACAAGGACCTTTGCCATGTGATGTAGCAAAAAAATACCATTCTGCATCAATTCCGTACATTGATTTAAATTGACATAGGCTCGAAAAATTCTTACGATTTTTGTACTGCGACGCTGCTCCATCAGACATGAAATATATCTTTTTGACTTCTTTATGCTTATCAACGCGTAAAAAGTTAATCATTTTTTCAATAAACAAGTTTACGGATACTGAATCGTGTCTTAAATCTTCGGAAATTATAATAAAACTTAAGTGTTCAATTTGCGTACTTCCATTAAAATAAATAACGAATGGATGAATTGTAACTTGTTGTACGTTCCAGTGATGGGACTGCACTTCATCTTGCAATACAAAGCTGTAATTTTCAGAAAAATCACAAATGACTAAAAATTCACCATTTTGTAATGTATTTTTCGTATTTTTTAAAAAGCTGGATTGTTCTGTTTTAATGAAATCGTGAGGGATTAAACTTTCTAATTTCAAGCAAAAATATGACACAAACTCATCTACAGGTTTTACAATAGTTTCTATGTCACACCTATCCGTGGTCACCCATTGCTCAAATGATAACTGATCAATATATTTTTCTTCAAACTCAGCGAATAAAGTATTTTCCAATGATGAAGAATCTGGACAATCCGAACAAGATCGTAGATAGCAATTTGATGTTGTATTTTCACACAAAAGACTACCAGTTAACATTTTAATATCCTTTGTTAAATTGATTCTTTTCAAACTATGTAAAATAAGATTAATATTCTCATGGGTTGTGCACACACACACATTATGTGGTCCTGAATTGGAAAGAAGCTTACATTGCCTTGGCCGAAGGCTTGCAAATGAGGAAAAACCTATTTTAATATTATCGTGAATTTCCTTGAAGCGTGTGTACGCTTCTTTCAAAGTCGTCATCATTAATCGTTTTTGGATTGCTTGACGCTTTCCATCTTTTTTACTGATACATAATCCTTTTGACCCGGCATAACTCGCCTTACTTCATAATCTTCAAAAGATTGGACTACCATCTCTTTTGACTCATCTGATAATGCAGTGATAGACCTAGTATTGTTGATTGAAATACAGTTATGCTTCTATTGTTTTGCCTCTTACTGTATTTCTATTGGTTTTGAACTCATCAATGGCATCCTGAATAGACCACGAACTTGGCAGCATCGACAAAATCAATAATTTTTCTTTCCTTGTCGTGGCTGCATTCGAGAACCTTTCCTTCATATTTATAATTACCTCATCGTAGTCTGTATTTTCCACATCATCAGGTCCCTAATTTGAAGAGGTTTCTTCGTACAGCTTCGTTTATTTCACGGTATTTTTCTCCGGGTAATAAACGTAGTCCATCTTACTCCATTTAATCGGAGTCACTTTTATCCCAGCTATGCCCTCGTTAAAGCGTTCGATGTTGACCTTTTGGATACACTCATCTTCCGATTGATTTGTTGAAACAGATTTCGCTGATGGTACGGTGGCAAGGCTCTCAGCACTTAATACTTCTGGTAATTCCTCAGTTGTTGTCGATACATCTGGCAATTCCTCAGTTGCTGTCGTTTTCGAACTTCCTGCGCTCTGCTCAACCGATGATATACAGATTGCTCTTTTGTCAACGTTTAGACGGCAGGACGTGCAAATGCGTAAATTTGTATTCAATGTGGACATTGGAGCATAACCAGTCGCTTTCAGTTTATCTATGGTGCTTTCGGTGAGATTTCGTAACTCTTTTGAACACTTTTTTCCATCAAACGGCCTACAACAGTTGAGAAAGCGGCTACTCATGTTGTTCGTAATATTTCAATAAACAAAATCACTTTTAAGTTTTTACTGACTAGTTTGGTGTCATTTGTGACTGCAGAAAAATTACTATAAGATCTTTAACAACCTTAGTAGTAGTAATTTTTTGCTTTTTCGTGAGCATTGTCATGGTATGTACCTATCATGCATTTGTTGTTGTTGAAGATACCCGTTTCCTCCCGATCATAAAGTCTATTCTCTAAGAGGTATATTTTTTGCAGGTAAACTATAGACGTACACGTGTATATAAATCTTTGATTTTGCAGCTTTTGTCTTAAAAATAACATTTCTGATATGTTTCTATCAACGTTATTATCAACAGGTTTCAACACTATTAAAAGAATTTTCGCCAGTCACGTGCAATGAAAATTATGACACTATCAATACTTTTGATCACAACACTGGATCGTGTCTAAGTTTCTTATAGATGCTATGAATAATTAAATCAAAATATCATGAAAACAATTTGTTTAAATCACGTCCCTTAACAATAAAATCTGCATCAAACTGCAATTCTCGAAATAACTTACACAGAAAAAAAATTTTTTTTACTAAATGTGAAAATTGTGAAATGTTTGAAATGTCATAACTTTTTTGTTTATTAGTTTACCATCACCAAATTTTTATGGTAGATAGCTAATATAATGGACCGTTTTCCCTAAAAAATTACGTTCGAAAAAGATAGGGTTTTGAGATATTTGAGTTTTTGTGACAAAATGATATTTTTAAAGGCAAAAAAAATTTTTTTACTGTGCACATTTTCTTAAGAATCACCATTTAGTTGTCTAACTTTGCTGAAAAAATCATAACAATCGAACATTCCGTTTTTGCTGTGCAGCTTTTTAAATATTTTTGAACCATTTTCACATACACCCTTTTGAAAAGTTAGTCGTGACTCAATATGAAGATTTGATATCGAAAAATGACGATTTAGATGAAATTGAAAAACTGTGCAGAGTTTCAAATATTTTCGAAATGGTCGCTCAGGATCGACTGACATGCCCCCGTGGAATGCCTCTCATGTGATTGCGTATCCCTGCCGAGGACGGAGAAAATAAATCGATGATAAATTACATCCTCTGTGTTTCATTTTTTTTGCCTCTCACCGTCCATAACAAATAGACCTGTATTATGTCCCATAAATTTCTATTTTAATTATACTGTTTGCTAAACCTTGCTCCTCCTTTGTCGTTGGTAAGTACAAAGTCGTTCCAAGCTGGATTAGCACATGTTTTTGAATAGTACTTCCAAACATAGAAAACTTTCTTGGAAACATGTAGTTTTGCCGAAATCATAAATTTTAGAACGCATTTTTTGTTCTGGAAAAATGTCTGTAAAAATCTACCCTATCTAAAGGTAGCCTCACACCTCGGGAATTTGGTCCGCGGATTTTTTCCCCATGCATTTTTGCATATGCGATGTTTTCGGGATTTGGGCACGGAAAATCAAAATCCCGGCCCCATTTAAAATGCACGGGGATCAAAATCCGGCGGAAAATTTTCCCGAGGCGTAAGGCAGCCTTAAAACCTTATATATTTAATGAAAACTTTTATCAACTTCATCCGGGCAATCGATCGATCACGCGATCGAGCAATCTCATATTCGACCTACAGAAAACTTTGAATATCCCTCCGCGTAAGATATTGGCAAGAAGCATCACATGCGTTATGGCCGGGTCAAGATCAATCAACCGATCACTTGTTATTTCAGCATTATCGTATCGGGTAAGTATTTTGGCTGTTTTAGCTCACCGTGCACCTTTGTCGATCTTGTTACATCCGTCTGACGCATTTGGCTGCCAGGATATTGGAAGCTATCAATATTCTCCACTGATTTCCTGGCTACTGTTGAGCTGGAAAAGGTCGCAGTGTTTACATCTAACGATTTTGTTAGTAGCTCATGGCTAAACCTGTCGAAGAGGAGCGCTCGGTAAGGTTCCTTGAGCTTACTCTTCCTATCAGAGCTCCTTTTTTCTGCTGCTGTTTTTATTCAACCAAGACGAAACCCCCCAACAGAGTGTTGTTGCTTCTCCAGGATTGTCTTGGGATAGGATATTGTGTTAGTTGTAGAGAATATTCTATCTGGATTCACTTCTGTAAGCGATGCGATCTATGGGATGGGATATAAATACGCGCATTGAAAATACTCTACTCACGTTTCTACCTATCAAACCGGCGTATAACCTAAAATACGACCATACGCTAGTGCGCGTTAATTAATTTCACGGCCGAACAAAGCAGAACAAATTATTTCGGATGATCGCGCGATCGTTCTGCGTGCTTCTTTAAAACACGAACACACACTCTTTATCTATTCACCGATCGCACATAGCACAACCCAACAAGGGGGCCCTCCTTAGCCATGCGGTAAGACCTTAGCCAGGGTAAGACGCGCGGCTACAAAGCAAGACCATGCTGAGTGTGGCTGGATTCGATTCCCGGTGCCGGTCTAGGCAATTTTCGGATTGGAAATTGTATCGACTTCCCTGGGCATAAACGTATCATCGTGCTAGCCTCATGATATACGAATGCAAAAATTGTAACCTGGCTTAGGAACCCCGCAGTTAATAACTGCCCAAGTAACCAATAAGCACTATATTTCGCCAAATCTGCCATATAGTGCTACTTTAATGCTTTTAAGTTTTTAAATAGCCGTAAAGCGGCCCTATATGGCGGTTTGGCGTAATATAGTGCTAATGGTTACTTGGGTGTGGAAGTGCTTAATGAACACTAAGCTGCGAGGTGGCTCTGTCCCAGTGTGGGGATGTAATGCCAATAAGAAGAAGAAGAAGAAGAAGAAGAAGAAGAACATAGCACAACCCCGTATTTCGCGATTATTCTGTGTCCTAACACGAACGCGTCCAATCATGCACTCCCGTCCCATGCAGTCGTTCTGCGTCCAACACAAACACGAACAACCTTGCACTCTGGTGTAGTATGACGATTTCAGTAGTGACAAAAGGTTATTTATATCATTAATCATTACTATGTCTGAAACTCGATTTATGCATATGGAGGGTAACCACTTCCTTCGGAGGGGTTTGATCCCACGAAACCAGTACGCTAGAAAGGTGCTTTTCTCTACTAAGATACAAAGGACCACGTACTCATTTATTATTTACTCAGACTAAGGACGGAGTGGCCTGTGCAGTGCATAAAGGTCTAGTCCATTTCCCTGTGCTACGTGCCCGACTCGCCGCAGTCATCCGATTTTCATAGTGTGAACGATGGATGGTTCTCCCAACAGCTGATGCAACTCGTGATTTGCACCCCACCATAGATGGTACATACACCGCACTTTCTTTTCGAAAATGCGCGTAACTATATACACGAGATCCAATTAAGGATCCAATAATGAAATTGTTTAGAAATAATTGGTAGAATTTCTAATGATTTCTTAATACCTAGGAAATACAGGATCCGAATTATATTGAAGTCCCAAAAACGTAAAATATTTGGAGCTATCTTCGGAGTCCCTGATTCTTATAATGTCCGTAGTCTGCTTGGAATTCTCTACAATAATTTCGTTGGTTCGTTCGTTTTTATTTCTATCACAAAGCAAATCATGTATAAGCCTATGGTTTGAATCTGCGAGATGAGTTCGATCTAATATTTTTGTTATCACCCGAATGCTGTAAATTTATACGGCTCTCTATTATACACATGTAGCTTGCCATGTTATATTGTTTTACACTTCTTTCTATAAGCCAATGTATTGCCTGAAATGCGAGAGAAGAGATAAGCCCCAAACGCAATACAACGGAACGGCGACGGAAACGGAAAATTTGACAGTTAGCCCATATATTTTCTGTCAAATTTGCCGTTTCCGTCGCCGTTCCGTTATATTGCGTTTGGGGCTATAATGTGCCTATCTGACCACTATCCATATACATTAAGATAGCCGATGAGTCCGTTGATCATCTCGCCTAGAGGCAGTTCACCAAACAATTTAAGCTGAAAAAGCTAGTTCTTAGCTGTAGAAGACTATTCTTGGTTTAATAAGTGCTCTATCAGCATCAAATTTTTGTTGGAAGTACATTGAGATTTCGGAAGAAATTGAGATTTCGATCGCAATCCCATTGCGTAAGTTTATCCTTGGTGCGGCGAGAAAGGAGTGAATGATATGCCAGTAAATCTTCAAACGACAGTGTTTGTACCGATCCGCGTATTCGCGACGTAATCCTCGCAATTCGTCCGCGTCCGGAAAGAGAAAATCGATTTCGTTCGCGTTCGTTCCGCCCTAGATCTGTGCAAAAATGCCGGACAAAAAGCGTGAGTAAAAGTTATCCGATTTCAACGTAGTGGTGAAAGGACTTATAGCCCATTGTACTGGAGTATAACATTTTTAAACACTACGAAGGAAACCGTATTAGTTGTCAGATTTCTGTTAGACTTGAAGGACTGGACAGAGTGTATCGAGACTTCCTCAAGTTGCAAGCGGAAATCGAAAAGTGCGATGATGCGAAGAATTTGTACACGCATCTGGTGAAGTGCAGAGGATCATAATTGGGCAACTTCCATCTTCGACTGCCACAAATTGATCTTCCCAAATTCGCTTGGGAAGTAGCTATCCTTTCGTGACACCTTCACGTCGATGATGCACTCGAATGCCGACATTCCAACTGTAGCCAACGACGATAATCGAAAGGCTATCGTCTGACCTAGTGGGTCGTAAGCCGGTCGTCATAGCAGGAGATTTGAACGCTTGGGCAGTGGAGTGGGGCAGCCGTTGAACCAATCGAATGGGTCATGCGTTGATAGAGGCTCTTGCGAAGCTTGACGCAGTGTTAGTCATTATGGTTGTGCTAGCACGTTCAGAAGAAACGGGATCTAGTCTTAGATTGACGTAACGTTGGTCTGCCACCAGACTTGGACTGGAGGGTGGACGAGGGTTACACCCATAGTGATCATCTAGCAATTCGCTTTAAGATCAACTATGGAGTGCAACTTCCGAGGTCCGGGGTTTCCTGTCAGGTCTGTGGGCGGAGAACCAATCACTTCGACAGCGAAGTTTTCACCGTGGCCCTGGGGCTGGAAGCCAATACTGAAGGTCTAAGTGGGGTTGCGTTGGTAGCTGTCCTATCACGCGCGTGCGACGCCACCATGCCGAGGAAAGCCCTGCCGAGAAATGGCAGACGCCCGGTATACTGGTGGAGTCCCGAGATTGCGGCCCTTCGATCAACCTGCCTCAAGGCTAGACGAAGGATGCAACGTGCCCGCACCGAGGATGAAAGAGTGGACCGCCGTGAAGTGTTTCGAGCTGCGAAACTGGTCATCAAGAGCAGTAAGAGAGCGTGTTTCGACAACCTATGCGAAGGAGCCAACGCGAATCCGTGGGGTGCGCCTACAGGATAGTGATGGCCAAGACCAAAGGGAGCTTATCGGAGGATAATCGAGGTACTCTTTCCGTCCCGAGCTACAGGTTCCTGGTCTCCTGCACCGCAAGGTAATATGGGTACGGTCTAAATGGTGGCTCCGGTGACGAAGAGTTACTCGAGGAGGCCAAATCCCTGGTAACGAACAAAGCTCCAGGGCCTGATGGAGTTCCTAACTGATTTGAAAGATTTTCTCACTAATCGATTTATCCTGAGGTCAGCTGTGTTTATGTATTCCAAAAGTTTTAAAAACTGATGGGGAAGTTGAAAAATTAGGGCGAGTTGGGAGAAAAGCCAATGCGATCGAACAAACAATAATCGGCGCTGCAATGAACTCAACAACTTACAGCTAGGCTGCAAAATAATAAAAACCCTAGCCTGGCAAGGTCGTGTACGTTCAACTAGTATGTTATAAACATAAATCCGAAACAGGTTGCGTTTTTATTTATTTATCATCAGACTAAGGCCGGAGTGGCCTGTGCTGCACATAAAAGACTTCTCCATTCAGCTCGGTCCATGGCTGCACTTCGCCAACCACGCAGTCTGCGGAGGGTCCGCAAGTCGTCCTCCACCTGATCGATCCACCTTGCCCGCTGTGCACCTCGCCTTCTTGTTCCCGTCGGATCGTTGTCGAGAACCATTTTCACCGGATTACTGTCCGACATTCTGGCTACGTGCCCGGCCCACCGCAGTCTTCCGATTTTCGCGGTGTGAACGATGGATGGTTCTCCCAACAGCTGATGCAACTCGTGGTTCATTCGCCTCCTCCACGTACCGTCCGCCATCTGCACCCCACCATGGATGGTACGCAACACTTTCCTTTCGAAAACTCCCAGTGCTCGTTGGTCCTCCACGAGCATCGTCCAGGTCTCGTGTCCGTAGAGAACTACCGGTCTTATAAGCGTTTTGTAGATAGTCAGTTTGGTACGGCGGCGAACTCTATTCGATCGGAGCGTCTTGCGGAGTCCAAAGAACGTACGATTTCCAGCCACTATGCGTCTCCGAATTTCTCTGCTGGTATCGTTATCGGCGGTCACCAGTGAGCCCAAGTACACGAATTCTTCAACCACCTCGATT
This sequence comes from Armigeres subalbatus, assembly GCF_024139115.2. Lineage (NCBI taxonomy): Eukaryota > Metazoa > Arthropoda > Insecta > Diptera > Culicidae > Armigeres > Armigeres subalbatus. The sequence continues at coordinate 190,234,439 of NC_085141.1, forward strand.
TCGTCACCACCGATAGAAACTCGTGGTGGGTGGCTCACATTGACCTCTCTTGAGCCTCTTCCTATCATGTACTTCGTCTTCGACGTGTTGATGACTAGTCCAATCCGTTTAGCTTCGCTTTTCAGTCTGATGTAGGCTTCCTCCATCCTCTCAAAGTTACGTGCCATGATATCAATGTCGTCGGCGAAACCAAATAACTGGACGGACTTCGTGAAAATCGTACCACTCGTGTCAATCCCGTATTACTCCTTCCAAAGCGATGTTGAATAGCAGACACGAAAGACCATCACCTTGCCGTAACCCTCTACGCGTTTCGAAGGGACTCGAGAATGCCCCTGAAACCCGAACTACGCACATCACCCGATCCATAGTCGCCTTGATCAACCGTATCAGTTTATCCGGAAATCCGTTTTCGTGCATTAGCTGCCATAGCTGGTCCCGATCGATTGTATCATATGCGGCTTTGAAGTCGATAAATAGATGATGTGTGGGCACGTTGTATTCGCGGCATTTCTGCAATACCTGACGTATGGCGAACACCTGGTCTGTGGTAGAGCGTTCACCCATAAATCCTGCCTGGTACTGCCCCACGAACTCTCTTGCAATTGGTGTTAGTCGGCGGCATAAAATTTGGGAGAGTACCTTGTAGGCGGCGTTCAGCAATGTGATTGCGCGGTAGTTGCTACATTCCAGCTTATCGCCCTTTTTGTAGATGGGACACACCACACCTTCCATCCACTCCTGCGGCAGAACCTCATCCTCCCAAACCTTGGTAATCACCCAGTGCAGCGCTTTAGCCAGTGCTTCACCACCGTGTTTAAACAGCTCTCCTGGTAGTTGGTCAACTCCAGGGGCTTTGTTGTTTTCAGCCGGCCGATCTCCTCCTGGATTTCCTGGAGATTCGGAGCCGGAAGTCGCATGTCCTGCGCGCGTGCTCCTAGGTTCATTACCATACCGCCACCGTTGTCTGCCATATCGCCATTCAGGTGCTCTTCGTAGTGCTGTGCCACCTTTGGATCACCTCACGCTCGTTCGTAAGAAGGTTCCCGTTTATGTCCTTACACATATCGGGCTGCGGCACGTGGCCCTTACGTGAACGGTTCAACTTCTCATAGAACTTTCGTGCGTTATTAGCGCGGTACAGTTCCTCCGTGTCTTCACGGTCTCGATCTTCCTGCTGGCGCTTTTTCCTCCGGAAAATCGAGTTTTGTCTGTTCCGCGCCCGTTTGTATCGTGCCTCGTTCGCCCTCGTGCGGTGTTGCAGCAATCTCGCCCATGCTGCATTCTTCTCCTCAACTAACTGCTCACATTCGCCGTCATACCAGTCGTTTCTCTGATCCGGAGCCACCGTGCCTAGTGCAGCGGTTGCGGTGCTTCCAATGGCGGATCGAATATCTCTCCAGCCATCTTCAAGAGATGCTGCGCCTAGCTGCTCTTCCGTTGGGAGTGCCAGCTGCTGCGCGTAGTCTTGGGCTAGTCTACCGTCTTGTAACCGCCCAATGTTAAGCCGCGGCGGACGACTCCGACGCGTGTTGATCACCGTCGAGAGTTTTGAGCGCAGACATACTGCGACGAGGTAGTGGTCGGATTCAATATTCGCACTGCGGTAAGTGCGTACGTTCGTGATGTCGGAGATGAATTTACCGTCGATTAGAACGTGGTCGATTTGGTTTTCCGTTACTTGATTAGGTGATTTCCATGTGGCCTTGTGGATATTCTTGCGGGTGATGAAAGTGCTTCGGACTACCATTCCGCGGGAGGCTGCAAAGTTTATGCATCGTTGGCCGTTGTCGTTCGATACGGTATGCAGACTATTCGGTCCGATGACCGGTCTATACATTTCCTCCCTTCCTACCTGAGCGTTCATGTCACCGATGACGATTTTGACGTCCCGCAGTGGGCATCCATCGTATGTCTGCTCCAGCTGCGCATAGAACGCTTCTTTCTCGTCGTCGGATCTCCCTTCGTGTGGGCAGTGCACGTTGATGATGCTATAGTTGAAGAAACGGCATATATCCTCAGCTTGCACATCCTTGCGTTGATTGGCTGCCACCCAATCACGCGTTGGCGCATCTTTCCCAGCACTATGAAGCCGGTTCCCAGCTCGTTGGTGGTACCACAGCTTTGGTAGAAGGTAGCCGCTCGATGCCCGCTTTTCCACACTTTCTGCCCTGTCCAGCAGATTTCCTGCAGCGCTACGACATCGAAGTTACGGGGATGTAATTCATCGTAGATTATCCTGTCGCAACCTGCGAAGCCTAGCGACTTGCAGTTCCATGTTCCAAGCTTCCAATCGTGATCCTTTTTTCGTCGCCTAGGTCGTTGCCGATTGTATCGAGTCGTATTATCTTCTGTGTCGTTCGTAATAGTTGTTTTTAAAGGCGGCTTATTGGGCCTGCGCAAACCTCCTGTCTCGTCGGAGGGCCGTCGTGTCAGGGCTGTTTAGCGTCCCACCTAACACCAGGACTTGGGCTTGTGCGCTTTGAGCGGCACACGGTCGCTTTGGCGGAGCCTACTTGCGGATACATGCAGCTTTTTATAGAAGTTTAACAGGGCCCACTGTCAAACCCCACCACATCCTAGGCAGGCGCCACAACTCGCAGATGGCCTGGGGAGGGATCGTCAAGCCCTTGGACATAGTCCCTGCTGCCCCCAAACAGGTTGCGTGGATGTAATGAATTACAATGATCTACCGAATACCCGGTATTGATTAATATAGACTCCTACAAAATTGAACTGGGCGGTTATGAATTAGCAGCATACGGATGAAAAAAATGCCAGCTGCGCCTGCGGCGAAAAATTCTAGTCAGAACACGGTCGTACACTAAAGATATCACTGTAGGTGCTTCGGAAGCATTTTGCTGGTGAGTTGCGCAAAATTTGTATGCTTTGCAATCATTCTGGCCTGGATTAACTCTTCATAGTGAAAGAACGTCGTACATGTCGTATCTAACCCTTTTCTCGTACCGTCTTAATTCATTACCAGCTTGAGAGCCGTCCCCGAATGTGGCTGCAGCTATAACATACGTACGTGTACAGCCAATTACCGATAAAGCTCGCAGCGGCAGATTCTCCCGTTCAGTTTGAAATACGGTCGTTCTCGGCGGTGTCATCCGTTGAACTTGTTGAGCACCGTGGTATTACGAAACGATTATATTAATTATCCTTCGTATTTTAGTTCGATTGAAATATTGCTGGCAATTTGTCAGACCGATGGAATGCGGCTACCCAGTGTCATTGGGGGGTGCGGGATTGCATCGTTTCTGCCATCACCAAGATGAGGTGGCTGTGACAGCAATGGTGTGAAAACATTGGAGATAATATTCCCGAACAGGATAAACCGCCACGCTTCGATGCAGGCAGTGTGAAACAAACATCTCGCAACGGTCACAGTAATTAACGAAATCATCTGCTGACCTACTTGCTATACTTATTTGCTCCACTCACTGTAATTAGCATTATTGATTAATTATCTGGATGGTGTCGGAAAGAGATAGACATTCAACGATTATGAGTGGAATTGAAAAAAAAATCTCTATGCAACAAGCTTTCTTATTCGGTCGGATAACTTTTTGACGAATTCAATAAAAATGTTGATCTTTAAAAATGTACGAAACCTATTAACCTACTTCCACAACGACCTCTACGACGCAGAAATTTCCTGTATCTCGCACCTCGTAATAGCCGTTATGGTCAGCATGATCCAATAAGGTTTATGGCTTCACGCTTCAACGATGCATTTAGGTTTTTCGAGTTTGATGAGGGAGCTTCTATATTTGCTAACTAGTTAAGGCTAAGAATGTGAAGTCGCGTGGAAAACAATAGATGTTGTGGAATATAAATGTAGATTTGATTTGTTTTATAGTAATCGACTATTTTGTAAATTTCTGTGACTTTTTTGTAGACATGTGTTAATAGCTGTTAGTAAACTTCATTAAGACTATAAGTCAGATGGAGGTAACAATAAAATAAATAAATAAATCCACAGCGGTGTGACAAGTTTCAAACGGCATCGCGCGTGAGAGAATCATTGGTGACTTGAATGGTTTCACTGGAAAACAAAAGAAGGGAAATATCTACATAAATTATGTAAACCTAATTTCAAAGGCTGTTCATATACATTTTGCCTGCTTTTTACGATTTTGTCTTGGAATCCGTCTCAATAGGTTTCATTTCTCACACAGTTTTCTATACACTCTGTCGACCGATGTTTCCGAACCTTTCATGAATTCATATCCTACCAGATAGTGCCAGCCCATCATTTAGGTATTATAACAGATGATTGAACATATGGAAGCAACACCCCCACAACGCCTTCCATCAACTGAACTGAACGTCCCATAGGATTGCTCTGCAGCCGCCAAGTGTAATTATTTAGAACATTTTTGAAGTGGAATTCCGTGTCGAGCACCAACTATGTATATATGGAATGATATTTGAGCAACGGCAAAAGGCGGAAAACCATTTGTGGTATGATTATACTTCAACGCTATTGCTCCAGTGCGGTATCCCATCCATATATGTGCTTGCGGATGAGTGGTAAGTTCAAGTGTTTTCTCGTTTCCGGCCATTGCCTGGTTTTGCTATTTTGTTGTGAGCAGTCAGTGGCGCGGCAACAGAAAAAAGACGAAATTGTTCCTTGAGGGAAAAAAATAAATACAAGATGGGCACTTTTTTTCGCTCCGCCTTGTATCCCACATATGTTACATTGCGTCCTTCGTTTTGTGAGCTCATGCAGATAAGCAGAATCAACCAAACTTTGAGTGAAAGCTTTTTTTTATCCTTCATGGCGCCCATAAGTGACCCTTGTATTGCTTTGCCAATTTTCTGCTTTGTGCTATGACCCACACGAATTTATAAAATCCAACTTTTGGGGACAGCATTATTCATCCGAAGTTTTCGTCAATTCAAAATTGAATTCAACCCAACATCATCCTGTTTTACAAATTTACTTTAATAAGGTATACCGTTTCGTTGAACTAGATGCCAGGCATGTGGGATCTTATAATGATTATATCAAGTGCTTTTTGATTATTCGATCAAAATGGAATTATAAATGTCTGGGCAGCAGACATATTGGCTTAACTATTCATGCAAACACATATTATATAATCTTCGGTGCAAACATCGTTTTCAAATTTAATCTCAAATGTGTGGTGGGAAGCTCCTTCAGTTCTAGAATCTTCCCGCATAATCACCGTTCTGATAAACTTAATGACAAGCAAGTGGTAGGCGTTAATCACCGTTAATATTAACTAAAGACCAGATGGGAAGCACATCATATGTACCCACCATATCCCAACCTACGTATATGTATGTATATCAACAGCCACGTCAAACAACAAGATGCTGACTTATCATCGTCATCGCGTGCCTTATCCTGCAGAATGCCGCAAGTTATCATACGTATTTGGTGTGTGTTTAGGCACTGCCTGAGGAAATTAAATGATCTAGCTAATAATTTTTGCCGTCACTCCGATCAGGCAAAACCCGCTTCTGCGGATAATCAACTACATATACTGGAGTACGCCTAGCTTTGTTGGATGGTTTCTCAGAAGCTTTGATTATTTTATTTCATTAACTATATTAAGATACCATCCGTAAAAGCATATTCTCTAAACGACGAGTTTTTCGTAATTGATACTTTTAATTAGTTACACTAGACTTATTGTTACATGATGATACACATTTGTTGAATTGCAATCTCTCGCGGAATTGTAGTTCGAGAGACTTTTTCCATTCACATATCCACAGCGCCACATGATGTTAACCAGGCCAATCAGTGGTGTAGCCAGAAAATTAATGTGGGAAGGGGGGTGGGGAGGTGTGGGTTTTCTGAAAGGCCGCTTTTGGGATGGGCACTGTAGCGTGGTGTTTATACGCCTTGACAAAGCCGCTGTGCTAGCATCTGGACGAGACGGACGGGTGGGTGAAATCATGGTATTTCAACAGGACTGCATCTCAGTTCTGTGCGGTTCTTTTTTCTTTTGCTGAAGGGAGTTCTACATAGGAGAACTGTACCGGTTTTGGCCATGGTCCTAATTTGGCCAATTTTGTGAAAAACTCCAAAAATAATTCGGGAGGGTTTTATTAGTTCCAACAAGAGATATATCCCTCACGATTCAACGCTGCTTTTAACCGATCGATTATTTTGGAAAAATATTTATTTTTCAGGGTTGGCCATAATAGGCACTAAGTTAGCCAAAACCCCTACACTCCAAATAATCTAAACGTTGTTTCCACCTGAATTTTCAGGTACATTTTACGTGCACACGTAACTGCAACTGCTTCAGAAAATTCAGGTGAAACTTACGTGTCCGGTGAATTCTATCCAAAACTTTGGTAGAACTTACCTGATTTTCACGTAGAATGAAAATTCTATCGACAAATCAGGTAAAGGTTACGTGAATTTCAGGTGGAAAAGAATCTACGTACTTTTTCAGGTGGAAACAACGTGCAGATTTTTTTGGGTGTACTACACAAAGTTTTTTTATTTTCTATTATTTATTTAGTTTTATTATTTTTTTTAGTTTTATACTTCTCTATTTATGCCCATTGAGCCCGTTACGATATTTGCTTGGACCCGTGCCTTCTGACAAGCGCGAAAAAAATAGAAAGAAGCTGGAGACTGCAAAATATTCCGTCTGTAACGAACTTTCGGGTTGTTACAATTATTGTGTAATTATTGTAAACTAGTGGAAAATAAACAGCTTTGCCCGGGTATTGCAAATGTCACATACTGAGCAGCACCGCACTCTAGATCAATTTCCGTGTTTTGATTTCCTAAACAGCTGACCCAAAATTGTACCTATTCAAATGATTTTTTTTACATTTCCCCGTTAAGTTCACCAACTGTTTATATACAAACCTTGCGGATCCCAGAAAGAATCGATTAAGGAGAAAATCTTGCAAATCGGTCAACCCGTTCGCGAGTTGAATCGTCAGGAAGGAAACCTCAACTCATTTTTATTGTATAGAAGAAGATGTCATAACTATTAACTGTATTATCGTTGTTAGTTTATCGTTAAATGTTTTTGATGTATTGAAGTTTGAAATAAATTAAATAAAATAAAGTTAAATAATTTCCGAGAGTAAAAAAACGAAAATTCACTGCGGTAAAATTCATTGTGTTCATTTGCTGCACTTCCTAAAACTTCCTAAAAAGTAGTTAATGAGATCTAACCCATGTGGTGCAAAATTTGCATATGAGCTTTAGCGCATATCGACCTGTTGGGATTCTTTTGAAGATTTATCAGCCTTTTCCGAAGTCCCTCTCACATGGACAGAAAGACTAACTTAAGCTGTTCGTTTGAGCAGACGCGAACATGCGTGAAATTGTTTGTTGAGAGAATGAGAGCAACCGTCGGTATCGCGAAATTACATTCGTAAATTGATTCGGCGGTTAATCTTAGGATTAGGAATCGGATCAGATTCAATTCGAACTAATTCGTGGAATGGGCAGAAGTGGCCCAAGTTGTACTCGCTCCATGGTACACTGAACCCAAACACCCTCCTGTAAATGTAAGAAAAATCATTCCTCATTGCCATAAACTCACTCCTCCTCCAAGCATATTTCATTCTCGGACGAATGACATTTTCATATTATTCTTAACGAAAATCATCCGGGAAACAAATGACTTCTTTAGCAGACAGTAAATGAATTATCATCCGGTGTTCAGCAATATGCGCCATCAATAGATAATCATCCTCAAATCGGATGATCACTTCATCGAGCGCGCCCCTTTGCGCAAATCATTCGAAAACAGGATGATTTACCAACGGTATGCTGCACGTTGTATGGTGAAGCTTGTGCGGTCAAGCGCCATTTGTAAAGATCTAGCGTTTTGTGCAAGTCAGATTTCTTCCTCGATAATTTTTTATAATTATTTACCATGTGTTTCTGCTTGCATTTCTGGGTTGATTTCAATTGAAATCTATTACTGAAAAAATATGATTATGGATTGTTTTATCCAGGTAAGTGGTTGCTTAAACCTGGACCAATAATTCACGCTAATTATTATTTTTTAATTTTCTCATAAAAGATGGTTCGCTCAATCCTAAGTTGGCCCGAGCATCTTACACGGCCACGGGAACGCTCATCAGATGGGATCGCCAAAGCCAAAAGCCAAATACATATAGGAAGCGCTTACATTGGAAAGTATTTAGTACAAGAAGGATGTTGCCGGTGGAGATACGGAGCCGCGTGAGCAGTGTCTAAAAAATCAGTTGTTTGCCGTCATTCCTCGAAAACCGAAAAGCACCGTGAAGACTTCCGCTAGAAAATATGTGTCTGATTATGATATCGCGGCCGTTGATGGCCGATTACAAATAACGTTAAATAACACAATGTATAAAATGGTGTTTAAATAAAAATTTAAAAAAGCCATCTTTCCAACTATTTACTCATTTTCCATTTTCCTAGACTTAAAACTCACTGCAAAATTGACTTATTCGAACATAAAAATAATATTTCTACCATCCGTTCATCGTGTTCAGCTCATCCGTAATCCATGTGAAATATCATTCGGTTTATGTTTTCATAATCATCCGATTTCTGGATGACACGCATATGGATGTTTGTCATCAGACACCGAAAGCAAGCGAATGCGAATCATCCAAAAACCGAATGACAATCGTTAAGGGGCGGGATCGAATCAACAAGCAGTCGATATAAAACGGAATAATTGGTTCAGTGTAGTTTTTCAAAGGTATGCTACCTACGCAATTGTTTCTATTTGAACATGCTTATTTATTGACCTACATTGGCACTTCTACTGTGACGTCACGAAACATAGGGTACTTAACACTTGTTGGCCTCCTATGGCATCGCTGCTCTTCGGTCAACGGGATCCGATGACGGGATCGGCGACTGATGGTTGGTAGTAGCTGTAGCAGCCGCTAGATTGCCGGATTGCTCCACGGAATAGGGTCGGATCATCCACTAATGGTGACAGACGACGGAAGATGATCTGGGATATCACTTTGTAAGCAGCATTAAGGGTGGTGATCGCTTGAAAGTTTTCGCATTCCAGCTTGTCGCCTTTCTTGTAGATGGGGCATATAACCCCTTCCTTCCACTTTATGCAGGTATGTGGCCAGCTTTTCCAGGAGCATCTTGATGAGCTCAGCTCCGATACCATCCTCACCAGCTGCTTAATTGGTCTTTAGCTGTTGGATGGCATCCTTAACTTCCCTCAAGGTGGGGGCTGCATGGCTTCCATCGTCCGCTGAATTGACGTAGTCATCTTCTCGACTGCCTTGACTTTCATTGCCTGTACTTTCAGCGGCTGATTTAACTGTATTCCAGCAGTTCTCAAGTGGGACCTTAGCGAGCTCACCCTCTTCCGGCAACGCAGCCTCGAGATACTGCGCGTATGCAGTGGCGATATCAGGTTGCTTCTGTCGCTCTAGTTCGTACCGCGGCAGCCGTCGGTACCGAACATTGTTGATGATGGATAGTTTTGGGCACAGTTAACCATCACTATGTTAGCGCCGCGATATGGCCTGATGTCGATAATGTCGGAGAAGCGCCGTCCATTAATCAGAACGTAGTAGATTTGTGATTCTCCAGGTGAACCGATACTGAAGGCTGTGTGGAAGTAGGTGCTGCGAATGGCCATATTCTTTGAGGCAGCGAAATCAATTAGTCGTAGGCCGTCAGCTGGTGAGCGCTGAACTTTCCAATAATCAGTCAAAACTCGTCCTCTTGGCCAACTTGAGTGTTCAAATCTCCTATGATGATTTTGACATCGTGGCTTGGGCAGCTGTCGTTCTCACTCATCATCAGTGCTTCCAGAGTGTGGACTATGGACGTTGATTATGCTGAAGTTAAAATACCGGCCTTTGATCCTCAACCTGCACATTTTCTCATTGATCGGTCACCACCCGATTCACGCGCCTTTGCATATCGCCCATCACTATGAAGCTGTTCCCAGCTCGTGTAGTATGATAACCTCTAAACGTTCGCACCATTGATCCCTTCCATCAAACATCCTGTACCGCTACGATGCTGAATCCACGGTCCTTGAGCACATCGGCGAATATGCGTGTGTTCCCGATGAAGTTGAGAGATTTGCAGTTCCATGAACCGAGTTTCCAATCGCTGGTTCCTTTTCGTCGCTGTGGTTTTCACCAATCATTCCGGTCCATATTCTCTGGTTGCTAGTTTTTTTAAGCTAGTTTCTAGGGCCTTTTTTTAGCAAGGGTAAACGGAAATCTGCAAACAGACACCTGAGGAGGTTAACTCAGGTAGTGTGGGGATGGGATCACCCAACCCACTAACACCAAAATCCGTTCGCCAGTCCGTATCCCCTGGCCTGCAATTAAGGTCACTCCTGACGGAATCCAAGTTTAAAAGTGCTCGCGTTTTCAGGGGCACACCACTCGATACGGAAGCAACGCACAAATGTCATTTTGATTATGTCACGCATGCTGCGACGCAGCAAAGCTAAATCAACAAAAATGACAGTTGTGCGCCGCCTCTGAATCGAGTGGTGTGCCCCCGAAAACGCGAGCACTTTTAAACTTGGATTCCGTCAGGAGTGGCAATACATATTGAGAACGCTCACGCCTATGCTAACGCGCTCGATGTTATAACGCAACATCGACTTCAAGGGGGGTAACCTCACCCACCACCCGTCGATCGCAAGCTATGATAGTAAACTATCGGTACCGTAACCGTGGTTTTGTTCAAGACGCCATCAGCGCTGTAGTTTCGACATCATCTGTTGAGATAATGACAATCTGTTCACCGCATTCCATATAACCTATTCCCAACACATCATCTCAACGAGGTTGTTCGGGGTTGTATCCACGCCGCTGACAAGCAGCATGGCATTGCGTTCAACATCGAATAGCGGGCATGCGAACATCACATGCTCTGCCGATTCTACCTCACCTACACATTCCGGGCACTCCGCAGAATCTGCGAACCCGAACCTATGCAGGAAATTTTTAAGGCAGCCATGATCAGACAAGACCTCTGATAGGAGGAAGTTGACCTGATAATGCTTCCTACTAATCCAGTTCGATACCTCCGGAATCAGTCTGTGGGTCCAACGACCTTTGACTGCAGTGTCCCACGCTCTTTGCCATTTGAGCAACGGAGCTGCTCGCTTGACACGTCGCACTTGCACCGAGTTCCTGTCGTTGAAGCACTCCACATCTTCCTCCAGAAGTATGTCTATCGACATCATCCCAGCAATGACACACACCGTCTAATAAGATATGGAGCGGTATGCGCTTGCAACCAGCAGACACATCAGCCGGTGTACCCTGATTAATTTCTTAACATTGCACCCGGCCTCTAGTGCTTTGGGCCATGCTGGTACGCCGTATCGGATAATAGACAATGCTATACCCGCTATGTCCAAGGGCTTTACGACCCCTCCCCACTGCGAGTTAGGGGACCTGCCTAGGATGTGGTGGGGTTTGACAGTGGGCTCTGTTAAACTTCTACAAAAAGCTGCATGTATCCGTAAGCAGGTCCTATCAAAGCGACCGTGCGCCGCTCAAAGCACACTAGCCCAACCCAGTGGCATCGACAACGGCAACGTCAACGGACACGAGCGGAAATCGAGATATACAAAGAATCTAGGGCTGACAGTTGTGTCATTCCACTCCTTGAGTAAAGCCGGGTGACACCGTCTTGAAATGGCGGGTGGGCTAATGCCACAGCTGCCTTCCGTCCCGTAAAACCGTGGCAGGCCTTGGGGCACGCCGTCCCAATCCAGCCGTCTGGCTTAACCAACCAGATGGGAGTAGGACCAGTTGATTCCTTCCTGGCTTACGCCGATCCGGCTCTGAACACCGAGGTGTCAACCCCGCATGGCCTCACTGCATCTGCAAAGATAACCATGGGATCAAGAAGGCGACTATTCCAGTTGGGTTCGAGGGCAGCCCTAAGGGGACCCAACAAACATGAATAAAGCTAAAGTAAACAAACAAGCATCGGAAGTGAACCCCTTCGCAAGGAGAGGTTTGGAGAGATCTCCACCCAACGCATCGGGTGCGAGAGAAATGGAGACGAAGGACACGAGTAGCGAAGTAGTCGTCGTAGAGAGCGATAACGATACGCCAATAGTCGATAAGCAGCAGCACAATGCAGTGGAGATAGGGTCGAGTGGCATCCTGCCGAGCTTGACCGTCGTCATGGTGCAACTCGATGACATTATCGACTTCACCAATGAACGGGGCAATATGTCGAGGGAGCTGAAGCTGAAACTGCTTAAGCTTCGCAATTTGGTTCTTGCTGCCAAGCAAGAACAGGAAGTGCTTGCGGCCAGGCTGGAAGGCTGTGGTAAAGCGGAGAAGAGTGCACAGACTGCTCCCTTCTCCTTCCATAGTACCACAACCATGGCACAGGAGGCGTTAGATTTTGCCCTCAGAGACAGAGCGGTAGAGAGGAGAACAGATAAGCGAGCCAGGGACTCGCCTGGCATTAAGCGCTTTAAACAGAACGCAAAAAGGCGTCGGGAGAGCGCAAATCAGAAGAGCGGGCCCACGGAAGTTGCAAACATGGGAGAACGGCGTAAGAAGAAAGCGAGGACGAAACGAGCCAGTCGGCCACCGGAGGAGGGAAGCCAACCCGACCAAGACAACCTGCGGTCGGACGGTCCCTGGCAAACGGTAGTAAATAAACCGAAGGTGAAAGCGGCAATCACGCGCCCGGCGAGAGCCAGACAGAAGGGTGAAGCACTTCTCATTAAAACAGAGAAAGAGCGCTACGCCGACGTGCTCAAGGCGATGCGCAGCGCCGAGAAACTGGCGGACCTTGGTAAAGAGGTTTGTAGCATAAGGCGGACGAGAGCGGGCGAGATGATCCTTGTCTTAAGGAAGGGCTCACAGGCGAACGGTACCTCATATGGAGCGCCAGCCCAGGAAGTCCTAGGCGAGAGCGTAGAAGTGAGGGCTCTACACGACGAAGTGACTCTCCAATGCAAGCAGCTGGACGAGGTCACGACATCGGAAGCGATCGACTCGGCCATCAAGGACCAAGGTGGAGTGGTGGTAGCAAATGCGTCCATCCGTCTGCGAAGAGGACCGCAGGGGAAGCAGATTGCCACGGTGAAGTTACCGGCCATCGACGCTAACAAGGTGATCAAAGTTGGTAAGCTGAAAGTTGGCTGGTCAGTATGTCCAGTCAGCCTCTACCAACCACCGGTAGTCGACAAGTGCTTCCGCTGCCTCGAACCGGGACACAAATCGTGGGCGTGCAAAGGGCCGGATAGGAGTAACCTATGTAGGCGATGCGGCGAAGAGGGCCATAAGGCGCACACGTGCGAGAAAGCACCATCGTGTACGCTATGCGCGAGCAGGAAGCAGGAACATAACCACGCTATGGGTGGACCTGCGTGCCCGTTGAGTGGTTATACGAGGAAGCCGTGCAAGTAACGCAGCTCAACCTCAACCATTGTGCGGCCGCCCAGCAGTTGCTGTGGCAGTCGGTAGTAGAAGCGAGAACGGACGTCGCTATCTTGTCGGACCCGTACCGCATCCCCGCGGATAATGGGAACTGGGTAGCGGATAGATCCAAATCAGCGGCGATTTGTACGACGGGAAGATACCCGATCCAGGAAGTGCTGAACACAAGAGCGGAGGGTACTGTTATAGCGAAAATAAATGGAGTGTACTACTGCAGCTGCTACGCCCCACCAAGGTGGCCGATAGAACAATTCACCGAGATGGTCGATCGGCTAACATCAGACCTAGTGGGTAGCAAGCCAGTAGTAATTGTAGGAGACTTCAATGCGTGGGCGATAGAGTGGGGAAGTCGCTTTACTAACCGGATAGGACAAACGCTGCTAGAGGCTTTCGCCAAGCTGGAAGTCGTGCTGTGCAACGAAGGCTCCAAAAGTACCTTCCAGCGACACGATGATGAATCGATAATAGACGTAACGTTCTGCAGTCCAAGTTTGGTCGGTGATATGCAGTGGATGGTCGACGACGGTTACACCCACAGTGACCATCTAGCTATCCGGTACAGGATAGGCAGCGAGGCAAGAAGAGAAAGCCGGAGAGCTACTCCCACAACCCGGTCGTGGAAGGTTGCCCACTTCGACGGTGGGACCTTCAGTGAAGCTATGGGTCTGGAAGAAAACACGGGAAGTTTAAGCGGCGACGAACTGGTTGCGGTCCTGTCTCGAGCTTGTGACGCGACCATGCCGAGGAAGGTGCGACCACGGAACTGCAGGCCACAGGTATACTGGTGGAGCGATGAAATTGCAGCCCTTCGAGCAGCCTGTCTCCGGGCTAGAAGAAAAACGCAAAGGACACGCTTGGAAGAAGTGAGGGAGGAACGCATCGAGCAATTCAAAGCAGCGAGACTGGCTCTAAACAAGGCCATCAAAGAAAGCAAGAAAGCCTGCTTCGACAGACTGTGCCAGAGCGCCAACTCGAACCCATGGGGAGACGCCTATCGGGTGGTGATGGCCAAAACAAGAGGAGCACTGGCTCCTCCCGAGCGATGTCCAACGAGGCTGAAGACTATAATCGAGGCACTATTCCCGCACCACGGCCCAACCCACTGGCCGCCAGCAGCGAGGGTAGCAAATGATGAAGCGGTGGAGAGGGTGACGGTAGAAGAGATATTGACGGTGGCAAAGTCCCTCGACCCGAGTAAAGCACCTGGTCCGGACGGGATCCCGAATATGGCATTGAAGGCAGCCATAACGACTAACCCGAACATGTTTAGGTTGGCCATGCAGAAGTGTCTGGACGAGAGGACATTCCCGGATATATGGAAGAGACAGCGTTTGGTCCTGTTACCGAAACCTGGCAAGCCACCAGGAGACCCCTCAGCGTACAGACCAATCTGTCTTATAGACACGGTAGGGAAGCTACTGGAGAAGTTGATCCTGAACAGACTGTCGCCGTACGTCGAGGAGGTAGGAGGATTATCGAGCGAGCAATTCGGCTTTCGGAGAGGAAGGTCTACTCTGGGTGCCATTAATTCGGTGGTTGACACTGCAAAGGTCGCCATCGAATGCAAGCGGCGCGGTATACGTTACTGCGCAGTAATAACACTCGACGTGCGGAATGCATTCAACAGTGCGTGCTGGATGGAGATCGCGAACTCGTTGCTTCGGCTGGGAGTACCGGTAGGGCTGTATAAGATTCTGGGAAGCTACTTTCAGAATCGATTATTGATCTACGAGACAGACGAAGGCGGCTACCGCCCCATCACGGCAGGTGTCCCACAGGGATCAATTTTGGGTCCATTGCTGTGGAACGTGATGTACGATGGCGTGCTGCGGTTGAAGCTCCCGCCAGGAGTCAAGTTAGTGGGATTCGCCGATGACGTAACCATGACCGTGTACGGAGAATCCGTCGAAGAGGTCGAATTGACTGCAGCCTATTCGATCAGCCTAGTGGAGGAATGGTTGCGCAGCAAGAAGCTACAGTTGGCGCATCATAAAACTGAGATGATAGTCGTTAACAACCGGAAATCGGTTCAAAAGGCGACAATTAGAGTCGGCGGCTACGACATCACCTCCAAGAGATCTCTGAAACAATTGAGGGAGATGCTCGACGATAAGTTGAGTTTTAATGTCGACTACGTCTGCGAACGCGCGTCGCCGGCGATAGCGGTACTATCGAGGATGATGGCGAACAACTCTAGGCTGTACTCCAACAAGCGCAGGTTGCTGGCAAGCGTGGCGGTTTCAATACTACGATACGGAGGACCAGCTTGGGTGTCAGCGTTGAGCGTAAACTGCAACGTGCGAAAGCTGGAGAGTACTCATAGGCTAATGTGCCTGAGAGTTATCAGCGCATATCGCACCGTATCTCGCGAAGCGGCATGTGTACTCGCGGGCATGATGCCTATCAAACTGGTGGTAGAGGAAGACGAGGAGTGCTACGCCCTCAGGGGCACCGATAACGCTCGAAGGAATATAAAGGCAGCAACGGTAGCCAACTGGCAGAGAGTGGGACAACTCGCCTAAGGGAAGGTGGACCCATCGCTTAGTCCCAAGTGTGTCGGCATGGATTAGCAGACCTCATGGGGAGCTAAACTTTGGCTTGACCCAGTTCTTAACA
This sequence comes from Armigeres subalbatus, assembly GCF_024139115.2. NCBI lineage: Eukaryota > Metazoa > Arthropoda > Insecta > Diptera > Culicidae > Armigeres > Armigeres subalbatus. The sequence goes on from NC_085141.1 coordinate 190,250,477, forward strand.
GGCCATGGATGCTTCAAGTGGTACCTACACAGGTTTGGTCACGCGGCTTCTCCCACCTGTCCGCAATGCCCAGACGTGACAGAAACGGCTGAACACATCCTGTTCACATGTCCTCGGTTCGAAACGGAGAGGAGTGCGATGTTGGGGGCATGCGGAACGGACACCAACACCGATAACATCGTCATAAAAATGTGCCAGAACCCAGAACAGTGGAGAGCGGTTGCAAGAGCGACGTCCAGGATAGCCGACATCCTGCAACGAAGTTGGCGCATAGAGCAGCAGCAGGCAGCCGTTACGAATAGCGGACCATGAGTCGTGGAAGTCGTGAATATATATGTCGATAATGGATGGGAACGACAGCGTCGCAACTGTATTCAGCTTGCGGCGAGCGCGTAGCCGCAGAACGTGGCGAAACGGCCGGGTTCGGAGGAGCTCCCGCTTTCGGGGAACTTCTCGTCGGAGTAGGTTAGATCCGCCGTCGGGGACTATCCGAGTCGTTCGCGATCGCGACCGAGGCGGGAGCTAAATGGCTCAATGAATAAGGTGAGAGCTGAATGGCTCAAGGCAAATGAAACTCGGTTATCGGAGTAGGCTAGGTCCACCGCCGGGGATCAGCTGAGTAGACCGTGGCGTGCGAATGTACCGGCTTCGGGTCGTCGGGGCACCATTGAACTGGAAGTTATCCCCACCCGGAATCTTTGGATTGACCTCGGCACTCGCCCGGTCACCCGTTGAGACGGGTCGTCGGTCACGGGGGAGCTTCCGACGTCGGGGAACTCCCTGACGGAGTAGGATTGATCCACCGCCGGGGACTATCCGAGTAGTCCGCGACCAAGGTGAGAGCTGAATGGCTCATCGGTTAAGTAAGAAGCTGAAAGGCGTAGTTCATGGGAAATCGGTTAATCGGAGTAGGTTGGGTTCACTGCCGGGGACCAGTTGAGTAGATCGTAGCGCGCGAACCGGCTTCGAGTCGTCAGGGCACCACTGAACCGGAAGCTATCTCCACCCGGAATCTTTGGCCTGACCTCGGCACTCGTCCGGTCACCCGTTGAAGTGAGAATGTGCGTAGGACTTGAGCGGATCTATGAACATGCATACCAGGTGAATGTGTAGTGTTGGTAATGTAACAGCCATCCACGAATGCGGGTCGTCGGTATCGGGGAGCTTCCGCCGCCAGGGGACTCCCCGTCGGAGTAGGGTAGATCCGCCGCCGGGGACTATCTGAGTAGCTTGCGAGCACGTTGAGAGCTAAATGGCTCTAAAATAAAAAGGAAAGTAGATGCGTTGCTGAATGGCACAAGGAAAAAAAAAGTAAAGGGCTTAAGGGCCCACGCTTTGTGTGCTTGCTGGCACCAATAAAGGGAGCCAAAGGGCTCAGACGTATGACAAAACATCGAAGAGAGGCACTGTGAAAGGTGTTGTTTTGGGAGGAGTACTTTTAGTACTGCTTTTCCCCACAGAAGTAATACTGAAAGGTAGTCCAGGGGAATTGTGCATTAGAAGAGAGGGTAATTCAAGTAATCATCTGTTGCTTGGGTGGGTTTAGTGGATCCGGTGGGCTGGCCTTCTGCCTTCCGCGCCAACCCCACTCCCTGAGTGATAATATCAGGTGTCTGTATGCAGATTTGCCTTCATCCCTCTATAAAAAAAAAACACCTGCTATAAGCCTACGCACCTGACTTTGGACCGCCGATCCGTTGGACATCATTCGCGATAAAGATTTTTTTTGCCAATGAAGCTATTTGGCATACAAAATCGAAAGCTCGTAAAATTGAGCTTATCGTCGATCATCACGCCCAGATGTTTTAATGACCTCACGGAGTTAACTGTGCAGGTCCCTACGTTTATCCTCGCTTGCTGCAACCCATGGTGGTTATGCATCACAACAACCTCAGTCTTGTGATGTGCTAACTCCAACCTCCTTGAGTTGAGCCATTCTTCGACTCTGCTAATCGCGTACGAATCTTTCAATTGAACTTCGTCGAGAGTGTTGCCTGCGTGACCTCTAGCATTACATCATCCGCAAAGCCTTCTATTTTCACACCAGCCGGGAGATTTAAGCGTAATACTCCGTCATACATGATATTCCACAGAACCGGTCCGAGGATCGATCCCTGCAAAACAATTGCTGACACTTAAATCGACTGCTGACCAGCGTCGGTGTCGACTAACAATATCCTGTTCTGAAAATAGCTTTTCATAGTTGCACAGATAATCCGGGACTCTCAAGCGATGCAGGGAATCAGCTATAGCTGCCTAGCTAGCCTAGCTTTACATCTAGTGTAATCAATGCACCGTAACTAATGCCTCTCCTGTTGAAACCACGGGCTATCTTGGCCATTTCCGTTACCGACTGAATTGCTTCGATGGTAGAACGGCCTTTACGGAACCCATACTGGTTGCTTGATAAGCCACCAGCACACTCCATATAGTCCTTCAATATATTCAGGATCATCCTCTCTAACAACTTACCAGTTGTGTCGAGCTGAGAGAGAGAAGCCAGCTCCCTGACAGATCGTTTATTTACTATGTCTTCTTCTTCTTTATTTGTTTCGAAAACGTGGAAACTCAACAAATCAAAGTAACATTTCATAACGTCGGAAGCAACATTTTTCACTCCAATAAAAACTTGTTCGAATTAGCTAACTTTAATGGTTATGAACTTCCCAACGTGGAACAAACCCGATTTCTCATAATACGGGATCATTCACTTGGATAATTACGAGTTCAATTCACTGTATCAGATGTAAGAAAAGTTGCGAACATAAATTGCCAAATAAATAATTCTGGTTACGACCATTTGAAGTTGCATCGCAGTGATCGCGGTGACATTAGGATGAACGTAAATAAAGCGAGCTGTCTTCTCTCTCTCAGGTGTCGAGTAGGCAAATTGGTCTGTATGCCGAAGGCTCTACCGGGGATTTCCCAGGTATAGGCAATAACACCGACTTCTGTCGTTTTCAACGATCTGGGAAGTTGTCTTCGTCCAGGTAACGTTGGAGGCAGCTCCTGAACATATCTGGAGCGGCAAGAATCGCGTGCTTAAGGACCAGATTAGGAATACAATCCGGCCTTGGTGCCTTGTTTAGCTTATTAGTCACTAGCGGGACCACGTTCACTGACTCGTTCTCGTACTGTCCGATGAGTCATGCTTCGGGAACAAACCTTCAACGATCCTGGCTAACATGTCCGGGGATTTTTTAGGAGGTGTGCTATTGGTCCTAGGCATCACTATCCTGGATCCCCATGGAGTATTATTAGCCATTCTACACAGCTCTTCAAAGCAGGCTCTCTTACTACATTTGATTTCATAGTTCAAAGCTCGTCAGAGGTCGCTGTTTGGAACACCCGGCGTCTTTCAAGCCTATCCGCTTCGGTTCTAGCACGTCGCAACATTCTTTTAGCTCTAAAACAGGTTCTGCGAGGATCAGCTATCGTGCTCGTCCACCAGTGCACCGGTTTGCGGTTGCCGGTTGGCACAGTCCTCCTGGGAATTATCACGTCACATACTCGTGTTAGGACATCGGATAACTTATCACCACTAAGGCCTAGAGTCCGATTTTCCACCGTAGTGATTCTTCCAGCAGTTCTGGGTCGAACTGCGTGATACGCCACCCTAGATCAGCTTTACTGACCCACTTTGTGGTTCTGTTGGGGGTATAGCTGACCATAAAACGTATTCCTTGATGGTCACTAGCAGCATACCCTTCGTGAATCCTCCATTCAGGCTCCTCCGTCCACCCCACGCTGCAGAAGGTCACATCGATGCATGACTCGCCATTCGGTCCTCTGAACGTTGACGCTTGGTCCTCGTTCAGCAGGACTCCGTTCAGTACCGCAAGAGACTCTAGCATGATATGACAGGGCCTGACACCAACCAACTAAATTTACAGAGGATCATTACGCCTAAATTTCCAGTGGACCATGGTCCACAATTTTGCTTAGAGTCATGACATTGCCCGAAAATGATATTTTTCCGAAAACATCTTTTAAAAAGACAAAAAAAAATACAGGAACACCGTCTTCGACCAAAGGCCGTACACACCGAACACTTAAACACCTAGACAACGGACAGGACATTTCTTCTTCTTCATTGGCATTACATCCCCCACTGGGACATTGCCGCCTCGCAGCTTAGTGTTCATTTAGCACTTCCACAGTTATTAACTGCGAGGTTTCTAAACCAAGTTACCATTTCTGCATTCGTATATCATGAGGCCAACACGATGATACTTTTATGCCCAAGGAAGTCGAGACAATTTCCAATCCGAAAATTGTCTAGACCGGCACCGGGAATCGAACCCAGCCACCCTTAGCATGGTCTTGCTTTGTAGCCGCGGATCTTACCGCACGGCTAAGACACATAACAGGACAGGACACATAACACCCAATGGATCGGTGGAGAATTTTTTGATCACGAAAAGTTTTCTCCTTACGGGGGCGGGAATGGACCCCTCGCTCAATAACATCTTGACGATGCAACTAGACGATTGACGTCGCTAATCGCACGGCCACGAAGCCCACAATTTCCTTTGAAATATCATTTACTGTGATTTCAACTTGTTGTAAACACCATATGTTCCCAAATTGTAGCGGGGACATTATTCTATATTTCTGAGGCTTCATTGTGGGTACAGCTGGGGAAAGTTATTTTATACAGAGGGTGAAGTGAAAGTATACGTTTTCGGTATTCTCAGAAATGGTGGTCCGAAACCGACCCCCCTCCCTGTAGTCCAAAACTGACCTATATTTCGCACGCAAATAGTTTGAGTAACGACAAACGAGAGTGCAGATAGATTAGCCGACAGCGCCATCTGCGAGAAACACCGGAGAATCGGTACACTCCCCCCACAATTATGGAACACTTTTGCCAAAAAGTAATAATTTCACAATCAAATTCACTATTTTCAATGGAAAATGAATTTCTATCAGCAATATTAGATATCTAACTAGCAACCCATCATAATTTTGACTGCTTCAAATGCTTAAAAAGCTTTAAATTTGATTAATTCGAGAAAATTGAATTGATCAGTGTTCCATGATTGTGACACAACAAAATTTTCGTTTAGTGTTTCCTGTATAAATCGCTTCTTAATCTTTGTTTTGTCTCGACACCCATACGCTTAAACACAATATGAAACAATATGATATTATGCTGAAAAGTAATAAGTCGTTTAAGTATTGCCTTAGGGGTGGGCGGTCATTTTCAACCCCCCATCCCATCTATGTCACACTTTTTGTATGAAACATCTAAAAATTTTGTATGGGATGTCACACATCTGGAACCCCCCCCCCCCTCTAAACGTTACGTAATTTGTGGGTGTTCCCTAATCTATCACGAAATTATTTAGAAATTCGTTCACTCTTTTTTCCATTTCAAATCATGCAGTAAAAAAGTAGAGTGCAATAAAATGGGGGGTCGGTTTCTGACCACTGCTTGCCAATCGGTTTCAGACCACCCCGACTTGTTTTGCAAAATGATGCGCCGTTCAACAATACCACCTCATAGGGTAAAATACCCAATAGTAGACCCCCTAGTAGCGGAATTTCGCTCTTCCTGTCATACGGCTTAGAAATTTTCAAAATATTAACTCTGCTTGATATCGAACAACAAGCTCTGCATCCCCTCTTCACGATACATACATAAAACACCCAAATACACGACGTTATTCGTTGAAATTAACATTTTAAAGTCTAACTGAATTCGCCCTTTAGTAGACCCCCTGGGGGTCCATAATAGGAAATTGCTTCCCTATAGTTGATACTTCATTTGATTTTCATGTCCCGTTTCGGGACGTTCTTCTTCCCTATTATGGACCCCCCAAAATATTCCTATAATGGACACTCTCGTGTTTATTTTTTATAGGATTGTTCAAAATCATCTAATTTGACTTTCCATAGCATTTCCAACGCATGTAATCAAATCATAGGACTGTGAGGTAGGTTCTCCTGATAGAATTTCATAGCGAAAAGTTGACATTGTGCAGTAATAATGCAAAAATGCCTGGAGAGCCCACTATTGGTTGGGGGTCCACTATTGGTCACTTTACCCTAGGACCTAAAAAAAGATATTTTAGTTACTAGATAAAGATTGTCGCTGCCGTCGCTGTCCGCAACATCTTTTGAAACATTCATTCATAAGAAATATAAGTTTACACGCAATAAAATATTACTTCGAAAAAAAAAACCCTGATTAATCCACCTAGCGGTGATGGTGCCTTTCTCGTGCATTAAAAAATAGTATTTGGTATTACTCTTGAGCCCATAGTCCGATCTGGCCAGTTTTCAATAGGAACAATGGAAGAGTATTCTGCGTCGAATGCAACTTGTTGCGAATAAATCGGTTGAGGATAAGTGCCTGAAAAATTAGTGACATTTTTTTACTAAATTTTTCTATAAAAAGGTGGTATTTTGGCCATAACTTCCGAGCCCATTGTCCGATCGGACCAATTTTCAATAGGAAACAATGGTAAAGTATCCTGCGTCGAATGCAACTTATTGCGAGTAAATCGGTTGAGGATAAGTGCCTTAAAAATGAGTGACATTTTTTTTTGGGCGGGTGCACACAGACACACACACATACACACACACACACATACACACACACACATACATACAAACATACGTCACCTCAATTCGTCGAGCTGAGTCGATCGGTATATAACACTATGGGTCATCGGGCCTTCTATAAAAAGTTTGTTTTTGGAGCGATCATATAGCCTTTACCGTATACTTAGTATACGAGAAAGGCAAAAAGTATTTTGGCCATAACTTCCGATCCCATAGTCCGATCTAACCAATTTTCAATAGGAAATAATGAGACACGATTCTGCGTCGAATGCAACTTGTTGCGAGTAAATCGGTTGAGGATAAGTGCCCGAAAAATGAGTGACACTTTTTTACGCGATTTTTCAGTAAAAAAAGTATTTTGGCCATAATTTCCGATCCCATAGTCCGACCTGACCAATTTTCAATAGGAAACAATGGGACATTATTCTGCGTCGAATGCAACTTGTTACGAGTAAATCTGTTAAGGATAAGTGCCCGAAAAATGAGTGACACTTTTTCACGCGATTGTTCCGTAAAAAAAAGTATTTTGGCCTTAACTTCCGATCCCATAGTCCGATCTGGCCAATTTTCAATAGGAAACAATGGGACAGGATTCTGCGTCGAATACAACTTGTTGCGAGCAAATCAGTTAAGGATAAATGCCTGAAAAATGAGTGACATTTTTAATCAATGTTTCTATAAAAGAGGGTATTTTGGCCATAACTTCCGATCCCATAGTCCGATCTGACCAATTTTCAATAGGAAACAATGGTAGAGTATCCTGCGTCGAATGCAACTTGTTGCGAGTAAATCGGTTAAGGATAAGTACCTAAAAAATGAGTGACATTTTTTTTGGGTTGGTGCGCACAGACACACACATACACACACACACACACACACACACACACACACACACACACATACACACAGACATCACCTCAATTCGTCGAGCTGAGTCGATCGGTATATAACACTATGGGTCTCCGGGCCTTCTATAAAAAGTTTGTTTTTGGAGCGATCATATAGCCTTTACGTATACTTAGTATAGGGATCGTTCAAAAATTACGTCCATAGTTTTTTGACATTTTCAACCCCCCTCCCCCCCTCATGTCACAAACTGTCACAAATCACTGACCCCCCCTCCCCCTGTACGTACATGTGTCATTTTTATTTTGGCGATTTTTTTAGTTTTTCTTTTTCGTGCACTATTTTTACAATAGCATAGTGAGCTATGTCCCTTACTAACAGTTTGAATATATGTTTTTAAAATGCAAATTGTTCCTAAAATGCTTTAACATTTTTTTCGAGGGTGGACGTCACATAAGACGAACCCCCCTCCCTCCCCCTGTCACAAACTGTCACAAAATTCGGACCCCCCTCCCCCCCTCAAACCTTGGACGTAATTTTTGAACGACCCCATACGAGAAAGGCAAAAAGTATTTTGGCCTTAACTTCCGATCCCATAGTCCGATCTGGCCAATTTTCAATAGGAAACAATGGGACAGGATTCTGCGTCGAATACAACTTGTTGCGAGCAAATCGGTTAAGGATAAATGCCTGAAAAATGAGTGACATTTTTTAATCAATGTTTCTATACAAGAGGGGTATTTTGGCCATAACTTCCGATCCCATAGTCCGATCTGACCAATTTTCAATAGGAAACAATGGTAGAGTATCCTGCGTCGAATGCAACTTGTTGCGAGTAAATCAGTTAAGGATAAGTACCTAAAAATGAGTGACATTTTTTTGGGTTGGTGCACAGACACACACACATACACACACACACACACACACACACACACACACACACACACACACACACACACAGACATCACCTCAATTCGTCGAGCTGAGTCGATCGATATACAATACTATGGGTGCTCTGGCTTCTTTAGAGTTTTTTTTGGAGCGATCATATAGCTTCTACGTATACTTAGTATACGAGAAAGGCAAAAAGTATTTTGGCCTTAACTTCCGATCCCATAGTCCGATCTGGCCAATTTTCAATAGGAAACAATGGGACAGGATTCTGCGTCGAATACAACTTGTTGCGAGCAAATCAGTTAAGGATAAATGCCTGAAAAATGAGTGACATTTTTAATCAATGTTTCTATAAAAGAGGGTATTTTGGCCATAACTTCCGATCCCATAGTCCGATCTGACCAATTTTCAATAGGAAACAATGGTAGAGTATCCTGCGTCGAATGCAACTTGTTGCGAGTAAATCAGTTAAGGATAAGTACCTAAAAATGAGTGACATTTTTTTTGGGTTGATGCGCACAGACACACACACACACACACACACACACACACACACACACACACACACACACACACACACACACACACACACACACACACACACACACACAGACATCACCTCAATTCGTCGAGCTGAGTCGATCGGTATATAACACTATGGGTCTCTGGGCCTTCTATAAAAAGTTTGTTTTTGGAGCGATCATATAGCCTTTACGTATACTTAGTATACGAGAAAGGCAAAAAGGTTAATTTCACCATTCCAGATATCTCTGCATCGTATTTGACTTCATCCGTATAAGCATCTTCGTACTCGCACGAAATTTTGATCCTGTAAAAATAATGAGTCACCCTCATCCAACTTTTAATTAATTTTACGAAAAGGAAGCAAAATGCAATTAGCGAATGGTTTTAAAATGTTTCCCGCTGGTTGGTGGAACCAAAGCTGTTTGACACGGATTTGGTGGTTTCGTGGGTGGTTCTATAGATTGGTTGCTATTTGCTGAGTATGTTGTACAAGTCATGCAGTAAGTTTATGATTAGTTGAAGTGTAAAGTATGTTTGATTCACATACAATTTCTATACATGGACCACAAACAGTACTGGAATTTCTCATTTTCAATAAGAGATGTCACGCGATGTTTACATATCTGCCTCTTTCAAAATCTATTGAAGCGCGAAGGATGAATGGCATGCTACAAAAATCTCAATAAATATTTGTTCCGTGACAGGTCATGAAAGTGTGCAATATCTGCTTTATTTTTGTGTTTATTTTCAGTTTCAACTCGGCGAGTTAAAGAAGTATGATTAATTTATCGGCTAGTCACTATTTTTCGCATGTATCTATTAAAATAACTTAGAAATTAAAATTTTAAAATAAAGCGCAACATCCTTTCATGACTGCCTTTCATGCGAAATTGATCAAAGTACCCACGATTCTTTCATTTGGTCGCCTGAAATAGAAAAAGGCGCTTTGTTCTCTGTCTTATGACGATCACGACCTTTTCCAGTACTGACCACAAATGATTCCATATTGCCATGGTTGCAGGTGTACTGAAAGGCATGATCGATGTTGATTACTTTTTGCCTTCCTCGTATTTTATACTGACTGTGGTCGTCAAAACTTTCGAATTTCTATGCGTTTGGCTACCTCATGCTGATTATAACGAAAACGCCTTTCCTAATAAAACAATTCTAATGAAAGTACAATCGGGGATGGTGGAAAAATCTGATGTTTTCCCCATTTCACCAGAACTAAAATAGTTTTGTTGTAGATTTAGTAGATTCCCTTTAGATAAATGATCATTATGAAGGGATTTTTTTGACAGGTTTGTGTGTTGGAGATCTTGAGTCTTGACCACTAACATGAATAATTTTAATAACTTTTTCTATCATTTAAAGAATATTCTCATCAATTCACAGCACAAAGCCACAACTATAAATAATCTTTACTTATAGAAATGTCAATAATTTTAGGATATTTAGATTTAAATTTGTTAATTTAATATGGGGACACTTGATTCATCATAAATCACCCAATCAAAAATATGACGAAAAATAGAAAAGAAATATAAATTTGTTCTCAGATATCTTTTTTGACGAAGAAGTAGCTCGCTCAATTGTTTGTTGAATAGATGATATCAGAGGCGCATCCACGTTTCAAGTCGTGGGTAGGACAAATATGGAAAACGCCGATTTGGACAAAAATTCGGATATTGAGAAATCCGTGCATTTAAAAATATTTGTACTTCAAAAGACCTTCAGGGCAAAAACCTCACATAATTTGTGATTTTTTAATCGATTTTCACGACAATTATTACATTTCCAACTAGAATGAATGTTCAATTCGTGCTTGCTCTTTTCTTCAAAACGATATTGATCACAACCAATGTAAGATAAGGAAAAAGAAGTTTAATAGTTTAGCTGGGATGGTAGTGTATAGGAAGTCGCCTTGGAAAGCCAATAAAAATTTCATTGGACGGCGCTACTTCAAAGACATAAAGACAAAAACCGAGTTTAACTCAATGCGCTAAAAAAAATAACGTGCGCACTGTGTTTCGCGTCACCTAATAAGCGATTACACATTCCATCACGTACCCCACGCACTCCAGTTGCTTGTGAAGAGCTTATTTCGACAGAAACGACGCGTATTAAAAGTGCACGAACCTTCAAACACCAATTATTCAACTTCACTGTCTCGCGAATAGATAAAAAATCAACACATTGCTCGGCCGGTGGCTGTTTCACACTCACTGTAAATTTGTTGAAAAACTGACCATAAAACAAATAAAAAACTATTCCTTCTTCTACCTTCTATCCAGGGACAGAAAAAGTCATTTCAACTATACTCAAACAGCTGACATCCAACACACAATCAAGTTGCTAGTCCTTCCCGAATTTGAATGCGCGAATGAATAGGACGGCATGTGTACGAACAGCAGCAAGCGACGACTCTCGGTGTCAGCGTTGTTTTGTGCGGTGTCAAAATGAATCTTCAGCTTGGCACATTGATATTCAATTTGAAATCTCAAAATATGAATATCGTTTCATACCTCGGTGCATGGATTCAACATTTTGAAGTCAGATTCCTAAAATATATGCATCTGTTTAGTATATAAAGTAAAATAATAATCATTTATCGGTGGAAATCAACCGCAAATTAAAATATTCTTTTCAGCCCCAGTAGATATTCATTTTTTACGTTCGATTATCAATCGGCTATTGAGGATCGGGCGGTAAATTTGGTATGGAAGTTTGACAGCATGCTGCGAGATGTTCGTGTTTGCATTGCCGAGCGTCTGATCAAAACAAACACGAATCAATGACGAAGCTGCCTACTGGGCATCGATGCAACTGATAGTAAAACGAAGATTTCCGTCCCTGCTTCTATCCATTCGACATCTTGTCTTTGACTTTTTGTCCTTCGATCTTCTTGTTTTACAACGCATCATGGTTTCTGATTTTCGAAAACGTTTACAAGCTACCAGCATGGATCACACAATTTTCTCCAAGTCTTTAATGGTTTCAAGAACTTTTTTCTTGAACTTTTTAATTAATTTCATATTTTTTTATAGATCGTAGCTTACCAGGGAATCGTAGGATCATCAAATAATATTTTGGGAGTTCAGAACTCCTTACAAACGAGATTTTATGCGGGCTAAGGGATGTCTTTCCTTAGAATTCAAAATTAGTGAGCACCTTTATACTTTTATCATATAAAAACTTGTAAAATGGGCAATTCTGACAACTCATTTAAAATCGAGTCGCATATCACTAAAGTTGCATTTGTAGGTATGTTGGAGTGAGGGTTTCAACCAGATACGAAATTATTTTTTTCTCTGCTATTTTCACGCTGGATTTTCTGATCATTATTTCCCTTCGGATCCCTTATTCAATGAAAGAACCAGATTTCTGAAAATCAAACTAACCCATTGTGGGTGGTGGTCATATTCGATTACTTATTTATGACCATGTAAGAGGGTCGTGACTTTGCGGAAAAGTAAAAGGAAAAACATTATCAAGAATGTAGCTCACATCGTTAACCTTCCACTCTTTCGAACTCCGAACGACTTGATTTTATTCGACTTCAGCTCCTGGGTAGCTTGAAGAGAATGTTCCAATCAAGAGCCTATCGCACTTCAATTAGGTTGCGATTGAATGAGGATATCTACCAGCGGATGACGAAGCTTGACAAGGATGCACGGCAGCTGGCTTTTTCCAGGAGTGAAAATCGATTCCTTATCAAGCGGTATGTGTTAATTCAATAACGCTGATTGAGCGATTTTGACGACAGAGTTCGTCTCGCTACGTTTCTGTCTACTCAACAAGAACGTCGTCGTTTATGTTGTTATTCTTCTCCTGATGATGTTAATGTTGGGACGAAAAAGTCACGAGCAGATACCTATCGAGAACGGTTTCGTCCGAATCTTGACGAAATGGATTGAAATTCCTCAAAAACCATTGAAACCGTCTTGCATCACATCTTGTCGGAAAAAAGGTTTTATTGACTTGAGTTTTGGAGAAGATCATTTGTTCGAATCGAGGATAAACACTTGATGTCTCAAGCATGTCATAAAATTGGGTTTGATTTTCTTCTAGAAAGCAAAATAAAATACTTATGTTGGCGAGACGGGATTGTGTGGGATGATGACAAAGTAGAAAATTCGTTTTAGCTGTGTCGCAAGAAAATGGTGATAGCAGTGTCAAATGGCTAGTTTAGAAGTTGTTTTGAACACTTGGGAATTATACTAATAGTCGAGTGGATGACCAAGGCCACAATATAATTTAGGGTGGTAAATTATTTCAAACTAGCCCCTAAACATGTTTTTATAAACGAAAGCCTATATTGGTATCATATTCCTCGCGCTACCAACCAAGCCGTGACCTGGGTGGACGTTTGGCAGAATAACAGCGATTTCAATTTCGTTATATTTGACGCTCGCCTGCGATAACATTAGATTATATTCTTCATCGTGCTTTAATAAAATACTTCCACTTTGAGCCTTGGTAGTTCGTATCAGCGATAAAAGCCAATAAATATTAATCAACAAAAAAGAGTTTGTCAAGTAACCGGATATAGTAGTCGGTTACCTCCAATTATAGATCAACATAAATTTTTTTTAAACAATTTATCTGCTTTTGTAACCAAAGATTCAAACGTCGATTTGACGAATTTGATAGCACTCCCTCGCAAAACAACACCATTAACAGCTAGCAGAAGCCTTCAAGTACGTATTGAGGTTGTTGGTTTGCGTGGGAGTGCTATCAGATTCGTAAAATCGAAGTTTGAATCTTTGTTTACAAAAGCAGACAAGTCGTTTTAAAAATTTGGTTTTGAGTTATTCATTACGAACTTTGCGCAATGATAGGGTAAATGATGTATTTTGGATATCTGAATATATTTTGGACTTTTGACTATATTTTGCGTGTTATTCTACTTAGTTTTCTTTAAATAAATATAAATCATGTGTCTGTTTTGCCTCGTTTATAATCACATTCTGAACCATGTGTATGTAACAAAATTACCAAAATACAGCCAAAACTCCAAAATTAATTCAAATGTCCAAAATACCATCGTTACCCTACACAGTTTTGCAATAGGGCACTGCACGAACTGCTTTGTCTCTTTCTCACTGCAAAGAAATTTGAAAACAACAAGGCCAGTAAACGTCAAATTTCATGAAGAACGAAAGAGAAAGAGATTCGAGACTGCTTTGTCTCTTTTTCGCTGCAATTCTTTGCCTCTATAGGGCACTTCACGGAAACATCTCTTTCTCTTTCGTTCCTCATTAATTTTGACGTTTACTGGTCTTGTTGTTTTCAAATTTCTTTGCAGTGAGATAGAGACAAAGTAGTCCGCGCAGTGCCCAATTGGAAAATCCATCGCGGTTTCGACGAGCGAGTGACAGTTGAGGTAAACAACAACGCGCATTATCTCCGCACCGACATAACGCACACCTTCCCTTTACCATTTTTGTGCCAACCTGCGGCATGCTATTGGTTCCAGATTTCCCGTTAGTAAAAGTTTGGGAAAACATCAACGCGTTCAGCCTCCAGCATGGATTGCACTGGCATCTGTCAATGATGATCCGTTAATGTCGTTTTTGGTGTGCCATCCGGATTTCCACCCGTTTTAAGGGCCCCACACACGCTCCGACGTGTTGTACAACTTTGACTCCGCCCCCATGATATTTGGATCGGTCGGAGTGAAGTCGGAGCGTCTGTGGGCAAGTTGTACTGTCCAACAGTCGTACAACTTGCCCACATACGATCCGACTTGGCTCCGACCGAACCAAATTTCCTGGGGGCGGAGTCAAAATCTCAACAGCAAACAGTATCGCTATATTCGTTGGACAGTAAAATCAAAAAGCAGAGTAAGATTCCCAATCCTATCACAACCACTACCAGCGAACCAAGGAGCAAAGCCCCAACGAGGAAGCCCTGTCGTGCCAGACATCCGTACCCAAGACTGCGTGACGCACGAGGTACCTGGTTGCCGGTACTCAGTAAAGCACAACACGACTTTTATCCTAGGCGATCGGTAAAGAGTAACCTTTGTGACTGTACATCAACCAGTGCCATGGACAGTGGCGCACAAGTAGACGCAATATACACCGATATCAAGGCTGCATTTGACACAGTGCATCATGGAATCCTGCTGGCTATACTACGTCGTCTCGGGTTTACGGAAAGAGTTTGCAATTGGCTACAAAGGAATTGCCTTCCTACTCACCCGATTTGGATTGAATTTATCATTCGGTATGGTCCATCTTGAAATCAACAGCCATCAAAACAACGAACATATTATCGAGACATTTAAAATCATGTCACAATCGTCAAAAATGTGTGAAAAGTATCTGTATAGAAACGTGCGGCCATCGTGATTTTTTCCCAACACGATCGAAGGCGTACAACTCAGGATACAGGGGTCATTTCAATGTGAACAAATTCAGCTTGGTTTATGTAGTCCTATTATAATAACATGCAATGCATGCTGGTTCTTTTATTTATTCCAAAAAATATTTGAAAACCTGTCTTGTTGTACGGATAATTTGCAGATACCCTGTAGAGGTATGATTGAATTGCAAGTTTCACCCAAAGGCTTTATGGACATGTGTGGACTTGATGGGTTGATGTCGGTGTGTTACAGAACGTAGTTGACTTGGTAGATCAATTGATATGAACTCCAGAACGATTTGGAGAACCTGGAATTTCTGTAGGAGTATTGTTTGTATTATGTTTATCTATGTCCTCAGGAATAATTTTAGGGCAAATTTATGAAAAAATCCGGTTTAAGATCGATTGAGAAATAGTTGTAATAGGGTAAATCACTACTTGAGCCTACGGACCCGATTCCCGGCTCACTGAACAGAAAACTAATGATTTATACTGTTGGGAAGCCGTAGGATTATGATAGATAATTTAAAAAAAAGTCTCTCTCTCTTATCTCGTCCAATATTCAATATTATTTATCCAATTATTTTACTCCTAATTGATCCAATTATAAAAAATAAAAATGTAGATTTAAAACTTTAGCTCTTCATTGCAACACCACTGAGCCGGAGTGAATTTTCACACTTTTACAAAACGGTATCATCGAATAAACACCTACCTGAAAATCGTCACAGTGCTCGATACAAGCATAGCATTGCTTGAAGCTGTTAATCACCACACAATAATTCTACACTCACGCACTTCAATCCTTTCTATTCGTATTATCACTAGAACTTAGATAAACATATCAGAATAAATTTAAAAATGTCTAATGCGTTGACCGTTGACCAAATAAAAAATATTATGAATAATACCATCTGGCATCACGTTGTAGTGGCACGTTCATATTTTTGTATACGTCGCATTTTCTACCGTTCAGAGAGAGAATAAGAGATTAGGATATTGAGAGATTGAATGAAAATTGCTTATGCAGGGAGTTGGATTGAAGTATGCCGGAAAAGCAATCGCTGTGACTGGAATAGGTGCTATACTTCATTAATTTAAATAAAATAAAAGCTGTTTCAAACGATGTTTAGCAAGAATAGCTGTTTTTTTTAAATAGAAGTGAACTCCATTACAGTATTACAAGGCCCACAAAATTCAGGAAAAGTTGCTTCCTAATGCTGTCGTAAGCATGATAGGCAGGGAATGGGGTAAGAAACCCTGTAGTCATTTTGAATGCTGTTATATTTTGTTTTCCAACATAGAATACCCTTCCAAAGGCATCTAGGGAAGTCCAAAAAGATTATGTGGCTTTTCCTTATGGAATGGTAATTAACTATGCTAAATTATATTGTTCTTCTTCTTCTTCTTCTTATTGGCATTACATCCCCACACTGGAACAGAGCCGCCTCGCAGCTTAGTGTTCATTAAGCACTTCCACAGTTATTAACTGCGAGGTTTCTAAGCCAGGTTACCATTTTTGCATTCGTATATCATGGACTAGCACGATGATACTTTTATGCCCAGGGAAGTCGAGACAATTTCCAATCCGAAAATTGCCTAGACCGGCACCGGGAATCTAACCCAGCCACCCTCAGCATGGTCTTGCTTTATAGCCGCACGTCTTACCGCACGGCTAAGGAGGGAAATTATATTGAGTAAAGCTAATTTTACAATTTTTCGATTGGCAGTGTCCTGACTCACGGCATTCCAGGGGAAAACTTAGTACCCCTAGAAACACAAAACACCAGCATTGTGGAACTACGTGAGATGAATAAAAGATCAATAAAATAATTTTCAAAATCGGTTCACCGGCTGCTGAGATATAGCGATTCAAATTTTAAGTTTCCTTCATACCTTATCTCGGTATTCGGCGTATTAAATATGGCATGGTATGAATTTGAAATCTGATAGGTTACCTGTAGGAGCTGGGGTTTCCCAAGGCAGTATGAGCTCCAGCATATTGTACAACATTTTCAGTTTTAACTCATCTGGTTTACCACTAGCGAGTCAAAAATCGTTCAAGCCTAAAACTATCATAGAAAGCTAAGTAGAATGCCATAACATTTTGAAATCATGCAGTGACGGCATTCCTGTATGAAATCCTTTCCGAAACTAAAACGAGATTTCCGCCTTGAAATTATATTCAAAACATGTTCATGGCCAACAATGTTGCCATTCTGGTTCCACTTGTGTCCAAGCTGTAACCCCTTTTCCCGGATCAAAATCCCATGTTCGTAAACAGCTTCAGCCAAATGTTATCGAAACAAATTGGATAGCGATTTGGTTCGTATCAAGGAAATTACGGCCAAAACGTGCCTGTGGTACTTATTCGAAGCTACGACATTCACGCATTCGGCCAGAAGTTGTTGAAGTTTTTCCCTCCATTTAACACTTTCGACAGCGAAGTGTGACAAAACACAACGTGCATACCGAGAAACTATGGAAAATTCATAGCCCTAATCCCGTGCCCTTCATTTACTGCTTGACTGCGGGAAAGAGCTGCCGTCGATGGGAAACGCAACAGGGCCAGCCAATCAATGGAGACCCTTTTACGAGTTGATTGCTTCCTACCGATTCCTATTCAAAGTTTTCGGATACCATCTCAGATTGTCTCAGAGGACTTGTCCAGCTATGGAATTGGAAAGTTTCACCACTGGCCGAATTTTCACACACCACTACTTGGTTGAGCTTTTGTATTCTAGATTTAATTAAAATTTCCTTTTCAAAGCTAAATGAAACGAAAGGGACCTTAAGCAACGCTCATAATTAGGCTTTTATGAGAGTTTATCATTGCATGTGGCTATATTTTGCCGGCCAATCGGCGTGAGTAGCCTGAGCCATGGGCGTAGCCTTACCAGGGCATAAAACGACCTTTACCTCCCTATATGACAAATCATTTAATTACTATATTTCGCTTAAGGGTCACTAGTTTTGCGTAGGATTGCGGATCCGAAGATGGCGAGCTTGGCCCAGTTTAGGATGTTTTCGGGTGAGAAAAATTTCCGACTTCATGGGCATTGAGAAGAAGAATAAGAAAAGATAATATTTTGCTTTCATTTACGCCCCTGATTATTTAATAAAGAGCATTTAAGACACGTATACAATAATTAGTATCAATGAACTACGTTAAAGTTTTCAGGATTCTGGTTTTGATATGAAGTCTCAGAATCCCTTTCTGATTGCTGGATTATCATAGGAACGCCAGGCAACATAATTGTCTTCTGAATGCCAGAATTATTTTTGGAACTCAGGTTTTCTCGAGAATCTCAGAATTTTGTTAGAAAAGTTTGCATTAGTTAAATCACAATATTTTTTCGATTATATTGCAAATGTTCTTCGACGATTTGCTCTCTTTCGCCCTTTGTTAGTTGTCCCTTATATGTCCATGGTCCCATACTCTGAATGTTCAGACATGGAACGGATGACTGAAAATTTGCATTGATGCAGTTGATACCGTAGGTACAGGCAAAACATTCGCTCAAAAGCTTCGAATTACAGGTGATGGAAAAATAATACTTCCAGTAGTGTACATCAGTTTACAATTTTTTATCCAATTCTCAATAGAATAAATTCAAAATCAATCCAAAATATGTTATTTAAGGTGGTTATAGAACAAAGCCACAAATCGGCCATCTTGGAAACCACGTGCTTTTTCTAGTGATTTTTCAAGAGCACGAATTGAAAGAACAACAACGCCCATGGGGATCGCAACATCTGTAGATCGTTTGATTACTCATACTAAGCAATCGACTTTAATTTCAGCATTGTACAACAAATATTACGCTGGTTTTAAACTTTTGATAATAGGAGTAGAAAAACGTGTGGTGAATTTGAAATTCACCACATGGCTTGATTGTATAATCACCTTAATCTATCTTGACCTTCCTACAGTACTAAAAAAAACTCACTTTTACGGTGTTCGGGTCATATTTACCCGGATTTGACTTAGTAATATTGTTACCCGCTAGCTACCGGAGCTAGGAAACGAGACAATTACAGGGTCAATTACTCTTCTGACCGTAATACCTACCACTCACCAAAGAAACTCACCTTCAGCAGGAGCATACACACCTCTGTGTGTTTCGCGACACTTGCCAATCAATGGAACAAAGTGGAAATATTGACAAACAACGTCGTAGAAAAGGGAGCTCAAAAGCTGTCCCGGGAGAGAATTCGCTCAGACCACAACGGGCGAGGCTTGGTGACTCCTTTTGAGTCCGGAAAGAGGTCGATAAGAGTGGAAAACTGTGGTGTACTAACCAAGGGAATGCTTGCTCTTAAGGAAAAGCGCTACTCAACGGTATATAATTTTACATACTATTTATTGCCCCGACCTGGGCGTTTCTAATCAGTGACGTCACAACATGCTTGGGGTACTTGCGGTTTGGCCTTTGGGGCTCTAGCTGGCGACGGCCGATGGACCTCGTCGATGGGGCTCCGTTGACAGTACACAGAAAGAAAAATCATTAATCAAATTAAAAAAAATCGTTGGTTAAAATAAAAAGTTTCGTTGGTTCTTTTTCGTAGAGAGTTGCGTGTGTTCAAAGCAAAAGTACCCAAACTTTTAATACACCAATGGTTCAAAAGTTGCTTGCCGCTCTAAAAATAAAAGTTTATACTTTCAAAATAAAATTGTTGCACTGTCAAATAAAAATGGTCACATTATGGAAAATATAGTGCAATTTTTTTTTAATTCCAGAAAAGCTTACTTCACTTTTATCCCTCTCTCTTGTTTTTTCCCTTCAAAATCATAATATAATCCGAGTATACAGTTTCAGCATGTTTATTTCATTATTTATTAGTTATCTGTGTTAAAATTGATCAGAGTTAGAACACATTAGATCCTTTATCGGATTTCCAAACAAAAGGACCAGAGCCTCGGCCAGAGCATCCGAACAGCTGCTAACCGACTTAAAATGATTCAGCTCTTTGGGGTGCGCTTCGTGCAGATATTTGGTCATTGCGCCACGGATTTCTCTTCAGTCAGAAACGCCGAAATAAACAGATTATCTGTAAAAAAAATCTCGCATAAGTATTGATTCTACGCCATTGAATCATGGAAATTGGGCGCTTAGATAACTCCGATACCTTTAACGTTTAAGATTGAAGGAATTTAAATTGACTTACCTCGAAATGGCCTGATGTCCTTCTTTTTTCTTCGGCTCAAGATTTCGTTAAAAGTACGCACTAAATATGTACTTTTTATACCCATGACGTGGCTATACTTTGCTCCTAGCGATCGCTACTGATTTCGTCGCTGTCATATATAGACACTGAGAGGAAAAAAGAGATGAGAAGTGATATTTTCCTTTTCTTGTTGCTAATCGTTTGATATGCTTTAAAAGTTTAACAACTTTCAGGTTAATAGAAAGAACTTTTAATGTTACTTTGGGAATAGGATAAAAACAACTTTTAAATAGAAAAGTAATTTTTAATGAGAATAATTTTACTCTTATTTCTAGGAAAATGATGCACTTTTCAAATTAAAAGTGCATAATTTTCTATAAAACCATGTTTGTTCTTTGTGTGTAGCGATGTCTTCGATAGGGGCACCAATTCTCTGTGCGGCATTTGAGCGTAACGACCGACTCACGGGATACCGACACCTTATCCCTCCGTGATCGACAGGGTGGGCCGCTAGCAGGTGGGATGACGGCTGCAACGCTTCTCGGCTTCTGGTGCACCGGATAACAACTCTTCAGGCCCAGGTTCGGATGGCGCAAGAAGCTTCCAGCTTGGTGGAGGCGCGCGGGCTTGAAGTGGGACGAAATTCCGATGTTCGACGACGGGTTCGATTCGATGTTCGACGGTACGAGGAGGCTTCGGCTTGGCAGAGGCGCTAGGGCTTGACGGTGGGCGAAATTACGATGCTCGGTGACGGGTTCGACTCGATGTTGGACGGTACGAGGAGGCTTCGGCTTGGCAGAGGCGCTAGGGCTTGACGGTGGGCGAAATTCCGATGTTCGGTGACGGTTTAGGCTCGATTTCGGACGGTACGAGCGGGACTTCTTCGCCGGCGGCGGGCAAGCTCGAATTTTGACGGAACGAGCTGGCTGGCCGTTTTCGGCGACGATTCCCGAATTGACTTCCTGGTGGTACGAGCTGGCTTGTGGCGTTGGCGACGGTCCC
The DNA here is from genome assembly GCF_024139115.2 of Armigeres subalbatus. Taxonomy (NCBI): domain Eukaryota; kingdom Metazoa; phylum Arthropoda; class Insecta; order Diptera; family Culicidae; genus Armigeres; species Armigeres subalbatus. Next base: position 190,271,852 of record NC_085141.1, read on the forward strand.
CGGCTTGATCTTGGACGAAGCACCCTGGCTTGTGGTGTACGCTGACTGTTTCCGGACTGACTTCGGCGAGCTGGCGTGGGGTTCGACGACGGTAAACGCTTGGCGAAAGCAATGGCCGACGGCTCGGAACAAAGGTGCGGTCCGGCCCGTTTCACAATGGCGGAACCTATCCACGTGGCTCGATCGGAACGCCGGCGATGTTGGAATGACCCCAATTCGGTCCGGAACTATCGTATGCGGCGGGAATTTGCGTGCGCTGGTTAGGGAATCGGTCCAACTTTCGCCCTGGGGAATGCCAAATCACCACCTGTATACGCCAAGGAATAGAAGAGCAGAAAAAGGCCCACTAGGACCTTTTTGTTGAGTGTATATAATTCAAATACACTGGGTTTTTGTTCTGCTTAAACACTCCTATCTAATCTATTCCGTACTAATTTCGTGCCACCACTATTTGCTACTACTATTAACTAAGCCTTTTAGCTAATGACTTTAGTTTTTTATCTTTCTTTTATGAAATATTGGGAAAAACACGGCGCGCACTACTACTCCCGCTTGTAGTCACGGACCGAATAATCTCCCTTGGCTAATAGCTGAGCTCAGCAGATCGAGAAATTACGACGAGGGTAACGATCATTGCCGAAGCTACCACTCATTTTGGCAACACTTCCGGTTCCATCTACTGGCAAGTGAGAGAACTAGGGTGGGCTCTCATCTTTTGCCCACGCTCAAACCGCTGTAACGTGAGTTACCGGGTGTCGGAGTACACGGTGGTTTTGCAAGTGACCAAAATATACCTTGCGGCGGAAGCTGCAAGTTCAATTTGGAACCACTGGTTACATTACCCCATCGCCCCCCTCTGAAAGTATAGATTTTGCAGCCGGGTGGCATCCCTATCTCACACAATAGGTTTGTTTTGCAGCCAACATTCCGCGGCCGTATCCCACTGACAGTTCTGTATCCTAATGAGAATCAAATGTGATGTTTGTAAACAAAACACATACTATCATGAATTTTACACTGAGATGTTGGCTGCAAAAACATGGCGTCGTGCCACCTACCTGAGATTTTGCCTATGATATGGCATACATTTATTGCAAAACTATTTGATACATTAATCAATCTTTGATTTATGAAAAATATTTGCCTCTTTAAGGCCCACTGTGAATAATCCATTTACCATCATCGCACTCACGATAAAGGAAAGGCACTCATTTGGGGTAACTCAACGTACCAACACTACTGTGTTGAGAACTGTCTAATCGTCAACATTTGTTTACAACTCGACGCGAATACGAACGGCGGTGCATGCAAGCGCCCATCAGTAACGCGATTTTTCACTAATTTCGCGAGTTTTCCGGCAACTTTTCCCCGAAGTGTCACCCAACAGCCGGTTCTCGAAGCGCGCGTTCATCAGTGATCAGGAGAGCCTTTACCGGTCCTATTTTCTTTGCTAGTCTGGGGGATCAGCTGAACCAACCAAATTGTTCCTTGAGCTATAATAAGGCAATGACTGTGACATTGGTGTTGATTTTTGAATTTCTAAATGTTTATTCGGGCTTATTCGCATATTTTAGTTCCCGGGGATCAACTGCAGTTTAGGCAGTGCTCGATCTCGGACACCCGCGTGTCCCAGAGTTTTTGATTATCCTTCACGTACGATCTAATGCACGCATTTATCGTGCGATTTAAGCGTTCCACAGGGTTTGCTTGGCTGTGATACCGAGCATTTCTCCAGTGTTGAATTTTATATTTAGACAACATCGCTTTGAATTCTGCCGACAAGAAGGTGGAGGCATTGTCAGTTACATTCAATGGGGTTACCAAAATAATTGAGACTCTCATAGCACCATCGCTCAAAAGAAGAATCCTTCTTGGAATGAACTTTTGGCGAGCATTTGAAATCCGGCCCACTGTAGGCTTTTCTCAAATCGAGGAAGTGGCAGTTGAAGAGGATTATGACACGATAGATTCCCTAACAAGTAGCGATTCCAAATTCGTACCACCAGGAAGTCAATTCGGGAATCGTCGCCGAACACGGCCAGCCAGCTCGTTCCGTCAAAATTCGAGCTTGCCCGCCGCCGACGAAGAAGTCCCGCTCGTACCGTCCGAAATCGAGCCTAAACCGTCACCGAACATCGGAATTTCGCCCACCGTCAAGCCCTAGCGCCTCTGCCAAGCCGAAGCCTCCTCGTACCGTCCAACATCGAGTCGAACCCGTCACCGAGCATTGGAATTTTGCCCACCGTCAAGCCCTAGCGCCTCTGCCAAGCCGAAGCCTCCTCGTACCGTCCAACATCGAATCGAACCCGTCGTCGAACATCGGAATTTCGTCCCACTTCAAGCCCGCGCGCCTCCACCAAGCTGGAAGCTTCTTGCGCCATCCGAACCTGGGCCTGAATAGTTGTTATCCGGTGCACCAGAAGCCGAGAAGCGTTGCAGCCGTCATCCCACCTGCTAGCGGCCAAACCTGTCGATCACGGAGGGATAAGGTGTCGGTATCCCGTGAGACGGTCGTTACGCTCAAATGCCGCACAGAGAATTGGCCCCTATCGAAGACATCGCTACTGTCAACGGAGCCCCATCGACGAGGTCCATCGGCCGTCGCCAGCTAGAGCCCCAAAGGCCAAACCGCAAGTACCCCAAGCATGTTGTGACGTCACTGATTAGAAACGCCCAGGTCGGGGCAATAAATAGTATGTAAAATTATATACCGTTGAGTAGCGCTTTTCCTTAAGAGCAAGCATTCCCTTGGTTAGTACACCACAGTTTTCCACTCTTATCGACCTCTTTCCGGACTCAAAAGGAGTCACCAAGCCTCGCCCGTTGTGGTCTGAGCGAATTCTCTCCCGGAACAGCTTTTGAGCTCCCTTTTCTACGACGTTGTTTGTCAATATTTCCACTTTGTTCCATTAGGGTCTCGCCGACATTTCTCACCAACACGAACGCAGGTTCTTATTCTTCTTCTTCTTCTTCTGATCGTGAGTGTTGTCATAAAAACACCCACTGTTAAATGGCACAGCACATTCGCTATATCGCCAGTCGGTTTTTCATAGGGAGCAATTTTTGTTTATGTTTTATTTGTCGATTTTGGTTGTCATGTATTTAGTGCGTTTATATGTTTAATTTTATTTCTTTTAGAAACTTACATATGTTTTTCAGAGTTTCGATGTTTTTATCTTCGTATGCCTCTTGGATTGAGAAAAATTTGTCAAGGTGGTGTTTGTCTCTGGGTAGTAGATATTTGATGCAGTGAAAAACTATGTGTTCGGAGGTGTTTAAGCAGTCGCATAATTCACAATACAATTCGTCTTTGATCCTCATTTTGCTGAGCCAGAAAGGTGAAAAATCATGCCCCGCTAGCAGTCGGTTGAGGGTTCTTGTTTCTGTGTTGCTGAGTTTTAAGTTGTGGTTCCACGCCTTCGGATTAATCCCGGTTTGAATTTTGAAGAATTTCCTTCCTTTACCTTGTTCCTGTGTATAGTCCACGTACCATTGCTGCATATCGCTAGTGATTAAGTGTTTTGTCCAGTTGTAGGCATCTTGGGGCAGAATCCGGTTGCAGGCCGTCTCGGTGGATTGCAGTCCTGCTTTGGCTAGCCTGTCTGCAGTCTCATTGCCTCCCAGTCCGACGTGTCCTGGGATCCACTGGATGCAGGTATGTCTTGTTGCGGCAGTTTGTATGATGTTTTGTACGATTTCGTCTCTTTCAGTTTTGTCCAGCTGATTTTTGATGAACTCACAACTCGACTTTGAGTCTGTGAGGATTACGGCTCTCTCAATCTGGTTTCTCTCTAGGTACTGTAGAGCAATCCAGATGGCTTCCATTTCTGCTGTCATTGTGCATACCGAAGTTTGTAGTTTAAGACTGAGTTTAAAGTTGCTGTCTTCGTCGAAAACCCCTACGCCACAACGACTATCATCCTTCGACGCGTCCGTGTAGATTTTTCTGTAGTTACCATATTGTCCATGGATCTTTCCTAGAGCCAGTTGCTTTAGTGTTTTAGTGGAAGTGTTCCTCTTGATCCACGGTCTGTCGTCTAACTCAGCTTCAACTCTTATACCGGGTGAATCTGGTTGAACCCACACTGTATGTGTTATCCGTTCAAAGATATGTCTATATTCCAAGAAAACCTCTTCCAAGAAAGTTAACTTTTCCTTGTTGATATTGCAATTATAGTTCAACCCTTGTAGTTGATTCCAAACCGGCGATCGGAACTGTACGTGTCTTATTATTTCTCTAGCCGTTGTTATTTTTCTTCGAAAGTCCAAGGGCGGTTGGCTAGCTATTGCACATAAAGTGTTGATTGGTGTAGTTTTCGTGCATCCGGTAATCTTTCTCAAGCACGAGTTATTGGTTTTGTTGAGCTTATCCAAATTAGATTTAGCGGAGTTTGCATACACAGATGCACCATAGTCCAGGTAGCTTCTTACGATGGCGTTGTAGAGTAGACTGAGCGTTTGGGGATGTCCTCCGTTTCGTGTGCTACTAATGACCTTTAGCATGTTAATCCTCTCGGTAGCATTTCTAGTGACTTCTCTAATATGAGCTCCGTATCCTAGGCAGCGATCTAATGTCACTCCTAAGTATTTGTGAGTATTTACTGACTCCAGAACCAAGTCGCCAATTTTTACATTCAACGTTTTTTTATTTCTCTGGAAAAGCATGACCTTAGTTTTGTTTTCGTTAATTTTAAGATTTAGTTTATCCGATTTGTTCTTGAATTCTTCCAGGAAATTTTGTGCCCTACTTTGTAATTCTTCTACGTTTTTCCCGTTTACGATCGCCATGAAATCGTCCGCGTATTGCACCAGAATTACTTCTTCTGTCTCGCCTGTATGTAATTGAGCCGTGTATATATTGAACAAGATGGGTGATAGGACGTCGCCTTGCGGTAACCCCTCGCCCACGCTTCTTTCGATAGTTTTAGATCCAACCTGTACTTGGACCGTTCTGTCCTGCAGAAAGTTCACTATCCAACTAGTCAGTTCTCTTGGTGTCCCATATTCGTAAAGGATTTTTTCTAATGTCTCTGTGCTGACCGTGTTGTAGGCATTCGAAAGATCAATGAAAATTGCTCCTGCGATTTTGCCTTCTTTCTTAATCGAATTGATAGTATTAGCGACATAGTTTAGACATGATGTGGTTGAGCTGTGTTTACGGAACCCAAATGAGGCATCCGGTAAAATGGCATTGGTATGTACAAACTGACTTAATTTGTTGAGAACTGCCGCATTAATTATCTTCAGTGGACAATTTAGCATGGATATTGGACGTAAATTTTCTACTTTACCCGGATCCTTCCCTGGTTTAGGTATTGCGATTACTTTGATTTTATTCATGTTCGCAGTAACTTTTCCTTCTCTCCATATTCGATTTAGATCCTGTATAATGTTGTTTCTGACATCCGCATTAAGATTTTTCAACATTTCATAGCTGATACCATCCGGGCCTGCTGCTGACGGCTTCTTCTTTTTATTCAGAATGCATGTCCATGTGTCGGCATCCAGAATATCGTAGTTCGTCGTTGTACTTAATCGTTGTGCATATTGGTCGTTGAAAGGGAAATTGGCATTCAGGAATCGAATTGCAGCTTCCTCCTCCTCGTGGACGATGGTTGCGATGGCACGTTTCTTCTTTTTACCGGTTAGTCCGTTGATTTTTTTCCACAGTTCCTTGCTGCTTGTGCTGGGATCTATTTCTTCGATATATTCCTGGAACTTTTGTTTGATCATTTCCTTTTTCTTACTTGTGAATATAGCCTCTAGTTTTCTCATTTCCAGTAATTCTTCGAGTCTACCACTGTGATTAAACTTGGCTCTTGCTTCATTTTTCTTTGTCCACGCATCTTCTATGTCGGCACTCCACCAGAATTTCGGTTCAAAACGATCCTTCTGCCTGGCTTTTTTGATAATTCCACTCATTGCTTTCTGTAGCTCGGTTAGTCCTACCACTTGTGTTGCGTCCAGATTACTTATTCCTTCTGCCAGCTTTTTCTTATTAATGAAGTATCTTTTTCCTTCGCTGTTTCCTGCCCATTGCTCACCTGAGAGGACAATGTGAACCACCAGATGTCTGCTGCCTATTCCATACTGGAGTATTTCCATGTTCGTTTCTTGAAATAACGCTGGGGATACTAGGACTAGATCAATCGTTGACGGTCTTTTATTCAGTTCCGCTGGGATGAAGGTTGGTTCCTTCCTGTTCACCAGTATGATGTCCTCTTCATTGATGAAATCAAAAAGAACCCCTCCTCTTGCGTCCGCATGATGTTGGTCCCACAATCGGTGATGGGAGTTGAAGTCTCCTCCGATCAACACGTTCCTGAAACCTACAAGTTTTCTCACCAGATTTGACAGAAATTGTTTAAGTTCGACTGCCGGCGTACTTGGTGTCACATATATTGATATTACTGCTAGTTTCAATCTAGGCATGTACCTCCCTACACTTTGTATGTTATCCGTAGCATCTACTTCTATAATCCTGCTGTGTATTGATTCGTGTATCGTTACCATTGCTCCTCCGTACCCATCAAACCTTGAACAATAGTAGTTATTGTAATGTGGAATTTTGTATTTGCTGTTTTCGAATTCTTGTTTCGTCCAACATTCTGCTAACAATCCTATCTTGTATTTTTCTCTGTTCATTACTCGTGCTAACTCTGTTTTGTTTTTCTCAATACTCTGAATGTTGCATTGTAGTATTTTACATGACATTTTGTAGCTAGTTTGCTTTATTATAATCGACTCTCTCCCTGATTATGCTCCCTACCGACTGGCTTACCTGTGCTTGTTCCGGGCGGTGTCTGCAATTGTCGTTCACGTTATCTTCTGCGGCGTCTACAAACATTTCTGCGTTGTGTTGTCTTGCTCCGTTTGACTTCTGTGCCGCATTTTGTATTTGGCTTAGTTTCCACTGGAATTTTTCGAACTCGTCCGTCCTGTATCGATTAAAGAGCGCCACTCCGTCCTTCGATGGTTCGTCATCCGTCTTTCTTTTTTTGTCACAGAACACCTCGATGTTATTGCCGATGATCTTGCTTGCTTCCTCGGAGGTCCGTTTCGGCGTGTGTTTTCGTGTTCGATCTGCTGGTTTTGATTTGTCCATGCTTGTGTTAAGCTTCCACCTCTTGCGCTATGTGAAACCGTCGCATACGAGTTGACTAGCTTTGGAAAATCTTCAATATTTTCCAACAGACTAAAGCTGTTTTTGGTGTAGATGGGATATTGTTCCTGTGCTTCTACCGTTGTTAGATTGGTCTTCGCTAGGATGATCTTGATGTTGTTTTGACGTTCACGTTCGGGGCAGTTGCTATCTCCAGACTTGTGGCCATCTTGTCGACAGTGTAGGCATCTCGCTGGCATGTTGCATTGCTGATATCCTTGTTCGTCATGATTCTTTCCACACGTGTCACATCTCTGCCTTGATCGGCAGTTGTTGGTGCGATGGTTGTACCGAAGGCAATTCTGACAGAACACTGCCTTACTGATGAACGGCCTTACTAGGTTTGTACAGCAGAACATACGAATTTCTGTGGGCAGTTGGTTGCTGCGGAATGTAACGCTAATCCTAGCCGTTGGAATCTTTCGCTCGTTTTCGTATCTGTGCAGCCGTGCTACACCCATAACTGGCACTTTGCAGGTTATGTTGTCGAGTATTTCTTCTGTTGTCATTTCAACCGGGACGCCAGTGACCACTCCCGAGACTGTCAGGAAATGTTTTGGGATGTATGCCTTGAAGTTCTGCGCTAGAAGAGATTTGTCTGCCTGGATTTTGTTAGCTGTTTGCGGATTCTTCACTAGTACCAGCACTTTGTTTTTTCCCATCGGTTTGAGGTTAAGTACGTTCGCCTTGTACTCCTTGGTTTTCACAAGCGCTTTGCCTAAAGCGAGTTTGTTGATGTGTGTGTCCTCTCTCGCCTCGTTCAGCTGAACGACCACGCGATATGGTCCTGTGTCCGTTTCTTCGTATTCGTAAGTCAGCCATTTTCTTTCGTCTCCTCTTTTCGATTTTCCGCCACCCGGATCCGGGTTCTCCGGCTCCGCCATTTCTCCAATCTTCCTACTTTCCTCTAGATTTTTTTTTCACTCTACTGATTAAAAATGTTTAGCCACCGAGCAAAGAGCAAAAATTTTCACGACCTTCGCTATCAGAAGTTAAGAAATTTTTTTTTCTTCCAAAACACGTGTGTCTTCGTCGGCATACTTCGACTGAATGGAACGCAGGTTCGTGGTTGCAAACAATCCCATTTGATTTTGCCGTGACAGCTGCTCGTGGTTGCAAACAAACCGAGTAAAAGTGTGAGTGAAATGTGCGTGTACGTACACGATCGCTGAAAGCCTAATTGATTGGCAAGTGTCGCGAAACACACAGAGGTGTGTATGCTCCTGCTGAAGGTGAGTTTCTTTGGTGAGTGGTAGGTATTACACGGAGAACCTCAGAAACTCATTAATGAGTAAAATTTCACTCATTTCGAAGAATAAGTGGATCTCCTCATTTAAAGAGTAAACATGCTTTTACTCATTAATGAGTAAACACCATATACGTCAAAAAATGTGGAATATTTACCCGCTTTTGAGAATGAAATAATGTGCAAAAGTGGGTAAAAAACCCCCACTTTTGAAAAAAAAATCGTGCAGCTTAAAATATTCTTTTCAATTGCAATGGAATGAATAATTTCCAGGAGTAAATCAAATTGAATCGTACATTTATTTAAATATTGTTCCATTGATACAGTAGGTTTGGATTTAGCAACTCATACATTTTTATAAAAATATTTTTTAACCTAACTATTTGAAAAAAAGATGATCGAAACGGGTCGTCTATTTCGTTGGATAAGCTGTGAATTGATGTACCAATCAGCATGTGGATCCGCATAGATGATAAGTCGATTTACATGCTAGACTCTGGGCGTGCTCCTAGGGCGTGCTCCGTGTGGTCTTTCTAGAAGCTGCTGCAGCTGCTCTGATCCTGAAAGGGTAGATTTTTTTGTTTAAAAACAACAATATTCAACTATACCACATTTTTACTTACTTGATTCTAGCTTTATACACTGTTGTCCTTGTTTAGTTTTCCGCTAGGTTTTCTGTTTATTATATATTAAATAAAAATGTTCCGCAGTATCAAGTTTGAAATAAAACTGCACAAGTATTTTTTCACCCATTTAAGTGTTTTAAATACCCCGTTTAAAACGAAAACTTCATTCTTGAAATGAGTATTTTTTTACTCATTCTAAGTTGTCAAAATTTCCCCATTTTTTGACGTCTTCATACTACAACTTGAAATGAGTACTTTTTTACTCATTAATGAGTTTTCGAGTTTCACCGTGTACGGTCAGAAGAGTAATTGACCCTGTAATTGTCTCGTTTCCTAGCTCCGGTAGCTAGCGGGTAACAATTTGGCGCCCAACGTGGGGCCCGAACCCACGACCCTGAGATTAAGAGTCTCATGCTCTACCGATTGAGCTAGCCGCGCGTGTTTCCGTTTCCGTGTAAGGGAGACCACGAATCACAAGTTCATACACTATCTCTTCACGTTCGAGATGATGTAGTAATAAATTTTGGTATAATAAATCGAATTCAACGTCCATCGCGATTTATGGATCGATTAGACCGTTCTCAACTTCGAAAAATAAACTCTTCGTTTGGAGGACGAAGAAAACTAAACAGGACTCTGTTTTTGCTCCTCCTGGAAGGGTGGGGGTGGTAATGTAAAAGAATTTAAATTTTAGCTGGGCGCCAAATTGTTAGAACCGTCAAATTCCAAAAATTTGGAAAGTTCAATTTGGAACCACTGGTTACAATATTTAGGCATTTCTCATCCAAATTCACATGTACCAAATGTATATACCAAAATAATCGTCAGCTAATAAATTTTCCGAAACTGACCTCAGGTTGAAGATCGGCCACACCTACATCCTGTAATCATCAGAGGAAGGATCGTCAGTTGACCACTTTTATATTGACGAAAATTGCACACGAATATCGCGAATGAACGGTTTTATTGCTGTTTTTTTTCTTAAAATGTACCCAATACTATTTCAGTGATGACGAATCATGAATGCAGACAATATTTCTACAAATGTTCTAGGTTCTCCAAACCATTCCGGATTTTAGAGCCCTGGCCTACCGGGTTGTCGTGTTTTTGGAGAGTACAGTAAAACAGCGTGTTTTCTCTTCGACCGACTATAACAGAATGACGTTTTATTTCATCGTATCAAGGTACATTGATCATAACAGGTAGGACAAAGTTATAGAGACTAATATAATAATAGATTGGCGATCTAACTACTAGTAGATCATAACATCTCTTCCTCCCTAACAACTGTTCTTAAACAGATACATAGTCGTAAACATACAGTACATGTTAGTGAGTTAGTGACATCATTACAGATTGAGCCTGTTTGGTGGCTTCCTTACTCTGGTTGATTTTCTTGTTTCTTGGCCAGCAGTGTCTGTTACTAGTCTAGGCTCTTCCAAAACCGGGTTGTCGTGATTTATCTTGGTGATAGGGCTTTGAGGGATTTCACTAGATGGAACTGGACCAGCTAAGGGCATATGGGGTGTGGAAAGCGAAGGTTCACTTGATTGCTCAATAGCATTTCGGTTTTGTACCAGCGGTACGTTTTCATACGCGGAACTACGCTTAGGTAAACCATCAAACAGCTGAGTTTTGACTAAGGGACCTATTCGAAGCTGATCAACATGCCGCTTCCACAACCTTCCGTCATCAAGCTCGACCATATAGTGTAACTTACCAACGCGCTCGGTCACAACACCAAAACGCCATTTTTCCGCAGATAGAAAGTCTCTTGCCGCCACCCTATCGTTTACCTCGAATGAACGAACTGCTATCTCTTCCCCACGGGTAGAAGAGCCATCTCCTTTCGTCGGAATCATCAAATCAATGCGTGACCTGATCTGCCTACCGAACACTAACATAGACGGACTGCGACCGGTTGAAGGGTGAACAGTTCGCCTGTATGCCATCAAGATATTCTGTAATTCCGTTGAGATTTCTGAGCGAGAACAACGCAAGGTTTTGATCTTGTCTTTGAACGTTTGGACATATCTCTCAGCTTGTCCGTTTGTTGCTGGGTGGTATGGAGCACCCATTTTATGGACGATTCCGTTTCTTTTCAAGAACATCTGGAACATATCGGATGTAAACTGGGATCCTCTATCCGTGACAAGAACGGACGGTAAACCGAATGTGGCAAAAAATTCTCGCAAACGGTTGATAGTAGTATCTGTTGAAATATCTGGGATTATTTTCACCTCTGGCCATTTACTGTATGCATCAACAATAATCAGAAAAAAACAACCCATAAACGGCCCGGCAAAATCCGCGTGAATCCGTTGAAATGGCCCTGATGGTCGCTCCCAACAATGTACAGGAACTCTCGCTGGATCAGTTCTTGTTCTTGCGCAATCCGGGCAATCGCGGGCCATATCCATGATGTCCCGATCAACGGTTTCCCACCAGCAATAAGACCTAGCGAGAGACTTCATGCGAGAAACTCCGAAGTGTCCGAAGTGCAGCTCTTGCAAAACCCGCGTCCGAAGTGTTTCTGGAATATACACTCGAATTCCTTTCATCAAACAGCCGCTTTGTAGTGTAAATTCGGTTTGATCGATGCCGAATCTGTCACGACCCTCCACGCATCTTCCGGATTTCAACCCTTGAAGTAGGTTCTTTACGCTTTTATCGTTGCTAGTGTGTTCTTCCAACTCCTCTATATTTATGGGTAAAGTTTCTATCTGTTCGAGTTCCAACACATCAACTTCTTCTACCATTTCTCGGATACTTATTCAAAAGGACGTATGTGATTTTGTAAACAAAGTTTCAAACGTCGATTAGTCCAATCTGATGGCATTCCCACGCAAACAAATACCACCAACAGGTAGCCGAAGGCTGCCCCTGCCTGTATGTTGTGATGATTTGCGTGGGAGTGCCATCAGATTGGACTAATCGACGTTTGAAACTTTGTTTACAAAATCACATACGTCCTTTTGGATAAGTACCCAAGATTTTATTATTGACGACTTCCGAAATCGGTAAACGAGACATTCCATCAGCATTAGCATGATGTTTGGACGGCCGGTATCGAATTTCAAAATCAAACGACTCTAGAAAAACTGCGTAGTGTTGCATGCGTAATGCAGACAGCGTTGGAAGACCTTTATCTGGTGAGAAAATCTGGGTAACCGGTTTGTTATCCGTAACAAGTACAAATTTCCGACCAAACAAATATTGGTGGAATTTTTTTACGCCGTATATAATCGCGTAAGCCTCTTTGTCGACCTGAGTGTAGTTCTGTTGAGTAGTGTTCAACGTTTGGGAAGCGTACTGAAGTGGATGCTCATTTCCGTCAGGGTAGATGTGACTTAGGACGGCCCCAACCCCATACGGTGATGCATCGGTTGCTAGCACGAGAGGAAGCGTTGTATCATAGTGTACCAGAACACGATCTGATTGCATCTCCGCTTTGACCCAGTTGAAAGCCAATTCGCATTTGTTATCCCAAATAAACGGTGTCTTATCTTTTAACAGATTATTGATAGGATATATCCGAGTGCTAAGATTCGGCAAGAACCTCCCATAGTAGTTTACAAGTCCGAGAAAGGCACGAACTTGTTCACGATTTTCAGGATGAGGCATTTCCTGAATGGCAGCTACTTTTTGCTTCGTTTTGTGAATACCGCGACGGTCAACGGCATATCCACAATATTCAATAGTGTCCGCAAAGAATTCACATTTAGAAACGTTCACCCGCATGTTATGCTCGTTGAATCTACGTAAAACCTCCCGCAGACGTTCCAGGTGGGTAGCAGCATCAGGACCAGTAACTTTGACGTCATCCAGAAAAACCGAGACTCCAGGAATACCTTGTAGTATTTGGGATATCTCGCGTTGAAATATAGCAGGCGCAGACGCCACACCATACATCAGCCTAGTAGGTTGAAACAAACCTAGATGCGTGTTGAGGGTAAGCACTTGTTGGTCCTCTTCGCGAACGCCCATTTGCAAATACGCTTGCGCTAAATCTAATTTTGAAAATTTCTCTCCTCCAGCCATATTTGAAAAAAGTTCGTCGATTGTGGGTAGAGGATGCTCGTCGACTAACAGGTTTTTATTTACCGTTAGCTTATAATGAATCGCCTGCTTTGAGCGTAATTACAGCGGCACACTAGGAGTTAACTTTCTGAAATCAGTATGGCGAAAGGCATCTAAGGTTCGATTTCTCAAAATTAAGCACCTTCATCGAAAAAATATTTGGTAGGCGTAGTAGCAGACACCTTCCTACATAACCGGTACCAAATAGTTTTTCATGAAAAGTTCCTAATTTTGAGAAAACCCGCGTTAGATGTCTTTCGCCATACAAATTTCTTGCGGTTAACTTACGCTGGCTATTTGCGCATATACGATAGCGCCTGGAAGTGGAAGCGGCGAGTAGCAAATCAGCCACTGCCAATAATTCATTGCCACACAGACGCACTTTATTTCCAGACTTCATAACAGGAACCACAGGTGTGCCCCAGTTGCTGTGATTGACTTTAACTAGCACTCCTGATTGCACCATATCGTTTATCTCCCGCTCAACGACGTCGCGAATAGCAAAGGGTAATGGACGAGCTTTAAGAAACACAGGCTTACAGTTTTCTTTCATAGTAATGGAAGCTTCAACCCCTGTTATCTTACCAATTGATTCACTGAAAACCGAAGAAAACTCATCCAACAACAAATTTAAAGCACTGGGGAAAGGAGAACGTTCAACATTATTGACATTGGAGACAGATGTACCCATGATATCATTCCAACTCAATGAATCGACTGATATCAGCGTGCTTACAGTGGCACACTAGGAGTTAACTTCCTGAAATCAGTATGGCGAAAGGCATCTAAGGTTCGATTTCTCAAAATTAAGCACTTTAATCGAAAAAATATTTGGTAGGCATAGTAGCGGACACCATCCCTCATAACCGATACCAAATAGTTTTTCATGAAAAGTTCCTAACTTTGAGAAAACCAGCGTTAGATGTCTTTCGCCATACAAATTTCTGGCGGTTAACTCTTGCTGGCTATTTTGTGCATATACTATAGCGCCTGGATGTGGCTGCGGCGAGTAGAAAATCAGCCACTGCCAATAATTCATTGCAACGATCGCATCCACTCGCGCCCAAGAAGAGGGTGTCGATCTGTACTAACGACGAACAACCGCATAGACTTATTTGTTCCTTTGTACGAAACATTGACTGAAACCGTTGCATACACTTCGATTACATTCCCACAGTAACTGCGAAGCTCCATAGATGTCTTCGAAGTGGGAGATCATGAAAACATTTGATTTTATCACCAAGACTCATCAACGACACCGGCGAGCCACTGTCAACCTCAAATTTAATTGGCACATCATTGAGCTTAAGTTCAAGGAAAATCTTTGACAGCGAATTGTCATGTCCCCCCTCTAACTTACATACATCGATCATGCAGATTTCATTTACTTCAATGTTATCAGAGTACTCATCCTGTTCATGTTCTTCGACCATATTGGTATTGAACTTCGGATACTTGTTTGCAATCAAATTTCGTTTCACTGCAGGGGCATTATTAGATGTAAAACTGAGACACACACGCTTCAAGTGTCCTTTCTTTTTGCAGTAACTGCAAACTGTATTTCTATGAACACAAACATTAGCCAAATGTGTCTCACTTCCACACCTAAAACAAGATCTGTTAGTAGTATTAGTTACCTTTACGTCAGCAGTACCAGCGGTTATCTGGTTTGAAGAAGCGTGTCGTTTCGATTTCCTTTCGTCCATCAGATTTACGTCCTGCATCCGTCGGTTAATCACATCGGCTCCTTCACCTGATGCCTCCATCGACAAAGAAATTTCCTTGGCTTTCTCAAATGTCAAATCTCGCTCTTCGATCAGCCGCGTTCAAATCCGCTGATTCCGCACTCCGAATACTAATTGATTCCGTAAAGCTTTCGTAAGATAGGTCCCGAACTTGCAATGTTTCGCTTCTCGTTGTAGGGCGGTGATAAATTCCGGAATAGTTTCTCCTTCACGTTGATTTCTGGACCGGAATCTCCATAGTTCAACCATCTCCAGTGGTTCGGGATCAAAATAGTTGTCCAGCGTAGCCACAATTTCGTCGTATGATTTTGTTTCCGGCTCGGTAGGAGAAAGATGATCGCAAAGCAGGTTATATGTATCCGATCCCATGTAGTACAGCAACATATTCTTCTTATTGGCATCCGGCACACCGAAAATTTGCATCGCACTCTCGAGGCGCTTTACCCAGCGGCACCATTTCGATTTATGTTTTTCGTATGGTTCGAACGCGAAGGTGGGTGGCACAGCAGGGGCAGTATCGTCATCCGAATCCGGCATTTTCTGTAGTCTTCTCTCTCAGCAGCAGTACACCAGCAAAACTTTCACAAAACTTCAGCAGTCAACAGCACTTCCTCCTTCTTCCGCAAGTGAACCAGCAAATAGCACGACACTCTTCCAGTGTATGGTAGCAAACAGCAGAGATGTTTTCACGTAGTATTGGTAGAAGCAGCAATGATTTCACATCAGTCCACACCTTCTTTGTATTAGTAGCAGCAAATCATAACCTCTTTCGTCTTCCGCATTTGTCGAACAGAATTGCGAACTGATCGGCTCGTAGCGCTAGCGTTCCTCCCTTCAATGGGTTGTATCCCATCCGACTCGTCGCCAACTGTCGTGTTTTTGGAGAGTACAGTAAACAGCGTGTTTTCTCTTCGACCGACTATAACAGAATGACGTTTTATTCCATCGTATCAAGATACATTGATCATAACAGGTAGGACAAAGTTATAGAGACTAATATAATAATAGATTGGCGATCTAACTACTAGTAGATCATAACACGGGTCAATTACGCTTGGTACGAAACCAATAGCAACCTATGGTGCCCGTACAGGCCCTTGAAGTGCATGCGCATGATTAATGATTAAGATGTGTCCCAACCGGATGTTCTAAGATCTCCAAATCATTCTGGAGTCCAGACGAATTGCTCTACCAAGATTACTGGGCTCGATATCAAGCCAATAACAACCCATACAGGCCCTTAGAGGTCATACGCATGATTCGCGATCTATCTATGTCCGAACCGGATGTTCTAAGTTCTTCAAATATTCTGGAGTTCAGACGAATTAGTTTGCCAAGACAACTAGGCTCGATATCAATCCAATAACAACTTATACAGGCCCTTAGAGGCCATATGTATTATTTACGGTCTAGATATGTCTAACCCGGATGTTCTAAGTTCTCCAAATCACTCTGGAGCTCAGACCATCTGGTCTACCAAGGCAACTGGGCTCAATACATAGCCAATAGCAATCCATGATGTTCATATAGCCGCCTTGACACCATGCGCATGATTTACGATTCATATATGTTCAAATCGGATATTCTAAGCTCTTCAAATCATTCTAGAATTCAAACCAATTGATCTATCATATCAACTGTGCTCGGTACAAAACCAATAGCAACTTATGGTTCGAAATATTTTAAATCACTCAAGAGTTCAGATGAATCGATCTTCAAAGTCAACACGGCGTAAAACCGATAGCAACCCGCCGTATTCAGGCTACTATCGGCCATGCTTGCAATTTACAATCTTGGTTCGTCTAAATATGATGTTTTGAGCTCTCAGGTTATCGTATGGGAACATATCTAAATTGTGTGTTGCTATCGGCTCTGTACCTAGTGTTATTACCATGGTGGACTAACTGGCCTTAACTTCAAAGATTTGGAGAACTTGGAACGTCGAATTCGGTTATTTTTAAACCATAAACCTGGCAGATAATAATCAGGGACCTGATTGATAAGGCGATATCGATTTTGTACCGAGCGTAGTTGACATGCTAAACAAATCGTTTTTGCACATATTTGAATCGTAAATCGCATGACTGCTGAAAGCCTGTATGAACATCATGGATTATCTTTGATTTTGTAGCCCAATTGACTTAGTAGACCAACTGATCCGAGCTCCAGACTGATTTGAAAAACTTAGAATATCTGATTTGTACATGTCCAAAGTGTAAATTCTGCGCATGCCCTCTAAGGGTTCATGGGGACAGCATGGTTTGCTACTGGTTTTAAACCGAGCCTAGTTTGCTTGAAAGATCTATTGGTTTAAGCTCCACAATGATTTGGAGAACTTCGAACCTTCAATTTGGACATAACAAAATCGCAAATCATGCGCATGGCTTCCACAGTGAGACATATTCAAATCGTAAATCCTGTCCTGCGTGGAGAATATGATTTGCTATTGATTTTATACCGATCACAGATGACTTGGTAGATCATTTTGTCTGAACTCCAGAATTATTTGGAAAAGCTAAGGTATCCTGTTCGGACATATCTAAATCGTTAGTCGCATGACCTCCAAGGCACTGTATGGATATATTGTATGGGGAAGTCATGGCCTCCACTTAGGATCTTATGAGACATCATATACGATCTTGTGTTGACTGGGTATTGGATTTATATCATGCCCACTCATCTTGGTAGACCAATTTGCTCAAAATCCAGAATGACTCTCCATTAGAACATCCGGTTTTGACACATCTAAACCGCAAATCATACACATGGCCTGTCATGGCCACATGGCCTAGAGGTCTGTTTGGACACAATAGTTTGCTATTGACTTTGTAACGAGGTCACGTTGCATTGGTAGATCAATTTGTCTGAACTCAAGAATGATTTGGACAAATTAGAACATCCGGTTTGGACATATCTAGATCTAGATACCTAAGATTTACTCTTGGCCACCGGAGATGTTCCGGGTTTTCCGAGGGTATGTTAAAAAAGCATTTTTTTCTGCTTGTCATTTTATGTGACTTTAACTACCATCATATTCTATGTTTTCCCCAGAAACTAGAACTTATATGCTGACCAATGCTGGCTGCAGATCGAAAATCCGTTAGAGATATAACCATTTTCGTGAAAACGTTACGGGATTGACCATACACCCTGAGCAAATGTCATTTTCGCAGAACACCCAGAACCTGTTACAAATTGACCAGAGAGTCTATCAGTCCTCACAATGTATTTTTTTAAAGATGCTATATTCATCGTCTTGGGAAAACATGAATTTTGACACCCATATATCCATGGTTCTAGATGGTGCCAAAACCGGCCCCTCCTGGAAGGCCCTTGGAACCTGCTATAAAGGTGGCAGTGGACACTATCATTCTGGAAATGTTTTTGCAATCATCGTCTCGCAAAGCCATGAAGTTAGATAGTCATATTTGCATTATTCCGATCTGTTATCATCTCATCATGTTCCAGGAACCGTTTTTACGGAAATGACCATTTCTCTGCTTAGTTTTGATGGATTTTCGATCTACACCCACCATTGGTCGGCATATTAGTTCTAGTTTTTGGAGAAAGCATAACACATGATGAAAGTAAACGTCATATGAAATGACAAGCAGTTGAAAAAATGCATCTTGAACATACCCTCGAAAAACCCCAAATATCTCTGGTGGTCAATGGCCAATCTGAGGTTTTGCATGGGGTCAGTATACTAGAAGAGTTTCTGCGTCCGAAGGTCTTGGTTTCATCAAAATCGGATCATTCTACGCAAAGTTATGCTGATTTCAACTTCGACAAAATTTTGCCTATCTCAACCTTTTTTGTCTAACCCCTGTATCTAGATCTTAAATTATGGGTTGCTATTGATTTCGTTGGGGCCCTCCTTAGCCGTGTGGTAAGACGCGCGGCTACAAAGCAATACCATGCTGAGGGTGACTGGGTTCGATTCCCGGTGCCGGTCTAGGCAATTTTCGGATTGGAAATTGTCTCGACTTCTCGACATGATATACGAATGCAAAAATGGTAGCCTAGCTGAGAAACCTCGCAGTTAATAACTGTGGAAGTGCTTAATGGACACTAAGCTGCGAGGCGGCTCTTTCCCAGTCAGTGTGGGGATGTAATGCCAAGAAGAAGATTGATTTCGTACCATGCGTAATTGACCAGGTAAACCAGGGCTCTAAAATCCAGAATGGTTTGGAGAACCTAGAACATCTGTAGAAATATTGTCTGCATTCATGATTCATCATCACTCAAATTGTATTGGGTACATTTTGAGAAAAAACAGCAATAAAATCGTTCATTCGTGCGCAATTTTCGTCCATATAAAAGTAGCCAACTGACGATCCTTCCTCCGACGATTACAGGATGTAGGTGTGGCCAATCAGTTTCGGAAAATTTATGAGCTTACGATTATTTTGGTATATAAACATGCGAATTTGCCTGAGAAATGCCTGAAATATTGCTAAGTCAAATCCGAGTAAATATGACCCGAACACCGTACGTGTAACTTTTTTTGGAGCCCTTCAGGAACGTCATACAAAATAGGTCAACGTTCCGGAACATAGTTTTCCATGAAAAAGGAAAAGTGAAAAAGTTTCAGACCTTCACATTGTTGCGTTAAAATGTTACAATTAGAAAATGCGATTCGGGTCATATTGACCCGAACACATTAGGAAGGTTAATAATTTATTATTTATTTCATCTTTGGTTCAAAACCACACAGACTACAGTATCTTAATCCTGTTTTTGAAGACAAGCTTACTAACTAATATCAATATCAATATTATTATAAAATTCCTCAGCAAACGTGCTGGGAATTTTCTCCTACCCCGGGCAATCTGAATGCCAAAGGGGATTAGGCTCTGTGAATCTCATTCGACGGTTAACTTAAAATCCTATAATAGCCTTTCCAACGGGGCCCTCCTTAGCCGTGCGGTAAGACAAGACTACTTGCTACAAAGCAAGACCATGCCGAGGGTGGCTGGGTTCGATTCCCGGTGCCGGTCTAGGCACTTTTCGGATTGGAAATTGTCTCGACTTCTAGGCATTCCCTAGGCATAAAAGTATCATCGTGCTAGCCTCATGATATACGAATGCAAAAATGGTAACCTGGCTTAGAAACCTCGCAGTTAATAACTGTGGAAGTCAGGGGTCTGCGAAGCGGCCATGTTTCTGATGCCAGCATCAAAATCATCGATTAATTTAATACGAAGGCGTAATCATAGTCGTCGAAAACCTGCCATTGAAAATATGTTTTAAATATCATAATATTTTGGGGAAGTAGTACGCTTGGTGCCGATTGAAATATGAAAATTTATTAAAGGTATCAATGTTCTTGATGAAATACACCTCGCATTCATACTTTTGATTAACTTACAATGTGCAGAAATACTTCAAATACTTCATACGGTGCAACATCGACTGTTGTTTCATCCTGGAGTATGTACCATCTCGTCCGTGTCCACCGTTCCCATAACGGTCAAAAATAACTCAAGAGATTTATGCTGCAGACTATTCAATTAAGCATCTTGTTTTTTTTCTGATTTCAATGCCAGAATAGTTAAATATGATTAGGAAATAAATCAGTCTGTGAAATTTACAAATTGAAGACGATGCTCAAATAAATAAATAAATAAAAATAAATTTTAGATTTTTGATAATTCTCATATTTCAAATAATTTTCATTTCATTAATCCAACGAACGGTCACGATTGAAGCTAATATTTCACGTAAATTTATTTGACCGTTGATGACAATGCATTCAAGCGCAAAAGGCCATCACACCACATCCGAAAACGTAAGATGTGTGCGTATTTCGCAAGTTAGAATACGTTGGGGTTATGATATGTTCTTTTAATCACTTGACTGCGTATATACATAGCACGTGTTTCCAGATGAACAAATTGATATTAAATTTGCGAAAAGGAATCCACGTGCCTCGGTGTTACACGTACCCCCGACCTCCTACTTGAGTCACACCGGGACACGTGGATTCTTTTTCGCAAATTTCACATCAGTTTGTACGACGGAAAACGCGTGCTGTATTTAAGAGCAGTCAAGCAATAAAGACATCATGATAAGTTACACGGCCAAACAGCCAATAGAAAAAAATATTGATTTGTTTTTGTTACGTCTTTAAACTTAGTACTTTTCTTCTTTTAATCGTAAGATTGAGTACTAACTTCGCGTTAACAAAACTTCAGTGATTTGAACATAAACCGTTCCGATATTTCAATAACGACCTGTATTAGCTAGAAAGATATGGCTGCATAAATTGAAATGGAATGTTGGGCTTAGAGAAGAGTCAAGGAATTCAGATGTACTAGTAATGATAAAAGTATGGCCAGAAAGCATGGCTTGGAGCTTGTGGTGCTGTGACTGATGAATTATGTTTTATGAAATGCTGCGTATATAACGTATTAAGACATTCTGGACGTCGTAGATATGCACTTCGGTATGATAAAGCGTTCTCTCGTGGCGATAGATGCATCAAATATGGTTTAATTATCTGTGTTTTGTGTCAGTAGCTATACACATTTCTATCCTCGGATTTGTATTAAAGGTAGTATATCAAAAAATCATGTATCTTCAACTCCGAACGGGGCTTCTCTTCCGTCGGCAGCAGCCAGTTAATATCCGTAGGAGAACGTAAATGAATAACGCTCTGTCCCGTTAATTCGAAAATATGCGATTTTCTACACAGTCGACAAAAGCCATAAACACATTTCATCAGAGTGTCATGAAAAAAGAATCTCGAAAACCGGGGATCGTAAGTTGCCGCACAGGCATTGGAAGAGTGGTGCTATACATTTATTACCACGCATCCCTGTAGGCATGACCATAACCACTGGCAATCTGGTTAAGCTTGGAACGGAGCTTCAAAAGCATTGTGAAGAAAATTCGGTAAGTGTGTGGAAAATGTGTTGTGTATCTTTTATGAAAATTTAATCTCATGCGAACGCTGTTTAAGATCGGGAAGGGAATTGAATGGTGGTATTCGGAGGAAATGGGTTTCTCAGTAAAAAAAGATAATACGTAATGGAGTTGATGCATCCCGGAGATATTGGATATTACTTTTATCAATAAGTTTGGTAGAGAAACGTATTTTTGCCACGTAAACGGCTGGTTACGTTCCGTTGGTTTTGGGCGGTTTCACATATCAGATTTCATTTACCCATCAAAAGTTGCTATAGTTATTTTTTGCATTGCCGCATGAGGTTTTGCCTTTTTCGTGTTTTATGGCATTCTCATTATAATTACATATATTTTTCATTTTTGTTCATTAATTATCCTTAAAATAAACAAAAAAACTGGAATTGCGGCAATGCATTAAAATGAATGCAAATAAATGTAATGGGCTTTTATCCATTGACTTGAATGATTATGTGACACTTAACGATGACGGTATGATGACGATCCTGGAAGCACGCACGCCAGGCATTTTCCAGCATTGGATTTTCAAGAAATCGTGGTTGAAACTGTCCGACTGAAAAACATCAAAGCCTCTACAGTTGAATTACAATCAGGACTCGGGAGAGCTATATAAACATGATGGTTAGGCACTGGCAGGGTGCTGCACTGGGCTATAACCAAGATTTGGGAAATAATATTCTGCCGCATGAGTAGATGAAAGGTGTCGTGTCACATGTAAAAACCCAATCAGAACCATTTTTCATCGGATTACTGTCCGACATCCTGGCTACGTGCCTGGCCCACCGCAGTCTTTGAATAGGTTGTCTATTTTACAACGGGCTTAGTTTCATGTTCTTGAAAAATAATCTTTTTCAGACAAAAACGAATATTTTTGATTGTTGGTCACAATCTGCAAACCTATCGCGACCTGTAGATATCCCTATCTTTACAGTAAACAATTTATTTTGCATCTGATTCTATTATAAATCTCCAACAAAATATGTTATTTTTGTGATAAAAATGAAACAAAAATTGTAAGCTTTTTGTTTCAAGTAGAGTATTTTTTTAAATAATAATTTAGATGGTTTAACAACATCCTGCAACAGAAGAATAGCCTGTTATAGAAGAATAGCATAATAACACGTTGCTATAATCTTCATATGTCCTTCTAGTCAGGTACCAATTAATACAACCACCTGATTGTAGCTTTGAACATACGTATTTCAACCTAACTTAACTCGTACTTCACTCGAATAAGTTTGACATCGACCTTTTGATTATTGAAACCTCGATATACTCGTTGTCAAAAGTGCCTAGTTTTGAAAATAAATTCGTATTCTTGTCCCACACAAACTCCATGCAGACAAATACAGACATCTTGCTGAGATTGATACAGACTTATAAAAATTATATCTGGCATTCCTGAGTACTAAAATTTCTCATTTCAGTGAGAGATGTCACGCGATGTGTACGTATCTGCTCTTCTCATTCTCTACAGAAACGCGAAGGATAAAATGCATGGTACAAAAATCTCAATGAGCTAGACTTTACTAAGGTGGCGCAGATCAGCACTGCGCGCCACTAGTTATCTCTTTTATTCTACCGCTGTTGCACAAGAACAACATGAGAATAAAAGAGACAACTAGTGGCACGTAGTGCTGATCTAGACCTGTGCGCCGCCGCCGCCAGTGGTTTTAATCGCGCCGCCGATGCCGACGATTTCGGGTCGGCGCGCCGCCGATCATAATTTTGCCACGCCGGTGACTAATCGCAATAAAAAAAATCAATTAACTTAAGTCCAGTCGAGCCAAGCACGAGACACTGTTTACGGTTTAATAATTGAGGTCGAAATACGTATCTGTGAAGAAATACAGCGTGGTAGAGTTAATTGGAATAGTGCTAAACTAGTCTTATGACAGTTCATAAATGTTAAGGTGGATCTCGTCAAAATTCTATTTCAAATCTACCTCAAGCGATGGTGTCTCTAAGTCGGTGTAGTGACATACATTGTCTTGGTTAACTAATAGGTTGGTTGAATAGTTTGAAAGTTTGAATGAGGCTTTATCTAGTATAACAGCGGTTCTCAACCTGGGGTACATGTACCTCTGGGGGTACCTTCACTGGCCCTAGGGGGTACCTCTAACACAAATTAGTAATGGCGGACGAATTACAATTCCAATCGAAATGTATAGATAAAGTTTTGATAATTGTGTATTTTTTTATTCCAAAACTTGGCCTGAAAGCCTCTTTTGAAGAGGCCTGAAACCCTATTTTCAAGAGGCCTGAAAGCCTTTTTTAAAGAGGCCTGAAAGCCTCCTTTCAAGAGGCCTGGAAGCCTCCTTTCAAGAGGCCTGGAAGCCTCCTTTCAAGAGGCCTGGAAGCCTCCTTTCAAGAGGCCTGGAAGCCTCCTTTCAAGAGGCCTGGAAGCCTCCTTTCAAGAGGCCTGGAAGCCTCCTTTCAAGAGGCCTGGAAGCCTCCTTTCAAGAGGCCTGGAAGCCTCCTTTCAAGAGGCCTGGAAGCCTCCTTTCAAGAGGCCTGGAAGCCTCCTTTCAAGAGGCCTGGAAGCCTCCTTTCAAGAGGCCTGGAAGCCTCCTTTCAAGAGGCCTGGAAGCCTCCTTTCAAGAGGCCTGGAAGCCTCCTTTCAAGAGGCCTGGAAGCCTCCTTTCAAGAGGCCTGGAAGCCTCCTTTCAAGAGGCCTGGAAGCCTCCTTTCAAGAGGCCTGGAAGCCTCCTTTCAAGAGGCCTGGAAGCCTCCTTTCAAGAGGCCTGGAAGCCTCCTTTCAAGAGGCCTGGAAGCCTCCTTTCAAGAGGCCTGGAAGCCTCCTTTCAAGAGGCCTGGAAGCCTCCTTTCAAGAGGCCTGGAAGCCTCCTTTCAAGAGGCCTGGAAGCCTCCTTTCAAGAGGCCTGGAAGCCTCCTTTCAAGAGGCCTGGAAGCCTCCTTTCAAGAGGCCTGGAAGCCTCCTTTCAAGAGGCCTGGAAGCCTCCTTTCAAGAGGCCTGGAAGCCTCCTTTCAAGAGGCCTGGAAGCCTCCTTTCAAGAGGCCTGGAAGCCTCCTTTCAAGAGGCCTGGAAGCCTCCTTTCAAGAGGCCTGGAAGCCTCCTTTCAAGAGGCCTGGAAGCCTCCTTTCAAGAGGCCTGGAAGCCTCCTTTCAAGAGGCCTGGAAGCCTCCTTTCAAGAGGCCTGGAACCTCCTTTCAAGAGGCCTGGAAGCCTCCTTTCAAGAGGCCTGGAAGCCTCCTTTCAAGAGGCCTGGAAGCCTCCTTTCAAGAGGCCTGGAAGCCTCCTTTCAAGAGGCCTGGAAGCCTCCTTTCAAGAGGCCTGGAAGCCTCCTTTCAAGAGGCCTGGAAGCCTCCTTTCAAGAGGCCTGGAAGCCTCCTTTCAAGAGGCCTGGAAGCCTCCTTTCAAGAGGCCTGGAAGCCTCCTTTCAAGAGGCCTGGAAGCCTCCTTTCAAGAGGCCTGGAAGCCTCCTTTCAAGAGGCCTGGAAGCCTCCTTTCAAGAGGCCTGGAAGCCTCCTTTCAAGAGGCCTGGAAGCCTCCTTTCAAGAGGCCTGGAAGCCTCCTTTCAAGAGGCCTGGAAGCCTCCTTTCAAGAGGCCTGGAAGCCTCCTTTCAAGAGGCCTGGAAGCCTCCTTTCAAGAGGCCTGGAAGCCTCCTTTCAAGAGGCCTGGAAGCCTCCTTTCAAGAGGCCTGGAAGCCTCCTTTCAAGAGGCCTGGAAGCCTCCTTTCAAGAGGCCTGGAAGCCTCCTTTCAAGAGGCCTGGAAGCCTCCTTTCAAGAGGCCTGGAAGCCTCCTTTCAAGAGGCCTGGAAGCCTCCTTTCAAGAGGCCTGGAAGCCTCCTTTCAAGAGGCCTGGAAGCCTCCTTTCAAGAGGCCTGGAAGCCTCCTTTCAAGAGGCCTGGAAGCCTCCTTTCAAGAGGCCTGGAAGCCTCCTTTCAAGAGGCCTGGAAGCCTCCTTTCAAGAGGCCTGGAAGCCTCCTTTCAAGAGGCCTGGAAGCCTCCTTTCAAGAGGCCTGGAAGCCTCCTTTCAAGAGGCCTGGAAGCCTCCTTTCAAGAGGCCTGGAAGCCTCCTTTCAAGAGGCCTGGAAGCCTCCTTTCAAGAGGCCTGGAAGCCTCCTTTCAAGAGGCCTGGAAGCCTCCTTTCAAGAGGCCTGGAAGCCTCCTTTCAAGAGGCCTGGAAGCCTCCTTTCAAGAGGCCTGGAAGCCTCCTTTCAAGAGGCCTGGAAGCCTCCTTTCAAGAGGCCTGGAAGCCTCCTTTCAAGAGGCCTGGAAGCCTCCTTTCAAGAGCCCACGAAGCCTCCTTTCAAATGCCCTTGAAGCCTCATTTCAAGAGGCCTTGAAGCCTCCTTTCAAGAGGCCTGGAAGCCTCCTTTCAAGAGGCCTGGAAGCCTCCTTTCAAGAGGCCTGGAAGCCTCCTTTCAAGAGGCCTGGAAGCCTCCTTTCAAGAGGCCTGGAAGCCTCCTTTCAAGAGGCCTGGAAGCCTCCTTTCAAGAGGCCTGGAAGCCTCCTTTCAAGAGGCCTGGAAGCCTCCTTTCAAGAGGCCTGGAAGCCTCCTTTCAAGAGGCCTGGAAGCCTCCTTTCAAGAGGCCTGGAAGCCTCCTTTCAAGAGGCCTGGAAGCCTCCTTTCAAGAGGCCTGGAAGCCTCCTTTCAAGAGGCCTGGAAGCCTCCTTTCAAGAGGCCTGGAAGCCTCCTTTCAAGAGGCCTGGAAGCCTCCTTTCAAGAGGCCTGGAAGCCTCCTTTCAAGAGGCCTGGACGCCTCCTTTCAAGAGGCCTGGAAGCCTCCTTTCAAGAGGCCTGGAAGCCTCCTTTCAAGAGGCCTGGAAGCCTCCTTTCAAGAGGCCTGGAAGCCTCCTTTCAAGAGGCCTGGAAGCCTCCTTTCAAGAGGCCTGGAAGCCTCCTTTCAAGAGGCCTGGAAGCCTCCTTTCAAGAGGCCTGGAAGCCTCCTTTCAAGAGGCCTGGAAGCCTCCTTTCAAGAGGCCTGGAAGCCTCCTTTCAAGAGGCCTGGAAGCCTCCTTTCAAGAGGCCTGGAAGCCTCCTTTCAAGAGGCCTGGAAGCCTCCTTTCAAGAGGCCTGGAAGCCTCCTTTCAAGAGGCCTGGAAGCCTCCTTTCAAGAGGCCTGGAAGCCTCCTTTCAAGAGGCCTGGAAGCCTCCTTTCAAGAGGCCTGGAAGCCTCCTTTCAAGAGGCCTGGAAGCCTCCTTTCAAGAGGCCTGGAAGCCTCCTTTCAAGAGGCCTGGAAGCCTCCTTTCAAGAGGCCTGGAAGCCTCCTTTCAAGAGGCCTGGAAGCCTCCTTTCAAGAGGCCTGGAAGCCTCCTTTCAAGAGGCCTGGAAGCCTCCTTTCAAGAGGCCTGGAAGCCTCCTTTCAAGAGGCCTGGAAGCCTCCTTTCAAGAGGCCTGGAAGCCTCCTTTCAAGAGGCCTGGAAGCCTCCTTTCAAGAGGCCTGGAAGCCTCCTTTCAAGAGGCCTGGAAGCCTCCTTTCAAGAGGCCTGGAAGCCTCCTTTCAAGAGGCCTGGAAGCCTCCTTTCAAGAGGCCTGGAAGCCTCCTTTCAAGAGGCCTGGAAGCCTCCTTTCAAGAGGCCTGGAAGCCTCCTTTCAAGAGGCCTGGAAGCCTCCTTTCAAGAGGCCTGGAAGCCTCCTTTCAAGAGGCCTGGAAGCCTCCTTTCAAGAGGCCTGGAAGCCTCCTTTCAAGAGGCCTGGAAGCCTCCTTTCAAGAGGCCTGGAAGCCTCCTTTCAAGAGGCCTGGAAGCCTCCTTTCAAGAGGCCTGGAAGCCTCCTTTCAAGAGGCCTGGAAGCCTCCTTTCAAGAGGCCTGGAAGCCTCCTTTCAAGAGGCCTGGAAGCCTCCTTTCAAGAGGCCTGGAAGCCTCCTTTCAAGAGGCCTGGAAGCCTCCTTTCAAGAGGCCTGGAAGCCTCCTTTCAAGAGGCCTGGAAGCCTCCTTTCAAGAGGCCTGGAAGCCTCCTTTCAAGAGGCCTGGAAGCCTCCTTTCAAGAGGCCTGGAAGCATCCTTTCAAGAGGCCTGGAAGCATCCTTTCAAGAGGCCTGGAAGCATCCTTTCAAGAGGCCTGGAAGCCTCCTTTCAAGAGGCCTGGAAGCCTCCTTTCAAGAGGCCTGGAAGCCTCCTTTCAAGAGGCCTGGAAGCCTCCTTTCAAGAGGCCTGGAAGCCTCCTTTCAAGAGGCCTGGAAGCCTCCTTTCAAGAGGCCTGGAAGCCTCCTTTCAAGAGGCCTGGAAGCCTCCTTTCAAGAGGCCTGGAAGCCTCCTTTCAAGAGGCCTGGAAGCCTCCTTTCAAGAGGCCTGGAAGCCTCCTTTCAAGAGGCCTGGAAGCCTCCTTTCAAGAGGCCTGGAAGCCTCCTTTCAAGAGGCCTGGAAGCCTCCTTTCAAGAGGCCTGGAAGCCTCCTTTCAAGAGGCCTGGAAGCCTCCTTTCAAGAGGCCTGGAAGCCTCCTTTCAAGAGGCCTGGAAGCCTCCTTTCAAGAGGCCTGGAAGCCTCCTTTCAAGAGGCCTGGAAGCCTCCTTTCAAGAGGCCTGGAAGCCTCCTTTCAAGAGGCCTGGAAGCCTCCTTTCAAGAGGCCTGGAAGCCTCCTTTCAAGAGGCCTGGAAGCCTCCTTTCAAGAGGCCTGGAAGCCTCCTTTCAAGAGGCCTGGAAGCCTCCTTTCAAGAGGCCTGGGAGCCTCCTTTCAAGAGGCCTGGGAGCCTCCTTTCAAGAGGCCTGGGAGCCTCCTTTCAAGAGGCCTGGGAGCCTCCTTTCAAGAGGCCTGGGAGCCTCCTTTCAAGAGGCCTGGGAGCCTCCTTTCAAGAGGCCTGGGAGCCTCCTTTCAAGAGGCCTGGGGCCTCCTTTCAAGAGGCCTGGGAGCCTCCTTTCAAGAGGCCTGGGAGCCTCCTTTCAAGAGGCCTGGGAGCCTCCTTTCAAGAGGCCTGGGAGCCTCCTTTCAAGAGGCCTGGGAGCCTCCTTTCAAGAGGCCTGGGAGCCTCCTTTCAAGAGGCCTGGGAGCCTCCTTTCAAGAGGCCTGGGAGCCTCCTTTCAAGAGGCCTGGGAGCCTCCTTTCAAGAGGCCTGGGAGCCTCCTTTCAAGAGGCCTGGGAGCCTCCTTTCAAGAGGCCTGGGAGCCTCCTTTCAAGAGGCCTGGGAGCCTCCTTTCAAGAGGCCTGGGAGCCTCCTTTCAAGAGGCCTGGGAGCCTCCTTTCAAGAGGCCTGTGGGTCTCCTTTTAAGAGGCCTGGGAGCCTCCTTTCAAGAGGCCTGGAAGCCTCCTTTCAAGAGGCCTGGAAGCCTCCTTTCAAGAGGCCTGGAAGCCTCCTTTTATGAGGCCTGGAAGTCTCCAAGAAACCTGGAAGCCTCCTTTCAAGAGGCCTGGAAGTCTCCTTTCAAGAGGCCTGGAAGTCTCCTTTCAATAGGCCTGGAAGTCTCCTTTCAAGAGGCCTGGAAGTCTCCTTTCAAGAGGCCTGGAAGTCTCCTTTCAAGAGGCCTGGAAGCCTCCTTTCAAGAGCCTGGAAGCCTCCTTTCAAGAGCCTGGAAGTCTCCTTTCAAGAGGCCTGGAAGCCTCCTTTCAAGAGGCCTGGAAGCCTCCTTTCAAGAGGTCTGGAAGCCTCCTTTCAAGAGGTCTGGAAGCCTCCTTTCAAGAGGCCGAGAAGTCTTCTTCCAAGAGGCCTGGAAGTCTCCTTTCAAGAGGCTCGGAAAGTTCCTTCCAAAAAGCTCGAAAGCATATTTGGAAGCCTCCCTTCAAAATGCTCGGAATTCTACTTTCAAGAGGCTTGGTAGCGTATTTTCAAGAGGCCTGAGCGTTCTTTCAAGATGCAAAGGAAGCTTCCTTTTAAGTGGCTCGAGAGCCGCCATTGAAGAGGCTAGGAAGCCTCTCTACAAGAGGCCCGGAAGCCTGTTTTCGGAAGGCTCCTTTCAAAACACTCGGAAGTCTGCTTTCAAGAAGCCCGGAAGCCTCGTTTTAAGAGGCCTGGAAGACTCCTTCCAAGAGGTTCGAAAGGCTCCTTTTAAGAGGGTCGGATGCCTTCTTTCAAAAAGCTTGCTACTCAAAAGCTACTTTTAAAAGGCTGGGAAGGCTCCTTTTAGGAATGTTCGTAAGGCTTCTTTCAAAAAGCTCGGAAGGCACCTTTCAAGTGGCTTGAAAGGTTCCTTTCAAAAAGCTCGGAAAGCTCCTTTCAAGAGGATCAGAAGCCTCCCTTCGAGAAACTCGGAATTCTACCTTCAAGAGGCTCGGAAGCGTCCTTCCAATATGCAAAGCCTCTCTACAAGAGGCACAGAAGCCTCTTATCAAGAGGCGCGGAAGCCTACTTTCAAAAGATTCAGAATGTCCTTTCAAGAGGCGCGGAAGTCTCGCTTCACAGGGCTCGTAATTATTTTTTAAGATGCTAAAGAGGGGGTACCTCAATTAATGAAAAACTTCGAAGGGGTACCTCTCAAGAAAAAGGTTGAGAACCGCTGTAGTATAATAATACATAAATTGTTTAACTGGTCTATGGAATGCGTTAAGCCAAGGCCTCATTTAGTCGGGCACCTATTAGTTTAAAACTTGTAGGTGACTCGCAAAATGGATTTGTTACGGGGCCTGGATATATGCCCAAAGCTTCCCCATTTTTAAAGGATCTGGCATTGCATTGGTGCAGGAAAATCATTGCAGTTTAGAAATTCTAAGTCAAGTTTTTTTTTATTTCTTTATTAAAGTGATTTTTAAACTCAGTCAAGTTGCACATTAGTTATTTTGACATTTTTTTAAATTTATTTAAATCAACTTATTTAATCAGTTTTCTTTGTTTTAAGATTTGTGCTATTAGGACAGTTGGCTTACAAGGCAAACTGATTTAGCAAAATAATTAAATCCCAACTGTGAATCCTTTTCGATTTTTTTGTTCCAACTCCCGAGTAAGTAATTTATATTTTGAAATCAATTTCTGAATATAACTGACAAAACCACTTGGTGAGTATCAGCAAATCTTCTTCTTCTTCTCCTTCTTGTTCTTCTTCTTCTTCTTCTCCGATGGCTCTACATTCCAACTGGAACTTGGCCTGCTTTTCAACTATTATTCTATTAGCATTTCCTCATATACTAATTGAAAGCTTTTTTATGCCCGCCATTGCATAAGTATGTATCTTGTGTGGCAAGTACAATTGATACACTATGCCCAGGGTGTCGAGAATGTTTCCAACCCGAAAACATCCTAGACAAGACCGAGAATCGATCGCCATCTCTGGATTGGCAATCCTACGCCTTTGCTCGCAAGGCTACTGGAGACCCCAAATATTGCTGAGCAAATATTACGAGCATCAGTTAAAAACGCTTCTTATTTTCTTATTCACAGCCATTGTAACCCAGAACTAAGGCGTTGTCGCCTCGCTGCAAAGTATTTAGTCAAATTATTTAGTTAGAACGTCAGGTATCTTCAAACATCACGAAAATTTAATTTAATTTTATTGTCTTGAAAAGCCTTATTGTGAAATTTCAGGAATTTCTGCGAATATTCGAGGAAGTATCGTTTAAACATTCATTTATGAATTCCTTCGAAAAATACTCCAGAAATTAGTTTGGAAATAAATCATGGAATTTATTTGATAATTCTTCCAGCTATCCTTCGAAAAGTTTCTTTTAAAAAACATTAGAAGATTATTTTAGGAATTCTTCCTAATTTTTTTGGGTATTCCTTCGGAGATTCCTTACAAAAGAATTTAAGAATTTTCAATACGAATTTCTTTAGTAAATTGCTTAAGGAATGCTTTCGGATTTTGTTCCACGAATTCCTACAATCTCCTTCTGAGACTTTGAGGAATTCCTTTAGAAGTTTCTTCAGCAATTCCTGCGAAAAGTTCTTAAGAAATTTCTTTAAAAAAATCCATTCGTTCTTTTGAGAATTTTTTCGGATTTTTTTTGAGAATTTCTTCGGAAATTTTCCCTTTTGAAATTGTTTGGGCGTTTATTTCATGAATCGCTGGAAAAAAATTCTTCTAGATATCCATAAGAAATTCATTCAAAATTTGCCTAAGGAATTTCTTCAGAACTTCTTCCAGCAATTCCCTTTAAACATTCTCCGGGATTTTTCCCGGAACTTCCTGCAGGAATTTCTTCGAAAATGCCTTCATCTTTCCGAAAGTATTTGTTTGTTTGTTGTTTATTTTTGTATTTTTTAGAAAATTCAATAAGTAACTACATCGCAAACAACTTATTTTTCAATAAATTTCAAAGGATTTCCTGGAAGATCTTCCGAATAAAAAATCTGGAGAAATCTCCGAAGGAAATCTCGGAGGTTTTTCGAATAATCTTTTAAAGAAGTCCCTGGAGAATATCCGAAGGAATTCCGGGCGGTATTTTTTTATTATTAAAGAAATAAAATTCTGGAGGATTTCCCAAATAAATTATTGGATGCGTTATTTAGGAAATTTGTGTTGGGCTTAGTGCAGGAATTTCCAAATAAACTTTTGAAAGTATTTCCAAAAGAGAACCTGAATGGATGTTCGAAAATAATTCCTAAAGGAACTTCTAAAAGAGTTTTTGAAGGTAAAATACTTCCCTAAGGAATTCCTAAAGGAATTTCCAGAGGAAACGATAAAGGTACTTTTGGAGCATTTTATGATGCAATTTCCGAAGGAATTTTCAAAGGAAATTACGAAGAAATTCCTAATAGAAATTCCTTATAGAATGCCTACTGGTTTTTCTAATGTAATTCCTAGGTTTCTTCAAGAATTCCTTTGAATTTTTTTTCCAGTAATTTATTCGCAATTTCCTCCAGAGATTCCTTTGAAGATTCGTCCAGGAATTCCCTAGGAAATTGCCTCAAAAAGTTCTACTAAACCTCCTCAGTAAACGAATTCCAGAAAGTTCTTCGGATATTCCTTAAAATTCACCTCAGGAATAATGTCAGAATTTCCTCCACGTAAACCTTTGTTTAAGAAAACCTTAGGAAATTCGTTAAGGTTCGTTCTTTTGGAAATACCTTTGAAAATTTCAAAGGAAATTGCTTTAGGAATTGCTTCATAAAATCCTTTAGGAATTGTTTCGTAATTCCCTTAGAAATTCTTTCGGATATTTCGGATATTCCTTTTGAAATATCGACGGAAAATATTTTAGAATTCCTCTAAAAATTCCTTCAGAAATTCATTTACAGATTGCTTCGGAAATATGTTTAGTCTTTGAAAGTTTGCTTAAAAATTTCTTCGGAAATTAATACGGAGGATTATTTTAGGAATTCTTTCAGATTTTTTAGAAAAAAAAAAAAACGTTGGAAATTTTACAGAAATTCCTCTAGGGGTTTCCTAACAAGTTCTTTGACAACTTTTCCTGAAATTCCCATAGAAATTCTTTCAGAACTACCTTAAACAATTCCTTAAGAATTTCTACGGGAAATCCTTTGAAAATTCTTTGGTAACTTTAGGAAGAAGTTCTTGGACATTTCCCTCAATAATTCCGTCACAACATTCTCCATTTCTTATGATTTTTTGTCGGGAATCTCTTCAGAAATTAATTCAAAGAAATTTCTTCGGAAATTGCTTTTGGGAACCATTCCGAAATTCTTCTAGGAATTCCCTAGAACATTTTTTCGAAATTTTCTGAAAAGATTCTTTCGGATTTTTCTGTGGGAATTCCTTCGGTTCCTCAATGTAAACTGTTTTTAAAATCGGTGCTACCGGGAAAAATTATAAAATACCTATACATATAATAAGCAAGACCTGCGTGCCCAAACCTTTGTTATGACGAATAAACGAGTCTACATTTAGCAAGCAAACATGCTAGTTCGGTTTAGTATTTTCTTAGTGTGATTTGTGGGAAGTCAGTGGTGAGATCAATAATGAAGTTGGCCAAGTTCGGATGAAGTATTTTCAGTTCTTTCGAAAATTATTTCAAAAATTTTGCCAGAAATGTCTTTATAAACTCTTTTCGATATTCCCTCGGAAAGTCCTTTCTGAACCTTTTCGAAGATTTTTTTCGCAATTTCTTCGGAAATTGTTTAAGGAATTCTCTCGGAAACTATTTCATTCCTTTATGAATTTACGAATGCAATCCTGAAAGAATATTCTATGGTTTTACTAAAGGAATTTCCCAACGACAACCTTAATGGCTTTTGAAAAAATGTCTATATGAGTTTTCACAGAATTTCTTATAGGGTTCTACAAAGGAATTTCTAATGAAACTTAGAAAAAAATCGTAGTTTCTTCCAGAAATCCCTTTAAGAACTGCACCAATAATTTTTATGGCATATTTTACCAACTTTTGAGGAAAATATTCAATTTAGTTGGTCATCATGCCCCAGTCTACAGCCACAGCTCATTTTAGTTATGTTGATCATCTATTGTGATTTGTGCACACATGAACGCGAGGTGGGGAGTAAACTGTCCATTGTGGATGTCATTAGTGGATTCCATCGTGAATCTCCTTCCACAGGGTCACAGCAGGTGAAGGAAGTAGCACTGCAAATTCTCTAAACATACTAGATATGGAGCCGCTCAAACATTGCTCAATTGTATATGTAACTCAAAGAATTTTTCTGAAATTTAGATATATTGAGAAGTAAATCGACTGGAGTTAGCCAAAATACTGAATTGAGAAAACTTTAAAAAAAAAATAACAAATTAGTCCTATGACACCGAAGTCTAATTCTCAATACTGCTCAAGGGTTACGAAAAGTGAAGCAAGATTCGTTGTTAAATTTTGATTCTTAAAAATCAGAGAATAATAAAATAGTCATTGGCGTAACTACGGGGGGGCTGGGGGGGGCTATAGCCCCACCTAGGATCTGGCTAGCCCCCCCTAGAAAATTTGTGACTTTGTATAAGTATTGCTCATATCTAGTCCACTGATTATATACGGGGGAAATGCAGAGAAAGGATTGTCTTCATTATCCAATCCCTCTCTTCGAAACACTACAGCAAGTTGAATCTATTCGCTCAAGTTTTTGAACTTCGAGCAATTGTTTTAAGGCTTGCTCACGACAAAATCAGGACCCCTCAAAACACGTTATAGCTTTTAAAATACCAAAGGAAATACCTTATCAATAAGTGAATTAAAATATATTATTTGTTAGTCTTACAAGTACTTAATGGATAATGGACAATTCCTTGAGATATTCAAGTTTTTCCAAGGTTTTGTAAGTAATTGTTATCTAAATCGAGCGTATGATCTTAACATTCCTAACTAATACCAATCCTAAAAGCTGCAGTGCATTTTAATTATCACTGTAGGCTTCTTGAGGAAGGTTCGGTAAAACTCTTAGATTTCAAGTAGAGGTAACTAAAAGTTGAATAAGAAAGAACTTTGTATTCTTTCTGATGGATTTTAGAACTCCGCATGCTTCTTAATTCTCTAAACTCCTATTGTCACTGCAGCAATGAAACCAGTGAAAATGTCTCAGTAGGCGTGAAACAGACCTACTGAGAGAAAAGATGTGTTAAATGTTCCTATGTGTTAACAAATGCTGTTATAAGTTAATTTGAAAACTAAATTGAAAATTAACGACCAATAAGTTGTAATGGGATGTAAAACTGGTTTTTTTACACCATCCTAGAAGTTATACTAACAGAAAAGAAAGGTTAGTTTGTTGTGGTCAGATCGCCGCTTGAAAGCTCGTAGGAATTACCAGGCCACTGAATTAAAAGCTGGCGAAAGGAGTTTCATTAACTAATTTATCCAATATTTAATTTATAATGTATTCTAGGTTCGAAGCAAATCAAAAACTCCTTTAAAAATCAGGATCGTGCTTGCCTCGGGCTGAAAGTCTCGATAATAAAAACAAAAAGGATCGTACTTCACATTATATTTACGGCGAGCGCAACACCTATAGTTTTCTGAACCTATCAAGGATTTTTTGAATCCTACGACATTTATGGTTTTTAAAAACAGGGCTGAGCGTCGATGAACATCGTTTGAAATACTTAAGTCGTCCATTGATATCTGGTAGGCCAACTTGCGAACAATATACATTAGTTGAATCGAGCGAAAATGGTAAACTTTCTGTGTTAGGTGTGATAAAATAGAAAAGTTTAACAAAAAGGTAGCCCCCCCTAGAATTTTTCATTAGTTACGCCAATGAAAATAGTTTTAATTTAAATAGCATTTTGAGATCAGGTACTTATTAGTGTCGCTGGTAATTTACGAAGTATGGAATGTGGTGTTTGATGATCGACAAACACAGAATATTACAATTTTATTCCACTGAAGTCGATTTTTATACGGGCGATTCGTACGGTGTGAATCAAAACCGCGTGAATTAAAAAATCCGCGTTTAATTGATTTTTTTAGCCATTAATTTTTTCCTCCACGCTAGTTCACGCCACCGCAGCCAACGGCGCGCCGCCGTGACGCCGCCGCCGCCGGGGCAAAAGTGACCACTACGCCGCCGTTGCCGATTATATGACCGACGCACAGGTCTAATCTGCGCCACCTTAGTAAAGTCTAGTCCCTTGCAAAAATCTAACACATTTTTATTCCGTGACAGGGCACGAAGGTGTGCAATCTCAGCTTTATTGTTTATTATTATGTGGTAATTTTCAACTCGGTGAATTAAAGGAATTCGAAAATATGTAATGTCGAAACATTCATTGTTCATACTAGTCATTGTTCTTTGCATATATCTACTAAAATAATTTATAAATTTTAATTTTCATCCTTCCATGAAGGCTTTTCAAGCGAAATTAATCAAAGAGCCCACAATTCTTTAATTTGGTCGCCAGAGATAGAACAAGGCGCTTTGTTCTCTGTCTTATGACGATCACGACTTTTTCAGTTATGATTGCAAGAGTCACTCGTTATGCTAGAATCGAATTCACTTTCATGCACATTTGTGAATCTCAATATTAGAAACGCCAATAATGATGTTTATCACTCCTACGAATTTAATAAGCTGCTACCAAGGTTCTCGGAAAATGTATCGTTTGCTGTAAAATGAAGGCATTCAAATGTGCTTTCAATGAGTGATTTTCATTTTGAACGATATCCCATTCTGTAAACAGTTTAGACATGAGATTTTGTTTTCGCCGAGCATACTACAACCGTGATACGATACCAAACATTAATTTGAATGGAGCTTGAATCCTTTAGGAGGTTTTGTGTGCCACACTGACTGCATGGTGCTGTTTGGGCCGATGCTTGGGACATTTTATCAGTAACAAGCGCCCGGATTGCATACGAAACCAGATCTTGTAAAAGTAAACATTTGCCCTGTAGGATATTGTTGTGCTTTGCAAATTGATCAGACATTCGAGTGCTACTGTCCGTCCGGACGGAAAACTCATCTGGAGAAGAAAGCTCAGTGTGATGCAACAGCTGTACAAATGGTTCGCATGGATATCGGACCGTACAACGGTACATACATGAAATCCTTGCCCTGGGTAAGCCTCAGCAATGTCCCATTAATTTGAATACTTCGAATTGCCCATCACCGATGCAGGGACTAATGCATGATTATTGCGTGACACCACACGAGGACGGTTCAATAGGATGGTCCCGCCTTTTGTGCGCGCATACGGGCAGCTTTTCTGGAAACTGTCGTACGGTGTGGTAACGTTGGACACTTTGACGAATTGACGATTGAAATGAGAAAGGCATCGTCACCGCTAGGTGGAATCATCTTAAGTTTAAATAATAGCTTAGAGACCTCATGTTCCGGATTTAGATTTGCTGTCAAATAAGGCTAATAAGTGAAACAATGTGTGAGGAATAGCTTGAGAATCGACGCACAGAATAATGAGAAATTCAAAACAACTAGCAATCGACGAACATGGTCTCTAAGAGGGACCAGTAAAGAATCGTCCTTAATTTCCGGCTGAGGGGAAAGCGTCGAGCTTAAAATATTCATCTTCATGAAGCAACTTCGGTCCGAAATTTGACAAACATCGCATGAATATTCAAAACATAGAATGACATAGTCAGACGACTACTCCACGAACTCATTCATTCGACTGTCACTGAGTGTGTTTACTATGTACAGAAAAAAACATAATTAGCATTGTTTATGTTGATGTTTACCGTTGAAAGTGCCTCGCGGATGAAAATCGGATTCAGTCCTATGTGATAAATCATTTTACTCATTTGAAACGTGTTCAGATTTCAGATAGGGTAACCGGCGGTAATGTTGGCCCTGGATGTAACATTGGCTCATAACGCAAATAAATCAATATTTCAGCGATAATAAGGGAGATATTAACCACTGCTTATTTAGAAAAGTGTATCAAACATATAGCTGCTTCATAACTCTAGATTTATACACTTCTTAAACTATTAAAAGCAATTATCTAGCGTGAAAAATCACTTTGACTCGGTTTTTTAGCAGCCATGTTTCGTCGACTTATGCAGGCTGGCTGTGCTAGAGTTTTCCATTTGCCAAATAAAAGAGTTTTCTGAATGAACATACCTGCTTTCGCACATCAGATGAATGGATAACAACCACACTATGGCAGCTATCATTTTTATTTCACAATTTCCATTAGTATAGCGACATAATTAACCAAAACTTTTTTGGACAATACTGGGGGCAACCGTAGCTAAATGGTGGCATGCGCTTTCGATTTGTAGCACTACGCTAGTATAGGTGAAACTCTAAAATCAAAACATTCTCACCAATAACCCGTACTGGAGAAAATAACCGAAAGCTGCAGATAGAATATCCGATGCTTGCGATTAGGTTGCTGAGAATTTTTGTAAAAATAGATTAATCCACTCAACCGTTAAGTTTCTTTCGCAAAATACATAACGCTAAACTATTGTCAACCCACACCCAGCCCCTAGTAACGCTTCATATATGGTAGAGTTCCAAAATTTATAAAGTCCTTAACGCTCAGACAAGTACCCTCCCACAACCTAAAACGTCGTGTAGTTTGTTAATGGGCCCTCATGATGCTTTTCTCGAATCACGATATAATCTTTCATTCATATAAGCTTTCATTCGCAGAACATACCAAAAATAATTGCCTTCCTTACGGCTTCCAAACACGATTCAAGCAAAAGCGATTCAAGCATCAACCTTTCGAGGTTCGATGCACAATTTTCTTCATAATTTTGCAAATAAATTATTCAATTAGTGTATGAATATTTAGTTTTATCATCTTTCGCACGAATCCTACAAACATTTTCTCACTTAATAACGGAAAGATACAATGTATCGTATGTTTCATTAGATAAACTTTCAACGTCATTTCATGTGAATAATTTCAAGTCAAATTACTTGATAAATACCTTCATCATAATTTAGATCTATTATTGCTTGCAAAAAGTATTTTGATCTGTACAATGATACCGAAAAAGTATTCTTTCAACTCGGGAAGTTGAAACACGTGAGAGTTTTGAGAGGATTCACAACAGCTGATCAATATAGAGAGGAGTGGAATTAAACGCACGTACCAATCATGAAACTTCAATGCAGGCAGAGCTAAAAACAAGCATCCAATAGGGACACGGCAGGTATTTCCGTCCTTCGTCGTAGGGGCTAAAACCAAAGAAAGCAACGTACATTTGCTAGAACTCCACTATAGTAGAACGTTTCTCCTGAGCTTACGATTTGGTACGTATGAGTTTTACAAAAAAGCGTCTTTTGTATTGGTTTTCGAGACTATGACGAACAGACGAAAATACCTGCCGTGTCCCTAATTGTATTTATGAATAATTGTGTAATAATATCAGGTAGTTGGCACAGTTATAACTGTTTATGCACAGTACAAAGCAAGGAATTGCCTAGAATAAGTTTTACAATTGGCTTTCTTCAGTAGTGCGTTGTGTATCATCCCCACCTAAAGCATTGTTTACGTTTTAGAAAAAAGTTTCTTTGAGAGTATCGCGAGAGAAAGAGCAACACAACTTCCATGGTTTCAACTAGCAGTAAATCTCAAAAATATGCGGCAGCCAATAATTAACGTATGTAATTTCTTTGAAGGCACAACATGAGGGCTAGAACATGTAGCCTTTCCACAATTGCAGTTTTTAATACAGTTTTCATTTTTCTAAACTTCTTCACTTGCAAATATGGTAAATATTTGGGAAATAAATGATATTGTCTGTTTCCTTGGTAACAAAACGCGCCGGCCATTTTTTAGGCACTATCAAAATCGTCGCCAACATCTTTATTCTAAAATTATGTTAGTTTTATTAGAAAATAATGTCAATCTGCATTAAAAACAGGGCTCAATTTTGGGAAATAATGTGATTATTAAGTATATAAAATTTTGTTCACAGTTGATTTGACAGATCTTATGGCCATTTCTGCTGGCGACGATTTTGGCGTCAATTTGTTTTGCGACGATTTCAAATCGTCGCGGCCGATAAGGTGGGAAATTGATAATACATATAATAGTATTTTCGTTAGCAGTCCTTGGTA
The DNA here is from genome assembly GCF_024139115.2 of Armigeres subalbatus. Lineage (NCBI taxonomy): Eukaryota > Metazoa > Arthropoda > Insecta > Diptera > Culicidae > Armigeres > Armigeres subalbatus. The sequence goes on from NC_085141.1 coordinate 190,311,905, forward strand.
ATCGTGCTATTGGGGGAATCGAAAACGCACTAGTATTTTACATGCAACCCATTAGAATTCACGCTCAATAGGATGATTTGATTTTCTCTATTTGTTTGCATTCTGCCTTTATTCAACGCAAGCAAAATGACTGGTACTATGAACAGCAACCCATCTTTATCTTTCGTATGTTCGAAATCAATAATCACTCGTCCCAAGTGGGCTGAAAAATTATCCACATGGTAGGGACACGGATGCCGATATTTTGGCCATTTCTCTCGAGACTTTCGCTGGTTTAAATGAGATATTGCGGACATTCATCGTCGTTTTTTGCTATTTGGCATAAAAACCAAATGTAAGCAAGCCGGCTGGTGGAATAATTCTGGTTGGAAATGCAATATATGAAGATTTATAGCGATAAATGTGCTCAGCCGTAGCATAATGGGCCAAGGTTTGAGCCGTTACCCCTAATTTATCAATTTGTAAAATGTGCATAAATATCCAATGACTAATATTCAACTGAATATTGACTGTCCAGAGCCGACTATGAATGTGTCGGAAGTGAACTGACAAATGAAGGAAAATGGACTTCACCAAAAAATTTCGATTATTTCACACTCTGGCCAAGCGTGCAAAACAGTACTCGTTCTTTGTGAATCGTGAGGAATCTGGCGACCGGCATAAGGGTCGCCTAGTGTGGAAAACACGTTCATCACTGTAGTGAAGTGAAGTGAAAAGTGAAATCCCGGATTCTTGAGGAATCCTAGTTACTAAGTATTTTTAAAAAGTGAGTCCATATCACGATCCCCATATGTTAGAAAAAATAGAGCAAAACGTCGAGTGTCAATCAACTTTTTTTTGCACATTTATAGGGTAAATCCGGGTGAGATGCCGCGTCGGTATAGATGCCGCACTTCAGAGATCTGGTAGAAGGAACTTGATTTATTAGCACAAATGTACGTGAGAGTGTGTCTTTTGTAGCAAAAACAATAACGTAAGTAGTAATGGCTCCTTCTTATCAGTCAAAAAAGTAATATGATGGCTATACACTTTCATTTATGTGGCAGATGCCGTAAAATTTCTAACGCTATTTTTAAAGAAGATTTTTTGTACGGTTTTGCGAAAATTCTTATGAATCCACATGTCTATTTCATTATGTGAATCCTCTTAAAAGCTTGTAGGTTGTGTTTGTAAGTGGTTTACGTTTCTGAAGATTTTTTCAATTTGAGAGGGTGCAAAAAAAAAAATTCTTCTAAAAATGGCTATGTCCAAACTGCCTAGGATATTTGTTCTTTTCTTAGTAACATGCTCCAAAATTAATGATATTTGCACAAGGGGCGATTTCGACTTAATCTCCGTCATTTTTTTATTGCTTTCATGCCCACTCACTATTGAAAATATCACAATATTGAGAAATATTTGCGTTTAATCCTTCTATTTCAATTGTTATTAATATGGGCACTAGAGTGATTCAAATTTTGACTTTTTTGCTCCCCTATGCTTAAACGATGGCATTTGATATTTTAATAATCGTCCTAAATTTTTAGTTAATTTGGATGTAATTTGACTGAACACAAGCAATTCGAAGCTTGTATGAAAATTACTATGAAAACAGCAACTTTTGCGAAAAACCGTTCCCCATCAGTGCCCATTAAGCTCTAAAAATGTATGAATACGTTAGCAATATGGGAAATTTAACAAGGGAAAATGTCGTCTTTGTTGCTAAACGATTTAATGCTGGCAACAAAAGTTATTATAGGGAAATACTGAATCGTGGGAAATTCAATTTAACTCGTAAAAGAATAACATCAATATCAATTTTTGTTTTCTTTATAATTTTTCTCCCAAAAGTCAGATTGCTTCGCAACAGCATCTGACTTTCAGCTAAGGATCTATTCTATGATAGCGATGCGATAAATATATTCAAATAGATTCTGGGATGCTTCACGAAACGATCCTTTACATAAGTGGCAATTCTAATAGTAATTTTCATATAACCTTCAAATAATATAACCAACATCTTTATTCTAAAATTATGTTAGTTTTATTAGAAAATAATGTCAATCTGCATTAAAAACAGGGCTCTATTTTGGGAAATAATGTGATTATTAAGTATATAAAATTTTGTTCACAGTTGATTTGACAGATCTTATGGCCATTTCTGCTGGCGACGATTTTGGCGTCAATTTGTTTTGCGACGATTTCAAATCGTCGCGGCCGATAAGGTGGGAAATTAATAATACATATAATAGTATTTTCGTTAGCATGTTCTTGGTAATCGTGCTATTGGGGGAATCGAAAACGCACTAGTATTTTACATGCAACCCATTAGAATTCACGCTCAATAGGATGATTTGATTTTCTCTATTTGTTTGCATGCTGCCTTTATTCAACGCAAGCAAAATGACTGGTACTATGAACAGCAACCCATCTTTATCTTTGCACAATCAAATTACATCCAAATCAGCTAAAAATTTGGGAGGACTATCAAAATAGCTAAAACAATCGTTTAAGCACAGGGGAGCGAAAAAGTCAAAATTTGAATCACTCTAATGGGCACATGTTATGAAACGAAAGCAGATACGAAACAAAACTAGGAATAGAAGAACAATGCTCCGAAGAATGTAAGGCCATCTTATAATGTTAGACAAGTTGAAAAAACCTCGTGGATATATAAAAAGGCAATATGTGCAATTTTTGCTGATTTGTGTGATTGATTGTGAGAGAAAACCAATAAAATAAAAGCCAATTATTAAATAATATCCTCGACTGTGTATTAAAAGGTTCTTTGTTACCAGCAAAATATTCGAAAAAACCCTGATTAATTCAAGCGTGTTTTGGGCATAAAAAATAGTATTTTAGCCATAACTTCTGATCCTATAGTCCGATATGGCCAATTTTCAATAGCAAACAATGGAACAAGATTTCCCGTCGAATGGAACCTGTTGCAAGTAATGCTAAGTTCCAAAAAGTGTGTCTACAAAATTTATACACATATACACATACACACACATACATATGCACATGCAGACATCACCTCAGTTCGTCGAGCTGAGTCGATTGATATATAACACTATGGGTCTCTGGGACTCCTATCAATTTTTGGAGTTATCATATAGCCTTTCGGTACAACTTTGTTGTACGAGAAAGGCAAAAATGATGTACGTTTTCAATACTTTTATTACTACTTTACATATTTTATTGACATTTTCCGGAAATTGTACTTGGTTCCAAAAGTTAAAGAAAATCATGTCTTTTACAAAACTATGAACTATCAATCGAACCGAAATACGAGAGCTGGTTAAGGTGCAAGAAGGTGGCAAATGGAAGAAATTTTTGAATGATTTACCACCAATGGTGTGTCACCTATCTCTTACAGTCTTCCGAAAAAAATCGATTCCTCCTTAATTTAGAGCAAATCTACCATATTCCATAACATGCATTACTAGGTTAACTACCAATTTCAATCTCGTGCAGTGCTGAAAAAGTTAATTACAAACCTGCAGTAGGTAATACAGCAATTCTTGAGCTGTATCTTGTTTCAACTTACCGACATGAAACAAATCAACTTTGCCATAAATCAATGTTTGGAAAACAGTCAGTCAGTTTAAATTATGTCCTTTTTGTCATAATAAATCTTGAAAACTAGCCCAATCTGGGTCTCCAGAATCCAGTCACATTCAGCGTGATCTACTTTGTAGCAATTCATTTTTTCGCTGAATCAGGAATGTTCATGATGCAAGACGCAGTATGATAATCTTAGTTTCTGAATTAAAAGCCCAAGTAACTTCATTTTTAAAAGATTTATCAAAAATCAACACTTCTATCATTATTTGGGGTACAAAAAAAATATCAGAATTGGACACCTAGTATCCTAGTAATATCCTTTTAATCCCTGGAATTTCGAACAGAATTCCAAAGTTTCACTTACGAGTCCCATATTCTCAAAATATTGTCTGATACTCATAAAAATAATAATTTCGAAAATTTACAACAATTTTGAACGTTTGTTTTTATTTTACAATGGCATAATATTCACATTGAGGCATTTCCGAAAAGCAGCTCAGTGCTTATTAGACTATTCTATGGTTATTAACCCCGATGTTTCGAAGCCAATCGATTGTTTTGACATGCATATCTTGAGGCTAACACGTTGAAATGGAACTCTTATGCCTAGGAAAGTCAAAAAAGAACTTCCTAACCCAGATCGGGATTTGTACCCAGCCGACTTCGCCGTGGTCTTGCAGCGAAAGACTAATATTTTCAGGAAGTTTGATGCAAGATCGACTGTAACTTTTATATTTAACGTTACGGCTACGCAGTCTTTTTTATGGAAACGGGTTTATTTATTTCCGAACGTTTCAACACGGGGTTTGTGTCATTCTCAGTGGGTAATTATTAGTGTCGTTTCACGTCGAAGGTTTTTTCTGAACTGTTTTATGTTGGTACATTATTACGGTACACTACAAATCGTGATTTAACAGTACTGGTCAATGTACCTAAAGCATTTTTATTTTTCAACGAGGTTTTTGGAGCTACGTCAATCAACAGAGGAACGAGACTGGTCTACCTACAGTCATGTTCATGGGAAGCAACGAATGTTCATCTCCAGAAGGAATTTGCGATTTGTTTCTAAGTAATTTTTCGAGTGTTTTTACGCAAGAATCACTTGGTTTCAGCCATCTTTCCAAAGCCGCCATTTTCATTCGACCGCGTCCTCTAGTAGGTGAGGTGACCATCCTTTAGTTGAACCGGTGCCAGTGAAAGTGGTACATAAACCATTTTTGTCGATTATGTGTTTTTTTACACCAACGGAATCAGTTAGCAAATATCTAGTAAGGGAATAACGAAAAACTGTTTTTTGACCACTAAATCTGGAGATATGCACTTTTAATTTCTGGTATATGTCACAATGGCAATTTCGTTGCCAGGAAAAGTGGTACATGTACAGCTCTGCCCACTAAAATCAGCTTATTGAAAAGAAAATATGACAATATGGATGTTGGGAATAATAGAGTGCATCAAATTTTTATTGTTCAGATTTAAGACTTACCGGATTCTCCCCTTTTCTCGGTAAGGCCTCATTATGATTACTCAGTGTTACTCAGAAATAATTCATAGACTGAGGTCGCTTTTTACGCGTTATTTTTTTTTTTTGGGTATTTATGGCATTTGAATTTGAAAGAGTGAACTCTACGAAAAAATCCACTAAAAGTCGAAGGAAAAACAGCGTTTGGCATAATGGCCGTTTGGCATAATAATAATGATGCATCGGATTTTACGAGCGATTTATTTACTTTGTTTTCACCCCGAACAGACTGAACACTTAAACACCTAGCATGAGACAGCGCCAGTGTTGGGAAATGTACAGTAAAACACTGTGATTATGCGAATGTTTACATTTTATCCGGTCAAATTTCACGCACCACACAAACCGAAACAGTTTTCCAAAAAAAAATGTACGCCTCATTATGACATTTTTTTACCGATGAGGCAAACTGTTTGTATGTTCCTGCCTGCTGCTGCGTGAGAGTCGAGCCGTCGGTGCAGTCAGCAGATTTCTTGTTTCGGTTCGTGCGCAGCGCAAACAGAACAGAATCGAGTTTAATTGCCTGTGGCGCAAAGCCTAGAAAGAATGCTAGCCGTTGGTACTAATTCATTAGTTCTAATCTTTAAAATGAGCAAGTAGTAAAGAAATAATCATTTACCACCAAAAACGGTCATACGTCGTGAAATGAGCGTACAGAAACATTAATTGTGGGGAGAGAAAATAATAAAATCATATGCTGACTGTCGTCTGCTTGGTCGTGGCTGCTGCTGCGGCTGCCGTGTTTTTGTTTTTCTTTTACTTCGTGGCAGATTGAATGATAAAAAGAAATGTCAACCGTTCCCGTCCCTGGCACAGCGGACACATAAGACACAGTGGACCAGTGGAGAATTTTTCGATCTCGAAAAGTGTCCTCCTTACCGGGGCGGGAATCAAACCCACACGCCATAGCAAATGCGCCTAGACGATTGACGTCGCTATTCGCACGGTCACGAAGCCCACAAACCCCCTCTTTTGTAACTTGCCTTGCATAAGAGGAAAAATACCAAAGGAGTATTGCCAAAAAATAATAAACAAAATACTTCAGGCATAACACACTCTTTTATTATAATACCAAACGCATAACAAATTATTATTCGTTTGCTATTAAAATGCCTAAGCATGTTATGCCTGAAGTATTTTGCATAAAAAGTTTTGGTATTATTTTTAAGGTATTTTTCCTCTTCCTCTTCCTCTTCCTCATACCAACTTCTGTTATCGAGGTCGTCACTCCTGCTCGGGACCATATGGACAATAGGTTATAACAGGAGGCATGATTATACCACGTGACAAAAGAAGAATAAAGATATGGAAATTATGGGTTAACAGGAAAACTGTTCTATTGTGCATTTTCCCTTTTAATAGGAAAAAGATTCATATTCTTTTGAAGGTTATGACAAATATTTTTTAAGAATAATCACGTTGTCGCGCTCTTCTAAAACGCTCATATAAACAGATTCATTTCATTTTTTTAGTTAACATCTAAACAGATAACACTGAATCAACAATTTGACGCCACAATGCACGGTTCGAGGCCGCATCTCTCCATCCTCGGATACGCCCCACGCTCGCCAAGTCGTTTTGCACCTGGTCTGCCCATCTCGCTCGCTGCGCTCCACGCCGTCTCGTACCTGCCGGATCGGAAGCGAACACCATCTTTGCAGGGTTGCTGCCCGGCATTCTTGCAACATGTCCTGCCCATCGCACCCTTCCGGCTTTAGCTACCTTCTGGATACTGGGTTCGCCGTAGAGTTGGGCGAGCTCATGGTTCATTCTTCGCCGCCACACACCATCTTCTTGCACACCGCCAAAGATGGTCCTAAGCACCCGTCTCTCGAATACTCCGAGTGCTTGCAAGTCCTCCTCGAGCATTGTCCATGTTTCATGTCCGTAGAGGACAACCGGTCTTATAAGCGTCTTGTACATGACACATTTGGTGCGGTGGCGAATCTTTTTCGACCGCAATTTCTTCTGGAGCCCGTAGTAGGCCCGACTTCCACAGATGATGCGCCTTCGTATTTCACGACTAACGTTGTTGTCAGCCGTTAGCAAGGATCCGAGGTAGACGAATTCCTCGACCACCTCAAAGGTATCCTCGTCTATCGTAACACTGCTTCCCAAGCGGGCCCTGTCGCGCTCGGTTCCGCCCACAAGCATGTACTTTGTCTTTGACGCATTCACCACCAGTCCAACTTTTATTGCTTCACGTTTCAGGCGGGTGTACAGTTCTGCCACCTTTGCAAATGTGCGGCCGACAATGTCCATGTCATCCGCGAAGCAAATAAATTGACTGGATCTGTTGAAAATCGTACCCCGGCTGTTACACCCGGCTCTCCGCATGACACCTTCTAGCGCAATGTTGAACAACAGGCACGAAAGTCCATCACATTATCTTAGTCCCCGGCGCGATTCGAACGAACTGGAGTGTTCGCCCGAAATCTTCACACAGTTTTGCACACCATCCACCGTTGCTTTGATCAGTCTGGTAAGCTTCCCAGGGAAGCTGTTCTCGTCCATAATTTTCCATAGCTCCACGCGGTCTATACTGTCGTATGCCGCCTTGAAATCAACGAACAGATGGTGCGTTGGGACCTGGTATTCACGGGATTTTTGAAGGATTTGCCGTACAGTAAAGATCTGGTCCGTTGTCGAGCGGCCGTCAACGAAGCCGGCTTGATAACTTCCCACGAACTCGTTCACTAATGGTGACAGACGACGGAAGATGATCTGGGATATCACTTTGTAGGCGGCATTAAGGATGGTGATCGCTCGAAAGTTCTCACACTCCAATTTGTCGCCTTTCTTGTAGATGGGGCATATAACCCCTTCCTTCCACTCCTCCGGTAGCTGTTCGGTTTCCCAGATTCTAACTATCAGTTTGTGCAGGCAAGTGGCCAGCTTTTCCGGGCCCATCTTGATGAGCTCAGCTCCGATACCATCCTTACCAGCTGCTTTATTGGTCTTTAGCTGTTGAATGGCATCCTTAACTTCCCTCAAGGTGGGGGCTGATTGACTTCCATCGTCCGCTGAACTGACGTAGTCATCTCCTCCGCTGTCTTGACTTTCACTGCCTGTACTCTCAGCGCCATTCAGATGTTCCTCGTAGTGCTGCTTCCACCTTTCGATCACCACACGTTCGTCCGTCAAGATGCTCCCATCCTTATCCCTGCACATTTCGGCTCGCGGCACGAAGCCTTTGCGGGATGCGTTGAGCTTCTGATAGAACTTGCGTGTATCTTGAGAACGGCACAGCTGTTCCATCTCCTCGCACTCCGCTTCTTCCAGGCGGCGTTTCTTCTCCTGAAAAAGGCGGGTCTGCTGCCTCCGCTTCCGTCTATAACGTTCCACGTTCTGCCGGGTACCTTGCTGCAGCGCGACCGCCCGCGCTGCGTCCTTCTCCTCCAGAATCTGTCTGCACTCTTCGTCGAACCAATCGTTCCGTCGACTTCGACCCATATACCCGACGTTGTTCTCCGCTGCGTCGTTAATGGCTGCTTTGACTGTATTCCAGCAGTCCTCAAGAGGGGCCCCATCGAGCTCACCCTCTTCCGGCAACGCTGCCTCGTACTGCGCGTATGCAGTGGCGACATCAGGTTGCTTCAGTTGCTCTAGGTCGTACCGCGGCGGTCGTCGGTACCGAACATTGTTGATGACGGATAGTTTTGGGCGCAGTTTAACCATCACCAGATAGTGGTCAGAGTCGATGTTAGCGCCACGATATGTCCTGACGTCGATAATGTCGGAGAAGTGCCGTCCATCAATCAGAACGTGGTCGATTTGTGATTCTGTCTGCAGTGGTGATCTCCAGGTGTACCGATACGGGAGGCTGTGTTGGAAGTAGGTGCTGCGAATGGCCATATTCTTGGAGGCGGCGAAATCAATTAGTCGTAGGCCGTTTTCGTTCGTCAGCCGGTGAGCGCTGAACTTTCCAATAGTCGGTCTAAACTCCTCCTCTTGGCCAACCTGAGCGTTCAAATCTCCTATGATGATTTTGACGTCGTGGCTTGGGCAGCTGTCGTACTCACGTTCCAGCTGCGCGTAGAATGCGTCCTTATCATCATCAGTGCTTCCGGAGTGTGGGCTATGGACGTTGATTATGCTGAAGTTGAAGAACCGGCCTCATATAAACAGATATTACTTCTGAATATGTATCAAGATAAATCTATTGGTAATTTACTATTATGGAGCTCCGGGCTATTTGTTCTCTTTCTAGAGAGGACTCATACATGTTTTCAAATAAAGAATCATAAAAAGGGAAAACACTTGGTTTCTAATACTTGAGCACGCGCCCTGTTGTATTTTGTAAAACATTAATGAAAAACATCGTTCGCAATACACAGCACGAGCGAGCGATACACAGCACGTTCCAGGACCACACGCGTGCTGAAGGTAAAATGCAATCATATTCTATCTTGCAATATGCCGGGCAAATGCATTCTTCGAAAGAAGGGAGCATACATTCTCTTGCCTTAAAACAAGCAAATGCCTGAATCGAAGGAAGAAACCATATCCTCTCTTACATTTTGCCGGACAAATGCACCATTTGGAAGAAATGATCATATCATCACATACCGAACGATTGTCTCGATCACATACCGAACGAACGATCTCTTGACTTTTGCATTCTTTGGTAGAATTTTAATTGGAAATTGCCTTAAGAGCGAGCAAAGCCAAAATATAAAGAATGAACCATATCCTCTCTTGCCTTCTGCCGAGCAAATGCATCCTTTGGAAAAATTGATCTCTTGCATTAAATCCGAGCAAATGCCTGAATTCAATGAAAAAGACATATCTTGCTTCTTGCCATATGACATTACGCCAATCGACCTTTATGCCAAACGGCATTATGTCAATTCCTTTATGCAAAATGACCCACCACCGACCGAGAGATTGATAAAATCGAACCGTGTAAAAAGCGACACTGCAAATAATTTTCTCGTAGCATCCGCGTAGCATCTCGTAGCACCAAATCGCGAAATATTTACCTGATCTGCATTAAAACTTCCCTGTATTTTGAGTCAAAGTTAAGGACATTTATTTCAAAATGTTTTATCCAGATGAGATAATTTTGTAATTATAGGCAAATTGATATTCTCAAAATGGTTTATTTTTTTGCAAAATTGCGCATAACTTCCTACTGTACAAGTTCTATTCTACATCTGCAATGTCGTTTTAATTGTTCTACTTGTCCGATCTTTAAAAAAATAGCAAGAAATAGATAATTAAGCAAGTAGTAGTAGTGCAACGTAAGTAGTTAAACCTCCAAGGGGCCATCCACAAAGTACGACACGCCTCTAGGGGGGAGCGAGGTTCAGAGCAGCGCGACGATCAATACAAACATTTTAGAGGTTCGTTACGAAAAGGGTGACAAAGGGGGAGGTGGGTTGAAAATCGCCAATTTTTGCATGACGTACTTTATGGATCTTACCCAGTGACGGGAAATGTTATATCGATGTCATGGGACTAACTTGCTAATAACTTTTCCCACAATTCATTTACAATTATGTTTTCCTTATAAACATGTAGCCCTTAAAGGACCCGAAAACTTTTTCTAACAGGTAATTTCTCTAAATATGATATTGGAGGCGTGAGAGCCGAATTAGTGTCGAATGGCATTAATGTCATGACATTCCGTGACATTTTTTAAATCTTGCTCTCATGGCTCTCACTTTGTATTTAGAACAATGATCTGTTCGACAAAGTTCTAGGACCCTTTAAGTACTACATGTCAATCAAAGTCCGAACCGTAAATGACTTTTGAAAAAAGTTATTAAGAAATTAGTAATAGAAATGCCATGACATTTTTTTTGACATTTCCCATCACTGATCTTACCCAACAGGATGTATCAAGTTTAACATTACCTATTTATTTTTCAGTTGACTAGCGGTTTTATGAAGATTACCAATAGAAGTTCAAACTTGAAGTTTCAATCTTGTTATCTTATTGAAGCTGTAATTCATCATTTGAAATTTGAATTTTTAAATTTTCTAATTGATGAACCTTGGAGAATACAGAGGGAAATGTGTTACATATTCAAAACTTCAACATCGCGTTTAAACTTTAAAATCGTTTACCAATTATTTCCTGAAGCCACCAACCATAATATAGAGAAACATTATAATTTGTGTACGTGCATCACGTAATTAGTATCTGTTTAGAGTTTTCGGAAGTCTGCTTGAATATTCAGGTGGAATTTACGTACATAATCGTATAAATCCCAGTGTACAGCGACTCAACCTTTTCAGACCACGCCAGGACGTGCCCTGGTGAAGCCTTTTCAACAAAGGAAATTCTTGGTGGAGGACTCCAACTAAGTAATGGAGTGCATGGTTCCAATTATTCTCTTCGTCAGCATTTCCTCCATCGTAAAATTTTGAAATTGATTCGTAAACATTTGTTCGAGTTATGTTTCCGGTCGGCGAAAAAGAGAGCATCAACGGGGAAATGCTGCAGGGCTGCCATTTTGTTTTAGATAGGCTTCATTGTTCTTTTTTCGGTATACTTGCGCAAATCATTCGCAGGAGCTCTTGGGATGCTTAATACAAGTTGCCATACAAACGCTTGCAAACTTGAAAAATTATTCAATTACCAGATGTGATGAAATTTGTCCAACAGATTTAGTCACTAGAAGTTGATGCACCAATCTAGTATATTGTATATGTTCCCCCAAACACACACGACGCGATTCGCTTGGTGACTGCGATTCTGTCACCGTCGGTATGGAAGCGTGAATGGAACAATACCTTCAGCGACCCAACGATAGAATCGCAGAGACTAGCTGTCGCCTTCGCTTAGGTATGAGGGAGCCTTAGGCCTGGGGGAGCCTTAAAATGTACCATGCGTCTCCATATGCTCGTATGCTTATGACCTGCTTATGACTATTCTTACCTTTCCTGCCGCCTGGGAGGGCAATGTTCTCTTGAAAAACACATATGATATTATCCAAATAGTCCAGGAAAATTCAAAATTGATGGTCACTACTTTGTAACCAAATAATCTCGGAATTTATCAAATCAATCAATTTGGGCTAGTCAGTCACCAGTCACTTTTTGAGGTCGTGAACTACAAATGCAGTTTATAAGCATCACGAATACTGTACATTTATTTCAATTTTGTCTTTTAGTGTTATATGTTATATTTTGTAGTACACATTGCTCAAAATAATTAAATAGTTTGTTGGGGTTTTGGTCACCGTGAATTTGTATATGCTTTGTTTGTTGATTTTTCTTGGTGATAAAAGACACGCACATAATTGTTTTTTTTGATAACGTTTCGGCTTACTCGGATCACACTGGTGGTATGTGTACGTTTTTGAATATCTGATGATGGCTGAAAGGAGTTAGCCGAAACGTTATCAAAAAACGAATTATGTGTGTGTTTTTATCACCGAGAAAAATCAACAAACCAAGCATATAATTAAATAGTTTCGATATATAACCAACATAAGAGATAAGAATGCAAATGAAATATCCCGATTTAAATTGTTGGCTTATAATAATGCATCTTGTAGAAGCACGTAGACAAATATAAAATTGAAATATATTTTTGCTCAGCGCTGCTGTATCAAAAGCACTTCATACCACGGTCCATTTATTTCGCGAGGCCTACGAATACTCTGATTCACACCAATGCAGTGCCATCCTGGCCAATGTATGAAAATACTTATTATTGTAATGGTGCAGCTGTTCGTCAGGCTCGATGTGTTTATTTGTGCGGCTTTGGAACGGTAAGTATAAATTTGCATTTTGGCTATTGAATTAGTTCTATGATGCTTACTGTTCAAGTTCGCTGTAGCATTTCCTTTGCGTCGGTTCATATTATCAGATGGGTTTAGAATAGTTGTGCATAGCATTTCGCTGTTTTGCTTACTGGCTCTCAAGCTCGTTTTTGCGGGACAGTCTGCAAGGCGAAAGACAAAACCATTCAAATAAGAATTATAAAATTCAAGTAACATTTTCGGTTTAATAATAGTTTTGAAAACCGTTGTTTGCTTCAGAAGACTTATCTTAAACCAGTTTAAAGTTAAAATGTTACTGAAGAATTATGTTCTCTTATCGGTTAGCACCGATTTTCACTTCCTTGGTTCAATCTCACCCCACAGAACCCTGCAGACGGCATAGGATTTTTTTTTGCAAATACCTGATCAACTTGGAAGTGTACTAACCGTTCGTACATATTGCTTGAATGGAAACAGCATTTTCTTATTCGTAATCTGTACACTTTTCTCCATACTATATTATGTCGTGCTTGGAATACAAATTATATTGGATAATCTAAACAAAATTTTCCTAACACGTCTTGTGGCTAGTGCTAATCTTTAGAATTACTGAAAATCCGATCAAGATCGGTGTAAAAACACAAAATAAGTGGGTGTACGCCAAAACGCTTCTCCCACATGGGCACGACAAACAAAAATCCCGCTATCGCTCACGTCGGTGTATTCTGTTGTTTTGGTGAAAAATCTGTTTTGGGGGCATGCGTCGGGCCGTAATGGCCCACTGACACATAAATACCTATAATTAAAAGATTATCACATTCCTTCGCGAAAACCCACTTTCTTCAGCAAATCATATCTAATTTGTTATGTACACTCAATGAGCCAAACGATGTTTGGTTGGATATCGGATCTTATACCCTACATACATAATTGCCTCAAGCTTGCGGCTCAAATGCTAAACCAAACAGGCAAAAACTCTGGCATAGAATGGCAATCTAATTAGTCCTGGTTTCATTCGTCTTCAATTCGTAGGAAATCTCCGTATGAGAATCAACCTGCGGCAGTCATTGCTCCCTAGCTCTTTGGTAAGTTGCGAGCGATGCATTCGGTTTCTGCCGTTGTTGTTATGACGAGCGATGGAGCCAAAATAGTCAGTGTTATGGAAACACGTTTTTGCCTAATGGAACACGTTTCGTACAGAACAAATGCGAAACAATTCGGTTTTATGCCATGATGATGATTATGTGATTTCACAGGGTGGAAAATGTGTGGAATGGCAAATTTCTGGAAAATTCATCTCACTTGAAGTTTAATTTTTGTGGAACGATGTGGGAATACGACATTATCCATGCATGTTTGGTGGTTTAATTTGTATCTTCGAATCAATTTAATTAGATTATTTGAGTAGAAGTTCCAGTCTTTCCATTGGCATTGGCACACAATGACATTGTTTAGAGCGAATACAAGTTTTGTGCACGTGCTGTTGAACATTGCTTAATGAAGCATCAACATTTCATTTTATGGGACAATCTTGTCCAAAATCGCATGTTTGTTCCATATGAATAGGAAATCCAGCAAAGATAGGACTGTTATGCCATCATAAGCAGTATACCTACTTTAGTTCAACACTAATTAATTATCAAATTTTACTTTCAATAGATGTACAAAATCAAATCTATTTCTGTCGCCGATACAAGGTTCCAAGACATCTATTACACGCTGAAAGATTCACGGGGTCCTGCCATGAAAGATGTCTTAATGCGAGCCTGATTAATAGTTCTTGGGCACGCTCGATTATCAGATTCCTTGTTACGTAGATTGGTGCTTAGCCCATACAATAGATGAGCTTTAAAATATTAGCTCTAAGAGTGAACAATACATTGCCTTCAGAAAGTGTGGATCGGTGAATTCCTTTTCAATTTTAGTCACAAAGCCAACTTGAAGATTATCCTTGGAAATAATCGACGAAAAATGGTAGCGAAAGCTACCTTCTTGAGGCAGTTAATGTTGTTGTAGTTGAATATTATCCTATTCTACCAAAGATGGAATGTAATCATAGCACATTTTGAAACACTGATCACAAGCCTGTTTTCTTGACACCAGAGAGCGGACATATGATTCAGCATGTTTAAATGAGATCATTTGTCAATGCAACGCACTACCATGTTTATTTCTAGATTACACGCATGAAAGATTACAAATTTATTAGATTGTTAGATTAAAATGTTACATAACAATTGTAAGTTCCTAGCTATTCAGTTCAACATATGACAAACAATAACGACATAATGAACGTGAGGCATTCAAATCGTCCATAGCTCCATTTTAAGGTTTAGCATTAACCTCTGGTATTCGGATGACTATCGATTGACTCCTCAGGAGTCACTCAAACTGTTGCATTGCTAAAACCTAAATTAATAATAAATTAATTAATTAACATTAGACCGTTACAAATATTCAATTAACATTATGTCCTATTAGTCTCCGGAAGCTCAGGGGGGGGGGGGGGGTTATAATAAAAAAAATAAAGAAAAATAAATAAATAACTATAAAAATAAATATAAATAAATGTTTTGAAAATTCTCCAAATTATCCAAATTTTATTTTCTCGCCCCCTTCAAAATATTATTTTTTGGCAAAACAATCAGAAGGGGGGGGGGGGCACAATATTTTTTAAATATTTGTAAATGTCTTAATTAATTATTAAATCATATGGCCTGATAGAAGGCCTGGAGCTTCATAATGCTATTTACCAATAGATGCAGCTTGACAAATAGAAGTGATGTCTACATGTATGAACGTTTTGGGAGAGGGCCAAAATAAGATTTCTTCTTCTTTAAAAAAAACTTACTATAACGCATGAGAGAATATGAATTCCTTGCATAATAAAAGGGAGAAATAGTCAAATTTTTGGTGCATACCCTCACATGGCATGAAAACAAGCCACCAATGTCAAATTAATGTAATGTTGATTTATCTTGCTGGTAGGTGTGTCAACATTTAAAATGTTCCCGTCCGTACAGGAAGCTTCTTTATTCTTAATTTGCCATGCATCCAATTGTTCATATGATAACAACAACGCAACTGAATGGCTCGACAAATCTTACTTATTAATCACAGCTAAAATAACAATTATGCCAAACGGGGTACAATCGTTAAGTGATCATTGTTGCCGTAATTTTCCGATGGTGTCTTGCCGGGACGTAGAGTCGTGGCCTCTCGAGGCTGTTGACCAGCCATTGGAAAATTCGGAAAATTATTTTATTAACTCGTTATTACAGGACGGGGATAGAATCCAACCGAACTGATGCTGCTGTTGCGTGGGGAAAACGCTGACCCACTGGTGTGACCGTCCGTCACCGCGAACGACCGAAGAATGAGCCGTGGTGCTAATATACCACAGCTGAAATGCTCTCGCTTCTGTGGGAGGAAGAAGACCCGTCCGACCTACTGCTGGTGTTGTGTGGAAGTGTTGACCCACTGGCTACGAAGTTATTATTATTGTTATCTTTATTAGTGAGGTTTTCGACCCTGGGCCGGTACACCTCGTAAGCTACGAAGTGTTCAGACCGCATCGTGCTTTCGTGCTGTGCGGTTCTTTCTCTCGTTGCGGAAGGAAGTTTTTAATACTACCCGAAGCTATTTTAATTTCAACGGTGCTTCTTAGCGCTATTTGTACCCACTGATCCCGTTACGATCTTTGCAAGGACCCGTGCCTTCGTTTTACGTTGGACCCGTTTGCGGAAGTAAAATTCCGACAAGCGGTGGTAATCCTGCAGGTACACTGTTCTGGGAAAAACCTCTTAGAAGGTCACGTCTACACGCTCAGCAATGAGCATTAATAAAAACAAGAGGAAGGAGTAGTCTCTGAATTCTCCACTTCCTTTTAAGAAATAAAGTTTCAAGACCGTCCAGCCAAAGCGCGGAAAAAATAGAAGGAAGCTGGAGACTTCAGATATTCCTTCAAATTCTAACATTGGAAATAATTCCTCCCCAATCGAACTGAGCAATCAGTTCGATTTGATTAATGATGAAATTGAGCAAATCGAATATACCTCTAGCCCAGGTGATTCGATTCATGCGAAAAAGCAAAGGATTCCGCCAATTGTGGTATCTGTTGCCGAGTTTTCTGGCTTCCGGAATGAGATTTTGAGTAACCTTCAGGGGATCAAGGTTTCATTTCAGATTGCTAGGAAGGGTGACTGCCGCGTTTTGCCGGGATCCTTTGATGATCGCAAACGTCTTCTTCAGTATTTAACTGAGAAGCGCCATAAATTCTTCACATACGACGACAAAACTGAACGATTGTTCAAAGTCGTCTTGAAAGGTCTCCCCAGTGATGATAAATCACTGGATGAGATTAAAATTGAAATTTCTCAATTACTTGGATTTTCACCAGTCCAAGTAATTAAGATGAAAAAGAAATCCCACTCTGGTACTTCCCAGAGGGGCATTTCTCAAGAATTTTATTTAGTTCATTTTAACAAAAGTGAACTAAATAATATGAAAAGTTTGGAAAAGGCCTGTATTATGTCCCATGTCCGTGTTACATGGGAACATTTCCGCAGGCCTGGGGAAATTTCCAAAACCCCACCCAGTGCCGTAAGTGCCAAAAGTGGGGTCATGGAACCAAACATTGTCACATGGATGCTAAATGCATGATTTGTGGTGGAACCTCTCACGCCAAGGACGCATGTCCTGTGAGAGAAGATTCCAATAAATTTAAATGTGCAAATTGTGGGGGCAATCATAAATCCAATTTCTGGGAATGCCCTTCACGCAAAAAAGTTTTGAATTCCCGTGCAAAATTGATGACGGGAAATTCAAATCGGATCCCAGATTCGACGGGTAGAAATTTTTCAAACGCTCAAATTTCGAAACCGGTTACCGGTCGAGCAATTCATACCCACCACAATTCACAAACAAATTTTGCCGCTCGTCAACGGGTAGCAAGCACTTCAGTAAATTCCAATTTTTCCAATGTACCTACGTATGCAAACATCGCTGCTGGTAGACAAAATTTCTCTTCTCAAAATGAGGTTTATACCCATGTCCCAACGGAAAATAACGCTCATGTTGCCGATTCAGGTAGCATGACTGCTTCCGATTTTGATTTTTTAACT
Organism: Armigeres subalbatus; assembly: GCF_024139115.2. Classification (NCBI taxonomy): domain Eukaryota; kingdom Metazoa; phylum Arthropoda; class Insecta; order Diptera; family Culicidae; genus Armigeres; species Armigeres subalbatus. The sequence goes on from NC_085141.1 coordinate 190,329,811, forward strand.
GAACAATTGCATCACATGATTGATGCAATGTTCAAAGCAAATACCATACCAGAAGCTGTTCAGGTTGGTATAAAGTACACACAAAAAATTGTTATTGGACTCCGTTTCAATGGATCTAAATAATTGTGTGAAAGTTCTAAATTGGAATGCCCGCTCTCTAAAGGGTAAGGAAGATGAATTATTCAACTTCCTAACAGTTCATAATGTGCATATTGCCATTATAACTGAAACCTATCTAAAACCAGGACTCTCCATTAAACGAGATCGAAATTATTTTATCTACAGAAATGATCGTCTTGACAGCGCCTGTGGTGGGGTCGCCATTGTCATCAATAGACGTATCAAACATAAATTATTTTCTTCGTTTGAAACCAAAGTTTTTGAAACCTTGGGAGTTTCTGTTGAAACAAATTTTGGTCAATTTTCCTTCATTGCAGCCTATTTGCCTTTTCAATGCAATGGGCAGCAAAAGAATTTGTTGAAAGCTGATCTTCAAATTCTGACTCGCAACAAATCAAAATTCTTCGTAATTGGTGACTTCAATGCCAAACACCGTTCATGGAATAATGCTCAAAGCAATTCCAACGGCAACATTTTATTTGAAGATTGTTCTGCGGGATATTATACTATTCAATATCCCAGTGGCCCAACTTGTTTTTCATCCACTCGAAATCCTTCGACAATTGATTTGGTTTTAACGGATTCAAGTCAGCTGTGTGGCCAATTGGTAACTCATGCTGACTTTGACTCTGATCACCTTCCTGTGACATTTGAAATCTCACAAGAAGCCATTTATAATCCAATCAGCTCTACTTTCAATTATCATAGGGCTGATTGGGATTTATATAAAACGTATATCGATAGGAATTTTGATGTTAATATTCCTCTCGATACCAAAAGTGATATTGATAATGCTCTCGTATCTTTGACAAATTTAATTGTCAAAGCCAGAGGCATTGCAATTCCGAAATGTGAAATTAAATTCAACTCCATTATTATTGACGACGATCTTCAGCTACTGATCCGTCTTAAAAATGTGAGAAGAAGGCAATACCAAAGAACTCGCGATCCCGCGTTGAAAGTTATTTGGCGAGATTTGCAAAATGAAATTAAAAAACGTTTCGCTATTCTGAGAAATACCAACTTTGAGAATAATGTCTCGAAGTTGGATCCCAGTTCGAAACCCTTTTGGAAATTAACGAAAATTCTTAAAAAACCTCAAAAGCCAATTCCAGCGCTTAAAGAGGGAAATAACATTTTATTAACAAATGGCGAAAAGGCTCAAAAACTTGCTCAGCAGTTCGAGAGTGCCCATAATTTTAGTCTAGGTCTCACTAGTCCAATTGAGGATCAGGTTACACGAAGCTTCGAAGACATTCTCGATCAAGATAATGTTTTGACCCTTCGTTGGGAACTAATTTGGATGAAGTGAGATCTATTACTAGAAAATTTAAAAATATGAAAGCCCAGGTGATGATGGTATTTTCTACATACTTATCAAAAACTTCCTGAGAGCTCTTTATCCTTTTTGGTTAATTTATTTAACAAATGTTTTCAATTGGCATACTTTCCAGATAAATGGAAAAACGCCAAAGTTGTTCCAATTTTGAAGCCGGACAAAAATCCAGCTGAGGCTTCTAGTTATCGCCCAATCAGTTTGCTTTCTTCAATAAGCAAACTGTTTGAAAAGATTATTTTAAATAGAATGATGGTTCATATTAATGACAATTCTATTTTTGCTGATGAGCAATTTGGTTTTCGCCATGGGCATTCAACCACTCATCAGTTAGTAAGAGTTACGAACTTAATTCGGCTCAACAAATCTGAAGGATATTCGACTGGAGTTGCTCTTCTTGATATAGAGAAAGCATTTGACAGTGTGTGGCATGAAGGTTTGATTGTAAAATTGATGAATTTAAATTTTCCTCTGTACATTATTAAACTGATCCAAAATTATTTATCAGATCGCTCACTGCAGGTAAACTATCAGAATTCTAAATCTGATAGATTACCTGTAAGGGCTGGTGTCCCCCAAGGCAGCATACTGGGGCCCATTTTGTATGACATTTTTACTTCTGACTTACCTGATTTACCACCAGGGTGTCAAAAATCTTTGTTTGCAGATGACACGGGCCTTTCAGCCAAAGGGCGAAGCCTTCGTGTCATTTGTAGTAGATTGCAAAAAATTTGGATATTTTCTCCACTTACTTGCAAAATGGAAAATTTCCCGAATGCTTCCAAAACTCAGCTTATAATTTTCCCACATAAGCCGAGAGCTTCTTATTTGAAACCTTCTAGCAGACATATTGTCACTATGAATGGGGTTCCAATTAATTGGTCTAGCGAAGCTAAATATTTAGGACTTCTGCTAGATCAAAAATTAACTTTTAAAAATCACATTGAAGGCCTTCAAGCCAAATGTAACAAATATATTAAGTGTCTATATCCACTTATAAACAGAAAATCAAAACTTTGTCTTAAGAACAAACTTTTGATTTACAAACAAATTTTTAGACCTGCCATGTTGTATGTAGAGATGGGCAAAACAGCTCATTGCAGTGATTGGATCTGATCCGTTCAGCTCATTGAAAAGAGTCAGCTCCTTGGATCAGCTCATCAGTTTTTTAATGCTACATATAATAAAACATAATTGTTAATATTATTATTTTAATTATTGTTCAAAAATTTGAAAAATTTATGTCATTCATTAATTTATTCATTCATTCATCATTCATCTATTTACCTTTCTTTGAATTTTTTAAAATGTTTAGCTACAGTGAGGTAATAATTTCTATTGAAAAACCGACAATTTTAAACTAATAACATTTAATACGCTTTTTCTGACCATCTAGTTTTGAAGTCTAGGAGAACCATAACATTTATTTCTATACAAAAACTAACTCAACATTATTTTCTATTCATAATTCTAAGTTGCATTTTATTGATAACGTTTCTCAAATCGTTAATTTAAATAATTCAGTCCCTAGTCTCTGATATGTATATGAACCATATCACGTGTCATAAGTTTTCTCTTCATACTGGGTGCAGTAAATCAATGCCTTGTTTGCGCGCGCTTCTAACCCTTCTAACCATGCGTAGTTGACATTTTCATACAAGCGAGCCCATTCATCTATATTGGTTCCCGAAATGCGAGAGAAATAAAAACAAGAGAGTAAAAAATACAGAGCACGGTGCTACAAACAAACCGAGTGCACATGTAGCAGTATGCTGGCGGGAAAACCCGTCGCAAGCAAAAGATCCGCTCCGTGCAAGACACAGCACCCAGCTCGGTTCGTTTGAACCACACGGTTCGCTCGCTAGAATCGGTCGCGACTGATCCGGATCGAGATCCGTGTCGCACGGATCTGAGCTAGTGGCGCAGCTCTCGCTTCCATGTCACAGCAATTTCGAGCTGGACGACGACATGAGCGGAACTGAGAGTTGTTCGGATCTTCGGATCTTTTGCTTAGTACGGTTCGTTCGCTACCGCACTACTAGGTATCTTTTGTGTTTCCGTTCGTAGCGCCGAGTATGTGGGTATGGGTTAAGAAATAGGCGGCAAGCTAGATTATTTTTGCTTGTGTGTTTCTTATTCCTCTCTGCAGCAGAAATGATTTCTGTTGCTTTGCTAGATGGTTCTGTCGCTTGGCTTGATGGTGCTTGAGGTGCAAATAATAAACGATCAGCACGTGCGCGGTACTGGACTGGAATGCTCATACAAGCTCGCTTGTGTTGTGTACCGCGAGCATGGTATTTTCGTTTGTGCTGTACAAAATACAACAGCGCGCGTACTCGAGTGCGTACGCTCGAGGGAGTTTCTCTAGGCGCGTGTTTGACAATGATTTCATCAATTTAAAGTGAGCTGCTGAGCTGGGCTTCTTTAAAAAAGATCCATGGCTCATCAGCTCAATGTAAGGAAGCGAATCTTTGGAACAGCTCCTGAGCGGAGCGCCCACCTCTAGTTGTATGCTGTGCCAATATGGACTAGTTGCTGCAATACCAGGAAGAAGGCACTTCAGAGGATTCAAAATAAAATTCTGAAAATGATTCTGAAGTTGCCTCCGTGGTATAGTACCAATGAACTTCATAGAATTTCTAATATTGAGACATTGCAACAAATGTCCAACAAAATAATTTCCAATTTTAGACAAAAATCGTTGCAATCTTCTATTGCAACGATTAGCTCCTTGTACCCTTAGTATAAATTAGGTTAAGTTTAGTTTAAGTAGAAAACATTGTAATTCCTACATGGTTTAATTCAACCAGAGGAAAAATTCTAACTGCCAGAGGCAATTGAAATGTATTAATAATAACTAAAAATATAACATAGCAAATAAGGATGATAGTGTTAAGAAAACACGGAACACCTAGTCTAAGAGATGAATGCATGTATTAGATAATTAGCAAATAAAATTAGTTAAAAAAAAAAAAAAAAAAAAAAAAAGCTACGAAGTGTTTGTCACAGCGTTCGTTGAGTGAATTTCGCAGAATGGTGATACTCTTAGTTTAATATCTACAATTTAGTATGTAAGGCTCCGCCCATTTTGAAGAGTATTGCGCAATTCCGTTAGAAGGCGATTTTTTTTTCGATGCAAGCGAACAAGGTTGTTAAAGAAAATGGAATTCTCATTCAATGGGTACAAATTAATTCAGTGCATAACGGTTTATTGGTTTTTTAGTTACATTATCTTTATTTATTAATTTTTTCTTCTTTAAATATCCACCGCCCGTTATTACTACAATTGTCGATACAAACGAGCTTTCATTAATATCATTGGCGTAACTACAGGGAGCTAGAGGGGGCTATAGCCCCACCTAGGACCAAATTAGCCCCCCCTAGAATTGTGGTCTTTTTCCATTAATATTGCTCATATCTAGCTCTCTGTTCACATGAAGGCGTAATTGTAATCAATGGATTCTCTCCATCATCTCTCTACGAGCTAGTTGAATTTATTTTATTAAGTTTTTAATTTTGAACAATTATTATGTTTTGCAATAAAAATTCTGAAAACGAAGGATATTAGGCTCCCTTGATTATCCAGCACCAGAAATCATTACTTAAGGAGGTATGAGTAGGAACAGTTATTTTGAGCTGATTCAATGCTAATTAATAAATAATAGAAGTAACAGATTGAAAAAAAAAACCTACACCATTTCTGAGATTTTGATTGAATGATGAAAATTCAAGGAAAATACTGAATCTTAATATTTATTCAAACTACGTAAATTTTTTGGCACATTGTCTTAAATAGATTCAAAGAGACATGGGATGTTTAGATCACCGATTTTTTTTAGTAAATTCTGATTTCTAATGAATTTTTGCAGCAAATGATCAATCCTTTAATATTTTTAAGTTATTTTCAGAATTAATGCTTGGCGACTGTGGATACATAACGGAGCGTGTAATTTTCGGTTGTTACAGTCTTGTAACGCAGCAAAAATAAGTTTATTTATGCATCTGACGGTTCCGGTAATTTATTTTACTTTTCTCTAGGATTAGATGTACAAAAAAATCTTCCAATCCTTGAAAAGGGTAAAATAAATTATCGAAATCGTCGGATGCTGAAATGAACTCGTTTTTGCCGCGTTACAAAACTGCAACAGCCAAAAACTACACGTTTTGGGAGTGTTTTTTACTAACTAAACGTGTGATCTTTAGCTTTCTGACATGGTCCCAAAAGATGCATGGCCTTTTTAAAAGGATTAGCCCCAAAGACATCCCCAGAGATTTCAAGGAGAGGCAACCTAAATTTAAATGTGGAAGAACTTGTAATTCTTTCAGATGAATTTATTGCTAAGTTCCTTCAAAACGTACCAAAGTTTTCTAGAGCCCTAAGACATCTCTAGATTTTTAAGGTCAGCGCTGAACCTCGATGAACATTATTTGTAATGTTCAAGTCGTCAATAGATCTGTTGAAATAGCTGAAGGTCAGTTTGCAAACAGTATAGGGCAACTGTCCTATTTTGGACCCCTAGAGGAAATGCATCCCAATACATGCTTATATCTATTGAAATACAGGTTCGATATGGGCGAAAATGACACCATTTCAAAGATGAAAGTCTTATTTATGAAATAGAAATTCGAAATGAGCTTCAGTTATTGATAAATCAGTGAAATTTGCCATTTTCTGAAATAAAAATATTCTTCGTTTTGGACAGTGCAACATATTTTGGACCCCCAAATGTACACATTTTGGACACCCCCAATTTTGTCTCTTCAAAATCGAATTTCTAATTTACCCTGGTCAATTAAGTCGAAGCCGAGTCTTATCTTTCGATTGGCATGCATCAATGAGAAGATTCCTGCTTTTTAAATTCACAATTTCGACAAAAATTTATTATTGTGTACGAGATTTTCAGTGATGTATACTTTTAAGCGTAATGCAACGTACACACCAGTCAAGCAGTTTGACGAACATTGACTCCGCCCCCAAGAAAACGCTTCGGTTGCTGCTTTGTTTGAACGTGTGAAGTTCAAAGTTTGAAGTTGTTCGAACAACTATTTGACAGTTGGCGGCTCGGTTGGAAAAAATTAAAACGGTTTGATTTTGGTTTGAGTTGTCGGGGGTGGAGTCAAGGTTCGCCGAACATATTTGAGCATTTGTAGTGAAGTTGCTCAAACCCCCATATATTTTTCGATGGTTGGTGCTCAAGTTGGCGTTTCGGTCGTTCGGGTGTGATATTGTTGGTCGAATAAATTGATTGTTCGTGCCGCTGTTGGTAAAACTTGATGGATGTTTGAATAAACGAGAGGTGGAGTCAATGTTGGTCAAACTGCTTGACCGTGTGTACGTTCCATAACGCATTGTAACGCTTGCCGTCTTGAACAAAATAATTTCCCCAAAATTTCATCTAAATATCGCTTTTTCGCACGGGAAACCAGTGAAATAGATGCTGAACCAGAGCGTTAATGAATAAAGCTTCCAATAAATGATTAAATTTGTTATGATTAAATCATTTAACCCTGTGATTAAAGATTATGATTGATGATTAATCAGTTGTCAATAATGATTAATGATTAAGATTAACGATTAAATACCTTTTTGACAATGATTAACGATTATGATTAATGAATAACAAATTTTGGGAATGAATAACGATTAACGATTATGATTAAATATCAACACAATATGTCTATGAATAATGATTAATTATCCATATGATTACGATTAATACTTATGATTAATCAAATTTAATGATTTGCATAGTGATCAATAATCAAGAAACCACGCACACTGAAAAAATAAGAAATATTACGTACAAAGAAAACATTTTCAGATTTTAGTTTCAGCATTTTTTCAAAGGTACTTTCAAAGGTATGATTATGAATAATGATTAATGAATAAACACGATGAATATTGTGATTAAGATTGACGATTAATGATTAAACGCTGCAAAATTATGAATATGAATAACGATCAATGATTAAATGTAAAAGTATCTGATTAATGATTAGTGAATAATGATTAATTCTCATTTTTGGGTGATTATGATTAATGAATAATAAATAAATATCCCATTATTCATTAATCATGATTAAATCTATGATTAATCACTAATGCTCTGTGCTGAACAATGTTATATTCCTGAAGCCAATGGGGGAATTAGCAGCGGCATTGTTTTTAGTACAGAAATCAGATAAATGTCGCCAGGAGGGTCCAAAATGTGTAGGGGTTCAAATCAAGTTGGTTACCCTACATTATTTGGGTCGACTTTTTTTTATGTTTATGAAATTTGAAAAAAAAAAGTTAGCCCCCCCTAGAATTTTTCGTTAGTTACGCCAATGATTAATATATTTACGGATTTAAGGCTATTTAATTTATTGTAGGAGTTGTCCTGTCGCGTGTGTATGAGGAAACCAGCCAATTTGTGCAATGATCCGCATGTTTGTTTCCCTTAAACATGTGTTTGATTTTGGTATGTCTACATCTCAAATTACTTTTTAAATATTAAATATTTTGTTGTTTAGGCATTCTCATTACGACTTTTTTCATTAGATTAATGAAATAACAAATAAGTCCCTCCTTAGCCGTGCGGTAAGACGCGCAGGCTACAAAGCAAGACCACACTGAGGGTAGCTGGGTTCGATTCCCGGCGTCGGTCTAGGCAATTTTCGGTTTGAAATTTGTTTCGACTTCCCTGGGCATAAAAGTATCATCGTGTTAGCCTCATGATATACGAATGCAAAAGTGGTATCTTGGCTTAGAAACTCCGCAGTTAGTAACTGTGGTTAATGAACACTAAGCTGCGAGGCGGCTCTTTTCCAGTGAGGGATGTAATGCCAATAAGAAGAAGTATAAGAAGAAATAAATAAATTTTTTAGCGGTCGTCGGTTTACTTTCGCTTAACTTGGTTTGATGAACTTCACTAAAAGTCGTTTTGCTCGACTATTCATTTCATTTATTTAGTTTACATCTAAACAGATAACACTGAATCAACAATTTGACGCCACAATGCACGGTTCGAGACCGCATCTCTCCATCCTCGAATGCGCCCCACGCTCGCCAAGTCGTTTTGCACCTGGTCTGCTCACCTCGTTCGCTGTGCTCCACGCCGTCTCGTACTGGCCGGATCAGAAGTGAACACCACCTTTGCAGGGATGCTGTCCGGCATTCTTGCAATATACCCTGCCCATCGTTCCCTTCCGGCTTAAGCTACTTTCTGGATACTGGGATCGCCGTAGCGCTGGGCAAGCTCGTGGTTCATTCTTCGCCGCCACACACCGTTTTCTTGCACTCCGCCAGAGATGGTCCTAAGCACCGTCTCTCGAATACTCCGAGTGCTTGCAAGTCCTCCTCGAGCATTGTACATGTTTCATGTCCGTAGAGGACTACCGGTATTTTTAGCGTCTTGTACATGACACATTTGGTGCGGTGCACATAGGAGTAAATGAGGTAAATTCCTGGTCATAATGATTTAGTGCTTTCATTGATGTTATTTACAATTGTATGAAGTATAACTAATGTTACTAATTGATTCTGATCATTTTTGTCGACAGTTGATTCTTAGCTTGATTAAGGGTATATGGTATGTATTTTAAATTGGCGATCTATATAAAAAACACCAAACATCAATAGTTTTGAGTATAACTTGTTGGATAACATATTTTATTATTAGTATATCATTACTCGTTATAATACATAATGAAATTATGGATTTCTTGGCGATTCCTATGTGCTACAAACAAATACCATTGAGAACCTAACTTTTTATTAAAACTAGTATAACTATGGAGTTCGGACGAGTTCGGATGAGCTCTTGACAGCAATGGAAGCGTGGAAAAGCTATCTTTCATTCTGTTCTGGTGTCATAATTTGAATCTATTTGAGAGAAATTATTAGCGTGTCTTAACAAGTGTTTAAAATATGCTTAGAGTGCATATACAACTTAAATAAACTTACATATTATTTCATTATGTGATCTAACATACCTCAAACTAGAAAGCCCACGTTGAAAAGTCCATCAAAATAGTAAATAACGCTGCAAATAACTCATTTTATGAGCATATTGTAATGGAGAAAAACACCACCAATTTTATTTCAAAAACAACAAACGTTCATCGACTATCTTTCATATAGACCAATGTAGACTTCTTTTGCCCTTAAACCCCCTCATAGTTATTCTACAAGCTATATATTATGAAATGGAGCTATATTTGTTTCGGTTTATTCAATTTCATAAATTTGGTTTATGGCCAGGTACTGACTATAATTACTCCTTAGTGCGGTGGTGAATCTTTTTTGACCGCTGTTTCTTCTGGAGCCACAGATGATGTGCCTCCCACAGATGATGCGCCTTCGTATTTCACGATCAACATTGTTATCAGCCGTTAGCAAGGATCCAAGGTAGACGAATTCATCGATTTCACCTTGAAGGTATCCCCGTCTATCGTAACACTACTTCCCAGGCGGGCCCTGTTGCGCTCGATTCCGCCCACAAGCATGTACTTTGTCTTCCATGCATTCACCACCACTTTTGCAAATGTTCGGCCGACAATGCCCATGTCATCCGCGAAACAAATAAATTGACTGGATCTGTTGAAAATCGTACCCGGCTGTTACACCCGGCTCTCCGCATGACACCTTCTAGCGCATAGTTGTACAACAGGTACATCACCTTGTCCTAGTCCCCGGTGCGATTCGAACGAACTAGAGTGTTCTTAACACAGTTTTGCACACCATCCACCGTTGCTTTGATCAGTCTGGTAGGCTTCCCAGGGAAGCTGTTCTCGTCCATAATTTTCCATAGCTCTTCGTGATATATACTGCCGTATGCCGCCTTGAAATCAACGAACAGATGGTGCGTTGGGACCTGGTATTTACAGCATTTTTGAAAAGTTTGCCGTACAGTAAAGATCTGGTCCGTTGTCGAGCGTCCGTCAACGAAGCCGGCTTGATAACTTCCCACGATCTCATTCACTAATGGCGACCGACGACGGAAGATGATCTGGGATACCATTTTGTAGGCGGCATTAAAGATGGCGAACGCTCGAAAGCTCTCACACTCCAGCTTGTTGCCTTTCTTGTAGATAAGGCATATAACCCCTTCCTTCCAATTCTCCGCTAGCTGTTCAGTTCCCCAGATTCTGACTATCAATTCGTGCAGGCAAGTGGCCCCTCAAGGTGGGGGTTGGTTGGTTTCTATCGTCCGCTGAACTGACGTAGTCATCTCCTCCGCTGCCTTAACTTTCACTGCCTGTACTTTCAGTGCCATTTAAATATTCCTCGTAGTCAGGGCCGGATTCAGCCGGAAGGGGGCCCCCAAAAAGTACAAAAAGGTTGGTTTTAGTACATAAGACTTGTGGGGGCCCGGGCCACAGGGCCCCCCTTAATCCAGGTCTGCTCGTAGTGCTGCTTCCACCTTTCGATCACCACACGTCCGTCCGTCAAGATGCTCCCATCCTTATCCCTGCATATTTCGGCTCGCGGCACGAAGCCTTTGCGGGATGCGTTGAGCTTCTGATAGAACTTGCGTGTTTCTTAAGAACGGCACAGCTGTTCCATCTCATCGCACTCCACTTCTTCCAGGCGGCGTTTCTGCTCCTGAAAAAGGCGGGTTTGCTGTCTCTGCTTTCGCCTATAACGTTCCACGTTCTGCCGGGTACCTTGCTGCAGCGTGACCGCCCGCGCTGCGTCCTTCTCTTCCACAATCTGTCTGCACTCTTCGTCGAACCAAACGTTCCGTCGACTTCGTCCCACATACCCGACGTTGTTATCCGCTGCGTAGTTAATGACTACTTGAACTGTATTCCAGACATCAGGTTGCTTCAGTCACTCGACCGCGGCGGTCGTCGGTACCGAACATTGTTAATGACGGATAGTTTTGGGTGCCGTTTAACCATCACCAGATAGTGGTCAGAGTCGATGTTAGTGCCACGATATATCCTGACGTCGATAATATCGGAGAAGTGCCGTCCATCAATCAGAACGTAGTCGATTTGCGATTCTGTCTGCAGTGGTAATCTCCAGGTGCACCGATACGGGAGGCTGTGTTGGAAGTAGGTGCTGCGAATGGCCATATTCTTGGAGGTGGCGAAATCAATTAGTCGTAGGCCGTTTTCGTTGGTCAGCCGGTGATTGCTGAACTTCCCAATAGGCGGTCTAAACTCCTCCTCTTGGCTAACCTGAGCGTGCAAATCTCCTATGATGATTTAGACGTCGTGCAAGTCGGGAAGCTGTCGTACTCACGTTCCAGCTGAGCGTAGAATGCGTCTTTATCATCATCAGTGCTTCCGGAGTGTAGGCTATGGACGTTGATTATGTTGATGTTGAAGAACCGGCCTTTGATCCTCAACCTGCACATTCCTTCATTGATCGGCCACCACCCGATCACGCGCCTTTGCATATCGCCCATCACTATGAAAGCTGTTCCCAGCTCGTGTGTGGTGCCGCAGCTCTGGTAGGTGGTATGATTACCTCTAAACGTTCGCACCATTGATCCCTTCCAACAAACCTCCTGCAGCGCTACGATGCCGAATCCATGGTCCGATCTGTACTCTCTTGTTGATTATTCGTTGCGTATGTTTTTTTAAAGGCTGGCTTGCATGGCCTGACACCAAACCCCCTAAATTTCCGATGGACCATTCCTTCTTATTCCCGGTGGACCATGGTGCAAAGTTTTACTTAGAGTCCCTCGCTGGCACTCGGACGATGAACAGCCGCCCCTATCATGGAGAATAAACGCTGTTGTGAGCCGGTCCTGACATGGAGAACATACGCCTAGTAAGATTTGCACCTCCGGAGAGGAGCGAACCCTCCCTTCCCTGACAGCATACTACCATAGTTCCCACCGGGGTTGGTTACCCGATGTTCCCTAAGGTTGCTCGTATCTCGGCCAGCACCACGAGGAGGTAGGGTTAGGAGTTGCTGGGTAAGAGGCTAAGCACCGCGAGATGGGGTCTATTTTATTCCTCTAGGTACGCGAAGTACCAATGGTACGCTTTACCCAGCATTTGCCGTGCCATGACTAAGTCGACCCTAAATTCCATGTGATATTCAAAATCATTTTTCCTAGAGAAGCACATTTTGCAGTCAGTCATGTAAACGAATAAAATAAAGAGTTGGGACCTGTATATTCATGTTAATAAATAACAACCGCACACGGTTACTTAAGTATAAGCTAAATTTAGCCGAGTATAGCATACAAGTGGCCTAGAAGTAGGCAACTTATCATAACAGTTAAATTAAACAATCATACATTTGTTTTATTTAGAGAATATGAATGCTCTCGAAAATAACAGAATGTTGCATGAGAGTTATTGTAGATAGCATGCGTGTTTCGCTTTCTTCTCTAAAGCCTAGTATCGTTGATGGGTTAAGACTTTGGCTCCTCTGGTTTTTGCTCGATCATCGGTGATCCATCTTCTTGTACGCAGATTATTCTCGCTGGTGACAATTAAGGCACATCTTGATGGCGGTCCATTGATCTTCCCCGATGCTACCTTCCAGAATATCTGCAGCAGGAATCTCCAGTTTTTTCTTCTTTATTTAAGTGATTTTTTAATTCGAGTCTCCACTTCTTCCACGAGGACCGACAAATCCGCACAATGCACGGGCGTATTGCACCTATGATGAGGTGATGTTCAGACACGATATCGGCACGAGGGAGATTGCTATGGTACCTTTCATGCCGCTTGTGTTGGGATTTCGGAGACAAGTGTCTGCTGCTTGAATAAAAATGTTATATGGTTGTGTGATTGTTGCCTCTCCATATTCCACGTTCGCCAGCGCAAACAAATCAACACGGCTCGGCTTTCTATTGCTGCTGAACTGGACGAAATCAAAGCAAAAATTTCAGCGTTATCGGAATTGTTTGCATCTATGGATTTCATCGAAACTAGTCCAGAACCCATTCATTCCACCCCGATACATCCGATAAATCACCATGAAGGGCACGTGCTGAAACTAGCCACCGTACATTGCAAGCATCTCTTACTCATTCGACCACCAATTCAATATGTGAAGGAAATTTTTCCTTGTTTTTATCAAATGTGCATGGACAAGTGACAGAGCGCGAGATTAGTGATTTGGTATCACAAACGCTCGGAGCTCAAGCTGATTCTTTGATTAACGTCAGAAAATTAGTTCCGAGATGAAAGTCGTGTGATGAAATTGACTACGTATCGTTTAAAGTAACATTAAGTGAAAAGTACAAACAAAAAGCACTGCAGTCTCAAACGTGGCCATATGAACTGAAATTTCGCGAGTTTGTCGAACTGCCAAAAAAAACATGGAAGCCAATTTGAACGAATAATGCTATGTGTAACTATTTTTTCAAACTATTTTAATGATCGTAATGATTAATGTTGTAATCTAATGGTTCGAATGGTCGGATCCGATCTTCGCATTGGAGTCACCCGCATTGAAGTCTTGCAGATTCGCAGCATCGGTTGGCATATAACTTAGGATTATAGTTAGGTTTCGGACCCGTGATCTGAGTCTGGAAACAAGGAATCCTACTGCACAATGCCCGGGGGGGGGGGGGGTGTTCACATCGTCAACCAGAGTATATCACTATTTGTCCCGATGGCCTTCTGTGTTCTCCAAATTTGGCCAACGGACTTCACTCAGCTCCAGGATCTCAAGCTTCATACAGCTTGCCTCATTGACAAGTTGTGAAGTTGTGCCAATTGAGCCGGCAGATTCTCGTATTAGGTTTCCTATCCACTGGGAAGAGGCTGCCAGGTTAGATATAGCTTTTGGGGGATAGCATATCACATTCAGCCGCTGGATGCCAAAACAGACGCTGTTGGAACCGCTCCTTGACAAACATACGCTCAATCAGTCGGTTCAATACTGTTTAAGGCTACACTGCCAGATAAATACGCAACACTTAACTGGTGGTGAATTGTCATCGGAAGACCCGTGGAAGCGTAAGTATTGGAACTTGTAAGGACCAGAGCTATGTTAGGTGCTTTTTCTCGGATGTCAACTCACTGTTTCGTAGCCCATTTGCACCTCAGGAGAGAAGCAATCCACCTTTTCCAGTCAGCAAACGACCGTTGTTCCCACTGTGATTGGTTACCCGTTCTTCCACAAGGCAGCTCGTATCTTGACCACCACCACTTCTTCTTTTCTTTCAATGGCTCTACTTTCCAACTGGGACTTGACCTGCTTTTGAAATGTATTCTATTAGCATTTCCTCAGTTATTAAATTAAATGGGTTCTACCTTTTATTCTTTCAGGTGCACGAATTACACATGACCTACCGGTGTACACATTACCTAGTAAATAGTAACTGGATAGTTCGAAAGCTATTGTAATCAATCACCACAATAAAAATTAATACTTAATACATTGATTTTGTTCTAAAAATGAAAACGTCTTAAAACGATTGTAGGAAAATTATCCGGGAACCTATTCTCTGAATAAGAGTTGATCCGATGTTATGTTTCAAGAAATTGTATTTTCAGGCAAATACTCTTTTCGGGAAATGATAACAGGGTATTGTAATTTTCGCGAAATTATTATTTTTGGGCAATTGCTGTTTTTGAGGAAATGGCGCTTTCTTAGAAAATGTCATTTTTGGGGAAATACAATTTTAGAGGACGGGTTACCTATATTTGGAGAAATTTTCAATTAGGGAATTGCACAATCCTAAAGAATTTGGTATAATTAAAAGAATGGGGAATTTAAATTGTACATAACGTCCATTAAGCCTATCGTACATTATGCCTAACGTCCGTTATGTTTAACATGCATTGTGCCTAACGTCCATTATGCTCAGCCACAATGGCAGAAGATGATTCTGATTCAAGTGGTGAATGTGCTTTCTTCATAAACAAAATGCGTCATTGCGGACTAAGGTAATGATAAATGTGATCCCTTCTGTGGACTTTTGCTCAGAATAAGGCAATGATGTCTGATAAGAAAACTATTTAGAGCTTTTAGTGGAATGTCTTCACTTGTTCTAAGACGAGCTCGTACTATCCCATTGAATTCCACCACTTGATAACTTTATCAGATACGTATTTCGACCTCAACAGTAAAGCCTTACTGTTGAGGTCGAAATATGTATCTGTTAAAGTTATCAAATGGTGGAATTGAATGGCTTAGTACGAACTCGTCTTATGGCAAGCAATTTTATCTTTTATTCCTTAATAGAAAAGCATTTCCGTGGAATAAGCAATTAGTGAATGTGATCCCTTTTTTATTAAAAGTACGCATTCACGCGGAATAGGACAACCGATGATGGGGCTCCTTCTGTGGAAGTGCCCGGAAAAAGTTAATGGTACATATAATTTCATCGTAGAAAACATTAGTCCGTATTAGGGAGATGTGGGTGTAGATTTTCTGATATTTTCATTTCGGATTTTATACATGCCACGTTTTTAATTCTATGTTTTTGCGTTTTTTGCATGACAAAGTTGAACCAAAAGGCTATCATTTTTTTTAAATCTTTATTTATGTGATACTAGAAGACCCGACGAACTTCAATTCGCTTAAAATTGATCTATTCTCTGATTAGTTCTCAAGGTATGCAGAAATGTCTGTTTCATTTGTATGGGAAACCCCTTTCCAAAGGGGGGAGGGGTTTTGAACCATCTTAAGAACCTTCCCCGGCACCAAAAACCTCTGCATAATTTTTTTTTACGCCGATCGGTAGTCCGAGTCTATAAGGGTCAAACAAACACACGAAAGGCTATCATTTGCTTTCGACAGGGGAAAAACCTATTCATCACTAATGAATTTGATAACGGTCGGCCATTGTGTTTATAAATTATGAAGAAAATGGTGTTTCAAACCAAAACGGTTGGTGTCTTGCCTGAATGTGAGAAAGACAGTGTTCCTACTAAGTGACTTAATTTGTCCTCATACATCCAGTTTTCCAGTTCCTTGTAAACCATATATCGAAAACTGGAATGATTATATTTTGGCTGTTACGCTGTTTTCAAATGTTGATCTCGAAATTGCTAAATTTTATTACCGATCAGTCATACCACTTTTGGTAAAGCTTATCAATCACAGAAATTCTTTGTACGATATGTTTGCCATACAAATGAGTAAATGAAAATAAAACGATTGAGTTCGTTTTCAGCCGGCAGGCTGTAGCAGGTTGAACAGGCCGGAAAGTCATTCACATTTGGGGTATCAATCAATACACAACCTTGAAAGTGACTTCAAAAACAATCAACAGAGCGCGAATCGAATCAAATAGCTATCAATCATCGAAAAAAAGGCGTAGAAGCAAAGTCAGAAGCCAAAAAGAGAGACGAAACAATGCTGCAGAAGTGTGATTGAAATCTCGGAAAAATGGGGGAAAAACATTCAGGTTGAATCTATCATTTACTCGACAGGCATTGAAATGAACGCCGGAAAATACTTTTTACATGGAAAAGTGCTCACCATGATGCTGGTGGCATTGCTGGAAGGACGGAAACGTAATTAGATTGTGATTCTATAATCAGCAGCATCTACTGAAAAAAGCGCAAAAAATATTTCCCAGAAACGGGATCCTCCTGTTCGGCGTCAGCCAAGATATGTCCGATTCATACAACTGGAAACGCAGCGTTTTCCGTGAAGGTTTTCCACAGATAGAAGCGATGAAAACGTGAGAAGCATTACAACTTGAACATGTGGGTGAAAGGCGAATCAAGTCGAATCAAAGAGTTTACAACTGGAATTTTTAATTTTACTGATGAAATGAACATGCATGAGCTGCAAATAAGTAAATGTGAAGTCTGAGCGGGGGAAGCATTACATGGTAACATTGTGATTCTTAATGTCAAGTACAGCTTTGTTCAGGAAGTGTAGAGTTAATAATTATTTTCCCTTTTCCTGGAAAACTGTCAACTGCGAATAATTGTTTCAGAGATGATGTATACCAAGAATATTTGTTTCGGCTTATTAATGTCACTTTTGGACAGGTTATTGGATACGAAAATAGGAGATAGGAATAGATTTATATCATGCAGTGATATGATATTAGATATTAGTAGTATTATTATTGGCAGTATTATTAACAAAGGCAAACACTTGGTTAAGGTTGTTGTTATAATATGTGTAATTTATAACAAAAGATAACTAATTTTGTTGTTATTCTTTTGGAGAAAATGCCGAAACAAATTTTCATTATTTATTCATATCACCGGTTACAACTGTGCACTGTGAAAAGCCGTAGCGTAGAATCTAACCGTTCTTTGCGAAACATTTCCTATTTAAAATGTGCAATATTTTTCATTTTGTTCTCTAAATGAAAAATATTGCACATTTTAAGTAGGAAATGTTTTGGATCTTACCTAAAAGAAGTAAGATTAAAAGGTTTTGTGGTTCACTGCAGTGTTCGGATCAATATGATCTGTATCGCACCTTTAAATTGCAATAATATTTTATGTATGAATTTGAACGTTTGAATTTTCTAGACATTTCCTATTTCGATGATTTTGAACGTTGACCTACTTCATACAATTATTCTGGAGGCTCTATGAAATAAGAGAGGAATAATTAAATGAATGTTTTCCATTGAAAATCGATTATTCGTTGTGAAATTATTCCACGAAAACATTAATTTTTGTCAGCATTGCAATGCCTGCTATCGTGGTGTCGTTTATTTTACTGCTCGAAGGAATTAATGGCAGAAATCCCGTTTCTGGTGAGAAGCAATTCAAGGAGCAACATGCTGAAAATGCTGGAGATATCTGCTGTAAAACAATTTGAAACGGAATGATTTAGGCTTTGCAATGATTAACAGCACTCGATCCTACCAAATGAATGAACGATAAAAAATTACAGCAAATGAATAAAATAAGCAAGCCAATTGAGTAACGACTACGTTTCAGCACAGATGCCCACCTTGCCGGTGGTGTTCGATAGAGTAATTGCGCGAAAGTGGCAGCAATCCTGCGTATCGCTCTTTTACGTAGGACACATGACGCCTTATCCTATTCCATCTACTTCTGTGGAACCGTCTCTCGCAATTTCAGTAATTACTTAGTGTAACGTTCTGGGATTTGACTTTTGAATTTACGCCCACTTGTACTAAATGAAGTTATTTTACGTAAAAAATAGAAGGTAAATTGAGCACGGCTATTGAAGCAACAAGCAACATGCGATGGGTCAATTTGACCGATGCAGAAGTGGACGATTCATTTGGCAAATAGAGACGCACTCCAATGACTTGCAAGCGGGCCGCCAATCAAATCGATGGCAAATAAATCTAAAGCAAAGGCACTCGTTCTGTTGAATTCTAGTAACCATCCCGGAGCAACAGTGCCAGCTCGAATGATGAGCAGGCGGATGACACCGCCCTTTGTTTGTCGAAGCAAAGGTCGAAGAACAGTTGTGCAGCTTCCGCCACCGCTAGCAGTTATTTTCAAACACATTTAGGAAAAGCTTGTGTGAAATGAACTTTACCTAATTGAAATGTGTCCTATATACGTCATCCAACTAGAACGTAAAACGGTTTTATTCATCTGTTAATGTTAAAGCAGTACCCGCATTTAACCTGAACTTAATTCTTCACACGTAGCAGAGCAGAAGCATTTACATCGTCTTGCATCATTCGACGGGCAGTTATAAATGGTTTTGCGCCTGAACCCGCCTCCGAACCGCCCGCTGTAATCGTAATCCAGCTACATTTGTATGCTGTCTGTAAAAACGGAACCATTATTCATCATAAATATTTAATGGCTATTTGATACAATAATGACCGCTTCATGCCATCCCACTGGCACTGTAAAGAGCATCAACAAAAAACCAGCCCCCACCACCCACGCCTTATCACGGCCATAACATTGGCAAACACCTTCCATAACGACGGACATCCGACTCGTCTGTTTCTCTCCCTCTCATCATCTCAGCTGAAGCACAGACGGAATCGGCATCCATTTATTGGATATACGACATAAATGATGTTTGCCGATAGAACTGATAACAATGATTTAGTTCTATTGACCGAACACCGGCCATAGCCTTCTGACCGAGGCAAACGGTGCCATTCAGGCTTGCACCGTGTGGGACTTCCATTCTTGTTGTCATAATTTCACGTTCAACTTCGTGTTGTGTATCACTCGGATCGGATAGTAAATCTGCTAATGATGTCGCACTTTGCATCGACCATCAGCGATTGTACCGGAGGCTCACTACGGAAGCATGAATCAATATACGACGAGTGTGCGAATCGTTGCTAGAGGTCAGTAATTTTCACTACGGTAATAATTAGCGTTTAATGGGACTGTTGGGTTGTGTTGCATTTGACCGAAAACTAATGGCTAGAATATATTTGCTATAATATATATTCTGCGCAACAGTAAATAATAATAATATATACTCATTTGAAATCGACACCCCAGTTTTGATGATTTGTAAAGTTCTGTGAGTCTCCAGTTAGCCTTGCGAGCAAACGCGTAGGATTGCCAATCCGGAGATGGCGAGTTCGGTTCTCGCTCCGGTCTAGGATGTTTTCGGATTGGAAACATTCTCGACTCCCTGGGCATAGTGTATCGATTGTACTTGCCACACAAGATACATACTCATGCAATGGCGCCAAGATCCAGTGGGAATGTAGAGCCATTGAAGAAGAAAATTCTATGACTTTCTATTGTATGAAAGATTGTTACAATAAGAACTTGTAATTGACGCCGTCTCTAGAGGAAGTCTACCATCGAGATCATGTTTTACGCATTCGTTCTAATAAAAGACATATTCAAGTATTTCAAGCAGATGGTGCATTAAAAGCTAAATAATTTGCTCATTGATTCTGACCCATTTGTTACAAGAACTGTATCTAGAAGCTGCGTTGCTTTATGGTGTCTTTGACATTTAATTACAAAAATGCTGTGCGCTACTGTTAGACTGTTAGACAAGAGGTTCTGCACCATGCGTTTCATCTGTTCCAATGTAATCTTGGTACCAGTGTTGGTTACCAATCAGAAAATGTAATTTTCTGTGAAAATCTGACAATCGGCTTTCGGGAAAATGTCCTACGACCATATGGGAGCATAACGAAAGTTAGAAGCAGACTGTAATCAAATACTTGTTGATAGCTATTAACTTATAGTCGCAGCCTCCATATTTCATCACTACACCCAAATAGTGACTGGAAAATTTTCTAGCAATAGGTACCGTTAGAATCAATTTGACGAATTAAGCAAAGCTCGTCTGATTTTTGAACTCAAATGTTCAAAAGAGTCTCTCTTTGATCACTTTCTCTTTCGATTATTACAAAGTCAGTCTTAAAGTACTTGCATTTACATTGAGGTTTTAAGCAGTGATCTGTAGAAAATATGTTTGTCTAGCGAGCTGAGATGAAAATATTGCAACAAATGTAAAACTAGCCCAGATATTAGCGAAAGAGAGCATAATAAAAATAAACTTCACATTTGGACATATGACGTTGCAAAAACATTTGCTTAGTTTTCATATAAAAATCCTAAATCGCAAAAAAATCGACACTAGTTTATGTGACAGATGTTAATGAGACAGTTAATCAGTTAATGACAGACTAGTTAATGAGACAGTATTTCGCGTCGAATGCCATTTTTTGCGAGAATATCGGTTAAAGATTAGTGCCCGAGAAATTATTGAATTTTTTAAACGATGTTTTGGTGTAAAATTGTATTTTGGCAATAGCCTCTAAAACCATTGTCCTAGCTAGCTAATTTTCAATAGGAAACAATAAGATAGGATTCTGCGTCGTATGCAACGCCATATGTTGCGAGTAAATCGGTTGAATTCAATTGCCCGAAAATTAAGTGAGTTTTGTAACGAATTTTTGGTAAAAAAATGTATTTTGGCCATAACCTCTGAGCCCATGGTCCTAGCTGGCCAATTTTTAATAGGAAACATTGGACAAAAATCCCCGTCACTTAGGAGAATTCCTTCGAAATTTTTTAGAAAAAAATCTCCTAAGTGAATTTCGGAAGATTTCCTGAAACAATTTCCGTAGTTTTTACCGAAGAATTTTCCGTAAGAATTCCGACCAAATTACCAAAATAATTTTCAAGGGAATTTTCTCGAAAGGAATTTCCAAAGAAATCTTGGAAGGAATTTCAAAAGAAATTCTCAGGACGCAAGTATTCTTCAAGGATTTTGAAAATGTTTTCCTATAGGAAGTTTTGAAGAAATATCTTGATGAATTTCCAAAAGAATAGCAGGATCTATCCCGAAGTAATATCCTGAGAATTTACCGAAAGAATCCCTGAAGGCAGTTCCGAAGTATTGTCAAAGAAATTCCTGGAGGAAATTCTTGATGAGTTTCTAAAAGAATTCTTAGATAAATTCTTGAAGGAATTTTCGAAAGAATTACTTAAGGAATTTTTTAAAGTATTTCTAAATTCATTAGCGGAGAATTTTTGAAGGAATTCCTTGATGGGAGGGAAGAAATTCACGATGGAACTCTTGAAGGTACGCCTGAAAAAAAATCTAGAAGACTAACCGAATTAATTCACGAGGGTATTTTTTACGAACAAATATTTGGATGATTTTCTGAACGAACTTTTTAATAAATTTATGAAATATCACCTGGATCAATACTGGAGAAATCTCCGAAGCAACTCCTGTAGTAAATTCCCAAGTAAATCTTGAGAACATCCGAAAAATTATGGTGATGGATCGACTGCAATCCTGTTATTTTTGGGTTTTATTGGCAAGTCTTAATTTCAGTTACAACGCAGGGTTTTGTTTTATTACTGTCCGTATTTTCAAAGGAATTCCCGGAGAAATTCCTGACAGAATTCCCGAAGGCATGCTTTCAGATATCCCTTGCAGGAGTTTCTGGAGTAATCTGCTACGAAGGGCTTGGTGGTCATATGGCTACCGCTTCTGCCTCATACGCAGGAAGTCGTGGGTTCAATCCCAGGCCCGTTCCATTCCTTCTACTTTGCATTTTTTCATATATTTCTTATGTTCTAGTTATCGCTAGAACTGAAAATGAGCTTTCATACCGTTTCCAACTTCTATCCCTATACAACTTGATTAGTTCTAGCAGGTAACTGTTAGAACTCGAAATGAGCATAAAAGCTCGGTTTAGCATCCAATTAAGAATATACACCACCTTTCCATTACTATCACATTGGCAACCCGTTAACCAAGGCGAATCTCTACGAGTGACTGCATCATCAATTCCTTCCCATCCCCGATGACCGTGAGGACGTGGCCAGCGCCGTTATCGACCATTCAAAATTCTTAGAGCTCTTGAATTGTGCTTTGTGATTGAGGTTAGAGAGCAAATCCCATGCTTCCATCTATTGGTTCCCTGTGTAATTGCGATTGTTCTGGTCGATCGCGGAGTAGCAACTACGAAATGCACGGTTACCATGCTCATGCTCATCTACGAAGGAATTCCTGTAGAAATCTGGAAACTTATATGAAAATTCCAATATGTATTTGTTTGGAAATTCGATTGGAAATTCTTTCGCGAATTCCTTCACCAAATCCTTCAGAAATTCATTTAAAAAACATTGTTTAAAATCTGTTTAGATTGTTCTTCGGAAATTCCTTCTAAAATACATTTGGAAATTCCTCCAGGAATTTTTTCTAAAATTGCACCAGAAAATACTCAAGAATTTATTTCGGGAAGTCCTCCAGGGACAATTTATTAAATCCCCCTGTAGTTCATTTGAATATTCCTCTAGGGATTCTTTCGTGGAAACTTCTGATAGGCATTTGCAAATTTCTCCAAAAATTCCCTTTAGTAAAACAATGTAAAATTGCTTTCAAAATTTCTGCAGGCATCATTATGGAAATTTTGCTGAAACAATTCACCCGAAGAAAAAGAAAAAAAAAGTTAACCTAAAAGAATTTTCGAAATATTTTTTGAAAGAATTCTCGAAGGAATCCCCAAAATAATATCCAAATGCAATTTACGAGGGATTCATAATAAAAATTCCAAAGGATTCTGTAAACAGATTCCGGAAAAAATGCAAAAATTATATTTCGTTAGTATTTCAAAAGGAATCTCCGAAGGCCTAAAGGAATTTCTATAAGAATAGCTATAAAAAATCCGGAGGAATGACCGAAAGAATACCTAAAAGAATTTTTAAATGAATTTCTAGAGGAAACTCTAAAGAAACTCCTGAGGAAAATTTCGAAGGAATTTTCTTTCTACAGTTTCCAAAAGAATTTCCTGAGAAAGTACTGGCAGAATTCTTAAAATATATTCCGAAGAGAGTCCTAAATCGGTTTTAGAAGAAATTCTTAAAGGGATTTCGGAAGGATTTCTTCTAAAGAAATTTTCGAAGGTATTCCTTAAATAATTACCGTGGGTGTTGTTACTGAACAAAATCCTTAAAAAAAATCGATAGGTAATTTCCGAATGAATTTTTGATTTATTTTTTTTGAAATTTCTTCTTTGAATTTTCGAAGGAATATTATGAAGAATTTCTAATAGAATTTCTGGATTTATTTTCGATGTAATTTCCAGAGGATTTTTGGAAGAAATCCCAAGAAAATATAAAAAAATCTTGGGAGAATGTCTTAAGAAATTCTTGCAGAAATTTAAAAATCACGGAAATTTCTTCAGGTTTTAATTTGGAAATTTCGTTCGAAAATTCCTTTACGATTTTCCTCAGAAATTCCTTTGGAAATTTTCTCAAAAATCATTTTGAAAAAATCTTCGGAATTATACCTAACAATAAGTATAATGAGAGGCCCTCCTTAGCCGTGCGGTGAGACGCGCGGCTACAAAGCAAGATCATGCTGAGGGTGGCTGGGTTCGATTCCCGGTGCCGGTCTAGGCAATTTTCGGATTGGAAATTGTCTCGACTTCCCTGGGCATAAAAGTATCATCGTGCTAGCCTCATGATATACGAATGCAAAAATGGTAACCTGGCTTAGAAACCTCGCAGTTAATAACTGTGGAAGTGCTTAATGAACACTAAGCTGCGAGGCGGCTCTGTCCCAGTGTGGGGATGTAATGCCAATAAGAAGAAGAAGAACCTAACAATAATCCCTCTGAAATTTTCTTTAGGAATTCCTCGGAAAGTCAAAATTATTTTCGGAAATACCTTTCCTAAGAAGTTCCTTCGGCAATTCATCCAAAGATTATTTCGAGACTACTTTCACAAATTCTTTTTGGATTTCTTCCGAAATTCCTTTAGAAATTCTTCCGCAAATTCATTTAAGATTCCTTTAAAATACCTACGAGAATTGTTTCAGCAAAACCTTCCTAAATTTCTTTAGGAGAAATCCTTTCGTGAATTTCTTTACGAATTCATTTGGATTTTGCTTTAGGAATTCCTGCCAAAATTGAACTAGGATCTCCTTAAACTTTTTTTGATGAGTTGCATCAGCAATTATTTCCAGATTTTATTGAATAAATTCTTCCAATTCCTTAAGTAACCCCTTCCGAAAATCTAGAAAAAAAATCTTGGAATTCCCTGGATATTTTTCTTGGCAATTGCTTTAGAATTTTTTTCAAGGAATTCTTTCAACTCGTTTAGTTATCGATCAGCTCAACCCTTCATCGAAATTATGGTTTGTCCAGTGAAAAGCAATGATTAATGGATTTTCTTCTGGATGGTGAATGTGATCCCTTCTTTAAAAATAGAAGTTTTCCCGGAATAACGAAACGAAAATTATCCATGGTCAAATTATCCATCTTGATGTCCTTCTTACGGAGCCATGTGTCCAAAACTCGAATGTCAATATCACTTTCAATTACATCGGAAACAACAAATTTTCAACAAACAAAAAAATTCTGATTTGGAACTTAACATATGAATACATCGAATGCCGGATAAAACAAACCAATCATCCCTTCATAAGCTTTTAAGCAGTGGATAACTTAGTTTCGAAACAGACCTTACAATTAAATTTTAGGGAAAATTTGATTTGATGGGTCACGTGCCCCATCGTGCCCCAGCTTAGCTCTGCCAGTGGTCTATATGCTCAGGGAGTCAAGTTTCTTGCCCGTAATAACATATTCTAGACTAGATCTGGAATCGAACTCGCTGTTTTCACGTCGTTGAATTTAAAATTATTTGCGGTGGAATTGATATTCTAATGAATAATTGTTGGACTCGCTAATATAATTGGAAATCTTATTTTGAAGCAGACGTGCCATATTTCGCATCATACTTTCGATGGATTTGCTACTTTTTCGCAAGAAACCTTACTGTATTTAAATTTGACAACGGCAATTTGGCAATGTGTCTAAAAGTATTTTACTTCAAACGTAAAAATAAAATGCAATGTCAATGACACTTTTTATGTTCAATTAATGGTTCGTCGAATTAAAGTGGATATTTTCCAATAACCATGAAAAAATAGATTGAAAGAACCGTCACCAACATTACTTGCACATTTTATTGTCGTCATAATTGGTCCGCCTGAAGTAAAAGCCGAAGCAATATAAAAACCTCCTGTCGCGACCAGACCAACCAAAGCTCCTCATCGGAGCTAATGCTGCTACCTCCGAACGACAATTTAAGTAGAGAGCAGTTCTACCCGCTCTCTGACTTAATCGTCATCGGGAACTGCTACCTCCGGCGACATTTCGACCAGCAAGGGCGGTGCCACCCGCTTACCCGCTGCCTACCAATGCCACCGGGAACACGGACCTACTCCTGTAGGTCCTCCGCCGCTTGGACCTACTCCTGTAGGTCCTGGTCCAGGAATGGGCACTACGCTATGGTAGTCTCCGCCCAGGTGTACGTCCCACCTTCGATGCGTTCCAACACATCGGTCAAAAATTCGAAACATTCTTGCCTGTTTTACTCATATCTATGGGCATATGAGACATGGTCCACTAGTGATGAGTTAACACTCCATTCGTGCCATTCATACCTTGTTGCCATGTCTTACCATTAATGCCTTCAAGCTCATTAGTTGCAATATAATTGCCTACATTTTGGCGAATTGTCAGCAATACGCACTGAGCTTTCATAACTTGGTTACATCGCATGTTCAAGAATTTGTGATATGCAAAGATGTATAACATTAAAATAATATTGAATTTTGCTTAACTTTAATTTCTTAATATTTTTTAAATAACCTCATTGCTACTACTACACCTCCCACCTGCAATTACCTTCCCTTTCTGTCAACTCAATATTTGATCTTACCGTCAACCATAGGAAAGCATCTTTTTATCGAAAATTCGGGAAATCTTCTAACCTGTTCCTCAGGGGGCTCTCACTCCGGTTGTGGTTTGTTTGATGTAGCGCTCGGTTAGGTATTTCAACACACCAAGCCGTCTTCCAAACGACGTGACCGAAATGTGCCGACAGTTTGCTGCCTACTCCACTGATGATAATTTACCTTTTCTATGAAGTCTACCATCCACCTAACGGTAGAGCACGAGCCAGCAGCCCTTCTGCCCGGAATTTCCGTTGCCCTTCGCCAAGCTGACTCCCGCCAGGTCTTTTCTGGAACGTTCCCCGGTTTACGATGGTTCCGAGAAAGTCATTAGCAGAGAATGAGTCTGATTTTTCGTTATAACTGAACAAACTTGAGTGGACTTGAAAGCGGCGGGATACCCTCTTGAGTGACAGAACTCACTCGCAATGTGTTGTCACGAAGTGTGTTCTACAATGGTGCTACTGCTCTGATCATGAAATTTTGCTGCGTAGAATAGATGATGAATAAATTAATAAAATTTTGTACTTGACGATGTGAATACCTATATTAGAATATTGAAATAGACAGATAACAATTCTGCATGAGAACCTACCAAAACCTGTATAAGCGAGTTGGATGAGAATTATTTATTTAGTCTACTAAGTTCGTGGACACGGTGTATGCACTTACTGTTTTACATCACTCCACTAAATAATCCAGAAATAGTAAATATATTATGCATCGCCATTATGCTGAAGCTCAAACCGTCAAATGATACAAACCAAAAATTGTCCCTATTTAAAGCCTTTAGAACCAATTGCTGCACTTGAGGGTTGCGTTTGCAATCGTCATCAATTCAATACCTAATTGCTTTCGCTTTAAATTTATTGTAAATAAAAATATTTCTTTCTTTGTGCAATGCTTACATTGAAGTCTCAATTTTTGACACGAAATGTACTTACCGGTGATTGACGAGGCGCGATGAACAACGGGCAAGGTGGAAACCATGAAGCGTGAGCAAAATTGGATTCTGATCAGAACAAATAAATAACGAACCGGGTCGGGTCGGGTGCACTGCAAAGGGGAAATTTCCGTCCAGCATACGAGATCCGCCAAGTTTATTTTTTGTTACCGGGGGAGGTTCGGAGCAAAGATGAGAAAACCAATTTTACGCTTCTTCATATACGTGGTACGAGATGTCTCAGTTCTCTTTTCGTATATTTTGCTGTTGTTTCCATTTTCTGGTTTAGTGGTACAATTTTTCATTCAGTTTTTTTTTTGTATTTTTGTTACCTTTTTCGAACATTGATTTTCAGTAGATACAGTTGGTTTTCGTCAAAGTGTTTGTTGGGCTTTGGGGATGTTGTGTATATATATAGAGTTGGTAGTAATGACTTTGAAGATATATTTACCTACTTCTAACACTGTTTTTCTGTCGGTTCCATTCGTAATGCTCGCTCCGATAAAATTGATGAGGTTACATCAATTTCCAAATTCACTATAGATGGACTAGAAGCTGAACATTTCATTCGCTTTATATAGACTTTTTGACTCGGAACATCTTTTTCAACGGCGTACGTGTATTTACATAATCCTTAATAAACGTTTAACAATTCGTTAAAATTCAATCCCTAGAAAATAATGTACATTTTGATTTTGTATTCCTTTTTGATTGGTTTTACTTGCTGTAATGTGCGAACGTGAATAGTCGTCTTTGTCCCGCATTTGCATTTCTCGTTAGGAAGTTGTGGTGGGAAGGAAGACAGGAAGGAATATACTCTGGGTGCGGATTTATGGCTGGGAAGGAATAGAACGGCCTTAGCGTTTCTCAATCGAAATCTGAACGTGATTGACCAACAAAAATGTGAGCTTAGAGTTCGCCAATTTATATGAAATAATTGTAGATGAGCAGATCTTCCTGTATATTGTGCGTATACAAACCCATAAATTCGAAACGTGCCGAAAACGCCAATGATTGCACGAGCAAGTCCCAAAAGATATTCAACCAGATTAATCAATTTCATTGCATGTTCCGATAATAACCATTATTTGTTCGTTCAACAAACTGTTATAAATCCGCGAGTCATACTAAATGAGAAACGCTGTTTTGCCTCAGTAGTATGGCAATGATGCTGAAAACGTCGATTAAAAGAGCTTTCACTGGGGATGATATCGGTCAAGTCGTGCTGGAGATGAAAAATGATACATAAATCATGACTTTTGGGTTTCATTCTGTTCGGTTTTTATCATCACTGGAGGCGCTTCATTATTCTCGTCGCAGCCTTTCCTAATCGGATTCTAGTTGAAAATTCCGCTGATTGTGGCCATCTGCTGGAGAGTGACCGACGTTGATGTCGGATGTCGGTCAGCAATCAGCGAATCGGACAGACAGTGACTTTGCTGCCGGCAAAATGATTAATCTTGATGGTTGCGCCTTTTGAGAAGTGATTGATATATTGTCGCTGGACTGGATGCGGGTTATGTCGGGAACATTACGTATAGGATATGTGCAGTTCAATCCAGCAAATGACACAGTAGAAGACAAGTGCCGTGATAGTTCGCCTTCTGTCCGAACCGTTGTGTTGAACCGCAGCCGGAGTTTCACCTGAATTTTTCAAATTAAATTTGTATTAGCACTCTTAAATCGTGTTAGACGCTGTGAGTCGATGAAAATGGTCATGCATGTAGGTGTATATAATGGTACGGAATCTGCACCCCGAGCAAGAATAGCTTCCAATAATTTACAAAATCGATAACATAATGTGATTGTGTCGGTAACAACACAAGTTAAAATTTGAACCTAATTCAAATTGTTTAATGTACCGTATCTTCCTCTCATAGCTTTAATATTCAACTTATTATAATATATTTAATACAAGATAAATGTACATACAATCTTCTATATAATACAAATAAAATGGTCTGTGTTCGTATCCGCATAATACAAAAACGGCTAGATGGTTTTTATCATTCCTTCAGCAGTTATATTCGTTACAGTTTCCGCCGGGTTTATATGATATGGTTTATCGAAAATCATTACTAAAGTTGAGTAAACCGTGAAAAACTAAAATAAAGATTCGTATGGGAATTTCGCATGGGCATTTACGCCTACTGTGCAGGACAACGTCTGCCGGGTCGACTAGTTTATTATATAGGGCACTGCACGGAAACATCTCTTTCTCCTTCGTTCCTCATAAGTTTTGACGTTTACTGGCCTTGTTGTTTTCTAATTTCTTTGCAGCGAAAAAGAGACAAAGCCGTCCGTGCAGTGCCCTATACGTTATTATACATACTTACAAGTTATATAAATAAAAGAAATGAAAAGTAGACGTGCTTTTATCTTTCATGATTATTTTCAGTAGCGAGCACGCACGTTTAGAATAAAAAATCGATGAAATTGCTGCTTTTTTTCGACGGTAAATAAAACAAATTAAGAAGAAGGGTGAAAAGTGAAAAACAATATTATCCAGACCCAGGGATTGAATTCAAAAGAGAATGAAAAAGTCTCTCACCTATTATCTCTGTATTCATATACGATATGTCGCATACCGTGAGATATTTTTTCGTAAGCTGTCATAATAAAGCCCTGAATTTCTTTTAAAAAGCTCCAAACGCGGGGAGCATTGTTTCTGATGAAGCATTTAACTTGTTCTACAAAGCTTTGTGGATCCTAACACGAAATGAGCGAAAACAAAGATCATGTTCGACCCACTAAGTGGATAATGTCGGTGACGTACCATATATCAATCAGAACGTAGTCGATTTGTCATTTTGTCTGCAGTGGTCTACCGATACGAAAGGCTGTATTGTAAATAAATGCTGCAAATGCTCATGTTCTTGAATGGGGCGAAATCAATTCCGTTTTCGTTCGTCTGAACTTTCCAATGGTCGGTATGGAATACTTTGCCTGGCCAACCTGAGCGTAGAATGCCACCTTATCATCATCAGTGCTTCCGGAGAGGGGGCTGTGGACGTTGATTATGCTAATGTTGAAGAACCGGCATTTGATCCTCAACCTGGACATTCTCTTATTGATCGGCTACCACCCGATCACGCGTCTCTGCATGTCGCCCATCACTACGAAAGCTGATCTAAGCTTGTGTGTGTTGCCGCATCTCTGGTAGATGGTACGATTATCTTTAAGTGTTCGCACCATTCCCACAAAACCAGAATGCATGCTATGCGCACAAATTTCATCGTATACCAATCTCGAAAACGCTTTTTACATACAAAAGTGAAGACGATACATAAACATAAACATAAACATAAACATAAACATAAACATAAACATAAACATAAACATAAACATAAACATAAACATAAACATAAACATAAACATAAACATAAACATAAACATAAACATAAACATAAACATAAACATAAACATAAATATAAACATAAACATAAACATAAACATAAATATAAACATAAATATAAACATAAACATAAACATAAAATATAAATATAAACATAAATATAAACATAAACATAAATATAAATATAAACATAAACATAAACATAACATAAACATAAAATAAACATCAACATAAACATAAACATAAACCTAAACATCAACATAAACATAAACATAAACATAAACATAAACATAAACATAAACATAAACATAAACATAAACATAAACATAAACATAAACATAAACATAAACATAAACATAAACATAAACATAAACATAAACATAAACATAAACATAAACATAAACATAAACATAAACATAAACATAAACATAAACATCACAAACAATGTCCAATAATGGACTCCTGACCAATAGTGGACCCTCCAGCCATATTTACATTATTACATCAATTTTACAAAAAATTCCATCGGGGAGCCTACCTTACATTTAGAAGTATGCGCCGGTATGATATTTGGCAGCGGCGGCGTTGGTCAGAAATTTGGTCAGCGGCGGCGCACAGTGATGCCACTTCCGGAGGAATTCCAGGAGGAACTACCGGAGGAATTCCTGGAGGAACTTCCGGAGGAATTCCTGGAGAAACCTCTGGAAGAATTCCAGGAGGAACTTCCGGAGGAATTCCAGGAGGAACTTCCGGAGGAATTCAAGGAGGAACTTCTGGAGGAATTCCAGGAGGAACTTCCGGAGGAATTCCAGGAGGAACTACCGGAGGAATTCCTGGAGGAACTTCCGGAGGAATTCCTGGAGAAACCTCTGGAAGAATTCCAGGAGGAACTTCCGGAGGAATTCCAGGAGGAACTTCCGGAGGAATTCCAGGAGGAACTTCCTGAGGAATTCCAGGAGGAACTTCCGGAGGAATTCCAGGAGGAACTTCCGGAGGAATTCCAGGAGGAACTTCCGGAGGAATTCCAGGAGGAACTTCCGAAGGAATTCTTGGAGGAACTTCCGGAAAAATTCCTGGGGGAACTTCCGGAGGAATTTCTGGAGGAACTTTCGGAGGAATTTCTGGAGGAACTTCCGGAGGAATTCCTGGAGGAACTTTCGGAGGAATTCCTGGAGAAACTTCCGGAAGATTTTTTGGAGAAATTTTCGGAGGAATTCCTGAAGGAATATACGGAAGAATTACAGAAGGAACTTCCAGAGGAATTCCTGTAGAAATATCCAGAGGAATTCCTGTAGAAATATCCGGAAGAATTCCTGAAGGAATATCCGGAGGAATGCCTGGAGGAATATCCTGAGGAATTCCTGGAGCAATATCCGGAGGAATTCCTGGAGGAATATCCGGAGGAATTCCTGGAGGAATATCCGGAGGAATTCCTGGAGGAATATCCGGAGGAATTCCTGGAGGCAAGGATGTTAACGATCATTCAGTAATATGCGTTCGATTATTTAGTAGTTTGTCAATAACACATTGCAGAAGGTGAATTTCAAAATATGTTGTATGGTGGACTTCTAGTGCGAAGGTTTTTCTACGACTTTGCCTAATGGTTCGTTATTAGAATTCAACTAATAATGGAGTTGGAGCGCTAGTTGCAGTAACTAAAACTGAATGATTGGAGTTTTGTTATCATTTAGTCTAAGTTACTGAAACTATAGCTATAACTCCGTTACTAGTTGAATTTAAACAACGAACCATTAGGAAGAGTTGTAGAAAAACCTTCGCATTAAAAGTCCACCATACAACATATTTTGAAATTCAGCTTCTGGAATATGTTATTGACAAACTACTAAATGATCGAACGCAAAATACTGAATGATCGTTAACATCCTTGCCTGGAGGGATATCCTGAGGAATTCTTTGAGGGATATTCGGAGGAGTTCCTGGAGGAATATCCGGAGAAATTCCTGGAGGAATATTTGGAGGAATTCCTGGAGGAATATCCGGAGGAATTCCTGGAGGAATATCCGGAGGAAATCCTGGAGGAATATCCGGAGGAATTCCTGGAGGAATATCCGGAAGAATTCCTGGAGGAACTTCCGGAGGAATTCCTTGAGGAATATCCGGAGGAATTCCTGGAGCAATATCCGAAGGAATTCCTGGAGAAATATCCGAAGGCATTCCTGGAAGAATATCCGGAGGAATTCTTGGAGGGTTTTACGGAGGAATGCCTGGAGGATTTTATGGAGGAATTCCTGGAGGAATGGAGCAATTCCTGTGGAACCATTGGATGGAATTATTTGAGGAAGGGAGCAATTCCTGGGGAAATATTGAAAGGAAAACCTTGAGGAATATCCGGAGAAACTCCTTTAGAAATTTCGGGAGAAATTTCTGGAACAATAATCAACGCAATTCCTGAAGCAACCCAGACAACCACACATCGCATAAGAATGTACGAATAAAATCGTTTACCGATCCAAATTTCATCAAAATCGCGTTGTGGTGCGAAGCTCATCAGTTTATTTATAAACTTTCCCGCACAGTAGGCTAAATGAAATCGGATTATCTGTCAAACAGAGTTTGTTATCACAAACTACATCGCAATGTATAACGAACAAACTCGTATAAAAATCGTGCATATCGCATACACTGCCGTGCAACGTTAGATAAGAAATACACATATATCGCCTCCACTTTTGAACGCAAAAAGCGTTTTCGCGACTGGTAAGCGATGAAATTTGTGTGCATAGGCATCGCATAACAGAAAAACAATTTTATTATGCATGCATTCTGGTTGTCTGGGAATATTCCTAAGCAATATCTGGAGGTGTATTCGGAGGAATTCCCGGAGGATTATACGGAGGAGTTTCTTAGGAGTTCCTGTAGAAATATTAAGAAGAAAGCGTGGAGGAATTCCTGGAGGAATGTTCGAATGAGTTCCTGTAGGAGTTCTGGAAGAATCCCGGAGGAAGGTTTAGAGGAATATCCGGAAAATTGTCAGAGGAATTCTTGGAGGGATATTCAAAGGAATTCCTCCAGGAGTTCCTCTAAAACTCTTCCTGGAATTTCTCTGGAATTTCCTCAAGGAATTCTCCAGGTTCCTTCTGGAATTCTTCCGGAGATTTCTTCTGGATTTCCTCCAGAAGTTCCTTCTAGAATTCCGCCGGAAGTTCTTTCACGAATTTCTCCGGAAGTTTATTTTGAAATTTTTGCTGAAGTTCGTTTCGGAATTCCTTCGAATGTTTCTTCTGGAATTCCTCCGGAAGTTCCATCTGAAATTTCCTTCGGAAGTTCCTTTTTGCATACCGTTGGAAGTTACTTCTGGAATATCTTTGGAAGATCCTTCTGGTATTTATCCGGAAGTTCCTCTTGGAACTTCTCCGAAAGTTCTTTCTAGAACTCCCCCGAAAGTTTTTTTTTTCAGGATTCCTGCGGAAGGTGCTTCGGAAAATCCGAAGTTCTTCCAGGAATCCCTCTGAAAGTTCCATTAGGAATTCTTGGTAGACCAATTGATACTAACTCCAACACAGTTTGGAAATTTTTGAACTTATGGTTTAGATGAGGAGGTGCGAATCATATACGCAAGCTTTACGGACGTGTATGGACATGACTGGTCAATGTCAGATTTTTATCGAGCGTAGTTGACCTGTTAAACCAATTGTTCCAAACTTCATAATAGTTTGGACAACCTAGAACAGCTGGTTTGGGTATAACTGAAACGAAATTTGTAAGCGTGGTGTCTATGGACATGTATTAACATGAATGATTGATATCATGTTTGTATCGAGCGCAGTTGACCTTGTAGACCGATTGATTCCAGAACATTTTGAGTAACAATACCGGACAATACTAAATACTCATCCTACTTGGTTGGCATGTGTACAAAAATACATGTGTGAGAGTTAGTTCTGAAAATGTATTGCGAGAGTTCAGCTGGTACCTGGTGCTGGGAATTTGGTTTCATCAGTACCCGCTAAGCTGCGGAGGACGACGGAGGTCCTTCGTAGCTTAGTAGGGAAAGCACATTTCTAGCGTACTGGGGTCGTGGGATCGAACCCCACCGTGGGGGAATTTCCTCTCTCATACCATTACCGAACTAAATCTATCACATGTTGTACATATGCATAATCGAGTTTCAGACATAGTAATCTTAATGTTGTCAGATTTGTACTGAGCGCAGTTGACCTGGTAGACCAATTAATCCAAACTCCAGAACAGTTTGGAGAACCTAGAACATCTGGTTGGGGTATAACTGAGTTGAAAAATGTACACGTGGGCTCTTCGGATGTGTGTGGACACGACTTGTCAATTTCATATTGCTATCGAGCTCAGTTGACTTGGTACTCCAAACTCCTAAATAGTTTGAAGATCCTAGAACATCTGATTTAGGAAAAACTGAGTAGAATATCATTCCCCTGGCCTCTACTGACGTACATGGACATGACGGGTTTCTGTAGTTTCCATCGTCAACATTTGCATATCATCTTTCATTAGTATAGAGTTCATTTTGGAGTCGCTAGGGATGTCCAGAAGAAACATTTTGTTGACACATAGTATAGTCAATGCTAGAATAGTGTTATAAAACATTTTTTAAATCTGTAAGTTCCGACTTACTATATTTTGAAAAAAAAAAACATCCTTACTCACTCCCCTCTAAGAAAAAAATTAGCATCCTCAGAAACCTATCTCACCAGTATGATGAAACTAGATGAGATAGGCAAGACATCCGTTAAAGAATTGTGGAAATCGGTCAAAAGACGCTTGTGATACAGCTGTTTGAAAATTTAGTTCCCACGATTTTCTGATCACAGTATTCGGCGTGTTAATGCTTATGTTCACTTCAAGAATGCTATGAAGAAAAATGCTATTTGCGTAGATTTGCGCAGAACAATCATCATATCTCCGAAAAGCTGAATAAATAAGCTTTGAAATAAGCCCAATTCGGCATGCGTGCGATTGCGTGCTCATAGTTAAAAATCATGTTGAACAACATCATTTCTTCACCATACATGTTACAAGCAAATTTAAAAAAACATCTTGATTTGCCAATGGAAATTTTTAAATTTCTTCTACACAGAAATGTTCGGAATATCCACGGAAAGTTCTTGTTGAGTTTCTATTGCATATTTTTCCAAAATAACACATTTTTTTTAATAATTGCAGAAGAGTGCGGCTAGTAGAATGGGTGTTTTAACTTTGGCTTGTTCAGTCTAAAATAATTAAGACAGTTAGTTGGCCATGGTCATAGTTAAAACAGAAAATTCTTCAGAATATCCGTGAGATACTTAATGGAGTTTTCAAAGGAAATTCTCTGAAATTTCCCGGAATTTCTTGAGTATTTCCGGAATTTCTGAAAATGTCAATTACTGAAAGGATAATATGGTCAAAAATGTATACCCATTTGGCCAAATGACGTTAACGACGAAATGGACTTATTGTTAAAAGATCATTGAACGAAATTTCGTAATCTTTCTACTTGGTAACTCGATTTAAGTCAAAAGTCATCTAGCCAAATCCCATGAGGCCGAATTGAACGTATATTCGAAACTGTTATCAGGACGAAAATGAATTGTTCTTAAATGAGTTTGGCCGAAAGCGACATATAGCCGAATGGAACATTCGACCGAACTGGTGATTCGGCCGAAAAAAAAGCACCGTCACCAAAATAACAGTGCAATACAAATGAGTGAAACAGAATACATAACTGAAAAAATATTTTAAGCTCTTTAAGCGATACATATTCTAGATTACTTCTACTCGCGAAAGTAAAACAAATAGTGTATTCGATAAAACTTTTCCTAAAATCTATTTCATAACAATCTCAATACCTCTCAATCTGCAACAATAACAACGTTCATTTTACTCATGTTTTGACAGTTCTAAATGCTCGATTGGCTCACAATGGACGTTTTCGCATATCTCTCATTATAGGATCTCTAGGTAGGACAGTTCATTAAGCATAAAGAGCCACTTGGCCCGAAAATGTCTTTTCTGCAAAACAACAATTTTGACCAAACAGCATTTTCTGCCAAATGACCTATTCGGTTAAATAACTTCGTAGCAAAATGATCAATTCAGCCTAACGACCCTTTTCGCAGAAAATGCCATTCGCCCGGAATGGTTGTTTGGTAGAGAGGACATTTTGGGCCAAATGACCATTCTTACCAAATTACATTTTCAGTCAAATGACCTGTTAGGGCAAGCAACTTTTTCGGACAATTTACCAGTTTGGACGAATGATCCTTTCGGCTGTACTTCAGGCCAAACTACATTTTCGACCTGATAACAGTTTCAGATAAACGTTCAGTTCGGCTCGGCTCAATGGAATTTGGCTAGATGACTTTTGGCTTAAAGGCCAGTATCGACTGGTTACGGAATTTTGTTCAATTGTCATTTGACAAAAAGGCCATTTCGCCAAACGAGTGGCCATTTTTGACCATATTATCCATTCAGTAATTAACATTTGGCCGTATACCAAATAACATTTTCAGCCAGACGACTTGATAGAGCAAACGGCTTTTTTGGGCCAATTTACCAATTCTGCTGTCTGGTGCTTTCGGCCAATCCAATTTCTCAAGACAATGCAAAGATTTTCCAGTAGAAGTCTGCAGAAGATCCTTAAAAATTTCGAGTTGATTTTATTTTGATTTTTGATTTTTCGAGTACATTTTTATTTTGAAATTTTAATTTTAAACAATTGTCTGTGAAAACTTTGAAGAATTCAAGAAAATTTCTAGTGAAAATTCCAGGGAGTCTCCCACGGATATTCCAAAGTAATTTTCAGAAAGAAAGATATTCTTCGTTTTGGTCAGTGCAATATATTTTGGACCCCCAAATATCCACATTTTGGACACCCCTAATTTAGTCTCTCCAAAGTAGAATTTATAATTCACCCTGGTCAATTGAGTCGAAGCAAAGTCTTATCTTTCGATTGGCATGCATCAATGAGAAGATTCCTGCGTTTTAAATTCACAATTTCAACAAAAACTGATTGTGTGCGTTCTGAGATTTTCAGTGATGTATAGAGCGTAGCGCATTGTAACTCTTACCTTCTTAAACTAAATAATTTCTTCAAAATTTCATCAAACATCGCTAATTTCGCACGGGAAACCAGTGAAACGAATGCTGAACAATATTATTTTCCTGGAGGAATCGGCAGCGGCATTGTTTTTAGTTCAGAAATGAAGAAAATGTCGCCAAGAGGGTCCAAAATGTGTGGGGGTCCAAACCAAGTTGGTTACCCTAGCAGTCTTAATTCATCTAGATTGAGAATGTTAACGTGAAGCATTTTTTCTTCCAGTCACTCCAGTTCCTACAATTATGAAGGCTTTACTGTATACATTTTTAAGAGTACTCAACAGGAACTTTCCGCGGATATTCCGAATATTTTTCTGTAGAAACTTGTCTCATGGAAAATCCGAAGATTTTTTCGCTGAAACTCCAAACAATTTCCCTTGGGAAATCCAAAGAGCTCCACTTGATAATTCCAAAGCAATCTCGAAACTTCAAAGTAGCTCCAGTGGAAAATCTGAGTATATTTTCTGAGGAAGATGCTTCCGGCGAAATTCAAAAGATTCTTCCATTAAATTGAAAATATCCAAAATGACCAATTCAGCCGAATGACACTATCGGCCGAATGTCTATTTCGGTGCTTTCTGCCAAACGACCATTTCGGCCAACGGGCATATTCGGTCAATTGAGCTAGTCGGTCAACCGTTATTTTCAAGCAAATTAACGAATAAATGACATTTTCAAACCAATAATTTTAGGCTACTTAGTCTTCTACCAAATGGTTTATTTGGTCAAACGTTATATTCAGCCAAACAACTTCCAGCCTTGTGGTCTTCGACCAATTGGCATCCTGCCGAACAACCCTTTTTCGTTCAAAAATTCAATTTCAACGAGATATTCTTTGGATTTTTACGGGAAATCCTTCGCCATTTCTACACTTTTTTTTTAAGTTTTTACGGAAAGTTTTTCTAAACTGAAATAAGCAATTGTATGGAGTTTTCAAGAAAATGATTGTTTTTTTTCCGACAATTTTCCGGTAGTTTCAACTTGATGTTGTAAGGATCAATCAGGAAACACTACGAAAATTCCATTGAAGCTTGGGCATTTCCACTGAAAATTCTGTGGCCTCCTTCAAATTTGAATTGGCGTGAAAAATTATAGATGAGCGGCGTGACAAATTTTAAACGGCGGCGCGATGGCGGCGCACACCTCTACTTACATTCTGATGATATAATTACATGAATTGCAAATGTTATGGATAGTAAAAATAGATAATTTTTTACAATTTTGTTAAAAATGAACACGAGAGTGTCCATTATAGAAATATTTTGGGGGTCCATAATAGGAAAGAAGAATATCCTGAAATGGAGCATGAAAATCAAATGGAGTGTCGAGTATAGGGATGCAATTTCCTATTATGGACCCCTGAGGGGTCTACTATAGGGAAAATCCAGCGAGACTTTGAAAAACTTAATTGTAACGAATAACGTCGTGTTAGGGGGTCCCGTAGCGTAGTTGGCTACACGTTCGCCTTATAAGCGAACGAATATTTTTTTTTTTTTTTAAGAAGCGCAGTCTGTACGGTGGCGTTTTGGGGAACGCGCCTCACCGATACGGCTGCCTGATGACGACTGACAAAACTGTTCTTCTCGGAGGCACTCCTCCAACGTACTTCAATTAATGGCAACCGAACAAAGCAACGATCACTGGACCCACCACATGGACAAAATGAACACAATGGACACACGGTGATATGGACTGGAAACGACAACGATGACGAGTATTGACATCTAAAAATAGATTCTGCGTGGATTCTGTAGAGTAGAGTACCACCACAGTAGATCACGTGGTCGGTGGATCAACCTCCGTAATGGAGGCAGTTATTGAAGAATAAACATGTTTTGTGACCCCTTCTTGGCATATGTTTATTTTTCATGTAGTTCTTTTTGTTGTCGTGAGTTCCAGGTAATCTACGAACTCCATACAGTCAAGGTCTTCGGAACAATCTCCGTAATTAAGGCGTTTATCGAAGAATAAACAAGTTGCGTAACCCCTTCTTGATATATGTTTGTATTTCATGTAGTTCTTGTTGTTGTCGTGAATTCCAGGTAGTCTACAAGCTCCATACAGTCAAGATCTTCAGATCAATCTCCGTAATGGAGGCAGTTATCGAAGAATAAACAAGTTGCGTGACTCTTTCTTGGTATATGTGTGTATTCCAAGAAGTTCTTGTTGTTGTCGAGGACTCCAGGTAGTCTACGAACTCCATAGAGTCAAGGTCTGGGGATCGACCTCGGTAACGTAGGCAGCGTTTGCAGAATAAACAAGTTTTGTGACCCCTTCTTGAT
The DNA here is from genome assembly GCF_024139115.2 of Armigeres subalbatus. Classification (NCBI taxonomy): domain Eukaryota; kingdom Metazoa; phylum Arthropoda; class Insecta; order Diptera; family Culicidae; genus Armigeres; species Armigeres subalbatus. Next base: position 190,369,975 of record NC_085141.1, read on the forward strand.
ATATGTTTGTATTCCAAGTAGTTCTCGTTGGCTCCAGGTAGTCTACGAACTCCATAGATTCAAGTTCGGTGGATCAACCTCCGTAATGGAGGCAGTTATTGAAGAATAAACAAGTTGTGTGACCCCTTCTTGGTATATGTTTGTATTTCATGTAGTTCTTGTTGTTGTCGTGAGTTTCAGGTAGTCTACGAACTCCATACAGTCAAGATCTTCGGATCTATCTCCGTAATGGAGGCAGTTATCGAAGAATAAACAAGTAGCGTGACCCTTTCTTGGTATATGTTTGTATTCCAAGCAGTTCTTGTTGTTGTCGTGGGCTCCAGGTAGTCTACGAACTCCATAGAGTCAAGGTTGGTGGATCAACCTCCGTAACGGATGCAGTTATTGAAGAACAACTGGGAGGGACGGAAGGTAGCGGTTTTCCTTCAATACCTTTTCCGAAATTAATCTATCACATGTTGTGCATATGCATAATCGAGTTTCAGACATAGTAATTAATTTCCACTCCGGGTGGCTCAATACCCGAAACATATGTTGCCTTGAGCTCCAGGTAGTCTATGAAATAGAGTCAAGGTCGATGGTCCTTAACCTCCTTAATGGAGGCAGTTATTTGAAAATAAACAAGTTGTGAGACCCCTTCTTGGTATATGTTTGTATTTTAAGTAGTTATTTTCATTGTCGTGAGCTTCGTAATGAAGACAAGGCAAAATACGTGAATGGAATTCGTATTTTTTGTCGAAGAGACTTTCAAACTTATTAACAGGTTCTCATAAATGATTCATAATAAGCTACAGGCAGTGAAAGTTATTTCATGAAAATCTTTATTGTTTGCGGCAAATTGGGTCGAAAACGTGATAAAATCGGGTTAGGTAAAATCAGGAGTAGACAAAATCTGAGAGTGACAAAATCGGGTCAACCACATCTGAGTGAATGTACGCACCAAAGATCAATGATGACATGTTATAATGCACATTGTGAAACAATTGATGTAACGATGAGTAAAACTAATCTAAAAAAAGTGTTCTTCTCTAGACAAGTTAGGTAATGACTGAAGTACACATAGACTAGATAATAAGAATTTATTGTACAAAGTATAACTGGTCTACATTTGATTGACGGCAAATAAATAAATAAATCCTAGTACAGTAGCCGTTCAATAACTGCAAAATGTTTACTTTTGAGTTATCGAATGCCGTTCGATAACTGCAACGCACTCTAGACGTCAAACGGTTGTCAATCGCCGTCAGATGCAATAAAAGTGCATCTAAATGTGCAGCGCAAGGCAGCTGTCATTGTCAACTGTCGCAACTATCGAATTGCAGTTAAAAAGCATTGCAGTTATCGAACGTCTGCTGTAGTTTTTGTTTTTGCCATGGTACTAGGTAGTCTATGAACTCCATATAGGAATGATCTGTTCGGAGACGAGCCAGCCTCGGGCTGAAAGTCTCCCTAATAAAGACATAAACAAAAAATAATGATCTGCAAATCAACCCACGAACGGAAGGCTATTGGTATATGTTTGCATTTCAAGTAGTTCAAGTTGTTGTCATTAGCTCTGGGCAGTTATTGAAGAATAAACAAGATGTGAAACCTCATCTTGTTATATTAGCATTCCAAGTAGTTATTGTTGTCTTGTTGTTGTTGGTTCCAGGTAGTATACAAACTTCATTCATATCACTAATATGAAGTTGTCTATCCTTTGTAAATGCAAAATGTAAATAAATTGGAACGATACAACTTCATGCCGAGAACGTGAGGGAAAAAACGGGCTGATATCGCAAAGATCATGTACCATATTAAAATAAGATTAAGGACACTCCTCACGGAATCCAAGTTTCAAAGTGCTCGCGTTTTCGGGGGCACACCAATCGATACGGAGGCGGCGCACAACTGTCATTTTTGTTGGTTTAGCTTTGCTGCGTCGCAGCATGCGTGAAATAATAAAAATGACAGTTGTGCGTTGCTTCCGTATCGAGTGGTGTGTCCCCGAAAACGCGAGCACTTTGAAACTTGGATTCCGTAAGGAGTGACCTTAAAGACCCTCTAGATATTCGTGTAAGCCTAGAAGTCTTACTCCATAAATTTCTAGGATGACCATTAGCATATGCCATGAACGCATTTCATTCATTGACCCCAAAGGCATGTACCAAATTTAAAACAGGCTGATATATCTCTGGTGTTCATCCTAATGCCTTACTTCCGGGTTTTCTTGGATGACCATGAACATTTGAAATGGGTGCATTCTATTCTACATACCATAAAAGGCATGTATAACTATTCAAATAGGCCGAAAGAACTCTGGTTACGCGTGAAGTTCTTGAGGCTTGTTCAAATGTTCTCTTAGATACCCATGAACATATGCAATGAAAGCGGTATATTCTATGTACCACAAATGGCATATGCCACTTTCGAAACAATCCGAAAAGTATCTGGTTACGTGTGAAGATCCTGAGGCCTATTCTAGCATTTTTTTTTGAAGGCCATAAACATATGCAATGGACGTATTCTATTCTATGTACCACAAAGGACATGTACCACTTCTGAAACAAGCCAAAAGATCTCTGGGTACCCATGCAGATTTAAAGGCCTATTCCAGGGTTTTCTTGGATGACCATGAATCTATGCAATGGACGCAATCTATTCTATGTACCATAAAGGGCATGTAACAGTTTTGAAAAAAAAATCTGAGAGATCTTTTGTTACGCGTGTAGATCTTAAGGCCTTGTCCAGGATTTTCATGGATGACCATCAACATATGCAATGAAAGCGCTCTTTTCTATGTACCACAAAGGGCATGCACCACTTTTGAAACAATCTAAAAGATCTCTGGTTACGCGTGTAGACCTGAAGGCCTTTTCCAGGGTTTTCTTGGATGACCATGAACATATGCAATGAAGGCGCCAAAGGACTTATCCGAGAGATGTCTTCGATAGCGCAGAACATATGTAGTGATCACATTTGATTTCAAGATGCGCAAAGAGCATGTACCACTTTTGAGACAAGTCCATAGACCCATGGTTACGAGTGTAGATCTTAAGGCCTTACTCCAGAGATTTCTTGGATGACTCGGAACATATACTGTGAACGCATTCTATGCTAAGTACCACAAAGAGAATGTATCGTATTTGAATTTACATAATAGGCCTTTGGTTACGTGAGTAGATCTTTAGGCTTTACTCCTGAGATTTCTCGGATGACTAAGACCTCATTTCAGGGATTTTTGCATTACCCGAAGCATATACTGTGAACACCTTCAATTCTAAGAAGCGCAAAGAGCTTGTAGCATATTTGAAACTGGTTGAATGGCCTTTGGTTACGCGTGTAGACTCTTAAGCCTTACTTCAAAGATTTCTTGTATAACCATGGGTATAAGCTGTAAACCTTGACAATGGGCAAAAAGTATATGAGTTGCTGTTTCCAAAACTGTCAAAATTATCCAAATCGGTTGAAAATTGTTGAAGTTATGAGAATATCAATTTATGGGAACACGGGTACCCTGTCGGCCATCCACGTGTGTTTTTTTTGTTGGCCGCATAAGGGTTAAGAACACAGAGTGCCTACCAAATAAATATACGAATAAAAAATAAAAAAAACGTCGTATTTTTGAGTGTTTTGTGTATGTATCTAGGGTCTTCAGCAGCCTTGCGAGCACCCTGAGCATAGTGTATACATTGTACTTGCCACACAAGATATGTACATACTCATAGAATGGCGGGCATAGAAAATCTTTCAATCAATAACTGACGAAATGTTAATAGAATAATTGTTAAAAACCAGGCCTAGTTCCAGTTGGAATGTACAGCTAATGAAGAAGATGTATGTACCATGAAGAGGAGATGCAGAACTGGATATTAGATATCACGCGAATTTAACATGTTGAAAATTTCCACTCTTTATGGCAGGAAGAGCAAAATTCCGCTACTAAGGGGTCCACCATTGGGCATTTTACCCTAGACATTTTTTGAGGAGTTTTCGTCTCATTTCTTGAAGTGTAATTAAATGAGTGCACGTTTGATCGTGTTATTGCTCATTACGAATGTAGTTTGCGAGATGTAGAAAAAGGACCAATTTACTTGTTGAAACCTAGTTGCAGCTTGATAATTTGATTTCCCCTGTCCCTCGTCATGGAGCAGGAGGAAAATTAAATGTCAAAGCCAGATCAGAAAAACTCTTGAGTATCGCTTCTAGCCACCTTAAAGTTCAGCTGATATAACGAGATAACGGGATGTATTCTCGACAGGAACCAGATTATGCCCCAGGCCCAAGCCAATGAAAGCCATTGCCATTATCCACTTGCTTACTCAAAACCCTAACGCTGCAGTTAGTTTAAAAAAATAAAATGTAAATTTGCCGTTTAAAAAGCGTGTGTTGGAGCGTAATACTAAGAGTTTAAGGTCACTCCTGACGGAATCCAAGTTCAAAGTGCTCGCGTTTTCGTGAGCACACCACTCGATACGGAGGCGTCGCACATCTGTCATTTTTGTTGATTTAGCTTTGCTGCGTCGCAGCATGCGTGGAATATTAAAAATGACAGTTGTGCGTTTCTTCCGTATCGAGTGGTGTGCCCCCGAAAACGCGAGCACTTTGAAACTTGGATTCCGTCAGGAGTGACCTTAAAAGTTCAGCAGGTTACTGTTGCGTTAGCTCATAAAAGAGTAAATTTCAAAACGTTAATTATTTTACCTTAACATACAACAGAGAGAGAGAGTGATGTTGTCTTCATTTTGACTGGAGGTCTTGTTGTGTTTTTAATTATTAGCAAATCTGTAGCGACTTACAATTTATCAAAATCGGTAAAAATGAAATTCTTGTTCTGCTAAGTGCGTTCTCACTTCCTATCTTGTGCGTCGTAAATGATTTTATGCTTTGCTTCATCAATCTTGTTACTTTGTTATCATTAAAATTTTAGTAACCTTCACTTTTATCGGTTCGCTTTCTTGCTCGGGTGTACGCTGTTCCCAATCCAATGACATCCCCACCGGATTTTGGCTTTCGTGAATCACAAAACCGCATTAGGGCCGATGTCGCATTGAACGAGGGGGGTTTATTTCCTGTGAGTGTGAAAATAACACTAATAGATACAAGTTCACCTACCGTTCAGCACTTGGATCTGTGCGGATGTCGTCTGCTTGTCGGCCACGGTGCAAGTGTAGATACCGCTGTGAGCTCGCTCCGCCTGTATTATGGACAGCCTGCTGTGGAACCATTGTTTCGAAAGGCTGCAAATGATTTGAGTATTTCAATTTAGCACTCGGCAGAAGGGACAATAGGTTTGCGAATTGAATTATCGTAATGGTGTTCGCAGTTTTGCAGGGTCTACCGAAATTGCTATCATCGTCGTTCGTTCACATTCGGAGGATACGCCATGCGACTCTTCGGAACCAGAAATCCGCAACATTAGAGCAAACCGTAGTCATGCTGGCAGATTAATTCGGTGAGTTTGACACACCCAAGCCATAAATTTGTTCTATTGGTTCAATGCTACTGTGTTGCATTTAGAAATGAATAACGTCGTTACTTTTAAATGGGGAAATCTGCACAATGTATTCACTTTGGTGTGATGTTTTAGAGTAGTCACATCCAGACGGATCACAATCTTGTTTCCTCAATTATTTTATGACATACCGGCTGTAGCTTTTCACACTATCATAATAATCAACCGGTTTTGTTTTATACTTTCGACCTACTTTCTCATTATTGTTTTATGGTTTCGCTATCTGAATCATGCCTTACCTGTCTCACCGACTTTGTCATCTTTGAACTAATTACACTTCCATAATTATTATTATAATTAATTGGTCAAAGAACAGTCTTGCTCCGTTGATCTTTTCTCAGTAGCAGTTAATCGATTCAACTAAGTTTGTTATAATTCAATGTAATATTGATTATAAGTAGGTACTCTGGAACCGTGAATTTTGATATCCTTAAATCATTCAAAAGTAGTAATTGATTACAAACAAAATTTGTCCGATTAATCGTGTACCACAGTCTAGCAACAAAAAAAATCACAGAAGGTAAATTTTCAATACAAATATGCATCCTCAAACCAAAATCTATGATGAGTCTATATATGATTAGCCGATAGCTTACCTGCTGAACCGTCAAGACATGCTGCCCCTGTGCCTTCGAAATTGCTTGTTGTTGTTTGGCTCCCTATCCACAAGAAGGCATTCATATAATGGGGGAGGCTCGACGTTCCCACTAACTAAACTATCAGCTTGGAGACCTCTACTCTCCGGAGAAAAATCACGAAGCTTTTCCTGAGCCTGTTCTACCAGTCAGTGGAAAGGTGGAAAAGGCAGAAACTAGTGCTTTTGCCGAAGTCTGGGAAACCATCAGGTGACCGTTTAGCTTATAGGCTTTTTCGTCTAATCAAAAGGACTGGACGGTTTTTAGAGGGGATCATCTTCCACAGGATGACTCCGTATTCTGCGGGTATGGATGGCTTGTCAAGTAATCAATTTGATTGTCGGTGGATTTATCGCCTTCTCAGAAAGGGTAATTTTGCCATTTTGGAAAATTTGTATGCAGAGGTTTTTGGGGTCGGGGAAGGTTCTTAAGATGGTTCGATACCCCTCCCCGTTTTGGAAAGGGGGGCTGTCATACAAATTGAACACCAATTACTTCATAACTCGAGACTAATCAGAGGATTAATGAATTTTAAGCGAAACGAAGTTCTTCGGGTCTGCTAGTGATTAATAAATCTTTGGAAAAAGAAAAATAAATACATATTTTGATCCTAAAAAATCATATTTATGCAGTTTTTAACGTGATGGGGGTCCATAATTTTGGTAATATGATCCAAAAACTGTATGGATTAATTGATATAGTTTTAATGTCCGTCTTTTCAAGTATTATGGATCATATGTCGAATGTTATGGATCATATCACCAGAATTATGGATTATATTTCCAAAATTGTGGATCATCATCACGTTGAAAACTGCGCAAATTTTATTTTTTTTGGTTCAAAATATAGTTTTTTTTACGATCAATTTTCAGAGATTTATGAATTATTTGTAATGCGTTCATAGGAAAATAGCAGGAACTCTCTATCATGTGAAACTGGACATATTATCATATCATCCTATTACTTGCGGGGTATCCCGAACTATTCTATGGGTTTATGGCTGCGTTTTACAAAACAATCAGGTCTTATTAATGGATTTCTCTTCATTTTTTAGTGGATTTTTTTTTCACATTTTATGGTACAAAATATGGGCTGCCATTGGATTGAGCAGGGAAATGTAATACGGTGGGCTACTTGCTCATGTCTGTATCGTTAAACGAGGAACTATTTGTTATGTGTTCGCTGTTTAAAATTCACTCTCACATACTTAATGCTAATGGGATGGTTAACCATTGAGTAAAACCAATGCATGTAATTTCATGGTTATCAGCTCTGCCAATCGTTGAGGTTGTAATGCTGCTATCGTAGAGCCACTATATTCCTAAGTACGTAAGAACATTATAATGTACAAAATATAGTTCGATTAAACCCGAATGGAAAGTCTGAATAACAAACCTTTTTGCCTTTCTCGTTTCAAAATTAATTTTTCTTGATCACCGTTGCATAGAAAAGAGCAATAAATATCGTTTAGATAAGCACAAGTGATTGTACGATTTGATTGCTAGTTTACGAGAATTGCAGCTAATCAAAAGTCCCATTACAGAGTCCCTATATTTCTATAATTAAATACATTTTCTGAGCGCTTGTACTAACTGTTATCGTTCCGTTAAAGAGTAGGAAGCACAACATATTGATTACCTGTTGTATCCCACTGTGGCGTCAAGTCGTTCGGACGAAACTATTATAGAGTCACGTATCACATCCGGGCGATAGAGCCGGAAAATGAACCCATTGATAGCGAATTTCGAAGACCACTAAGCAGAAAGCATGCACGACATGGTTTTTCCAAAGTGTAAGTTTTACCTTGAGCTCAGCTTGATATCCTTCGGTAGTGCGACGCCATCTTTTTTCCAAACGACGTTCTGCGGCAACGATTGCCTGCTCTTATCTTTATTGTTATTGCTAGTTGTCGCTGCCTCGTTGAGGAGCTTAGTGTTAGTCGTTCCCGTTCCGGGTGGCATCAGCTGAAGCGTGTTGGCCGATGCTGGCGGTGGCGCTTTGGTCGGCAGTGTTGCCAAATACGATAACGACACCTGACATGATATATCGATTGTGCTACCTAATTTATAGTACCGATCGTAAAATTCGTACCCCATCTCGTCCACGATCCGGATTGCTGGCTCTGCGGAGTATAAATCAAGACGTGAGAGAACAATGATAAAGATTGATTTATTTGGAAATCTCAAATTGTCTCAAATGTTACAACTAGAGAACCGCTTAGAGCAGATTACGAGATGAAAATTAATTTGATCCACGTTAACGACAAACAATTGACTGCGGATAAACGGCTTCCGACTGGATAAACATCTTCTGTTGGTTGTCTCTTATCGGCGCATAGACGTATTATTGCCCATAAATAACACTCCTCTTAGCGTAGTAAGTTGTTACGCTCAATTGCGTTAATTCTTCACAATAAATCTAGTGGAAAATATGTTTCACGAAAGGTGGTGTGTCGTGATACACAGTGACAGGATCCTTGAATCTGGCTTATCTATTTTTTATTGTTCAATTAATTTTCCTACATACCTACATACATGAGAGTATGAAAAAGAAAGAATCCATAAAAATAATTTTTGAAGAAATTCCTTAGAAAATTTTCAAAGCTGAGGAGAATTCCCGAAGGGATCCGTAAATGAATTTCTAAAGGAGTTTTTAGAGATTTTTTGGACGAATTCTGAAGCTATTGCCTATGCTATGCTATTCTGAAACAATTTCCAAGGGAACTCCTAAAACATTTTCCGGACATATTTCAAAAGGAATTTGCGAAGGGTTTTCAGAAGGTATATCTAAGAATTACTTCAAAAATACCATTAGGCATTTCCTCTGAAATTTTATTAGAATTTTTTTCATAAATTCCTTTGAGAATTCCTCTGGAAATTCCTTCAGAAATTTCTTTATGGATTTTCTTAGGAATTCTTTTGGGAAGTATTTTAGAAATACCTTGTAAAACTCTTTAAGCAGTTGCAAAGGATTTTTTTCGAAAGTCTATTAATTCTCTCTTTTAAAATACCTTCGAACATTAATTTGGAATTTCCTGCACAAAACCCTCCAGGATTTTTTTTTCAAAAAAACCTCCCAAAATTAATTTGAGAACTCTTCAGGATTTTTATTTCTTGAATAATCTAAAAAATCTGGCAAGAATTCCTTCGGATATTTCTCCAGGGATATCTTTAAAAGTTTCATTGAAAAGCCTACGAGATTCCTTCGCAGCTTTCTTCAAAAATTCTTTCCGAATTTCTTCCGGGAAATCTTTTTTTCGGAAGAATAAAACAAAAAAAAACATCAAACACTGATAAGAAAATTATTTTGAGCTTTTTAGTGGAATGTCTTCACTTGTCCTAAGACGAGTTTATACCATCCCATTGAATTCCACCACTTAATTGTATCTTGACAGATACGTATTTCGACCTCAACAGTAAGGCCGTCTTCAGTGTCTCGTACTTGACTCGACTTAAGTCGAGTAAAGTACGAGACACTGAAGACGGCCTTACTGTTGAGGTCGAAATACGTATCTGTCAAGATACAATTAAGTGGTGGAATTCAATGGGATGGTATAAACTCGTCTTAGGACAAGTGATCAAACACTGAAAAAATCGAAGGTACCGCCATCGGGGGTGATAATGGCTCTAGGGAGTGAGAATGGGTCATCGCTCACACCGGCAGTCTGGAGATCGTAGAGCAAAATCGTTCAAAAAGGTCTTCTTGCCTTCACATGCATTCAATCTATTCTACAAGCATTCTTAGTAGTTGAAACATTCTCACCCCCATTTGACCCATTGTCACATCCCAAGAAGGGATTTTCGAAAAAAGTTCTAGAAGAATTCCCGGAGAATATTTTAAAGGAACTGCTCGGGCAGCAGGGACTATGTCCAAGGGCTAGATGATCCCTCCCCAGGCCACCTGCGAGTTGTGGGCTTGCCTAGGATGTGGTGGGGTTAGACAGTGGGCCCTGTTAAATTCCTTTAAAAGCTGCAGGTATCCGCAAGTAGGCTCCACCAAAGCGATATTGTGCCGCTCAAAGCGCACAAGCCCAAGTCCTGGTGTCAGGTGGGACACAAAACAGACCTGACACGACGGCCCTCCGACGAGACTGGAGGTTTGCGCAGGCCCAATAAGCCGCCTGGAAAACCAACAATTACGAACAATATAAGAGATAATGCGACTCGATATAATCAGCAAAGACCTAGGCGACGAATGGATCACGATTGGAAGCTTGGAACATGGAACTGCAAGTCGCTAGGTTTCGCAGGTTGCGACAGGATGATTTACGATGAATTACATCCCCGCAACTTCGACGTCGTGGCGCTATAGGAGATTTGCTGGACAGGACAGAAAGTGTGGAAAAGCGGGCATCGAGCGGGCACCTTCTACCAAAGCATTGGCACCACCAACGAGCTGGGAATAAGCTTCATAGTGCTGGGCAAGATGCGTCAACGTGTGATTGGGTGGCAGCCAATCTACGCAAGCATGTGTAAGCTGAGGATAAAAGGCCGTTTCTTCAACTATAGCATTATCAACGTGCACTGCCCACACGAAAAAAGACCAGACGTCCAGAAAGAAGCGTTCTACGCACAGCTGGAGCAGACACATGATAGATGCACACTGTGGGACGTCAAAATCGTCATCGGCGACATGAACGCACAGGTAGGAATGCAGGAAATGTATAGACCAATCATCGGACCGGATAGTCTGCACACCGTATCGAATGACAACGGCCAACGATGCATAAACTTCGCAGCCTCCCGCGGAATGGTAGTCCGAAGCATATTCTTTCCCCGCAAAAATATCCACAAGGCCACATGGAGATCACCTAACCAAGAAACGGAAAATCAAATCGACCACGTTCTAATCGACGGTAAATTCTTCTCCGACATCACGAACGTCAGCACACACCGCAGTGAATCCGACCACTACCTCGTTGCAGTATGCCTGCGCTCAAAACTCTCAACGGTGTACAACACGTGTCGAAGTCGAACGCCGCGGCTTAACATTGGGTGGCTTCAAGACGGTAGATTAGCCCAAGAATACGCGCAGCAGCTGAAAGTAGCACTCCCAACGGAAGAGCAGCTAGGCGCAGCGTCTCTTGAAGATGTCTGGAGACATATTCGATCCACAATTGGTAGCACCGCAACCGCTGCACTTGGCACGGTACCCCGGATCAGAGAAACGACTGGTATGGCGGAGAATGTGAGGAGTTAGTGGAAGAGAAGAATGCAGCATAGACTAGATTGCTGCAAAACCGCACGAGGGCGAACGAGGCACGATATAAACGGGCGCGGAACAGACAAAACTCGATTTTCTGGAGGAAAAAGCGCCAGCAGGAAGATCGAGACCGTGAAGAAATGGAGCAACTGTACCGCGCTAATAACACACGGAAATTCTATGAGAAGTTGAACCGTTCACGTGCCACGTGCCATAGCCTGATATGTGTAAGGACATAAACGGGAACTTTCTTATGGACGACCGTGAGGTAATCCAAAGGTGGCAGCAGCACTACGAAGAACACCTGAATGGCGATGTGGCAGACGAAGATGGCGGTATGGTGATGAACCTGGGAGAACGAGCGCAGGACATAATTTTACCGGCTCCGGATCTCCAGGAAATCCAGGAGGATATTGGCCGGCAGGAGAACAACAAAGCCCCTGGGGTTGACCAACTACCAGGAGAGCTATTTAAAAACGGTGGTGGGGCACTGGCTAGAGCGCTGCACTGGGTCATTACCAATATTTGGGAGGAGGAAGTTTTGCCCCAGGAGTGGATGGAAGGTGTCGTGAGTCCCATCTACAAAAAGGACGATAAGCTGGATTGTAGCAACTACCGCGCCATCACATTGTTGAACGCCGCCTACAAGGTACTCTCCCAAATTTTATGCCGTCGACTAGCACCAATTGCAAAGGAGTTCGTGCGGCAGTACCAGGCGGGTTGTATGGGCGAACGCTCCACCACGGACCAGGTGTTCGCCATACGCCAAGTACTTCAGACATGCCGCGAATCCAGCGTGCCCACACATCATCTATTCATCGACTCAAAGCCGCATATGATACAATCGATCGAGACCAGCTATGGCAGCTAATGCAAGAACACGGATTTCCGGATAAACTGACACGGTTGATCAAAGCGACGATGGATCGGGTGATGTGCGTAGTTCGAGTTTCAGGGGCATTCTCGAGTCCCTTCGAAACCCGCAGAGGGTTACGGCAAGGTGATGGTCTTTCGTGTTTGCTATTCAACATCGCTTTGGAAGGGGTAATACGAAGAGCAGGGATTAACACGAGTGGTACAATTTTCAATAAGTCCGTCCAGCTATTTGGTTTCGCCGACGACATAGATATTATGGCACGTAACTTTGAGAAGATGGAGGAAGCCTACATCAGACTGAAGAGGAAGCTAAGCGGATCGGACTAGTCATCAACACGTCGAAGACGAAGTACATGATAGGAAGAGGTTCAAGAGAAGACAATGTGAGCCACCCACCGCGAGTTTGCATCGGTGGTGACGAAATCGAGGTGGTAGAAGAATTTGTGTACTTGGGCTCACTGGTGACTGCCGAAAATGACACCAGCAGAGAAATTCGGAGACGCATAGTGGCTGGAAATCGTACGTACTTTGGACTCCGCAAGACGCTCCGATCGAATAGAGTTCGCCGCCGTACCAAACTGACAATCTACAAAACGCTCATTAGACCGGTGGTCCTCTACGGACACGAGACCTGGACGATGCTCGTGGAGGACCAACGCGCACTTGGAGTTTTCGAAAGGAAAGTGCTGCGTACCATCTATGGTGGGGTGCAGATGGCGGACGGTACGTGGAGGAGGCGAATGAACCACGAATTGCATCAGCTGTTGGGAGAACCATCCATCGTTCACACCGCGAAAATCAGACGACTGCGATGGGCCGGGCACGTAGCCAGAATGTCGGACAGTAACCCGGTGAAAATGGTTCTCGACAACGATCCGACGGGCACAAGAAGGCGAGGTGCGCAGCGGGCAAGGTGGATCGATCAGGTGGAAGATGACTTGCGGACCCTCCGTAGACTGCGTGGTTGGCGACGTGTAGCCATGGACCGAGCCGAATGGAGGAGACTCTTATATACCGCACAGGCCACTTCGGCCTTAGTCTGAATAAATAATAAATAATACAATTCCTCGCCGAACGCAACTTGTTGCAAGCAAATCGGATGGACATAAGTGCCAAAAAAAATGATTTTGTGTTGTAATAATGAAATTAGTATTTTGGCCATAACTTCTGATCCCATTGTCCGACCAATTTTCAATAAGAAACAATGGAACAGGATTTTGTTTTGAAACAGATTGTTGCGAGCGAGTCGGTTGAGGATAAGTCCAAAAAACCCAGATCAATCCACCTAGCGTTGGTGGTGCCTTTCTCGCGCATTAAAAAAATATGAAAAACATATAAGAGAGGTCGAAATAGCACTTTAGCGGGATAGATTTTACTTTTTCCATCAATTTATATGCATTTGTGGTCAATTGAATGCATTGCTGCAATCCTTGAAAAAAAATTTTTACGTTTTTGAAAAAAAATTCAAAAAATTCAACAATGTTTTTTCAATAACTTTGGAACGCAATGACCGATCGGGCCAGTTTTCAATAGGAAACACTAGACCGCAATCCGGGTCGATTGCAATCTGTTGCGAGCAAATCGGATAATGCTAAGTATTAAAAACTGTGTCTCACAGTTTTGTACACACACACACAAACATAAATCACCTCAATTCGTCGAGCTGAGTCGATTTGTATATAACATTATGGGTCTCCGAGCCTTCTATAAAAAGTTCGGTTTTGGAGTGATCTTATAGCCTTTACGTATACTTTGTATACGAGAAAGGCAAAAATGAGTGATGCATTTTTCGTATGAAAAAAAAATGTATTTTGGCCATTGCTTATGAGCCCATAGTCCTATCCGGCCAAATTTCAATAGCAAAGCAATGGGACAATGTTCCGCATCGAATGCAACCTGTTGCGAGATAATCGGTTGACAAAAAGTGATTAAAAAGACTTTTTTCCGTGTTTTGTATGGAGTGGCATCACTGTGCGTCGTGGCGCTGCAGGAGACTTGCAGGACAGGACAGAAAGTGTGAAAAAGCGGGCATCGAGCGGGCGACCTTCTACCAAAGCATTGGCACCACCAACGAGCTGGGAACCAGCTTAATAGTTCTGGGTAAGATGTGTCAACGTGTGATTGGGTGGCAGCCAATCAACGCAAGGATGTGCAAGCTGAGGATAAAAGGCCGTTTCTTCAACTATAGCATTATCAACGTGCCCTGCCCACACGAAGGGAGGCCCGACGTCGACAAAGAGCGTTCTACGCACCGCTGGAGCAGACACATGATGGATGCACACTGCGAGACGTCAAAATCGTCATCGGCGACATGAACGCACAGGTGGGAAGGGAGGAACTGTATATACCAATCATCGGACCGGATAGTCTGCAAACCTTATCGAATGATAACTGCCAACGATGCATAAACTTCACAGCTCCCCGCGGAATGGTAGTGCGAAGCACCTTCTTTCCCCGCAAAAATATCCAAAAGGCCACATGGAGATCACCTAACCAAGAAATGGAAAACCAAATCGACCACGTTCTAATCGACAGTAAATTCTTCTCCGACATCTGCGCAGTGTGAATATTGAATCCGACCACTACCTCGTTGCAGTATGCCTGCGCTCAAAACTCTCGACGGTGTACAACACGCGTCGAAGTCGAACGCCGCGGCTAAACATTGGGCGGCTACAAGACGGTAGACTAGCCCAAGGATACGCGCAGCAGCTGAAAATGGCACTCTCAACGGAAGAGCAGTTAGGCGCAGCGTCTCTTGAAGATGTCTGGCGAGATATTCGATCCGCACTTGGCACGGTACCCCCGAATCAGAGAAACGACTGGTATGACGGCGAATGTGAGAAGAATGCAACATAGGCGAGATTGGTGCAAAACCGCACGAGTCCGAACGAGGTACGATATAAACGGGCGCGGAACAGACAAAACTCGATTTTCTGGAGGAAAAATATATTTGACCGGCTCCGGATCTCCAGGAAATCCAAGAGGATATTGGCCGGCAGAAGAACAACAAAGCCCCTGGGGTTGACAAACTACCAGTAGAGCTATTTAAATACGGTGGTGGGGCACTGGCTAGAGCGCTGCACTGGGTCATTACCAATATTTGGGAGGAGGAAGTTTTGCCCCAGGAGTGGATGGAAGGTGTTGTGAGTCCCATCTACAAAAAGGGCGATATGCTGGATTGTAGCAACTACCGCGCCATCACATTGTTGAACGCCGCCTACAAGCTACTCTCCCAAATTTTATGCCGTCGACTAGCACCAATTGCAAAGGTGTTCGTGGGGCAGTACCAAGCGGGTTTTATGGGCGAACGCTCCAGCACGGACCAGGTGTTCGCTATACGCCAAGTACTGTAGACATGCCGCGAATACAACGTGCCCACACATCATCTATTCATCGACTTCAAAGCCGCATATGATACAATCGATCCGGACCAGCTATGGCAGCTAATGCACGAACACGGATTTCCGGAAAAACTGGCACGGTTGATCAAAGCGACGATGGATCGGGTGATGTACGTAGTTCGAGTTTCAGGGGCATTCTCGAGACCCTTCGAAACGCGCAGAGGGTTACAGCAAGGTGATGGTTTTTCGTGTCTGCTATTCAACATCGCTTTGGAAAGGATAATTCGAAGAGCAGGGATTGACACGAGTGGTACAATTTTCAATAAGTCCTTCCTGACGAAATCGAGGTGGTAGAAAAAATTATGTACTTGGCTCACTGATGACTGCCGAAAATGATACCAGCAAAGAAATTCGGAGACGCATAGTGGCTGGAAATCGTACGTACTTTGGACTCCGCAAGACGCTCCGATCGAATAAATAGAGTTCGCCGCCGTACCAAACTGACAATCTACAAATCGCCCATTAGACCGGTAGTCCTCTACGGACACGAGATCTGGACGATGCTCGTGGAGGACCAACGCGCACTTGGAGTTTTCGAAAGGAAAGTGCTGCGTACCATCTATGGTGGGATGCAGATGGCGGACGGTACGTGGAGGAGGCGAATGAACCACGAGTTGCATCAGCTGTTGGGAGAACCATCCATCGTTCACACCGCGAAAATCGGACGACTGCGGTGGGCCGGGCACGTAGCCAGAATGTCGGACAGTAATCCGGTTAAAATGGTTCTCGACAACGATCCGACGGGCACAAGAAGGCGAGGTGCGCAGCGGGCAAGGTGGACCGATCAGGTGAAAGATTACTTGCGGGCCCTCCGTAGACTGCGTGGTTGGCGACGTGTAGCCGTGGACCGAGCCGAATGGAGCAAACTCTTATATACCGCACAGGCCACTTCGGCCTTAGTCTGAATGAATATATGAAAGTTTTTTTTTCTGAAAGTTTTTTTTTTGAAAGCAATTTTCTGAGAATTTTCTAAGATTTTTTTAAAGACGCTTTTTGGAGGAATAACTGAATGAATTTGCAAGGAAATATACCAAGTGGTTTTGTCATTCATATTAAAAAAAATGATTTTAAAACAAAAAAATAAGTTGGTCTGGACAAAAAACTGATTGTTTTTAATGTTATGAAAACTCATATGTGAATATGTACGTTATGTGGAAGATATTGATTTGGAAAATGTATTGGAGGTAACCACTTTCCCTTCGATGGGACTCGAACCCATGACCCTACAGTACGCTAGACTGGTGCTTTAACCAACTAAGCTACGAAGGACCTCCGTCGGCCTTCGCAACCTAGCGGCTACTGAACGAGCTCGAGATTCCCAAATTGGACGCATAGTCAAATCACTCGCAATCCATTTCTCAAGCCAATACTTCCACATGTGTATTGTACACGTCCACATTAGAGGAGCGTGAGTATTTATAGTGAGTTTACTAAACTGATTGATTGTTTTTAGTAAATAAAAAGTAAATTCCTGGAATTCCTGAACTGCAATGATTTGCCTACACCAATGCCAGATACTATAAAAATGGGAGCGCTTAGGGCATGTGCTCAAGCCTTCACAAAAGCTTAAGTACCACAACAAACATAATTTGCGACTCACCTACAGACTAAGGTGCCCGACTGAACGAGGCTTTGGACGAATGAGGCTTTAGACGAAATTCTATGATCAGTTAAATTTTTATGTGTTATTCTTCTTCACGAACTAATCAAATCACCCTTTTCATTAACCAAGACAACGTATGTCACCACACTGTCTAAGAGACACCATCAATTGAGATAGATTTGAAATTGAATTCTGACGAGAACCAATTTGGTTCTCCACGTTGTATTGTTTTAAAGATACGTGTTTCGTCCTCTAACTTTTCGTTCAGTGCCTCGTGCTTTACTCGACTCGATTCAAGTTGATTGTTTTTTTTATCGCGATTAGTCATCGCGACCCAAAATCGTCGGCGACGGCGGTGGCGTGAGTAAAACCACCGGCGGCAGCGGCGCACAGGTCTAGCACTGATATCGAAAAGGCGGAGATGATTAAGTGACGCAGTTCGAAATATTACTTGTATGTGCAATCCCTCAACATTGGCAACCGCTACCAATTCAACTCTTGTGACTAATGTCGAGGTAGCACATAGGTGCATTGCAGCCAGCATTTCGAAACAGGTAGTAGCGAAGCTCTGCTGTTGGAAAACTCATGGAGACAAAACTGTTGGAAATGCCGCCGCTGCTGTGTGGAGACGCGTGGTACATTATAAGCTTTGCGAAGACGTTCTGCCTTCCAAAATCGATAGGGGAAGAGGCCCCAAAACGCCCCCCCGATGCAAAACGCCTTTTGTGGTTTCCGTCATATTTACCGTCATTAAGATAGCCGTAAGAGAACTAGATCTAAAATTATGTAGGTTTAGCGAAAAAAGTTTCAAAATAGTGTATGGGAAGGTCGGAAAAACCGAAAATTTCCACATTTTGAAGAAACATCTAACATTTTGGCGAGGCAAAACGCCCTAGTGGCGCTAACCTACAATGTACTTGCGTCTCCACGCACTATCCATACCAGAATGCTGATTCGCCGACGCATGGTACTTTGTTCCCTAGTAGTTGCCAGCTAAAAGGCGTTTTGCCTCATGAGTTTTCCGGCAACAGAATATCACCACTTTTTTTAAATGTGAATATTATCAATATGATTGAGATTTTTGACAATTTTTGAATGGCATCAACTAGCTATCTTGTTTAACTGTTGCATAATGTAAAAATACCCATGAATAGCGTTACAAATAAGACAATAAATCAGTGTTTGCTTAGCTAGGGCATTTTGCCCCCCCTTCCCCTAGTTGTTTATCCATATGTTGAAAATGGCAATCACTAGGGTTCGTTCACAAATTACGTAACGCTGAATTCAGATATTATGTAGCCCACCATCCCCTACATAACACATTTTGTAAGTGTAGAGTGAAATCCGGCTGTAGACAAGCGGGAACTTGCTGAGCACTTTATGCCATTTGACAGTTCACTACATGTGGCTGTCGACACTTTGCCCGATTGGTTTGATTGCTAATGATGTGACTATCAGTTGTGATTTGGTTTGGAGCAATTGAATATTTCTGGCTTATCTTTTCAAAAGGACCCAAGTAACATTTTTTCATGAATTAATTTGTATATCGCAGTCAACAGGCCAATAAGAAAGCATTTGATCGCAGTACTCAAATTCATTCATGAAAAAATGATTTTGAAAAGTTAAGCGAGATTTACTTTATATAGTAAATGGCACGTGCTGTTTCACTGCCACACAGCAAGTAAGATTTTTTTTTGTTCGTATGAACCATAACGCAAGACCGTGTATGAACTCCCTTCCTCCCCATCCAGCGTTTCGTAATTTGTGAAAGCCCTCCTAGAGAATCACTTGATAGGAGAGGGTCCCAAATTTAGGGGATTGGGATCAAGAATCAATTACAAAACACTCGCATTACATTTAAAAAAGGCATCAATGTTCTTCGAACACTAATTTCACAAAAATCAAAAAATTGTTTTCCAAAACGAATGTAAAGTTAGCTTAAGTGATCCAAATTAAGCTAGTCGCAAAGGTTTACATTAGCAATTATGCTGTACCAATTCCTATATGGTGTCGCTTAATATGAAATATTCAATTGTTTTGTGTTTTTTTTTTCGAAAGAAGCCTGCCACTGTGCGACAGGATAAGCGCGTCGCTTGATCATTCATCTTTAGGGCAAATTTTCGCTTCACGTGCAATACCCATCTGAAGACTCGCAATAAATCCTTTGGTTTCCGTGGTTTCTGCATACTTTTCCCTACCATTTTTCTGTTCCTTTATACCAGTAGATTAATGCCGCTTTTCGCCCACCCCATTATGTGCCTTCGTTTTTGTATTCATTCAGTGTGGCGAAAACGCCCAGAACGGTGAAGCTAGACAATTTTTCAAACGAACGCAAATGAAAGACAGCCGATGAGAATGGAGCAATCGTGCCAACAAGGCCCTATTGTCGCAGCTGCCGATTGTGTGGCAACGCCTTTTGTGTCCGCCGTGTTGGCACCCAGCTGGCGAGGATACATACCCAGCACTGTGAGATTGGTGGCGAATACCCTGGGCGGATGTGTGGATACTTGACACATGTACAAGCCACCGTCGTCATTCTTGATTGGGTTGATATGTAGGCGCCAATTATTCGGGTACTGAAATTTAACCCTTATCCGTGGATCGCCGCTGTATGTGTTGTTGCCTACCGTTAGCAGGGATACCTTATCGGTTGTCCTTCGGATCCACATCACCTGGGGGTCAAGCCCGAGCGAAAAAAGGTCGTGATTGGAAAAGAAGATGAGACAAATGTTAGAATTCAGTTTGGGAAAGTTTGGGTTAATCAAAAGCCAGGATTGATGGCGACGATTTACAGCCTTGATAAAATGTGCTTCGTAATTACACATGTAGGGCAGCATACTCAAATTCCGTGACGATAAATTGGAAAGCTTTGGATCCCTTCCTAATTATCTCATTTTTTGTTTTACGAAAGAATTGAGCATGATTTGTTTAGGATCGAAAATACAATATGTGAGCAGTGCGATACCCAAGATGAACAGATGTTTCTCTGAAATCGATGAAGATTCATTATGTCAAAGTCTCCGTGTTAATTGAAAAAAAAAAAATAAAACCAGTATGAGGATTAATGGTTTACATTATTTCATAGGAAAGCTATTTCGGTAGCACAACGATGTATGGCCTAGATATCTTTCACTCGATTGCATTCCACTTAAATCCTTTTTTTTGCTTCCTACATCATTAGTAACACACATATATTCACTATGTACAGTAAACAAGCTATTTTATCTGTATACTGAGGGATGTACGCTGTAGATCGGAATAAGTGGTGCTACAAGAATAGACTTCCATTCTTATCGTTGGAAATTCTCAGCATTTGCGTACAGCGAAGGACGAAGAGTTATGCAGATACGAGCTGCACTTCAGAAATGCGATTTTCGATAGCGCTTGCCACAACGAGCACGTTCCACCAAGGCATAAATCTAATCATGTACAAAATGGGAAATTAGAGAAAGATTTCCCGATAACCCAACTTACCGTTTTGTCCTTAAGCATTCCTACCCTACAGTTGAGAATTGCTTCCGTTGACAAATGGTAGCCCACTTGCAGTGCACCGGAAGTCACGTTGAGTGGTTCCTCGAAAAATGGACCCCAATGTCGCTCGTGATGATGCTTGGACTGATAAGGCATCGAATGAATAATCCTATGTCGAATATCTGGTAAAGTAGGTACAAGTACTGCAATAATAAATCACCAAATTAGATGCTGGGGAGAGCGTTCAGAAGCACCCGCTTCGACAGCCATCAATCTTACATGGTCGAAAAGTTGTGTACTTTATGCTATAGTTGGTTTTGTATTGATCCATCGATGGTTGTGCCACAGTTGCAGTGACTCTCGGTAGCTCTGCAGTGGTGCTCCGTTGATCGGCTGCAGGTGTGGACTGCAATAGTGCGGCTGCCTCGTGCTGTTGAGGTGTAGAGGACCTTTCCTGGTGCTGCTCAAAGGAGGATGTCACCGTGTCTGTCGTTGTCACATTTAGCAAAATCTTCGACGCCGACGACGACGATGGCACCGACGGTGTCGACAATTTGCTATTGGAAGTGATTTGTTTAGAATATGGTACGTATTCTGTTGTTGTAGGATGTTCGGTTAACATGGTTTGTTCTCTCATATCTGAAATCACGAAAAGAGGAAACATCATGTTCAGTTGTCACGTAACATCCAATTCTGAAATTGTACATCTGACTGGTGGTGAAGGATAGTGAGAACTGTTCTTTGTGTGGGCTTCATCCTGTGCAAACTGAGTTCCGTGAACAAAATTGACTTGGCGAGTTTTGAACGAAGGATGCATTTTTTTGCAAAGATATTAGTTTCAATCCAGTACGTGACTCCGTTCAAAATTGAACGAACGTTCATTCATTCAGGATTGTTAAGAGTGTAATTCTGTCAATGCGGTACTATGTGGTTCTCCACCATAACAAAATTAAAAAAAAAAAATCATCAGTGTTCTTTTAGTTTGAACCAGGGGTATACGCAAAGACGTAACGTGGGGCCTTTTGCGAGATCTTTTTTGGGCGCCCCTTACTTACTCAAAAAATAAATGACCAGTATTTTATCTTACTGTGTTATAAAAACTTAGATGTGAATATGTACATTATGTGGAAGATTTTGAGTTGAAAGATGTACTTTCCTTCAACGGACTCAAGGAATCAATATTTGAGCACCGCCTAACAATATAACCTTTGCCATCAACAGAGTTTGTTATTAACAAAAGCACCTAGCGACAAACCTTTATCAGATCCTGCACACAATATGACAAGAACCATTTGCCTTGCATGCTCTGATATTTCCGAAAATACGATTCTAATTTTGTAATCATTGTTTGATTCTCGAATATTTCCATAAAAGCAAAAACTATGATAGCATAAAACCGAAATTTGCTCTAGAAATAATGCAAAATAACGGGATGAAAAGTTAGCAGCAAGATTGTCTTCTTTTTTGTTGTTGACAAAATTTTTCGGATCTATGTCATTATTATCTCCGATGAAAACAAAGCTTTGTCGTTGGTTCTCTTTTGTCGCTTGTTTCACATGCGTATTCCAAAAAAAAAGATTCCCTGATGGGACTCGAACCCACGACCCTCAGTACGCTAGACTGATGCTTTTAACCAACTGAGCTACGAAGGACTTAGCGGCTACTGAATGAGCCCGAGATTCCCAAATCGTTTTGAGATTGACAACCAATTGCATATATTCATATGATTGTTAGTTCATATGTCACATTCACTGAATTTCACGACAAAAATATTCTTCTTCTGTGGCTCTACATTCCAACTGAAACTTCGCTAGCTTCTCAACTTGATATCCTATTAGGATTTCCTCAGTTATTAATTGAAAGTATTTCTATGCCCAGTATGAGTATGTAACACATTCCGGCGCGGCATTACAAGGTTTTAACGTACTTTCAAATGGTTTTTTGAAGAAAACTTACATAAAGCATCAGGAAACATATACAATATGTATCGAATAGATCAGCGTTTCTCAACCTTCAAGCTTTTACATTCATCGAGGTACCCCCTTTTTTGGCGGTGAATGCAAATAAGCATAACACATAAGCAGGAACGGCAATGGTTGACATTTCTTTTTACCATTTATTCTTCCATGCAATAACAGAAAAACAAAACCACGGCAGCCGTGGTTTGTATTTCTGTAATTGCATGAAAGAATAACTGAAAAATGTCACGATGTCGCGTACATTTTTTTGGAAAACTGTTTCGGCTTATTTGGTGCATGAAATTTGAATGTAAATATTCGCATAATCAGAGTGTTTTAATGTACATTCCCCAACACTGCACATAAGTATGAAACACGGACCAGGAAACAAACAGGATATATGGCACCTCAAAAAGTTGTATGCAATTTTCGCTGTTTGGGAAGCTTTTAAGATGAAATTGGGTTTATACATACTTTGAGGACTTTCGAAATTTTTTCTTGAAATAGCCTTCCGAGCCTTTTGGAAAAAAGTTTACAAAGCTCTTAGAAGGAGGTTTCTGAGCATTTTGGAAGGATGCTTCTGAGTTATTTGAAAAGAACTTCCACGTCTCTTGAAAGAAGGCTTCCGATTCTCTTGAAAGGAGGCTCCCGAGCCTCTTAAAATGAGGATTCGGATCCTTTTGAAAGGAGGCTTCTGACATCTTGAAAGGAGGCTTTCGAGCCTCATGAAATGGGGCTTCTAAGCCTCTTGAAAGAAGGCTTCCGAGCCTCTTGGAAGGTGGCTTCCGAGCCTCTTGGAAGGTGACTTCCGAGCTTCTTGGATGCGATAATGGATAATAAGATGCTCAGGTGGAGGCCATGTACGAATATATTGTATGGGGAAGTACCTATATCGCCTCCACTTTCGTATCGTATATAACATTATAAACGATCTTGACTGGGCACTTGAAAGGAGGCTTTACAGCCACTCGAAAGGAAGATTACGAGCTGCATGAAAGCCTTTTGCAAAGAAACTATTAAACAGTAAGTGGATCAGCCGGTCGTCGAAATTTAGTTTTGCTTTGTGCGGAAGTAGTTTGTAGTAGCTATCGGGCAAGTAAGTACAAAGTAATGCGCGTCCGTTCGGTCGTCCAAAACGTTTCTCCTCCGTTTTCATATGCCACCGGGCGTGCATGGTTTAACATTTTCTCGTGGCGAAACAGCGAATTAGTGTTATTCTCCATCCCATAGATCGCATCACTCACCGAAGTAAATCCAGATAAATTATCCTTTGTAACTAAAACGATATTCTATCCCAAGACAATCGTGGAGATGCAGAGGTATACTCGGTCTCTAGTAGCAACGAGAGTCGGACTAACAATCATTTCCTTTCCCATATGACCATAAGAATGTGACCGGCACCGTTATTGACTTTAGATGTTTGATTTTGTGTTCTGTTCTCATTTATTTTGTTCTCTGTACAATTTCGCAAGTTCAGTCAATCACAGAGTTGCAAATACGAATTGTGCGGTCATAATGCTCATGCTCATGCTCATGCACACACCAAAATTCGAATATTAAACTCAAACGTAAAATCTGTGTTGTTATTCGTCAGTGGAGGTGGGTGTTGGTCGGCCACACATTACGAAAGAGTGGAGATGAAATCTAGAAGCAAGCGCTGGACTGGAATCGAGCAGGACATCTCAGCAGAGGCAGACCCAAGAACTCGTGACGGCGTAGCCTCAGCAAGTAATAAAGGAAGTCGACAGGAATCTGACATGGGTCCATGTCAAGGCTAAAGCAAGCAGCCATCCCATTTTATTTGGAATCTTTTTGCCTTTCGCGTATACAAAGTATACGTAAAGTCTATAAGATCACTCCAAAACCGAATTTTTGATAGAAGGCTCGGAGACCCATAGTGTTATATATTAATCGATTCAGCTCGACGAATTGAGGTGATGTCTGTATGTGTGTATGTATGTATGTATGTATGTATGTGTGTGTACAAAAAAATGTGAGACACACTTTTTGCACTTAGCCTTATCCGATTGACTTGCAACAGGTTGCATCCGACGCGGAATTCTTCCTAATTTTTTGCTATTGATAATTGGCCCAATCGGCCATTGTGTTCCAGAGTTATTGAAAGAATATTGTTTTTTTCCCCATTTTTTCCAGCAACTCCTTGGGAAAAAAATTCAAAATCAATTAATTTTTCAAAAGCTGCTGCAATGCTTTCAATTAAATGCAAATAAGTGTGAATTGATGGAAATAACTGAATCTATCTCCCTAAAGTGCAATTTTGACTTGAGGGGGTTAGAAGCAGAGGGGTGTAAGTGACATTTCGGTCAAAATTGAGTTGGCTACAGCAAAAATGCATTGATCCTCGAGCTTTGTGGCAATGTGTTGATATAGTTTGTACCATGTTTATAAAAAATGTAAAAATTCATAGAAAATTATTAATTTTTTGACTTCCATATAATTTGTATCAAGCGAAAAAATATTGAAAAACTTTGCCCCCGTTTTTCTCAAAATTAACTTTTTGTCACTTACACCCCTTTGCGTTTGACCCCATCACTTCTCTTATGTGATTTTCTTGATACTATTATGTATTTTCTTGTTTTATAGTACACGAGAAAGGCACCATAACCGCTTGGTGGATTATTCTGGGTTTTACAAGATAATTTGACTCTAAATTAGGGCTACATGTTCGCCTTACAAGCACATAGTCATGGGTTCGATTCCCAGTTCCTCCACCAAACCCTCGTCAGTCGCCGGATCCGCAGCCCATATGATGGCGTTTTGGGGGGGTTGGGGACAAAAGGTCGAAAGGCAAAAGGTCGAAAGGACAAAAGGTCGAAAGACAAAAAGTCGAAAGACAAAAGGTCGAAGGGACAAATGGTCGAAAAGGACAAAAGGTCGAAAGAGACAAAAGGTTGAAAGGACAAAACGTCGAACGGGACAAAAGGTCGAAACGGACAGAACGTCGAACGGGACAAAAGGTCGAAAGAAACTAAAGATCAATAAGATCAAAAGGTCGAAATAGACAAGGAACTGAAACGAAGAGAGTCAATCTAGCACCAGAGTTGCCCTACACAGTTAGCAAAAACTCTGCTCTTTTATGTTTTACAAGTTTTAACAATTAAATAAAATTTGTTCAGTGAGTACAACTAATAGATGGATGTTGAGTTTTCTATATGTCACTTCGATCTGTCAAAATGGTCCACGCCGCACATCAAATACACCGGCGTATATTACATGCCGGTGTATTTCCAATCAGTGCGCTTGCGTGGCTGCGGAGTGCACTATTTTGACAAATCGAAGTGACATTTAGAAAACATAGATTTTCATCTATTATTTGCACTCATTGGAAGAATTTCATTTAATTGGTAAAAATAGTTTAGAATAAAAGAGCAACTTTTTTGCCAACTGTGCGCAATACAAGTTTTATTCATTTCCTTAATCAACAATCTTTTTGTCTCTAATAGAACTATCTTGATATTCATAATATTGTTTCATAATAATTACTCCTTCTTTGAAATTTGCTCATTCTTTAACTTTGATTGATGTGATGAGTATTGTTGGCGAACTCACGCCAGCGCGCCTCTATCATTGCGGTATCTACAACAAACCGACGCAAGTACCCCTCACCAGAGTCATCGGTAGGTATCGGAACGAGTTAGAATGTAATGCGATGACAGCCTACTCGAGGACATCGGTGAGTTTGTTTAGTCAGTAAGGAGATAAGAAAGATCGAGAAAAAGGCAAACGATAGATTATGAACTATACATGCACGTTTAACCGCACAAGTGAATTTCTGCGATAGCAATCTTTTTATTATATACATCGTGAATTCGAGGGCTTAAATTATATAAAAGGTAAAAACTTATTACTTATATTATATTGAATCTGTCTTAAGTAAATTATATTAGCTAGGAGCACCAGTGAGTTAACAGTACACTATTCTTAACCTAATTCACGTCCTGAACCTACGACGTAAACAGGTAATTCTAACTAAATCTAAGGAATTACATGCAATACCTATATGCCCTAATATGTTATAGTACGGAATAGTAGTACGAATAGTTGAGCTGGACGAGTTACGCGAGATTCAATTCTAGACTATATTGCGACAGACTGGACAAATACGCTAAAACGGGACTAAACGTAAGTCTAAACATTTTCATGTATTGGCACAGAGCATAGATTAAATTGAATTATTGAAGTGTACATGCAACTATCAATCGGTTATTGACATACAAACCTATTTGTATGATCTTTCAGGAAAATAATAATCCCTCCAAACGTAAACTCTACGCGCCGGTCGTTTCATTTCGGGGTTATTATTTCGGAAACTACCCTATCTGTTGGCAACTTCCAACAAATTATTATTTTCGTTTATATACGGAAAACGTAGTCATGTCGAGTCGCAATCTACGGTCGAAGCGGTCGGAAAAGACGGTCAATGTGGCTGGTGGGAAGAAAAGTGCAAATAGTGGTGTGCAAGTGGTGGTCACGGGTGGTCCTGAAAAATCTCATTCCGGGCATATTTGCCAATGGTGCAGTGAAGAGGATTCGGACGAGATGGTACGGTGTGACGTTTGTTTGATGTGGAACCATTTTCAATGCGTGGGAGTTACGCAGCAGATTAAGGATTTTTCTTGGAGTTGTTCCAAATGCGAAACAGCAAAAGGCGTTCAGGAAACTAGTCCAACTGCAAACGATTCTCGGGGTGGCGGTGAAAAGCAGTCCCTCAAACCAAAGCCGTTGCAAGAACCGGCAGAACATCAGCAGATTCAGTTGGAGAAGATGAGCACAACACCACATTCTTTAGCAGTGCAAGAATTGAACCAGCCGAGTGAAGAGTTCATAACTTCGCGTCAATGGGTTGTGAGCAAAAGCAGACAACCGTCCATAAGTGTTTCAAAAGTTCCGTCTATTGCGTCGACTCGTTCATCTCAGGCTCTTGCCAAGCTACAATTGAAGAAGCTGGAAGAATTGCGGAACATCGAGCGCCGTGAATCCGAACAGCAACGGGCAATTGCCGCAGAAGACGCGAAGAAGGAAAAAGAGTTCCTGGAACAGAAATACCAGTTGCTGGAACAAGCAATTAGTGAAAACGGATCGTGCAAAGAAGATTCCACGAGCAGAACGGAGAAGTGGGTAGCAGCTGCAAGTGTACATCGTTCAAAGCTCGTCGAACCTGACGAACGAGCCAATCCTAACAGGCGTTCGTCAAAAATCTATCTCGAGAACCCAGCTATTGTGAGGAATGGAAGCAATCGTTCATCGCTACTAGAGCCAAACCCTCCAGATCCATTTTTAGCACCGGAATCAATGTTATCATATCATGTGAATTTACCAAACGCTAGCAGACAGTCTGCCATCGGATCACTTAATCATGCTCTGAATGCATGTCAGCTACAACCGTCTGCAACATCAGAACCTCTACGTCAAGTTCTGGCGGCATCATTCTCTAATTCCGATGATCAGGCAGGTGCATTTGGGTTCGCTCCATCGTTGCATTCACCACGAGGTAACTCAATTCCCCATGTATCAGGGCGAGATCCGAGGCATCGTGTTTCGCAGAATATGTCAGTTCCAGCATACCAGCGGTTCGCAGTCAACTCCAGCCGACAACAGGGTCACCAACAGAATCAACCCTTTTCGTCTACTGTGCGCTGTAGTGGTGTCAACGAACAAGAGGAAGAAGATGATCCATGCATGATAACTCGAAAACAGCTTGCCGCACGACAAGCCATCACAAAGGAGTTACCAATATTCTCCGGAAACCCGGAGGAATGGCCTCTGTTTATCTCCACGTTCAACAGCACAACAGCTATGTGTGGATTCACAAACGAGGAGAACAACGTTCGTTTGCAACGAAGTCTAAAGGGTCGAGCGTATGAAGCTGTAAGAAGCAGATTACTACACCCGTCAAACGTCAACGGAGTTATGTCTACACTTAAAATGTTGTTCGGGCAACCAGAGGTAATTGTGCATTCTATGATGTCGAAAATAAATGCTTTCCCTGCGCTGAGGGAGGACAAACTAGAGACACTCGTGGACTTCGCCGTTAGTGTTGAAAACTTCTGCGCAACAGTAGACGCATGTGGATTAGAGGAATACTTTTACAACATAACATTCCTACACCAACTCGTCCACAAGCTTCCGCCATCCATGAAGTTGAGCTGGGCGCAATACAGGCGATCCCTTCCGGTGGTCAATCTCCCATCCTTCAGTAACTGGCTGTACTCTCTAGCGGAGGCAGCCAGCGCCATCACCATTCCGAACATTGTTGCTGAATCCAAACCAGCACGTAGCGAAATACATGCGGTAAAAAAGGGAAGCTCATTCATCAATACCCACTCTGAAGAAACTTCTTCAGTTAATCGTTCAACAGCGTCGTCAGCAAACGCGAAAAATGTAATTAAAAGCTGCCAAGTATGCAAAGGAAGCTGCAAGTCGATTGCAAAATGCAGGCGTTTCCTGGAATTTTCGCGCGATTCTCGCTGGGCAACCGTGCGAGATCTAAGCTTGTGCCGCCGATGTCTTCGTCAACATAGGGGATTATGTCAAGCGAAACTATGCGGGAAAAATGGCTGTGAGCTGAAGCATCACGAACTGTTGCACAACGAAAATAAGGCAGTGTCAACGCCGATAGATAGCACTGCTAGCGACACTTTCAAACCTTCGTCGCTACAGCGGCAAGATGCAGCTTCAACAACGGCTCCAAATTCAGCTGACCACGAATGCCACACCCACCAAGTGTCTTCCAGTGAGGTGTTATTTCGCTATTTACCAATAGTGTTGCATGGGAAACATCGTTCGATCCATACTTTCGCTTTCCTAGATGACGGGTCGGAGCTTACACTGTTGGATAGCTCATTAGCGGATGAGTTGCAGTTGGAAGGAGACACCATGCCGTTATGTCTTCATTGGACAGGAGGAACCAAGCGTCGAGAAGAAGGGTCAAGAAGCGTCAAACTTCAGGTGTCTGCAAAGCACAACAGCGCTGTGAAATATACCATGTACGGTGTGCGAACTGTAGCAGAACTGCTTCTTCCACAACAGACACTCGATTTTCAAGAATTATGTGATCTTTATCCGCACTTCAAGGGTCTGCCGATCAATTCCTATCAATACGTTCGACCAAGGATTCTAATAGGAATGAAGGATCAACATCTCACCTTAGTGCAGAAATGTCGTGAAGGAGCTCAGCATCAACCTATTGCCGTCAAGACAAGATTGGGATGGACCGTCTGCGGAGGAGTAAATCAAGTGAACGCTGAGAACAACGAGCCCTCAGTTTTTCATGTATGTGCTTGCGATTCAACGAAGGACGAGGATCTACAGAAGGCTATGAAGGAGTATTTTGCCGTAGACAGCTTGGGAATAGCACAGTCAAAAAAAACTCTGTTATCCACTGAAGATGAGCGATCACAATTTCTGCTTGAATCCCGAACCGTACTCAAGGAAGGCCGCTACGAGATTTGCCTCCTATGGCGCCATGACAATGTCCGCTTACGAGATAGTTACGGAATGGCTTTTCGTCGATTACAGTGTCTCAAAAGAAGAATGGAAAACATCCAGAACTAGCAGATTCACTTTACCAAAAAGTCGTCGATTTGGTCTCGAAGGGATATGCCAGAAGAATGAGCAAGGAAGAACTGAATCAAACCTTCCTGAAGGTGTGGTATCTACCAATATTTCCTGTCACAAATGTTAACCAGCTTGGGAAAATATGCATGGTGTGGAATGCTGCAGCTACTTCTCACGGAGTTTCGTTAAACTCAGCTTTGCTTAAAGGTCCCGATCAGCTCTGCGTACTATTCGACATACTGGTGCAGTTCCGCGAATGCAGGGTAGCTCTAACCGGAGATGTGCGTGAGATGTTTCTGCAAATTCTCATGTGCCCAGAGGATCAGCAATGCCAACGCTTTCTGTGGTATGATCAAGATGGAAATCTGTCCGTATACTTGCTTCAAGTAATGACGTTTGGTGCCTGCTGCTCTCCAAGCAGCGCTCAGTTTGTAAAGAATTTAAACGCTGAACGCTTCAGTAGAGATTATCCAACAGCCGCCGAAGTAATACAGAAACGCCACTACGTGGATGATATGCTCGTCAGCGTTGCAACAGAAGAAGAAGCTATTCAACTAGCTGAACAAGTTAAACTAGTGCACAAGCAAGGCGGATTCGAGATCCGCAATTGGATCAGCAATTCAAAGAAAGTCGTACAAGCATTACAAGAAGTTCCAACGAAGGAGAAAAATCTGGATCTTTCTCCAGAGATATCCACTGAGAAAGTACTGGGAATGTGGTGGTGCACCGATTCAGATACCTTCACCTATAAGGTAGGGTGGACCCGCTACGGTCGAGCACTGCTAGAAGGCCTGCAACATCCAACGAAAAGAGAAATGCTGCGAATCCTCATGTCCATGTTCGTTCCGCTTGGGTTAATTTCTATGTTCCTCATGTACCTCAAAACTCTTCTTCAAGACGTCTGGCGCACTGGGATTGGCTGGGATGATACAATTGACGATGTTTTGTTCGAAAAATGTCAGACTTGGTTGCAGGTTCTTCCACAAGTTGAACAAATAAGCATTCCTCGGTGCTATCATAGTTGCCGCACAGCGAACATTCAAGACGTCCAGCTGCACACGTTTGTAGACGCTAGTGAGTGCGGAATGGCTGCTGCTTGCTACTTGCGTTTCAGTGAAGACAATATTGTGCAATGTAGTTTAGTTGCTGCGAAAACCAGAGTGGCACCACTAAAGTTCCTTTCAATTCCTAGATTGGAACTTCAAGCAGCGTTGATTGGATCTCGACTATCTCGGTCCATTTCTGCCGCAATCTCAATCCAGATTTCTCGTCGAGTGTACTGGACGGACTCGCAAGACGTATTACACTGGATCAAATCTGATCACAGACGATATTCGCAATTTGTGGCGTTCTGCGTTAGCGAGATTCTCGACACAACTGAGATGAACGAATGGAGATATGTTCCCACCAACTTCAATGTGGCTGATGAAGGCACGAAATGGAAAGGTCTGCCGGATTTGAAGCCTCAAGCACGGTGGTTCAATGGGCCAAAATTCCTCTATCTGACAGAGAATTCTTGGCCGCTCTGGTTGAAAGATCCAAACACTGCTGACTTGGAGCTTCGTCCAAGTGTAATGTCGCATTTCACCGCACCTGATCCTGTAGTACGAGTAAATGAATTCTCCTGTTGGAATCGGTTGATCAGAGTTGTAGCTTTCGTACAAAGATTTCCCAGTAACTGTAAGTTGAAGAGCTTAAAACATCCTATCATAAGCGGACTTCTTTCCAGCCGCGAGATAGGTTCCTCCGAATCATACTTACTGCGCCAGGCTCAACTCGAGGGCTATCCGGATGAGATAGCTCTTCTCCAAAGATCGTTGCAGAAACAAGAGTTGTCTAGGACACCTATACCTACAACAAGCTCATTGCACCAAAAAACACCATGGCTGGACCAAAACGGTGTTCTCCGAATGCGTGGCCGTATCGCCAATTGTGACTACGTAACCGAAGATGCAAAGCACCCCATAATTCTTCCCCGTGACCACCCTACCACTAAATTAATTATCGTGCACTTCCACCGAAAATACCACCACCAAAACAATGAGATCATTATCAATGAGATCCGCCAGAAGTACAGTGTTCCAAAACTTCGTATGGTTTACAACAAAATACGTAACGACTGTCAACGCTGCAAAAACATTCGGGCCACTCCTCACGTTCCAATGATGGCCGACCTACCCACTGCCCGACTGGACGCCTTCACACGCCCCTTTACCCATACCGGTGTTGTTTTTTTCGGGCCATACGAAATAGTTGTCGGCCGCCGATCTGAGAAACGGTGGGGAATGTTAGCAACTTGCCTCACTGTACGCGCGATACACATTGAAGTTGTCCACTCCCTCACCACCGGTTCGTGCGTAATGGCTCTGCGAAACTTTATTTCGCGGAGAGGAAAGCCGAGGGCCTTTTATAGCGACCGAGGTACAAATTTTATCGGAGCGAACAGAGAGATCAAGGAAGCGGAGCATTTGGTGAACCAGAATGAACTAATGAAGGAGTTTATCGACGCAGAAACCAGCTGGAATTTCATACCACCAGCTTCACCTCACGCCAGCTGGGAGCGATTGATCGGCTGCGTAAAAAATAATTTGATGGAAGTCTTACCGGGGAGCAAGTTATCAGATGAAGTTTTACGAAACCTGTTGACTGAGGTGGAGAATACTGGCAACTCCCGCCCGCTAACGCATGTTGCTATAGACGACCACTCAGCTCCTGCCTCAACCCCCAACAATTTCTTGCTTGGGTCCTCCAATGGTTCAAAACCAATTAGCATTCTCGACGACGGTGGTACAGCACTTCGACAGTGTTGGCGGCTGTCTCAGGTTCAAGCTAACCAGTTCTGGAAACGGTGGATCCGAGATTATCTGCCGGAAATAACCCGCCGCACAAAGTGGTTTATCGATACGAAACCAATAGAGGAAGATGATGTAGTGGTGATCGTGGACTTCAAATTACCTAGAAACTGTTGGCCAAAAGGCAGGGTTATCTGCACACATCCAGGACGTGATGGTCAACCCCGTTCAGCTACCGTAAGAACATCAACTGGAATCTACGAGCGTCCTGTAGCCAAGTTAGCCATCTTAGACGTACGGCGCGAAAAGGAGTAAGCTGGCCAGGAGGCCATCGTACCTGGGGGGAGTTTTGGCGAACTCACGCCAGCGCGCCTCTATCATTGCGGTATCTACAACAAACCGACGCAAATACCCCTCACCAGAGTCATCGGTAGGTATCGGAACGAGTTAGAATGTAATACGATGACAGCCTACTCGAGGACATCGGTGAGTTTGTTTAGTCAGTAAGGAGATAAGAAAGATCGAGAAAAAGGCAAACGATAGATTATGAACTATACATGCACGTTTAACCGCACAAGTGAATTTCTGCGATAGCAATCTTTTTATTATATACATCGTGAATTCGAGGGCTTAAATTATATAAAAGGTAAAAACTTATTACTTATATTATATTGAATCTGTCTTAAGTAAATTATATTAGCTAGGAGCACCAGTGAGTTAACAGTACACTATTCTTAACCTAATTCACGTCCTGAACCTACGACGTAAACAGGTAATTCTAACTAAATCTAAGGAATTACATGCAATACCTATATGCCCTAATATGTTATAGTACGGAATAGTAGTACGAATAGTTGAGCTGGACGAGTTACGCGAGATTCAATTCTAGACTATATTGCGACAGACTGGACAAATACGCTAAAACGGGACTAAACGTAAGTCTAAACATTTTCATGTATTGGCACAGAGCATAGATTAAATTGAATTATTGAAGTGTACATGCAACTATCAATCGGTTATTGACATACAAACCTATTTGTATGACCTTTCAGAAAAATAATAATCCCTCCAAACGTAAACTCTACGCGCCGGTCGTTTCATTTCGGGGTTATTATTTCGGAAACTACCCTATCTGTTGGCAACTTCCAACAAGTATGTTATTTCTACTTGAAGTGAAATGCATTTTATAAATTATTTCGGAATACACCTAACTTGTTCTTGATCGACCTTTTGTCCCTTTCGACCTTTTGTCCTGTCGACCTTTTGTCCTTTTCGACCTTTTGTGCCTTTCCACCATTTGTCCTTTCGACCTTTTGTCCCTTTCGACCTTTTGTCTTTTCGACCTTTTGTCCTTTCGACATTTTGTCTTTTCGACCTTTTGTCTTTCGGCCTTTTGTCCTTTCGACCTTTTGTCTTTCAACCTTTTGTCATAGATTCTTTTGGGGTACGCGCCTTACCGTATCTAAAGTAAAAGCTACTATTAGGCCAAAGCGTTTTGATCAAGGTAGATCTTTGTCTGCATAATGCGGATTTGCATGAGAGCATAACTCTGCCTATGGCTTAGCGCTTAGGCTATTCTTTAGTGACGTCTATTATGTCTAACAACGTATACCATAAATTCTCTTTCTATAACACGAATTAGTCCAGTAAATGACTTCTTCTGTAATATGATGGAAGTGGAAAACTATCACGATAAAAATAGTTGAAAAAGTTGCCTATTACATTTTTTTTGCATTTTTTTAGATCCAAATTTCCGTGTGCTTTATTACGGAGAAATGCGAATTAAGATGGAATAAGTACTTATTCGGGTTTCAAAATGGTGAGTTGACATCACGGAAGGAGCGTCCAACATAGCTCTGGTTCCTACAAGCTCCGACGTCACGCTTCAACGTTGCGTACTCGTAGGGTGCCAATGAAAATGACATTTTAGAATTTCAACGACATTCCTCACAAGTTTCATTACCCCAAAATATGACCCCATGCTCAATCTAACATTTGAGCTCAATCTAACATGATTTAGGGATGCTCAAAATTAATCAAACAATTTTTTTCTAATGATATGGAAATGCTAATATCATCTTCCAAACTTGGACGTACATGTTCATGATAGCATTAGAGGCGAAAGTATAGAATTGATAGTTCCGTTAGGATACGGCAGGCATGAAGAATGTTTTTATAGAAGTCGATTTGAAAGCGAGCGGAGGGCAATATTCGTGATGGCACATATCGCACGACCTTCCTTCTGCCAAGCTCCCGTATGAAGGGGGAGGGAAGAATATCAGTGTGGAGGCTGATATATCTCCACTGGCAAAAGGAATGTGGTTTGACTTGCTCATATGCCATCGCGTGCGGAAGGATTTGCTATCGACGAGTACTGTCTCCAAATTTCTAATATGACATCAGCATTCAGTCGAATAGGATTTTTATTGCACAGTTCTGTTTTCTCATTTTTTTCTCTCTCTCTTTTTGATGCTAAAGGACTCAAAATGCATGAAACTTTGAGAATTATTTTTTTGAAAAAAATCGACTGTTTTGGGACTTCGAAAAAAAATCTTATGGCGAAAACAATTTTTCATCGAATTTAAAAACCGGACGTTACGCAAACATTTCCTTAGCCCTAAAATATGCCCCTATGCAAAATTTGAGCTCCATCGGACATGATTTAGGGGTGCTCAAAATCTTGCTATCAAAATTTTGAATTTTTTGTTACTTTGAAAACTTTTGAGATCAGATTTACGGAGAAAATTATCAGATTGCTAAGCAATGTTTATTACACTGAGGTTTATTTTTACGCGGTTATTATTACGCGGTACCGCATGAATTCAAAACACACCGTGTAAAATCAAGAAACTGATAATGTAGAAACACGATTTACGTCATTGCGGAACTTTACCAATTTCCCTATTACCAATCACTTGATTAATTTGTTTTCCTTTTCATACAGCTATCAATGCTTATGTTGTTATTTGCGCACTTTGTTTAGCAGTTTTTTTCTCAGCTGGCAAATGAAACATGAACTTACGACTTACGACGGCAAATTAGATTACTTGAGAAACAATGGTAAATATTCCCCAACAAACAGAATATCGTATATACTATCCTCCATTTTATGAAAAATAATAATAATAAACAGTGCGAGTGCTTTCTCTTCTAAAGTTCAAATAAATACTGGTAATGGGAAATCTTGGATTGTAAAAAAAAAAGTTTTGATTAATTTTGAGCACCCCTAAATCATGTCCGATTTAGCTCATATTTTGCATAGGGTTTTTTTTTTAAACGATTGCGTATCATCCGGTGTTAC
This sequence comes from Armigeres subalbatus, assembly GCF_024139115.2. Lineage (NCBI taxonomy): Eukaryota > Metazoa > Arthropoda > Insecta > Diptera > Culicidae > Armigeres > Armigeres subalbatus. The sequence continues at coordinate 190,406,286 of NC_085141.1, forward strand.
AATTAGAAGAAAAAACAATTTCATCGCCTGAAAAAATTTCCAAGTCCCAAAAATGTTCTAAGAGAAAAATCGATTTAAAAAAAAAAATCTGAGATACCATCAGATCGGGACGTTTCATGCATTTTTAAGTCATTTGGTATCAAAACCATTTGATACATTCGGGTCAATTGCCTATTCGGGTAAATTACAATACAATTAAACAATTTTACAAGTAAAAACAATTTTTGCATTCCTCGTATGCACAAAACATATACAAGGACAAACAGACAATAGCTCAGTTCGTCGAGCTGATTGTATATAAGACTATGGGCCAAGTCTCCTACAAAAAGTTTGAATATGGAAGGAATGATAGCCTTTTGATACAACTTTTGGAATGAGAAAGAAAAAAATATTTCATATCTGGCAAACTGCTGCCGTAAAAAATATACATATTTGTGTGCATTTTATAAAGGTTCACAGGAGTCTTCTAGTGAGCAAATGTAAGCTATTACCAATTCTTTATCCGCGTATACGCACGGCGGAGTATCCCACTGGATAACAAATAAATTCTATGCATTCATTTTCTAATTCGAGTTGGCTCAATACCATACAATCACGCTGATAAGTCAATATGAAGCATAATCACATAATTCTTAAGTGAAATAAGGTTTTAAACGAAAAATCACACCATTTCTATATTTTTATATACTTACTAATATAAAACTGAATAGATTGATCAGAATCGGGGACACACGTTCCACGATGTTTTGCATTGAAAGCGGCACAAATGCTGGGGTATTGCCTTAATGCCAATGGTATATAAACGGGAACGAGGCGATTTATCACAGACTGTACTTCTTCTCTTATTATAACTCAATTGGTTGCAAAGCAGTTATTTGACTTTGAAAAGTGAAATTGAAATTACATACATAATGTAAAACCAATTTAATAAAAATTCCGCGGAAAAAAAATTAAAGTTTCGTTTCGGAAAATTTCGAATGAAATAGACCCTGATTTCGTATCGTTTCGAATTCTCGAAAGTAAATCTATATTTCGTTTCGTTTCGAATCAACATAGGCATTTTAAATTTCGTTTCGTTTCGTTAGGAAAAAGTGTGTTATCGCATACTCTTAGTGCCAGCATAACTTCTGAACCCATTAACCAAATTTGGAATACATATTCTTTGTCCTAGGGAGGTGATTATAGTCCTGGGGAGGGGGAGTCGTTGGAAAGATGGTGGGTGTGCGGGGAGGTCTTATTGTTTAGCCATCGATCAATTCAGTGTAACTTCTGAGCCCCTGAGACCGAAATCAATCAAATTTGATATTTTTTCCCTGATCTAAGGAAACGATTTTAGTGGTGATGGAAGGGTCATTGAAGAAGGGGAGGATGTGGGGGAGGCGTATTGTTTAAGAGTTATCGAACACTTCAGTATATCTTCTGAGCCCCTTGACAGATTTTTCCAATTTCGGAACGCATATTAGATATGCTTAGAAGACGATTATATAAGGCGTGGTAGGTCATTGGAAAAAGGGAGAGGTGTGTGAGTGGTGTAGAGTGCGAGATTATGCCTAAGTATGTTAAGCATCATAATTAGACATAATGTTCGTTAGGTATAATGGACGTTACGCATAATTTTAATTCCTTATATCTCAGTTCATGCATGGTAATTTGAGATTGTACAATTCCCCGAATACTAATTGCCCTCTACAAATAACATAACATTACAAGCAGGGCCGGATTTATGGGGTGGCCGGGGGGGGGGGGGGCATGGCCCCGGGCCATCACAAATTTTATGTACCAAAACCAACCTTTTTTGTACATTTTGGGGCCCCCACATACCGTCGGCCCCGGGGCCCCCTTCCGGCTAAATCCGGTCCTGATTACAAGCATTACAAGGGAACCTCCTTAGCCGGGTTAGATGCGCGGCTACAAAGCAAGACCATGCTGAGGGTGGCTGTGCTCGATTCCTTGTGCCGGTCTAGGCAATTTTCGGATTGGGAATCGCCACTTCCCTGGGCATAAAAGTTTCATCGTGTTAGCCTCATGATATACGAATGCAGAAATAATTACTTGGCTTAGAAACTTCGCAGCTCGCACTGTGGAAGTGCTCAGTTGCGAAGCGGCAATATCCCAGTGGGGGATGTAATGCCAAAGAAGAAGAAGGCTAGCAATCCTCTACACCATAAAGTTTTCCCGAAATAGTATTTGTAGAAAATAAGAATACCGAGTGAACAGTTTTCCCCCTTTTCTAGAATATAACAAAAATTACTGAATAAATGTTTTTAAAAACTGCCTGTTTTCAAATGATGAAGTATCAATAAAAAACACACAATTATCCTGTTGACCGATTGTAACATAAATTGCGAATCAAACAGGCAATTCCGGGCAACTCCGGATGCATACAGCTAGTCTACGTTAAGTTACTTCTACGCAAATACATTACTGCCATAATTTGAAAAAGTGACGTATGCGCCAAATTATACAACATACTAGTTTTCCATTTGTCTGTTAAATAGCACGATGAGTACTACTCGTTAACACCATTTTCGGAAAATGGTTAAAACTTCACTTTTCCAGATTACGGCAGATTACTGATAAAATTTCCTTGAGAAAAGGTCGATAATACTTTTGGAAGTTCTTTACCAAAGCTGCACTCAGACCAAATATATAGTAAAGGTTTTTCGTTGAAGTGTCTTTGATTTTTCGATTTCCTCACTACTTAGTAAACCTTAAGAAGGACAAAGTAATATTGATGAAATGTATGCTAAATTAGATTGAATGTATGCACAAAAATAAATCAGGAATAATCATACTACTCTGATGGGAAAACGACGATCTTGCACAGCTGATGGAAATATATATCAGGTCATTCCCACTTCCTCATCCCAATGGTAAAACACAAACAACGTTTCTCACTATCACGGCGGTTATGATTGAGTTAAATTATGATGAAACGATCAAGAGCTCATCGCGTACTTACCTATCATCGTCGTGAGCAGAAAGACAATAGTCGCGAAAGCGACATTGTTACATTGATGATGCAAGCAGTACGACGATGTCATCACAAAATATTTTCCCTCTTCTACATTTTCCGCTAGAAGTTGAATTTATCACAATCTCTCATGGCACATATTTCACAATGAAAAAAAGTTTTCACTGCCACATCACTCGTCGTATCTTCTCAGCTTCAGTAGCATCCGATCCCGGCAATGGAACTTTCCTTCTTGGCATCTTTCGAATTTGCCTGTCATCATTGTGGCACTCGTTCTTCACTTCCCGACGACTGGCGTTCGACTTCACTTACTGTAATTGAATTTAGTATCTATACAGCTCATTTTTCTTGGTAACCATGCACTTTCCCCTTTCCCATGGCTAGCCTGCATGGCATCTTGAGTAATATTTATTGTTCTTTATGATCCACTACACTGAATTTTGCTGGAGCTTCATTTCGTTCTCTTCTGCACGTAGCACCACTTTTCGCTGAGTCTTTGGTCCGAGGTGGCGTGGTTCACGTCCTTCGTACTGACGGTTCATCCATATCATTTCCGTTTCCCGTGGGTGGGCGCGAATCTATAAGCATTGACGTGACGTTATGATTTAATCTACGAATAGCATCGTGAGGAGCGGGAAGTCGAGTTGAACCGCTTCCGGGCTGACAAAGGCAATTTATGAAATGCGGGGCATTGTGAAATAGAAATGCTTAACCGAGAGGAATAATCCGGTGAAGCTTCATTGTGAATCATAAGCGGCTTAAACGATGGCATTCGTCAACTGTCCCCGACGGATTGTGTCTTATAATTGACATTACAATAAAAACGGATAAAGAAATAAGAATAGGGTTTTTTGGAATTATGTTATGAGTATCTTGAATTCCTACACAAGCAGGAATTTGGTTGACATGTTGGTGTGCTTCTCGAAAAATTGGTTATGATTTTCAATTGATATTAAATTAGACTAGGGTAAGGAGTCAAGTAGCACACAAACTTATGTATCAAAGAATATATGAGTTGATGCAGCCAAATCAGATTGAAGTGTGCTACTTGAGTAAGTTAACGAGTCAAAGCTAGCAATCACCAAAGGATTTTTTTTTTAAATTTCCTTCCTCAATGACTTCCATAGCTTTACTTTCCACTAGAGCTATGCTTGCCTTTCCATGGAGAGTTCTCTGATTAGGAACTGATGGGTTGCATTTGCCCAATATTGGAAGGCTCTCCAATATTAAGGCCGGAGGGAACAGCATGTCAACCTCCACCACTAGCTAGCTGGCAAGTTATCTTAAATATTTTGAACTCAAAATAATCCAATTAACCATTAGCATGTAAGGACTGTATCGAAAATAAGTTATCCACTTTCAAAGTGTTACTACTCTGAAGCTCATGAAGGTATTGGCCCTGCATTCGATGTATTCATATTTAAGTTTCAAATCGGAATTTGTTTGTTTGTTGAAAATTTGTTGTTTCCGACGTATCGCAAATTGAAAGTGATATTGAGATTCGAGTTTTGGACACATGGCTCCGTAAGAAGGGCATCGAGATGGATAATCTGACCAAGCGTTTCGCTATCCACCCCCAAAGGTAAAAATTCATGGTCAACAAGCTTGCGGAATACTACACGTTGGCTAACATGTAGAGAAAGGAAGAAAATTAAAATCAAGTGACCGGAATTTGGACCAGAATGTAATCATTTTATAAAACGAGGCAATTTTATGACGATTTAACCAGGAAGTGACCAGGAAGAAAAATGCTTGAATAAATGTTGGAATAGTGCGATATTTATTCAGTATTATATTTTTTAATAAAACTTCACAGACATAATGAACATATATTGCTGAACAAATTCTAATAAATTTTTAAAATCCATCCGATTTTATTCGAATAAAATAATGTTGATAACTTATTCTCGATACAGTCCTTAGTTGAATCTTGGTGGTTATTATTTTGGGATCCGCTGTTCAGTTGGTTTCCCCTCCGGCGACTAGGTTGTGAGTGACGTAGTGTCGCCGGTTTAGCTACTTCCTCTCCCTCTCCGCCTGGAACTTATCCAAAGTAATCTGAACAGACCCAATCCTTCCAAAAAGCCTATATTGCCGCCCACCCGATTTTTTTAGTAATTTAGTTATTTGTTAATCGGCTTATCAGTCAGTTCTACTCAAAGTATGAGGGAGTAGATGATCGAAAGGTAATTGAAAATCAACAGATTGAAAGCCGTTCGCTAGGGCGCGAACAAGTATACTCAATCCAGTTGAAACCCGAAATTGGGTGCTAGCGAAGTTGAATTTTTTTGACAATCCGTACGTTAAACCTAACTTCGGAAGTGTTGCGCTGAATAACGCTTCGCGGTATGAAAACAGCGCACCCCTTCCGAAGTTAGGTTTAACGTACGGATTGTGAGAAAAATCCAACTTCGCTATCCCCCAATTATGGTTTTCAACTCGATTGAGAATATAAAAGGGAGGCATGGAGACCATCTATTAAGCAGCACAACAATCGAAGCGTGAATCGTCTTGCCTAACGTCCTGTTTGTGGACGGCTTTGTTAGTAGTATGGAAACCACCGTTCCAAGACATGCTATTCATTCATTTCAATCACGGTCGTAAAATCTGTTTCAATTACTAATTAATAAACTATCCGAAAGTAAAAGTAAAAAGTAAAAGTCGATAACCTCAACTTAATGGATGGCGGCAATCAGTTGCATACTGCCCTCTAAGTGTGTGAGACAAAACCGAGCGCTATTACAATCAGACCGAATAACCATACGCTAGCAATATGAGCAGTAATAGCAGTCATCGGCTGATAAACAAACACACTAGAGGCATTCCACGAAGACATGCCAGTCGATCCTGAGCAACCATTTCGAAAATATCTGAAACTTTGCCCAGTTTTTCAATTTCATCTAAATCGTCATTTTTCGATATCAAATTTTCATATTGTGTCACATATAACTTTTCAAAAAGGTGTATGTGAAAATGATTCAAAAATATTAAAAAACTGCACAGCGAAAACGAAATGTTCGATTGTTATGATTTTTTCAGCCAAGTTAGACAGCTAAATGGCGATTCTTAAGAAAATGTACACCGTAAAAAAGTTTTTTTAGCGTTAAAAAATATCATTTTTGTCACAAAAACTCAAATATCGCAAAACGAAGGAATATTTTACGAACGTAACGGTCCATTATATTAGCTATCTACCATAAAAATTTAGTGATGGTAAACTAATAAACAAAAAAGTTACGACATTTCAAACATTTCACAATTTTTACACTTAGTAAAAAAAAATCCGTGTAATTATTTCGAGAATCACAGTTTCATGCTGATTTTATTGTTAAGGGATTTGCGTGATTTAAACATTTTTTTTCATGATATTTTGATTAGTTAGTTAGAGGAATGCATCTACTAAATGTGAACGTCAAGTGTAGTAGGGTAGTAGCACTGCGGTCAAGTTCCGGTATGTCTTCACCGACAGATAGTTTTCTTCGATATTCATCAGGTAGCTTCGACCATGCCAAATAATGCCGATGGCGCTTTTTCTGTTGTGTTAAAATTTATGTTCCCAAGTCCCTTCCCCGAGCTCATAGACATCTTGGGCCCAGTGGATTGCATGCAGTCAGCAGAAGATAAACGATAAGAATCTAAAGGAGATGGTAGCTCAACACTACGAATACCATGATCAGATTCGTAAGAAAATTAAAATTCAAAACACAACGGGTCTGACAGATTTTCAAAATTATTTTATAGACTTTTATCCATCTCATGTAGTTTCATAATACTGGTATTTTGCCTTTTCAGGGGTGCTCAGTTTTTCCCTGAAATGCCGTGAGCCAGGACACTGGTCATGTAATATTGAGTAGGCACATTTACGTGGTGTGTTACGGGGTAAGTTCCATCATGGTCACATTGCCAACTACAGACAAATCCTGAACCGCTACACTGGGGATATAGATACTTCTGAGCAGTGTGTAGCGTTGTAAATCTGTTTATATTATCAGGAGCACTTCAGTGAAGCTAATAATATGACGTCCCCTAACCCTTAATCCTACGGTATCAAACGACCCGTGCCAAGGGGATCCCAAGTAGCACACGCAACATCTTCCTAAAAGCACCTTGATTCTATTCAGTTTCATTAAAGGCATTGGAAAAACATCAAAGCACGAAAAAGTTGCATCAAAAACGTTCGAATTGTGATCAATGTTTCATTAAAATTGCAATGCAGTACGTGTTTGACATTTGGAAACAAACAAAGAAAGAATACTGCACTTCATGTTGCAAACACGAGACAAAATTATTAAGTTGCATATTTTTAACCATGTAACTTCGATGCGTCTTTCAAAATTTAATTAAGAAAAGTCGAGTCAAGTACAAGACACTGAAGACGGCCTTACTGTTGAGGTCGAAATACGTATCTGTCGAGATACAATTAAGTAGTGGAATTCAATGGGATTGTACAAACTCGTTTTATGACAAGTGAAAATTTAATTGTTTGTTTAAATTAAGTTGCAGATAAGCTGAATGTGTCTTCATGTTAAATTTGGCACGGTTCGGGGAAGGGTCATTTGGCCGAAACCCATTCGGCCGAAAGCCATTTGGCCGAATGCCACTAGGCCGAACAGACCATTAGGCCGAAACCCATCTGGCCGAAAGTCATTTGGCCGAAAGGGTCGTTTGGCCGAAAGGGTTGTTTGGTCGAAAGGGTCATTTGGCCGAAAGTCATTTGGCCGAAAGGGTCACTAGGCCGAATGGGTCGTTTGGCCGAATGGGTTGTTTGGCCGAAAGGATCGTTTGGCCGAAAGGGTCGTTTGGCCGAATGGGTCATTTGGCCGAAAAGGTCGTTTGACCGAAATGAACGTTTGGCCGATTGGGTCGTTTGGCCGAAAGGACCGTTTGGCTGAATGGGTCATTTGGCCGAAATGGTCATTGGGCCGAAAGGGTCGTTTGGGCGAAAGAATCGTTTGGCCGAAATGGTCGTTTGGCCGAATGGGTCATTTGGCCGAATGGGTCGTTTGGCCGAAAAGGTCATTAGGCCGAAAGGGTCATTTGGCCGAAAGGGTCGTTTGACCGAAAGGGTCGTTTGGCCGAAAGGATCATTTAGCCGAAAGGATCATTTGGGCAAAAGGGTCATTCGGCCGAAAGGGTAATTTGGTCGAAAGGGTCGTTTGGCCGAAAGGGTCATTTGGCCGAATAGGACATATAGCTGAATAGTTCATTTGAAAAGTGAGAATTAGCAATGAGAAGAGAGACGTCTTACTTCTCACTCTTCATTTTTTTTTCTCACTGTAAGAAGTGAGAAGCGCGAAATTAGTAGTGAGATGTCTCACTACTCACTTCGCGCTTCTCACTTTTTACAGCGTGAAGTGATGAATGAGGAGTGAGAAGTGAGACGTCTCACTTCTCACTCCTCATTTATCACCTCTCGATGTAAAAAGTGAGTAGTGAGAAGTTGGGAGAGAGACGTCTTATTACCCAATTTTACATCGATAAGTGAGAAGTGAGACGTCTCATTTCTCACTCTTCATTCATAACTTCACGCTGTAGAAAGTGAGAAGCGCGAAGTGATTGGTGAGACGTCTCACTACTCACTTTGCGCATCTCTTTTTTTTACAGCGAAAAGTGATAAATAAGGAGTGAGAAGTGAGACGTCTCACTTCTCACTCCTCATTTATCACTTTTCGCTGCAAAAAAAGAGAAGCGCAAAGTGAGTAGTGAGACGTCTCACTAATCACTTCGCACCACTCACTTTTCACAGTGAGAAGCGAGAAATGAGGAGTGAGAGGTGAGACGTCTCACCTCTCACTCCTCATTTATCACTTCTCGCTGTAAAAAGTGAGAAGCGCAAAGTGAGTATTGAGACGTCTAACTTCTCACTCCTCATTTCTCGCTTCTCACTGTGAAAAGTGAGTAGTGAGACGTATCACTACTCACTTTTCACAATGAGAAGTGAGAAATGAGAAAAAAGAAGTGGGAAGTGAGACGTCTTACTTCTCTTTCTTAATTTTTTTCTTCTCACAAAAAAAAAGTGAAAAGCGCGACGTGAGTACTGAGACGTCTCACTTCTCACTCCTCATTTCTCGCTTCTCACTATGAAAAGTGAGTAGCGAGACGTCTCACTACTCACTTTTTCACAATGAGAAGTGAGAAATGAGAAAAAAGAAGTGGGAAGTGAGACGTCTTACTTCTCTTTCTTCATTTTTCTCTTCTCACTATAAAAAGTGAAAAGCGCGACGTGAGTAGTGAGACGTCTCCCTACTCACTTTGTGTTTCTTACTTTTGACAGCGAGAAGTGATAAATGAGGAGTGAGAAATGAGACGTCTGCGAAGTTGGTAGTGAGACGTCTCACTACTCATTTCGCGCTTCTCACTTTTTACAGTGTGAAGATTAATTTCGGCCAAATGACCCATTCGGCTAAATGACCCTTTCGACCTAATGACCCTTTCGACCAAACGAGCCTTTCGGCCAAATGACCCTTTCGGCCAAACGACCCATTCGGCCAAATGACACATTCGTCCAAACGACCCATTCGGCCATACGACCCTTTCGGCCAAACGACCCATTCGGCCAAACGACCTATTCGGCCAAACGCCCATTCGGCCAAACGACCCATTCGGCCAAACGACCCTTTCGGCAAAACGACCGATTCGGCCAAATGACCCATTCGGCCAAACGACTCATTCGGCCTAATGACCCTTTCGGCCAAACGACCCATTCGGCCAAATGACTTTCGGCCTAATGAACCTTTCGGCCAAACGACCCTTTCGGCCAAATGACCCACTCTGCCAAATGACTTTCGGCCTAATGGTCTGTTCGGCCAAATGGTATATTCGGCCAAGCAACTTTCGGCCTAGTGGCATTCGGCCAAATGGCTTTCGGCCGAATGGGTTTCGGCCAAATGACCCTTCCCCGCATCGTTCAACGTTTTGACAACTCACATTTTTTTCTGTGATGGTGCAATCAAGTAACAGGAAACCCGAGTACAAAGCTTCATAATCGTATGGTTTTTATTGTGATTCAACATGCAGTCCCTTCGAAGTGTTGAATGGTGCTGTGGTAGAGTGAAGGACTATCAGTGTGGCGTCGAAATCCAGGATACCGCGTTTCGGTTGCGAAAAGGTTATGCTGGGATGCAGGTTGCCTCATATCAGGTACCTCTGGCTGACGCCAAGAGGGTACTGGATAAGGCCAAGCCGAAGGTGGGTTGGTCGGTATGCTCGGTGAGTGCAAACCAACAACTTCAGGCTTGTTTCAAGTGCTTTGATTACGGACATAAGTCATATGACTTCAAAGGTCCTGATCGTAGTCGGCTTTGCGTAGGTATGGAGCTGCAGGTCACAAGGCTCACACCTGCCAGGCCGCACCGAGGTGTTTGATCTGTGCTCCTGGCACAGACAACAAACCCCTATCCGGTGGGCAGGCCTTTTCGGCCTCCAGACGGGCTCGGACATGCAAGTAGCTCAGCTAAATTTCAACCACTGCGATGCAGCGCAAGCGCTGCTACAACAGTCGGTACGCAGAATAAGACTGATGTTGCATTGCTGTCCGACCCGTACCGTATCCCAGCTAAAAATAGCAGTTGGTTTTCGGATAAGTCCAGAATAGTGACCATCTGGACTTGCGGGAGGTACCCCATCCAGGAGTGTCATCTCCTGATGATGAGGGTTTTGTTATAACAAAGGTAAACGGAGTTTACTTTTGCAGCCGCTACTGTCCTCCAAGATGGATCATAGAGCAGTATACTAGGGTGTTGGATAATCTTGTAGCGAGACTAACTGGTCTTAAACCATTAGTTGTGGCAGGTGACTTCAACGCGTGGGCAGTGGATTGGGCCTCTCGGTTCGCTAACGCTAGAAGTCATATCCTGCTAAGGTCTCTAGCGGTACTGAACGTAGTCCTGCTGAACGAGGGTCAAGCTTCAACGTTCAGAGGACCGAATGGCGAGTGATGATGATGGTCCCGCCACATACCCCTACAAAGGTTTGAGCTAGACGATTTATCTTTAAGATAATTAATTGAATGATATAATAACAATTTAATCAGATTTGCAAAAACAAAACGATCTGATTACCATCACAGATATGAATTACTTAACTTTTCATTACTATCCAGCAAAAAAGGTAAATTAAGAAAAAAACTGTTGTTTTCATCTACAGATTCTCATAAGCATCGGTAGTGATACTTCGAGTTTATACTAAAATGCAAAACTTGTGATACCTCTCGCACAGATTTCAAAAGTTCCACCAAGAATCGCGTTTCATGTTTATACAAGACCACGTTTATCACTCGTAAGCATCAGTAAAATTAATAATTTAAGTCGTCAACAAAACTAAAACTTGTGTTACCGCTCCGTCGATATCAAAAGTTTCGGTATCAACCACGGGAACAAAACTCTACCAGGTAGCCCATTACTAATCCGAAGAATCATTCAAACAGTTGAAAATGCGCAAGACTGTACATAAATTTTAAAAATCATCCATATCTGCTTTGCGCGCGCGAGACTCAAACTTTTGTAGACTACACAAAAAAAGGTCAAATTACAATTACGTCAATATATATAAAATCCATCATCATCATCGAGGCGAACAAAACAGTTTATCAGTGCCTCAATAAATAAAAAATACAATTGTCCAAACAAACAATCCGTAGGTCAAACTTCGTCAAAATACAAAATTTATTGAATTATAAAAAGTCAACTAAGTAGCTGCTTAAAAGGCAGCTTTTACGTGTGAAACACAAAGTCTCTTAAACTGTGATAGTGTAGTTGCACGTTTGATATGTGTAGGCATCGAATTGAAATAATTGATACCTTTAAAAACAAAGAATTTTGTGAAGCTCCATGCAAAAAGTACGGTGTTCTTATATCTTCCGCGTTTCTAGTGTTATATCTATGAATGTCACTTCCTCTTTCAATTCGATCACACAAATATCGTGGCAGCAATCCGTTAATTACTTTAAAAATGAACACCATTGTCAAATACACAATTCTTTGCTTCACCGAGAGCCACTGCAAAGCATCCAAAATCAAACGCATAATCTTATTCTGCAAACGCTGCAATCTCGATATTTGTGTCTGATTTGCTAAAAACAAAATGGAAGGACAAAAGTCCAAGTGAGGAGAGATGATTGATTTGTACAACTGTATTTTGCTAGCAATATTTAATTCGTTTTTCAGTCGACAGAGGATTCCATACTTCTTGGCTATTTTCTTGATGACATTGTCAATGTGTTGGTCAAATTTCAATTTATCATCAATAATCACGCCAAGATATTTAATTTCCGTACGCGATCAAGTGTCTCGTCATCAATTTTCACAGAGACATTATCTATTGAACGATTTCGCGAAATAATCATATACTTTGTTTTACTAATATTCAATTTCAACTGTTTGTACTTCAACCATCTACTTAAAGAATGCAAATCTTCATTCAAGCGTTCAATCGCATCTTCTAAGTCTCTAGCTGCAATGAATAACACAGTATCGTCTGCAAATAAGTTTATATCACAAAAACGTAAAACCCGTCGCATGTCATTTATGTACATAATAAACAAAAGGGGCCCCAATACACTTCCCTGTGGCACTCATGCATCCATGTGGACTGCGCGGGATGGACGGTGGAGCCTGAATGGAGGGTTCTGCTAGGGACCATCAGGAAATACGTTTATGGTCAGCTATACCCCCAACAAAACCACGAGGCGGATCAGTAAAGCTGATCTAGGATGGCGTACCTACTCAGAACTGCTGGAAGAATCACTACGGTGGGAAAATCGGACTCTAGGCCTTAGTGGGGATGAGTTATTTGATGTCCTAACACGAGCATGTGACTAGAACCAACAGCACACTTCCTGAGAAATCTCCGGAGATATTAGCCAGGATCGTTAAAGGTTTGTTCCCGAAGCATGACTCATCGGACTGGCCCGCCACACAGTACGATCCAGTGAACGTGTCGTTAGTGACTAACGATGAGCTTATCGCCGTTGCAAAAAAACTTAAGCTAAATAAAGCACCAGCTCCGGATTGTATTCCTAACCTGGTCCTTAAGCTCGCGATTCTTGCCGCTCCAGATATGTTCAGGAGCTACCTTTACCGTTACCTGGACGAAGGTCGTTGGAAACGGCAGAAGTTGGTGCTATTGCTATCCCCGGGAGAGCCTTCGGCATACAGACCAATTTGCCTACTCGACACAGCTGGTAAGTTGTTAGAGAGGATGATCCTGAATATATTGACGGACTATAAGGAGTGTGCTGGTGGCTTATCAAGCAACCAGTATGGGTTCCGTAAAGGCCGTTCTACCATCGAAGCAATTCGGTCGGTAACGGAAACGGTTAAGATATCGCGTGGTTTGAATAGGAGAGGTATTAGGTACTGTGCATTGATTACACTAGATGTAAAGAATGCATTTAACAACGCTAGCTGGGTGGCTATAGCTGATTCTCAGGAATAGTTTAGAAAACTTTCATGAAAAAATCCGTGTCATTTCCTTTTGGAATAGTAGTGAACTATTATTTATTTATTTTCTCAGGCTTAGGTCGGAGTAAAGTATTATTCTAGAAAACGATAGATGGAGACGGATGGTGTTTCAGACCTCCAAAATGAAGTGTGGTGGGTTGTGTGTCAGCGAAAATAGTTTGTAACCAAAATATCCGAGGCACCTTTCGATAGGCGCCCTCCATTGTGGTTCAACCAAAGAGGGAAACAGGATATTTTTGGTCCGATCTGGCTATCCGATGCTTCTTCTACCGCATTGTGAGTATTCCGCTCACTAAAGCAGCGTCAGGTTTGCAACACTGCGATATCGAGCCACGATACGGGTATTGACCGGACTCGTTGCTCTTGATTTCCTCATCTTTCTTGTCGATCCACTCGCGTTCTTTCACTTCGAAGACCACTTCACTCAAATTATTATCCCATTCCTCACACTACTGTTGTCTCTACTGGGCGCCCTCCCCAACTAGGGAGGTGAGTGAAGGGTGAGTAGTATCATATTCTTACTCTTCCAACCCGGGGTCCACCCGCGTCAGGTTGCGATCCAGCACAAACGCTAACCTTTTTGGACTTCACTGACAATTTACTTTCTCCAAATTGTCTTCGGCCTGTATGGGCAGGAACAAATGGCAGAAAATCCGGTTCTCCGGTTAAAATAAAAGTACACCACGAAACAATAATTTCTTACACGGACTGTTTGAAATTACAGAAAAAAAAACCGACGGTTAAAATTGAAATGATACAACACCATATGAGTTAAAATTAAACAAAACAAGAGCGTTGCAGTAAAAGATCTTGTCGCGTCAAGATCTAACGAGTAATTTAACGTTGTCAATATCTTAAGAGGAACATTAAGCATTGTTTATATCTAGTTAATTGGAAAATAATACTAATGTTAATCATCATTAAATATTTCATCGTTTGTCAAGTATCGCCTCGTTTCCAAAATTATGAGTAGGTATGTGATCTATAGACGTGAATCGCAAATGAAATCCTAGTCATCTGTGATTAAAATCTCTTGAATTTCAATCCAACGAAGCAAGCTATTGGACCAACCAGGGAAAATAATTGAAAATTCCACGCAATGCTTGCTGCTGGTAGGAAAACCATTTGGGGCACAAATCCCCCAATTTGGGGACTAAATTCCTTTCAATTAATTCCGTTGGGAATATTTTGTATGCATAAGCAATCACAGCGAGCAGTCGGCATCGGTTTTCCATTTCCTTATTGCCCATAACAACAAACCGCTCGAATGACATCAAAAGAATTTCCGCAAATCAGCTCGAGTGTTTTCCAGTTGAATAGGTAGTTCGGTAGCCAGGAATCATACCAGGACGTATGCATTTAATCAGAAGTGCACTTTCCGGAACAATACGTCCTGTCACAACAAAAGGGCAACAACTCGTCTCGGAAAGTACCTACCTGATGTAACAACGGACGGAACACTTGTCGTAAAATCCTCGTCAAGGTTCATCACCGTGCGAGTAGAGCGGAGGGGCCACAAGATTGAGCCGCATGACACACCCGTGACCCAGCCACCCGATCCGTCTGAGGACAATGGAGCAAATGAAATTTAACGCATTGCATTGTGTTTGCGGGTCAGAGCTCAACCCAAAGGCCAATGTGAAAATGAATATTCCGGTGGATCCACAGGGAAAGCATCATAACAAAGGTATCATACCCATCCTATCCCCAGGCATCGGGAGCCGGGCAATGGCGTAGCTAAGAAAAAAACCGCACCTCTATTCTAGGGTCAAAAGTTGTCATACATATTGCTTTATCTGAACGACATTTCGAATTTAATATTGGAAACTTTCCACCCAGGGAAATGTCGGGCTACGTCACTGTTTGGAACACTACAAACATATGTATATATTGTTAACGTGTTCCCGCGGTATGACAAAGGAAGGTAACTTCTATCCCCTCAACTGACATACAGCGACTGTACCAGCGCGCTGAATAACCTACAAAGAACCACAACACACTTTCTAGAATGGTCCAGCTTGACAAAAAATGGCGAGACAGTTTTGTGGAATATGAATATGGACATATAAAATTGGAAGCAAAGATAAAAGTTGATTTGATTGAATCTGAATTATATAATTTGCAAAAATCGCCCGAGATAAATGCAGTCACAATGATTAACACTATTTTGGGAGTGAAGTTATTGCTTCTGAAGATTATTGATCCACGGTGGCCGCCGGATAGTCCTATGTTAGATCCTCCCGAAGGTCTGGTAATTCTTAAAGTTCGTTCTGTCTATCGCATTAGCGGATGATGCATTATTGATGTTATATTACCAGGCTTCGGATTAATTACTCACGCTCCAACGCTTTTTCTGCAAATCCATTTTATCCGGAGAACCTACAGTGCGTTTAATTATGGCTCATGTAATTGTGCGAAAAGTTGCTATTATCCATCCCGTGTTTTGCGAAAATCAAATCTCGCGCTTAGTATCATAAGGGCATAACAGCATTGATCGATTTATCTTCATCGATTTTTTCCATTAATAACTCAACTGTTTTAAAAGTTTCAACAATGATTGTTGCTTCTGGTGCAAACTGCAACTATCCTTTATCACCCCGAACCATACAATCTAAGGTAAACTATCAATGTAGCGAGTCTCAATAGTTTACCTTAGATTGTATGGTTCGGGGTGATAAAAGATAGTTGCAGTTTGCACCAGATGCAACAATCATTGTTGAAACTTTTAAAACAGTTGAGTTATTAATGGAAAAAATCGATGGTGAGTAATCGATCAATACAGTTACGTCCCTATAATTTTAAGCGTGAGTAATGTTGTTCATTTTTAGTTGTTTGGTTTCCATGATGAGTAGAGCAGTAACTTTCAAACAGATAACTTTGTCAGTCATAGCAGTGATCCGTCACCACAGAGCAGCCATCAATTAGCAAGAGTGGCTGAAAGATTCCAGACCTCCAGTCATTTGACAGTTTATTGTTCCTGGCAATTGTTAGATCGAGAACCGTGAAAACCTTGATTTACTTTTTAAGCAATCTTCACAAATGGATTAATTTCGAATCAGTCTAATGTACATGATGCTGCACATGTTATACGTAGTCTCAGTTCTCATGTGGCAAATTTTGCTTCATGATGAATTCTCTAGTATCAAAGCATGGCCCGTGCAGACACAACAAAAAAGAAAACTGTAGGCAAAGGCAGCCATTCTGGTGACAGTAAACCAGTTTGAGCACATGCAAACGTGGAAAATTAAAACTGAAATATAATTTATATTACCGGCACGACGTGAGTGAATTCCCAATCCCGGAAGGCAACGCAAGAGCATCACCCGGAACTCCCTAACCGGCCGCTGTTTTTGTGGGTGATAAAATATACAACTTTTTAGCACGACACGCAGTTTTCCGTTGAGAGAAAAAGCGTAATAAACTCATTACCCATTGCCCTTTTTCTGTGCTGCTGGTCAACTGCCCACCACTGGGCAGAGAAGAATGCCCCTTTTTATTGACTTTTCGGAAGGTTTCCTGTCGCCAGGATTAATTAACCACAGAAAAGCTGCAACGATTCCTGCGAATCCATTGTTGCCCAAAGTAATGGACTTAAACATTTTAGAAACAATAAGCATTCCTGGTATAGGAAACTCACTTAAGAAATACTGGGGAGACCTTCCGAGAAACTGAACAAATTTTCCTGCATTATTCAAAACGGAGAACCTCTTGGCTAAAAGGGTTAGAGCTCTTGAATAAAAAACATTTCTTATTAAATCGCTCAAGACTACCCTGAATGCTCTTCGGCTAGAAATTATTTCTTGTTTTGCTTTGCTTGATTGGAAACAATAATCCTTAAGTAAGAATGCATGTCAGAAATCGAGAGATTTTTTTTTCTTTTTAGTAGAGATTATTCCAATTTTCAAACGACAAGCCCCACTACTCTATGAGAAAGATATCACTTGTCTAGTATTTCCAAACAGGGGTCTCCCGTAGCCTTGCAAATTGATATAATTCTACACCGAAAAAAGCTCTTGAAAAACTTGTTGTGGTTCAGTTCAATCAAAGTTAATTGCCTATGTTCCGGGTGTTAAACCACCCGACTTGGACATTAATTTAGGGTAAACTGGGGTAATATGCACCCCCGGGCAAAACGATCTTTTGGCATTTTTAGCGGCGTTTCAGGAATATTTTCAAGAATGTTTACTACTGAGTTGGTAGTTCGAGATCCGAACTACATGCTCTGTAGTAAATACTATCGAAAAACTGCCGAAAAAGTACTCAAAAATGCCAAAGGGTCGTTTTGCCCCGGGTGTGCATATTACCCCAGTTTCCCCTACAATGTTCTGAAAACTCAGATGTGACAGATTATGTACACTATGTGGAAGATTTTGATTTGAAAATTGTATTGGAGGTAACCCCTTTCCCTTCATGGTTACCTCCAATACATTTTTCAAATCAAAATCTTCCGCATAATGTACATATTTACATCTGAGTTTTCAGCACATTGTAAATTGTTGTGGTTGTTTTCTGCTTTTTAGATTCGGACGTTTATCGTTGTTATCTGAAGCATGAGCATGAGCATTATGACCGCACAATTCGTAGTTGCTGCTCCGTGATTGACTAGAACTTGCGAAATTGTACAGAGAACACAACGAATGGAATGGAGAACACAATGAACAAATATTTAGAGTCAATAACGGCGCCGGCCACGTCCTTACGGTCATATAGGAATGGAAGGATTGTTAGTCCGACTCTCGTTGCTACTAGAGACCGAGTATACCTCTGCATCTCCACGATTGCCTTGGAATAGGATATCGTTTCAGTTACAAAGGATAATTTATCTGGATTCACTTTGGTAAGCGATGCGATTTATGGGATGGGAAATAACACGCCCGGTGGCATATAAAAACTGAGGAGATTCGCGTTTTAGACGACCGTACGGAAGTGCTGCACTCTGTACTCACTTGATCGATGGCTACAGCAAACTATTGAAGAACGCGCTTTTTTCGACCGCGCACGAAATGCGCATAAGCCACCGAACACAAGATAGATATTTTATGTCTTTCCCGCCGCCTAAAACACGCACTGCACTTACTTGTTCGATGGCTAGGGGAGACTGGGGAGACTTGATCCCCTTTTCAGATTTTCGATGTATCACAGCCAAAAATAAATAAACATACGCGATTTCCACACAGACTCTCTAAGAAATATAGTATTTAACTTTATTGTTGTATGACAGTCCTTGAATTTGTTATTGGTACACAATCGATTTTTTGGAGTGCCGTCAAAAATCAACTTTTAAAATATTCGGGGGAAATTGATCCCTTTCCAAGAACTTGCTTTGGTAAAATTAGAAAGGTGTCCTCGCGTACATTTTTTTGGAAAACTGTTTCGGCTTGTTTGTTTGGTGCATGAAATTTGACTGGATAATACGTGAATATTCACATACTCAGAATGTTTTAATGCACATTTCCCAACACTGGCTGTGCGTATACATGAACGATTTTTGTTTTTGAATTCGACGTCACATGCAATTTTAAAATTTGGGGAGACTTGATCCCCTTACTAGGATATCTACGCAATACTTATTTTTTCCTACCAACACTTCATCAAATCTGTCAAATGTACAAAAAATTAGAAGCCTGACAACAGATTTACATTTTTTTAAGTTTTTTCGCCAAATTTTTGTATGGGTGACTAATGGGGGATCATGTGTCCTCATATTGAGGCAATAACTTCAAATCCAAATATCCTAAAACTTTGATGGAATGTTGACATTTTCATTAGTACAGATCATTAAGCATATATATATGGCTTTGTTCTGTGAGAAAACGAAAGCATTTAGTCATTGTTATGAAAAGTTGTTCAAATTTTGCGTGGCCAATAGAAAAATCTTTAGGAAGATCGAAACATTCAAACCGCCCTGCAGAATAAATAAGATTGTCAATCCAAAAAATAACTCATCACATAAAGGTCATTTGTCTAGAGCATCTATACTAAAAAATTCACTAGAACAAAACTACTTTTGTTCTTGATCAAACAGGGGATGATCAAGTCTCCCCGGGAATAAAGTCTCCCCACCTACCCCTCCTTTTTTTTCTTCCTAAACAATGGAGGGCGAATCTGCTCAACAGACATCCTGGGTTGACCAGGAAGTGCGGGGTTAGGGATCACCGAGGGAGGCATGACTACATTCCCGACCCGCTAAACCGTTTCCATTGCCGCCAAGCCCATAGTCCCTTCGGTACAACCAGAAAGTAATGATTCAAAGGGGGGCACCCTCGAGGTTAGCTGCGTGTCCTTGCAGCATCGAACATCGTAACTCGCTTTTTTAGAAGAACACCATGGTATCGTGCCAGCGCGTTGCCGGCTTTCCAGTTGGCCTTACCACGCCCTATGTCCTCGGAAGGTGGGCAGGGTCGACTTCGCGCCTGCTTCCCTCTGCACGACTGGTATCAAGAATGATGATGCCGCGTGCACCCCAAATTGACCTTTCTGCGATATGGCCTATTCGCCAGCACACAGAGGGACTTGCCGACGCGGTGCCTACGCCTGCCCCAGCCTTGACGAGGACCCCTTTCCGTCCTCGGGCTCGGAACCCGCCCGGTTGACCGACGCCGCGAAAGCGACGATACCATGTTGTTCTTCGCGCGGCCACTTGTTCGGTAAAAGGATCGAGTTCGACCACAGAGCATGACCACCGGTATGACCCATGAAGCCGACTCCGATCCCTTGGACCACCTTTTATTTGCGCCTGAACTAGCCATCCTTAAGTCCACGCGCCACCTTCTATGTAGCTCCGAGACGATTTGGGCGATAGCCGATAAAACGGCGTTCCAGCCAACTTCATCTTTACACATCCTCCGAACTAGGTTGTCCGGTGTAGTGTCCAGACCAGATGTGGCAAGCATGTGGTCACGCATTGCGCGAAAACGTGAGCACAGGAACAACACGTGTTCCGCCGTTTCCTCTAAACCTGCGCACACCAAACACTCGGGCGAGGCCGAGCAAGCCAGCTGCGTTACCTGCATTTTGATTTTGCAGCACGCTTAAACGCCGGGCACATCGAACCCCCCATGGGGTGCTTGCTTTTCACAGCTTTGCTGGAACAAATCAAACAATTGGGAGGGTTCGTGCAGCATTGTGCCTTATGTCCCTCTAATCTGCAGCGTCGGCAGAGATTGCTTCTGTCAGGGCCTTTGCAGTCCCATTGCTTGTGCCCCGGTTCCAGGCACTTGAAGCAAACTTCGGGTTGCTCGTATATGCGCACAGGGCATACCGACCATCCCACTTTGACGCTCCCTAACTTGACTACCTTGGAGGCGTCCGCTGCAGATAGCCGAACCAATGTTACCTGCGTCCCTGCCGGACCTTTCCGTAGCCGAACGGCTGCGGTGGGCGTCTCCACTTCACACTGTCGCCACAGTGCCGTGACGAGCTCTTCGACTTCGGTGATCTCGTCCAGGTCTTTAACCCTTAGATTCACCTCCGTCGTGAGTGCCCTCACCTTGACCGTCTCGCCTAGAACTTCCTCCGCCAACTTCTTGTAGGCGGCGCCCTTTTGCGAGACGCCCCGCTTCAGCTGGAGGATCATCTCGCCCATCCGGGTACATCTTATTCGACGTACGTCGGCGCCGAGTTCACCGAGCTTGACGTCACTCCTCATCGCCTTCAAGACGTCCGAGTACTTAGCCTCGTCCGCCGTGATGACTAGGGCATCGCCCCTGGAGTGATTGGCGCCTACACTAGACTTCTTGCTACTCTCATTCGCCTGGGCCTTCTTTTCGGCCCTTGACGTCTTCGGTTTCCTCTTGTTCTTGACCAGGGTCCAGGAGGCGTCATCCCCCTCTATTTCCCTGGTCTGGTGCGGCTGAGAACTTTCAGCCTGCCGTAACCCCTTGCCACCGTCTTTCCTGAGTGGACGGACCTTTCCAGGTCCTTCCTCTCCCGGTTTTGGAGGTACCTGGCCGGGGTTCAGCTTCCCAGCCCCACTACCCTTGTTCGGGGTAGTAACCCTCCGCATTTTGGAGCGGCCCCCAGGTAGCTCATCCCCTGGAGACTGTCTCCCCCGTTTTTGTGTCTGCTCCGTTGGAACAGTCACCCCCGACGTACCCGCAAATACTTGAGCCTCAGTCTGGGTAGACTTTGGCACCACCGTCTTCGCTGGCACGCCTTCGGTCGATTCGACCTTGCCCGAGTCCGCGAATCCTTGGTCCTCAGTCTGGGTAGACTCCACCGATTTCACGGGTTTACACTTGGCCGTCCCGACCACCCTCTCCAGCTTGGCGTCCAGCATCGACTTTCGAAGTTTTTGCAAGCTCCTCTTGAGGTCCTTGCTGATATTATGCTTCGATGACGCAAAGTCGATGATGGCGTCCAGCTGTTCCGTCGCCGCCTCGAAGGCCGAAAGCCCATCGCGTTTGCGGTTCATCGCCTCCACAAGCCATGGGCCGTCAATAACCCCTACCGGCGTTTTTCTAGCCGAGAGGAAGGTTGAG
This sequence comes from Armigeres subalbatus, assembly GCF_024139115.2. Taxonomy (NCBI): domain Eukaryota; kingdom Metazoa; phylum Arthropoda; class Insecta; order Diptera; family Culicidae; genus Armigeres; species Armigeres subalbatus. The sequence goes on from NC_085141.1 coordinate 190,428,200, forward strand.
TGACCCACGCTGGCGCTGCGCACTGAGCTGGCGACTATTGCCTCTGGCCTCCTAGGCGGAGACCTGAACAACCCACCTCTTGCGAAGGGGTTGTCGCCCACACTACTACCACTAATTGAAGAATTGACTTGGTTTTCCATTTTGGTCCCACGAGTTGCTCGGGAAAAGAGGTCCACCACGTCAGAGCCCAGCATGACGCGGTAAGGGACAATTACTGTAGAGGGTGCCCAGGTACCCCACAGGCTCCGTTAAAGGACTAGCTCATTATTTCACCCCCCTGGCCATGCATCCCCTCGGCACGGGTCGCTTGACGCCTTGGGATTAGGGGTTAGGGACGATGGTCCCGGTCTAACTCGCAGTGGCCATGGGGAGGGGTCGTCAAGCCCTTGGACAAAGTCCCACCTACCCCTACTGTGGATATACAACAGTAAACCACATGTAACGATTGGGCAAATCAAGCATCCGAAAGACATTCAATTTGCGTAAAAAAGCTAATCGAGGTGGAGGGTGGTACTCGGATTCTGATGGTTTTTTCGCAATCGTGACCTTAAGGTAGTATTGTTGTGTAGGGGTTATCACGCTTGTATAGAGAATAGAAAGTTTGAGTACCTCCAAGACACCAGCCCTTACCAGTTTAACCGGCACAGTCCGAAATATGAATCTTTGTAAGAAACCGAACAATATCATGTGGACTGTTTGAGTTTGAAGCAAGATTCACAGAAACTAGAGCCTTAAGCTTTGGATTAAATTGTGTTTCAGTATAAATAATCAAAGCTTTTTGCACGAAACCGCAAATCTACGCATTTTTGGGTTTATTTCACCAAAACCCGCTCTTTCGTGGAAAAGTCAAAAGTATGTTAAAATGCAAAAACTGCCGGTGGATACTTTGCCTCATTGACTCTCGTGTTAAATTTTAACCCTCCAGTACACCTAACCGGTGATTGTTAGATATGTTAACAATTATGTATAAGAACCTACCAAAACCTGTATAAGAACTGGGTGTATGGCACGGCAAATTCTGGGTGAAGCGTACTTCGTGTACCTGAAAGAATAAAATAGATCCCATCTCGCGGTCCTTAGCCTCTTACCCAGCAACTCTTATCCCTACCTCCTTGTGGCGCTGGCTGGGATACGAGCAACCTTAGGGAAGATCGGGTAACAAACCCTCGTCCGAGTGCCAGCGATGGAAATTGTGCACCTTGGTCCACCGGAAATAAGGAGGAATGACCGTCCGGACATTTAGGGGGTTTGGTGTCAGGACTTGCAAGCCAGCCATTAAAAAAACTCACGCAACGAATAATCAACAAGAGAGTATGGACCAGAACAATCCGCGAAGACAACTACGACGAAAAGACACTAGCGATTGGAAACTTGATTCGTGGAACTGCAAATCTCTCAACTTCATCGGGAGCACACGCATACTCGCCGATATGCTAAAGGACCGTGGATTCGGCATCGTAGCGCTACAGGAGGTTTGCTGGAAGGAATCAATGGTGCGAACGTTTAGAGGTAATCTTACCATCTACCAGAGCTTTCATAGAACATAGAACAGCTTTCATAGTGATGGGCGATACGCAAAAGCGAATGATCGAGTGGTGACCGATCGATGAGATAATGAGCAGGTTGAGGATCAAAGGCCGGTTCTTCAACTTCAGCATAATCAACATCCATAGCCCACACTCCGGAAGAACTAATGATAAAAACACAAAGGTGCAGCCCAATTGGGTTGTACTTAGCTATACGAAATGGATGGTATTTGCCATTATGATTTGTGTCTCTTTATTGACATTCAACAAACTGCTCTGAGGTCAACTGAATAAAGAAGCCGAATATTAGCTCCCAGTTGGATGGACTTTGAGTCTCCAACCGTGGAAAAGGGATTAACGCCACTCATCGGCCGCATCTCCGCTGAAGCCACTCGACTGGCTTTTAGTGGAGAACATCACAATCCTAGACGACACCATCCTCATAAATGTTCGAATTAAATCAGAAATAAACAGAATCGGAAGTGGTGCAAAACCAAACGCAAATAAACGGTTTTAGCCCGCGATGGAAGCGTACGTGTATCGTTTTCTATGGCGCCGGTGGCAAAATAAGAGGAACTTCAAGAATTAATTACACACAGTCCTTTTCAGGACTTAAACTATTTATCCAAGAAGAGGTATTGACCGTTGGGAAAAATCTTCATCCAGACAAACAGACTTAAGTTTTCGAATTTATCCGTTTAAACGACAATGACGATTCTGTGAACGGTACTTAATTTTTAATAATGCGCCATTTCAAACACTATCCAAGTAACAATCTCCATGCTTGTTGGATTTATTCAATTCTTATAGAGGATTTAAGACAGCAGTCACCATAGCTAGTAAATTCGCTGAAAAAGCTTAAGCTTGAGCTTGAGCTTGAGCTTGATTGACTGCTCGTAGTTGCTACTCCATTATGACCAGATCAGCTGTTCTTGTACAGGGAACCAACAGATGTTTGCTTGGGACTAGCTCACATCTTCAATGTACAAGTACTGGTGATCTCATTTGTTAGGTCATACTGGCACCTGCAGGGGCAGCAGGGACAGCAGGGACAGCATGATGTCCAAGGGCTTGACGACCCCTCCCCAGCTGTCTGCGAGTCAGGGAGAACTGCCTAGGGCGTGGTGGGATTTAGCAGTGGGCTCTGCTAAAATCCCTCCCAAAAAACCACAAGTGCCCGTAAGCGGACTCTATCAAAGCGACTGTGTGCCGCTTCAAAAGCACAAGCCCAGGGAGGGAGTGCCAACTGGCATGTGGAGTGTCCCTACTTCGGTAGGGTAGTGCGTGAGCTGCTTCGGCAGGGAGTGAGTGATCTGTTTGTGCTGAGGCAGGAGTGTCATAGCGAGTCGCCGCCGCTATGGCAGCCTCGAAGCGCAGCAGAAGTCTGAGTATGGACTGCACATGCTAAGGTAAGAGTGTCGTAGCGTTGCTACCGCTATCGACACCTCGAGGCATGGCAGTGGAGTGTTAGAGTGAGTTGGGGAGTGTCCCTACTTCGGTAGGGTAGCGCGTGAGCTGCTTCGGCAGGGAGTGAGTGATCTGGTTGTGCTGAGGCAGGAGTGTCATAGCGCGTCACCGCTATTGTCACCTCGAAGCGCAGCAGAAGTCTGAGTATGGACTGCACATGCTGAGGTAGGAGTCGAGGGACCTATCGACACCTCGAGGCATGGCAGTGGAGTGTTAGAGTGAGCACCCGAAAAGGGTCACATGGAGCGAATGGTCTTTGGAGAAGCTGCTTCGGCGGCAGGGTAGCAGTGGGTTGTACCCACACACCTACAGTTGTGCACATGTGGTGCATGGGGAGTGTCCCTGCTTCGGCAGGGTAGCGTGTGGTCTGCTTCGGCAGTGGTGTGATTGATCTGCTCGTGCTGAGGCAGGAGTGTCGTAGCGCAATATCTGTAGGCCCAGGCAGTTACCGCTATTGACACCTCGAGGCATGGCAGCGGAGCGTCCGGGAGAGCATCCAAGTAAGACTCAAATGGAGTGAATGGTGTGCGAGCACCCAAGTCAGTCTCGCGTGGGACGAGTGCCTGTGTGAGCGATAATGAGCGAGTACGCTTAGTACTGCCGTCCCCCCAGAAGTAGTACTGCGAGGTAGTTCCTGGGGGAAACGATGGTGGAGCCCAAGGGAGTTTAGTCGGTATTACCGGTACGGTCGAGTCCGACACTCCAGTACACTTCCGTGTGGTAGTTTGGCAACTACAATGCACGTGTACTGGGTTAGTGTGTAAATGCATTCTCCCTTGTAAAAAAAAAAAAAAAAAATACTGGCACCTGCCACGTCAGAATGCAAGTCAATGTAGGGAAGGGAAGGAAATGATGATGTAATCACTCGCCCACTGTAAGCCGAATATACCTCTGCACTTGCCACGAGATCATACGGAATTTTATTGGATTTTTTTGGGTTAGGCTCGAGAGGCAGAGGTCCGTCTTGGTTAACGAGCTGCCAATGTGATAGATAGGAGAAAGCAACTGATGGAATTTCTAATTGGATGTTTGGAAACGCGCTTTTTATAGTTCATTTCCAAATTCTAGCAGATTACTGTTAGAATATTCAATTTGAAGGTATAGGAATTGAGCTGGAAACGGTATGGAAGTCCATTTCCAGTTCTAGCGATTGCTAGAACATGAGAAATATAGAGAAAGATACAAAGTAGGAGAATGGAACGGACCTGGGATTGAACCCACGACCTTCTGCGTATGAGGCAGTAACAGTAGCCATATGACTACCAAGCCCGTAAATTCGCTGAAAAGCTTAAAACGCCAAAAGCCGATTGATCTTATGAGCAGCTTTACGGTTGTAATGAAGAACGTAATAAGTACTATTTTCAATACTCGATCAAATTCAAATTTTTTGGTTGTAATGTGGTCAAATGAATCACCACAATAAGAATATTTACATTGCAAAGAAAAAAAAATTCTGTTTGAAATCTATGATGGCCACATTGAAAAAGGAGACGCAATTTTAAGTCGGTGGAATTTACCACTGAAATTCATGATTAGACGGTGTTTTCTTCGCGAAAAACACGTTTTGGCTATTGATTTGAATATTTGGGTGGAATTTTAATGGATTAACTGAAGATTTACGATATTGGTGCAAAATCGGGAGGACATACTCCACGATGAATTCTTTTGAAAGTGGCACAAATGCTGGGGTATTACTTTATCGCCAATGGTATATAAACGGAAATGCGACAATTTATCGCAGACTGCTTCTACTGTTACTACAACTTTAGTGGTCGCAACGCAGTTATTTGAATTCGCATGCGGTACAACCAATATAAAAATTCCGCGGAAAAAAATTCAAATGGACCTTGATTTCGTATCGTTTCGAAGTCTCGATAGTAAATCTATATTTCGTTTCGTTTCGTGTCGAATCAACATAGACATTTTAAATTTCGTTTCGTTTCGTTTCGTTAGGAAAAAGTGTGTTATCGCATACCCTTAGCATTTAGTAGGTTAACTTGAATTACGAATCGGAGAAAGTCGATATTATTATTTTCGGCCACCTGATTCCCTATAGTGCAGCCCCAATCTTAAAGGAAGTTAAGGATACCATCCAACAGCTAAAGAACAATAAAGCAGCTGGTAAGGATGGTATCGGCGCAGAGCTCATCAAGATGGGCCCGGAAAAGCTGGTCACTTACCTGCACACAATGATTGTCAGAATCTAGGAAACTAAACAGCTAACGAAGGAGTGAAAGGAAGAAGTTATATGCCCCATCTACAAAAAAGGCGACAAGCTGGAGAGTGAGAACTTTCGAGCGATCACCATCCTCAATGCCAAATACAAGTTAATATTTCAGATCATCATAGCTGGGGTACGCTTTTCAACAGATCCAGTCAATTCATTTGTTTCGCGGATGACATGAACTTTGTCGGCCGAATATTTGCAAAGGTAGTGGAACTATACACGCGCCTGAAACGTAAAACCACAAAAGTTGGGCTGGTGGTGAATGCATCGAAGACAAAGTACATGCTTGTGGGCGGAATCGGTTCCTTACTAACGGCTGATAATAATGTTAGTCGTGAAATACGAAGGCGTATCATCTGTTGAAGTCGGTCTCCAAAAGAAACTGCGGTTAAAAAATATTCACCACCGCACCAAATGCGTCATGTACAAAACGCCCATGAGATCGGTGGTCCTCTACGGACATGAAACTTGGACGATGCTCGAGAAGGACTTGCAGCACTCGGAGTATTCGAGAGATTTGTGCTTAGGACCATCGTTGACGGTGTGCAAGGAGATGGTTTGTGGTGGCGAAGGATGAACCACGAGCTCGCCCAGCTCTGTGGCGTACCCATTATCCAGAAGGTAGCTGAAGCCGGAAGGGTACGATGGACAGGACATGTTGCAAGAATGCCGGACAGCAACGCTACAAAGATGTTGTTCGCTTCTGGTCCGCCGCAGCGAGTGAGCTGGGCTGACCAGGTACCGAACGAATTGGCGAGCGTAGGGCGTATTCGAGGATGGAGAGATGCGACCTTGAACCGTGTATTGTGGCGTCAAATTGTTCATTCAGTGTTATCTGTTTAGATGTAAGCTAAATAAATGAATGAATATGCAAAAAATGCTAGATTCTTATACAAAAATATATACAATGTTGCAAGATTTTCTTACAATATTTGTTTGTGAGCTTACATTTTTTTGATAAATAATATAACATTTTCGCAGAAGCCCAGTTCTTATATAGGTTTTGGTAGGTTCTGATACAGAATTATTAGAAAATCTAACAGTCGCTTGTCAGATGTAGGCTTCATCAACTTAAATTTATTTATTCTTACTCAAATTTGAGGAAGAACTGAAAAATGAAACATCACAAGTTGATGATGACATCATTCAAGCATCCGTAACATGAATTTGCACGTTAATCTCCAACTGCAACTTAATGGCACGAGAGAGTGGCAAACAAAGCACAATGTGTTGTTTTTAAAATATTTTCACCTCACGGAAACAATGGCGAACGATATGGTGGTTCACCTTGCATCACGTTTAAGCTGATGTTATCCATCACTTTGATAGCACTCCACCGGTGCAGATAGTAGCTATGCTATCGGAAAGCAAAAAACGTATCCATTATGCCACATCTATTTATCAAACCGTTGTTGCTGCGACGTCAACCAGCGGTGGATACGTCGACAAGTGCAAAACAGGACGAGAAACGATACGTCCCTCGTGCCGCCTGCCGTCGTTGGAAAAATCGGTTCCTCACAAAGCGACAATTTGCCGCCTCCAGCTGGTCCCAGCGTGTAAAACTGGAATCATCCATAAATATTTCGCTGTCATAAATTTTCTTTCGATTCCGTAGAAAGCTCCGAAGAGCTAGATGCTGCCATGTTCTCTGGGCGGAAATGCTTTCACTGTTTTGCCTTGGCTTCCGGGAAAATATTGCAATCATGTTTCGTTTTCGGGATACCATCGTCAGCTCCTGCAGTGGCGGCATCAGCAGCCAGCATTCTTGGGGCCGCCCCACAGAGCCCACATCGTCGTCCGCGGCGACATCCCGTGGTTTACACAAAAACTTTTTTGTTAGATGCACACACGTTTAATAATGATAAATTGCCAGAATAAAGGGAAATTTATATCACGGCATCTTTGACAGTTTGTGCAATACCGAGGCAAATTCTATTCTTGAACAATTGCCAAAACCAAAGTCCCCGTGCAACTTTTATTCTGCTTGTTCGACATGTCATCAGTTTGGTAGTTAAATGAAGAAAACTTTTGTTTCCACAGAAATTTCACCTGTGCACATCAATAGACAATCAATGCAAGCAAAAAAGATAATTTTGCACTATGAACATGGTGCGTTACTCATTCAAATTTATGGATAAGGGTGGAACTGTTCATACGTCTATCAGCAGATTAAAAAGGACACGATTTTGTCATTCGCCATAAAATTGATTGTTTATGGAGATTGAAACGTAACTCATGATCATCCCTTTGTAAGACCACTAGGCTACGTGACTTACCCGGCCAAATCCTTGGGGTGAAAATGAAAAAAAAAATCGTCCACTTTGCGGGGACCATGCTTTCTTGTACAATAAAAAAATATCACTGATGTAGTATGGGGACAGGCTCCATGATTGGAACAAAATTCAAAACCCTATAAAAAATAAGTAATTGAGAAAATCATTTACATAAGAAATTCAAAAATTATCAACAAAGATATCATGGTCGAGAAAATTTTGAAATATAAATTTTCCATGGGTCAGGAAAAGCATTTTTTATGTGGACTGTATGGGCCTCCTATCATCATTTCATTTCTTCGGCACTCTTTCCGTAAATAGCAAACAAGGACGCAACCGTCAGTTGAAACTTTCCAAACAACTGCTTGAAATATAGTTCAATCCAGAGTGCTACCTACGTGCCATTCCGTTTGTTATCGCTACCAGTGCCAGAAATAACAATAACTCCTCCGCACTTAACGTGGGGTATTTATCAATGGATATGCTTTCTATGTTTAGATACGGCAGCCAGGACGGCGCCCGTAACATGATACTGCGGGAAATTCTCTCGCGAAGGAAGGTGTTGAATCATGCAAACAAGAATAACTTTTTAAGGTAAATCACGTTTCACGACCCATCCGCCGGAAAATTTCTCGCGTTGCTGCTGCACTTGCGAAAGGGGGTTTCAAAACATTGCAAGATACTTCCATTCTCGCTGCCGGCATTCTTTCCGCTCTGCTAAGTGGAAAGTTTTGGAAACCGTTTCCGATAAGGACGAACGTGGAGTTTTCCCCTTGGTTTGTTTTCAGTGGGTTCGAAGAGAATCTTCTCGATCTGATCAATCATTGCGTAGGGTGGAAGTGGTTTCCACAGGCTTGTTTTTATTATAAACGGACTTTTTTTTCTGTAAATATCCTGAATATCATCAATCATCAAAATGATATATTCCGAGATTGTTATTTCCAATTTAAACCTGTGCGCCGTCGTTTTTAAAAATGAATCCACACGCCACCATATAAAAACCAGGGCGCTCATGAATAAAACTAAATGAATGATCAAACTTATTATGATTAAATCATTTAGCTCCAGGATTGAAAATTATGATTAATAAATAATTCGTTTTTGACAATGAATAATGATTATGTTTAACGATTCAAATTATTTTTTGTCAATGATTAACGATTATCTATAAAAATGAATTTCTGTCTGTCTGACCCTTATAAACTCAGAAACTACTGAAGGAAAGTTGTATGCAAAGGTTTTTAGGGTCGGGGAAAGTTCTTAAGATGGTTCGAGACCCTTCCCCTCTTTGGAAAGGAAGGCTCATATACAAATGAAACACCAATTTCTTCAAAGCTCGAGCATTAATCAAGCAAAAGGAAACAAATCTGGGAAGTGGAGGTTTTGGAAAGGAAGATATGTTTCTGTGGTGATTCGAAACTGATACGATTCAAACCATACAAATGAAGCAAAAATTTCTGCATAGCTCGAAAAATAATCAAAGAATAAATCAATTATAGGTGAAACGAATTTCGTCGGGTCTGCTAATGATTAATGATTGACACAATATGTGTATGAATGATGATTAATGATCGATAAGATTAATGACTAATGATTATGAATAATCAACTTGAATGATTTGCATGGTGATCAATTATCAGTTAATGTTTAGCAAAGGCTTCAAAATTGGGTCATTAAAAGGAATGGAGGTTATTTAATTATTATAAAAAAATAATGAATAAAAGCGATGTACGCAAAACAATTATGAATAAGATTAGTGATTAAAGATTTAATGTAAATTTCTATGATTAACGTTTAGTGAATAATGATTAAATCTTATTTTTGTATTATTATGAATGACTCGTTATTCATTAATCATGATTAATCATTAATGCTCTGATGAAAACTAACCACGCAGGCGAATTGTTTTTGTAAGGTACACTGGGGGAAGTGGAAAAAGGGGGTAAGTGTAAGAATCGACTCGAAAAATTGGAATTGTACATACTTTACAGTTTTTACCACATCATAACATTATGCAAGAATATACTTTGATGCTCACACTAATACTATGTTGAAATTTGTATAATACATACACTAACACGGTTAACGCTTGAACTGTAATTTTAGGTTTCGCGAAAAAACACAAAACCAGCCCTCCTCTAGCTATTACGAGAATTCCTTGAGGATCTATTCCGTTAAGGTAATGAAATTAATCCACAAAAGATACTCAGAGCAATTATCGTATTGATTTTAGTAATATGTAACTACTCATCACTATTGAATGTCAAGGTAACATGGGTTTTCCACTTACCCCATCCCACTAGAGTAAGTGGAAAAACAACTCCTAATTTTAAAATCTATTTCCATACATTTCAAGCGACCAAAATGGTAAGAATTACCGCACAGTTGGTGCAAAATTGACTGTTTTTGATAGTCCATTTTGATTGAACGCATATAAATCATTTAAACTGGTTTTACACTAATTCAAACATGCACTATCCATTTTTCCTTTTCCACTTCCCCCAGTGTACCTTACTACGCCGATGGCTATAAAAGGACTATTAACACAACGAATACCGTGATAAAATTACTAACGCGGACTACCGTGATCAGAAAATCATGGGAACTAAAGTTTCAAACAGCTGGTTCTCAGCCCTCTTTTGACCGATTTTCACAATTCTTTTACGGATGTCTTACCCATCTCTTCTAGTTTCACCATACTGGTGAGTTATGTTTCAAGGAATGCTCATTTTTCCCTAGAGGGGCGTGAGTAAGGATGGTTTTTCCAAAATATTGTAAAATTTTCTTTACATGATATATTTCAGTGTGAACAACACTTACAGGTTCCAAAAATGTTTTATAATTGACTATACTATATGTGAACAATATGTTTCTTCTAGACATCCCTAGCAACTCCAAAACGACCTCTATAACTTATGAGAGATGATATACAAATTTTGCCGAAAAAAATCAACGAAAACCCGTGCCATTGGAAACCCGTCATGTCCATGCCAGTTCGTAAAGGTCATATGTACCATATTTCACTCAGCTTTGCCTAAACCAGATGTTCTCGGTTCTCCAAATTGTTCTGGAGTTTTGATAAATTGGTCTACCAAGTCAACTGCGCTCGATAGCTATCCGAAATCAACCAGTCACGTCCATACAAGTCCGTAGAGCCTACGCGTATGACTGGCAGCTCAGATATACCCAAACCAGATGTTCTAGGATCTCCAAATTGTTCTGGAGTTTTGATAAATTGGTCTACCAATTCAACTGCGCTCGATAGCTATCCGAAATCGACCAGTCACGTCCATACAAGTCCGTAGAGCCTACGCGTATGACTTGCAGCTCAGATATACCCAAACCAGATGTTCTAGGCTTTCCAACGAGTTCTGGAGTTTGGATCAAATGGTCTACCATGACAACTACGCTCGATAGCTATCCGAAATCTACCAGTCATGTCCATACAAACCCGTAAAGCCCACGCGTATGATTAACAGGTCAGATATACCCGAATCAGATGTTCTAGTTTCTCCAAACTGTTCTGGAGTTTGGATCAATTGGTCTACCAAGTAAACTGCGCTCGATAGCTATCCGAAATCGACCTGTCATGTCCATACAAGCCCGTGGAGCCCACGCGTATGATTTGCAGCTCAGATATACCCATACCACATGTTCTAGGTTCTCCAAACTGTTCTAAAGTTTGAATAAATTTGTCTACCAGATTAACCAGATCATAACGGAGGAATTCAGAAGGATTTTCAGGGTCAATTCTGTAGGAACTTTCTTCAGAATTCCAGAAAAAAAATCCGGATAAATTCCGCAAGAAACTTGTGGAAGTATTCCAGGAGAAAGTTTAGGAATAATTTTAGAAGAAACTTTCGGAGTAATTCCTGTAGGAACTTCCAGAGGACCTCCTGGCGGAAATTCCAGAGGAATTCCTGGAAGAACTCTTAAGGAATTCTTGAAGGAACTTCCAGAGGAATTCCTGGAGAAACTCCCGGACGGCTTCCAGGAGGAACTTCCGGAGGAATTTCTGGAGGAATTCCTGGAGGAATTAACGGATGAAATCCTGGAGAAACTTCCGGAAGAATTCCTGGAGAAGCTTCTGGAGGAATTCTTGAAGGAGTTTTTGGAGGAATTCCTGGGGGAACTTCCGGAGAATTCCTGGGGAAACTTCCAGAAGAACTCCTGGGGGAATTTCCGGAGGAATTCCTGGGGGAATTTCTGGAGGAATTCCTGGAGGAACTTCCAGAGGAATTCCTGGAGGGACTTCCAGAGGAACTTCCAGAGGAATTCAGGAGGATCTTCCGCAGGAACTTCGAGAAGAATTCTCGGAAAAACTACCGGAGGAATTTCTGGAGGAATGCGCGACCAATTGATCCAAACTTCAGAACAGTTGAAAAACCTAGAACATTAGGTTCGGGTATTACAGAATTTCAAATCATACACGTGTGCGGTTGACCTGGTAGACCAATTGATTCAAAGTCCACAATAGTTTTGAGAACCGAGAATATCTGGTTTGATAAAAACTGAGTGGAATATCAAACGTACGGGCTCTACGGACTTGTATGGCCATGACAGGTTGATCTCAGATAGCTATCGAGTGCAGTTAATCTTCCAGAAGACTTCCTGGAGGAACTTTCGGAGGAATTTCTGGAGGACTTTCCGGAGATATTTTTGGAGGAACTTCCGGAGACATTCCTGGAGGAAATTCCGGTTTTTAATTTTGACACTTTAATGCCTAACCTACATAGTTTTGGTCTAGTTTTATTACGGCCTTGCAAGAGTTCAGTGCAAGATTTCTCTTGTTTCGGAATTTCAAATCAGACACGTGTGCGGTTGACCTGGTAGACCAATTGATTCAAAGTCCACAATAGTTTTGAGAACCGAGAATATCTGGTTTGATAAAAACTGAGTGGAATATCAAACGTACGGGCTCTACGGACTTGTATGGCCATGACAGGTTGATCTCAGATAGCTATCGAGTGCAGTTGACCTGGTAGACCAATTGATCCAAACTCCAGATCAGATTGGAGAGCCTAGAGTGTCTGGTGTGCGTATATCTAACTTTCAAATCTTACGCGTGGAATCTTCGGTTTTGAATGGACTTGACTTATTGATTTAAAATAGTTGTCGCGCGCAGCTGACTTGGTAGAACAATTGATCCAAATTCCAGAACAGTTTGGAAAATATAGAACATCTTGTTAGGATATAACTGAATCGCATAACATACGCGTAGGCTCTTCTGACTTGTATGGACATGACTGGTCGATTTCGGAGAGCTGTCGAGCACAGTTGACCTGGTAGACCAAATAATTCAAACTCCAGAACAGATTGTAGAGCCTGGAACATCTGGTTTGGGTATATCTGAGCTGCAAATCATACTCGTGGGCTCTAAAGACTTGTATGGGCCTGTCTGGTCGATTTCAGATAGCTATCGAGTGTAGTTGACCTGGTAGACCAATTGATCCAAATTCCAGAGCACATAGGAGATCCTAGAACATCTGGTTCGGATGTATCTGAGCTGTAAATCATACGCGTGGGCTCTACGGGCTTGTATGGACATGACTGGTCGATTTCGGATAGCTATCGAGCGCAGTTGACTTGGTAGACCAATTGATCCAAACTCCAGAACGTTGATCCTGTATGTGTTGTTCACACTGAAATGTGTCATGTAAAGAAAATTTTACAATATTTTAGAACAACCATCCTTACTCACGCCCCTCTAGGGAAAAAAATGAGCATCCCTAGAACATAACTCACCAGTATGGTGAAAATAATTGTGAAAATCGGTCAAAAGACGGCTGAGTACCAGCTGTTTGAAAATTTAGTTCCCATTATTTTCTGATCACGGTATTCGGCGTGTTAAAGTCAAGGGGACGACAAGCAACTCCATTTTTGTCACATCTTATCTGAGTCACCAATTGAAATGCATTACGCATCCAAAATATACAATTCCGTGGGTGAAAATGAAGTAAAACGAGAAAATGAAGCATAGACAGTGCCTTGTGCAAGTAGCATTCTGAAGATTAAAGCAAATAAGTTGAAAATTTTTACGTTTAAAGCATGGAACGGAGTGCAAAATAGTTTCGATTTGTAATTCGTTGATTTTTTCATGATTGCATCATGTTGCATTATTGAGTGGTATGGGCGTTGTGCCTCACATTCCCCTATAAAAAACGTAAACATTGACAATTTGCTTGCATACAATTACAAAATAAATCGGCATTGGGGTAATTTAACACTGGGATCAGGGTTTGAATCTAAATGAGAATGAGAAAATCTCTCACTTATCATGTCTCACTTATCATGTTTCCAACTTGTATACAAGTGCGATAGTTTTGTTTTCATGGCTTGTTATGATTCGAAGAGGTTTTTGCCTCTTTTTTATTGTTGTTCGTTATCTATCGAGAGCGATTTCTGCAAACCCTGACTGGGGTATAAATTTATCCAACAATTAAAATCATAGGGGAAGGAGGGGCAATATGCCCTAATTAAGCAAATACTGCTTTAATGTCTTAGCTGTAATGATTTTCTTTGGTATTTTTACCTTATGCAACAGTTAAACAATATAGCTAGCTGATGCCATTTAAAACTTGTAGAAAATCTCAATCATATTGATAATACATTTGAAAAAAAGTGGTGATATTTCGTTGCCGGAAAACTCATGAGGCAATACGTCTTCTAGCTGGCAGCTCTTTGGGAACAAAGCACCACGCATCGGCGGATCAGCATTCTGGTATGGACAGTGCATGGAGATGCGCAGTACATTGTTGGTTAGCCCCCCTAGGGTGTTTTGCCTCGCCGAAATGTTAGATGTTTGGAAAATTTCGGTTTTCCAACCTTCCTATTTTTAATTTTGACACTTTTATGCCTAACCTACATAGTTTTGGTCTAGTTTTATTACGGCCTTGCAAGAGTTCAGTGCAAGATTTCTCTTGTTTCTTAACTTAAAAAAAAAGACATCAACACCGTCTTCGACCAGAGGTCGTACAGACTGAACATTTAACACCTAGCATGATACAACGGATCACGAAAAGTTTTCTCCTTACCCCCGCCCCGGTCGAACCCACACTTCCGGAGGAATCCCTGGAAGAATTAACGGAGGAAATTCTGGAGGAATTTCTGGAGGTATCTCCGGAGGAAATGCTGAAGGAACTTCCTGAAGAATTGCTGAAGAAACTTCCGGAGGGATTGCTGAAGGAACTTCCGGAGGAATTGCTGAAGGAGCTTCCGGGGGAATTGCTGAAGGAACTTCCGGAGGAATTACTGAAGGAACTCTCGGAGGAATTCTTGGAGGAACATCGGGAAGAATTCCTGGAAGAACTTCGGGAGGAATTCTTGGAAGAACTTTGGGAGGAATTGTAGATGAATCTTCCAGAAGACTTCCTGGAGGAACTTTCGGAGGAATTTCTGGAGGACTTTCCGGAGATATTTTTGGAGGAACTTCCGGAGACATTCCTGGAGGAAATTCCGGTTTTTAATTTTGACACTTTAATGCCTAACCTACATAGTTTTGGTCTAGTTTTATTACGGCCTTGCAAGAGTTCAGTGCAAGATTTCTCTTGTTTCGGACAGCAGAACGATCGCGCGATCGGCCGAAATATTGTGTTCTGCATTGCGCGGCCGGTAATAAAGTTAATCAGTTCAGTGCGTGATTTCTCGTGTTTCAGATTCTCCAGTAAGCAGAGCAATCGGCCGGTTGTCGAAATTAAGTTTTGCTTTGTGCGAAAAGCAAAACGATCGGCCGGTCACCGAAATTTTGTTCTACTTTGTGCGAGTGAGTAAGTTAATCAGAAAGTGAAAATTTAGTTCGCATCCGATAATTAAAATATTTAGCGTTTTTTAATTGCTTTTGTTTTAAATCAAACTACACGCTATACATGGCAGACCATTTACCAAAACGAACCAAGCCACACTCCCTAACCCATATATACAACATCCCAGTGATTTCTCGTGGAAGTGCAGATGACTCGTCGGCTTCCATCAAAGCGAGTATCACGTCATCATTTTCCTACCTATTCCTTAATTGACCTGCATTCGGACACGGCCGGCGCTGGTATTGCTTATTTTTGGGTCACCAGTTCTTACACATTGAAGATGATGTTAGTCCCAAACTTCATCTATTGGTTCTCTGTGTAATTACAGCTGGCCTGGCAATAACGGAGTAGCAACCGTGGGCGGTTAATCATGCTCATACTAGTTTTATTACGGCCATGCCAAATACGGTAAATATAAGGGAATACCCAAAAGGGACGTTTTGGGGCCTCTTCCCCTACAGACAAACCTGTTAAAAACCATTGTGAAAAAAAATGGGCGTCTGTGCCATTGTTAAATCAGTAGGATGATAGTTAAGGTGAAGGTCAGTTGAGTACCCAATATTTTTTTTTTAAGTATTGGTGCAATAAAAAACATTCGTTTACTGCAATTGTATTGGTGTCGTATTTATTGCAAAATAGATTATCAGTAGGGTGGACCAATAAATATGCAATCCCTGGTGAACTCTGCGATAATTTCTTTAGATTTTTTTTTCGGGCTAGAATCGCGAATGATGTTAAGTCTTTACTTCAAACTAGTGACTCATTCAAAAAAGTGAAGTTTGACAAACATCCCAGCAATATTTCAATTGCTGTATCTGTATGAATGAAAAATGTATGAAAACTTGGTATCACTGAACTTCAGTTTTTCTCACAGCGTAATTAAAACCAAGTTTTCAAACACTTTCCCGCACAGGAAACATTTTGCATTCGAAATATTGATTGGATGCTTGTTAAACTTGAGTCACTTATTTGAAGTAGAAACCTAATATCATTTGTGATTCGCGCCCAAAAAAATCCAAAAAATTGGAAAATTAATTAAGCTATGCGAAAAAGTGCAGTGATATTCGCGAAGAGATATCAAATCGGCACGAAACTACTGATTTATCCCAAAATTTGAGCCGTAGTGCATAGGATCAAATAAAGTGATATGTTCATTATGATGGAAAGGTAGTTCATAAGCTATGAAATTGAACAGGCTAGTAATTTGAATATTGACCTTTTATTCGACGCTATTCGTAGCATTTGAATGTTGATTGGGGAGTTGTGGTGGAGACAGGAGATCCGTTAGCGGACGGGTGCCATACTGACTGCCTTCGTTGCAGTCAGTATGGCACCCGCGCACTAACGGGTCCATCACCTTTGTATGAATTTGCTTCCCGTCATAATGAACATATTACTTCATTTGATCCTATGTGCTTCGGCTAAAATTTTGGAATAAATCAGCAGACTCCTGCCAATTTGATATCCCTCCGCGACTATTACTGAATTTCGCTTTTTCAGCGCAATTAAAATCAAGTTTTCAATCACTTTCCCGCACCGGAAACATTCTGCACTGAAAATATTGATGGGATTTGAAACTTCACTTTTTTGAATGAGTCATTTGTGTGAAGTAAAAACTTAATATCATTCGAGATTCGTGCCCGAAAAAAATCCAAAAAATTGATCGCAGAGCGAATGTAAACAGCAGTACCGGTAGCAGCAAACTAATAATTAGGGTGGTTAAAAAAAAAAACAGATTTTGCTTCACCACGCTCAGTTGATTCTGTTCCAGATTTTGGGTGCCCTCCAATTGTTTGGGCTGGTTTTGATAGGGGCTAATTGGCCGTTTCAGGTGTGTATGAATGTTGCTATGGAGTGGGGAGCTTTAAGGTGGTTATACAACAAAGCCACAAATCGGCCATCTTGGAAACCACGTGCTTTTTCTAGTGATTTTTCAAGAGCACAAATTGAGAGAACCACAACGTCCATGGGGATGGAACATCCGTAGATCGTTTGCTTACTTATGCTAAACAATCGACTTTAATTTCAGCATTGTACGAAAATTATTACGCTAGATTTGAACTTTTGATAATAGGAGTAGAAAACCGTGTGGTGAATTTAAAATTCACCACATGGCTTGATTGTATAATCACCTTAATGTTCCATTTACTGACTGTGGCGCTTTCCATTGGGCGCAGGCAAGTGGAGAGCCTATATAACTAGCGATTATATTCAAGCACTTTAACTCAACAGGGATCGCATAATGATCGGTTTTCCAATAATTATTGATCAATTTGATTCCAGGTTGCGCATCTTTTTCGAAATTTTTGCGAAAAGTTGCGAAATTTTTCTTCAGGAATTCGTCTCGACAATTCGAAGAGTTGCTCTTAGAACGACTTAGGAAATTCGTACTAGAATTTCTTTCGGTACAAATATTTTCCAGAATTTGTTTGCCAATTCCACAAGACTTTTATGTTGAAAATAATTATGGAATTTTCTTAGAAAATATTACTATTAATTTGTATTAAAATCCTATTCTATATAATTTTCTATTAAATTCCTCCAGGAAGTCCATTGGGAAATCCACCAGAATTTCTTAATGAAATTACCTCAAGATTTGTTAAGAACGAGTCAAGTCGAGTCAAGTACGAGACACTGAAGCCTTACCGTTGAGGTCGAAATACGTATCTGTCAAGATACAATTAAGTGGTGGAATTTCAATGGGATTGCAAAAACTCGTCTTATGACAAGTACCTCAAGAAGTTAATCAAAAAAATCTTTCAAGGGTTCAAACCAGGAGAACCTTTGCGAATTTCTTCAGCATTTTTTTTTTCAATAAATCCTCCTGAAATTGTTTCAGAATCAGGGTTGTAAATTTTCGGCAGCACTGGATGAAGGTGATGTTTTTTTATATCATGTTTTTATTTTCTTCCTGCTTTGAAATCAATCTCAAATTCCCGGAGTGGCAGAAAAGTAAACAACAGAACTCACATCACCCACTGCGCCGCGAAGATGAAATTTACCACAGCAAAATGTACACATTCATCCAGCAAATTGAAAAAAATCACCACGCGTTTAAATGGGCCACTCACAGTCATACGGTAAGGCGCGAACTGAGCAGCCTGTCAGAGCGACTTGTGAGTGGCTGAATGCGAAATTGAACTGTCGGTGTTGGAAATGATTTTTCGGCTGCACCCAGTCGCACTCACCACGGCGGCGATGAAGGCGACTGCAGATTATACTGAGATCCATGTTTTTCACTGCATTGACTGTGAAATATTTCTACCCTGTTCAGAATACCTCTTGGGAACTTTTATTTATTGTTATTCCCACACAAATTTCTTCGACAATTATTCCTGAAAAATAAACTATATGGAGCACTTCCTTGAGGATTTTTTTTTGTAGAATGGGTTAAAAAACATTTATTTCCGGTACTAAAACAACGGCATTTAGCTACGATTCGAAGCATACACCACTGGAAATCTCAAAACGTATACAATAAGTTCATGTCTAAATTGTGAATCTAAAACGCAGGAATCTTCTCATTAATGAATGCAAATTGAAAGATAAGAATTTGCTACGTTGACTGACCAGCGTTAATTGAAAATTCGACTTTGATCATTCGGAATTAAGGGTGCCCAACATGTGAACATTTGGTGGTACAAAATATGTTGCGATTCGTCAACAACTGATGCACATCTCACATTTATATTTCATAAATAAGACTTCCATCTATGTAATTGCGCTTGTATCAAACGGACAAAAAAAGATTCACCCCTGCACCAAATGTGTCACGTACAAAGCGCTTATAAGACCGGTAGGCCTCTAAGGACATGAAACGTGGACAATGCTCGAGAAGGACTTGCAAGCACTCAGAGTATTTGAGAGACGGGTGCTTAGGACCATCTTTGGCGGTGTGTGGTGACGAAGGATGAATCACGAGCTCGCCCAGCTCTATGGCGAACCCAGCATCCAGAAAGTAGCTATAGTCGGAAGGGTACGATGGGCAGGGGATGTCGCAAGAATGCCCGACAGTAACTCTGCAAAGATGGTGTTTGCTTCCGATCTGGCAGGTACGAGACGGCGTGGAGCGCAGCAAGCGAGGTGCGAGGACTAGGTCCAGAACGACTTGGCGAGCGTGGGACACATTCGAGTATGGAGAGATGCGGCGTCGAACTGTGTATTGTGACGTCAAATTGTTGATTCAGTATTATATCTTTAGATGTAAGCCAAATAAATAAATAATAAACCGGATGAATTTCCTTAGGAATTTTCGAGTGCTGATATTCTGATGTTCATTCGCGGAGAAGCTTCCGGAGGATTTCCTGGAGGAACTTTCGGAAGAATATGTAGAGGAAGGAATTTCCGGAGGTTTCCGGAGAGGTTATCCCTTTCAACTCGGTGGATCAAAGGAATATGATTAATTTATTGACTAGTCGTTATTTTTTTCATATATCTAATCAAATAATTTTGAAATTATTTGTAAAAATAAAAGACACTCCATCTTTTCATGACTGCTTTGCGAAATGCGGAATTGATATGATTACTTAAGCACAAAAGCACAAAAATCTTACTGTGACATCAAATCGAAAACTATTCTTACTATCGATGAGAGCAAATCGAAAACTAATTTTTATGTTGTTTCCATAGCAAAATAAGTACTCAGTTTGATGTCCGATCATACGATTTTAGAAATCTACAGCAAAATAGGATGAAAATATGCTGATTCATATTTGAAAGCAAGTTATGATTCCAATTTGATGTCGGAATCAAAATATGTTTTCTATATGCTCTGAGAGCATTGCTCTCATTATGATTTCAGACTTTGCTCGGCAGAGCTACCACTCCTCATACCTTGTAGGAGAAGAGGCCTAAAAACGCCCCCGGGGCAAAACACCTTTTGGGTATTCACTCTTATTTACCGTATTTGCCATGGCCGTTATAAAACTAGACAAAAAATTATGAACGTTGGACAACAAAGTGCCAAAAGATAATATTGGATGGTTAGCAAACCCGCAATTCAGCTGGAATTGCCTGTTTTGCGAATGTCATTGATATAAGAACATGTTATTAATAATGGAACAGATTCCCTACCTTGCCTGTGCAAAAAAAAATCATCTGCAGAGGATACCAGCATGAGCTTTTCATCGATTATGCAGAGGGAAAAACGCCGTCAATCCGTTTGTTATGACGTGTACCACATAACATATAGGCATCATTGCAGTGAAATATGGTCCTCCCAGGATTTTGAAACGCTAGCGAACCTAGCGGTGGAAGTCAAGCTTTACTGAACAACGCGCATAAGATAGAGCAGCATCGCATGCTTTGTCGTCTCTTTCTTTCGCCTTGGATACACGGGAGAGCCGTTCGTCGATTTTTGATACACGAAAAGCCTACTTTGAAACTTGCCGTTTGTTCTATGATTCCTATCTGTTTTGTGCGTGTACCTTATTGCAAACGGGTGACGTACTGTACTGTAACGTATTTGTTACAACGCATCAGAAGCATCGCATTGTTCAAAGAAATAGCGTTCATACATGGCATATGCTAAGATTTTTTCTCACAGATTTTTTAAAAAGACACCCACTGATTTTATCATTCTGACTGATGATAAAACCACAGACAAGCAGACGTAACAGCTTGAACATTTTTCTGAAAAATCCATCGACCAACTCCTCTACCACCATCTTGCGAGCATGTTACACGAAACAATGTTTCGTATGACATTGTCACCAGAAGGCGCTGGAGTGAAATGTCAAACTCGAAGGATTACGATACCAGCGCCTCTAGTTGTGAAACGCACAATCAATCACATTCAAAATGATCGTTGAAGTCATGGTCGATGGTAATTTCTCTAGTGTTACGTCTGTTTGTCTGTGATAAAACTATCGAAAAGGTAAATTTATTAGGTATTTACAAAGCAAGTGTTCAAGCACAGCAATATCGGCCCTTCTGGCAACGCGGTTAAGATCCACAATTAGCAGTCGATAGCGATCTCCCTTTATCATGTGGTCATCTGATTCCCTTCCTTATCACTGCTATCAGGTAGAGCAATAGGAGAGATCGTCTCTCATTCGTCTGGAGAAACTCTCCACTGAGCCTCGGTATCACTGTCGATACCGGGCAGTTGTTAGTTATCATCCAACAGTGCGCGAGTTTGCATCGAAATATAATTTGTTCTCCAAACCGTATCGAGCAATAAATCGTTGTCCTGTCGTTTACAAGTATAATAAACCAGTAGTGTTTTCCATAGCTCGCGACTTTTAATTTGGAATGACGAAATTCCATATAGTGTCCGAAGGTTATTATCGCGATCCCGGTCCGGACAGTGAACAGCAAGTTTAATCTATTTTGTGATTCAATGTTGAATGCTACCGCAGTGTTTGCAATTATTCTTTTATTTTCTCTTTTCAAAATAATGACACCCCATTTTCCAAGGGAGATACATTGAGCGAAATAGAAAAAAGCACCAGCACAATTTTTTTTATTAATATTTTTTTTTTTAATTATGGACAGATGATGGAAGCACATTCTGTTTCCCTATTTTTCAGTGCATAAAATTGATATTAATGTGGGTCATTTACATTTATACTAGAAAATTTATGAAAAAAGGTACGAAATAAAAATAGCACCACTTAAGTTTTGCCTTTCTCGTATACTAAGTATACGGTAAAGGCTATATGATCGCTCCAAAAACAAACTTTTTATAGAAGGCCCGGAGACCCATAGTGTTACATACCAATCGACTCAGTTCGACGAATTGAGGTGATGTCTGTGTGTGTGTGTGTGTGTATGTGTGTGTGTGCGCAAAACTACTCAAAAAATGTCACTCATTTTTCGGGCACTTATCCGCAACCGATTTGCTCGCAACAAGTTGCATTCGACGCAGAATCCTGTCCCATTGTTTCCTATTTGAAATTGGCCAGATCGGACTATGGGATCAAAAGTTATGGCCAAAATACAAATTCATATGAAAAAATCGAGTAAAAAATGTCACCCATTTTTCGGGCACTTATCTTCAACCGATTTGCTTGCAACAAGTTGCATTCGACGCAGAATCCTATACCATTGTTTTCTATTTGAAATTGGCCAGATCGGACTATGGGATCGAAAGTTATGACCAAAATACAAATTCATGCAAAAAAATCGCGTAAAAATATGTCACTCATTTTTCGGGCACTTATCCTCAACCGATTTGCTTGCAACAAATTGCATTCGACGCAGAATCCTGTACCATTGTTTCCTATTTGAAGTTGGCCAGGTCGGACTATGGGATCGAAAGTTATGGCCAAAATACAAATTCATGCGAAAAAATCGCGTAAAAAATGTCACTCTTTTTTCGGGTACTTATCCTTAACCGATTTGCTCGCAACAAATTGCATTCGACGCAGAATCTTGTCCCATTGTTTCCTATTTGAAATTGGCTAGATCGGACTATGGTATCGAAAGTTATGACCAAAATACAAATTCATACGAAAAAAATCGCGTAAGAAATGTCACTCATTTTTCGGGCACTTATCCTCAACCGATTTGCTCGCAACAAGTTGCATTCGACGCAGAATCCTGTCCCATTGTTTCCTATTTGAAATTGGCCAAATCGGACTATGGGATCGAAAATTATACCATTTTTGCCTTTCTCGTATACTAAGTATACGGTAAAGGCTATATGATCGCTCCAAAAACAAACTTTTTATAGAAGGCCCGATCATACGATTTTAGAAATCTACAGCAAAATAGGATGAAAATATGCTGATTCATATTTGAAAGCAAGTTATGATTCCAATTTGATGTCGGAATCAAAATATGTTTTCTATATGCTCTGAGAGCATTGCTCTCATTATGATTTCAGACTTTGCTCGGCAGAGCTACCACTCCTCATACCTTGTAGGAGAAGAGGCCTAAAAACGCCCCCGGGGCAAAACACCTTTTGGGTATTCACTCTTATTTACCGTATTTGCCATGGCCGTTATAAAACTAGACAAAAAATTATGAACGTTGGACAACAAAGTGCCAAAAGATAATATTGCAACAAGTTGCATTCGACGCAGAATCCTATACCATTGTTTTCTATTTGAAAATGGCCAGATCGGACTATGGGATCGAAAGTTATGACCAAAATACAAATTCATGCAAAAAAATCGCGTAAAAATATGTCACTCATTTTTCGGGCACTTATCCTCAACCGATTTGCTTGCAACAAATTGCATTCGACGCAGAATCCTGTACCATTGTTTCCTATTTGAAGTTGGCCAGGTCGGACTATGGGATCGAAAGTTATGGCCAAAATACAAATTCATGCGAAAAAATCGCGTAAAAAATGTCACTCTTTTTTCGGGTACTTATCCTTAACCGATTTGCTCGCAACAAATTGCATTCGACGCAGAATCTTGTCCCATTGTTTCCTATTTGAAATTGGCTAGATCGGACTATGGTATCGAAAGTTATGACCAAAATACAAACTCATACGAAAAAAATCGCGTAAGAAATGTCACTCATTTTTCGGGCACTTATCCTCAACCGATTTGCTCGCAACAAGTTGCATTCGACGCAGAATCCTGTCCCATTGTTTCCTATTTGAAATTGGCCAAATCGGACTATGGGATCGAAAATTATACCATTTTTGCCTTTCTCGTATACTAAGTATACGGTAAAGGCTATATGATCGCTCCAAAAACAAACTTTTTATAGAAGGCCCGGAGACCCATAGTGTTATATACCAATCGACTCAGTTCGACGAATTGAGGTGATGTCTGTGTGTGTGTGTGTGTGTGTGTGTGTGTGTGTGTGTGTGTGTGTGTGTGTGTGTGTGTGTGTGTGTGTGTGTGTGTGTGTGTGTGTGTGTGTGTGTGTATGTGTGTGTGTGTGTGTGTGTGTGTGTGCGCAAAACTACTCAAAAAATGTCACTTATTTTTCGGGCACTTATCCTAAACCGATTTGCTCGCAACAAAATGCATTCGACGCAGAATCCTGTCCCATTGTTTCTTATTTGAAATTGGCCAGATCGGACTATGGGATCGAGAGTTATGGCCAAAATACAAATTCATACGAAAAAAT
The DNA here is from genome assembly GCF_024139115.2 of Armigeres subalbatus. Classification (NCBI taxonomy): domain Eukaryota; kingdom Metazoa; phylum Arthropoda; class Insecta; order Diptera; family Culicidae; genus Armigeres; species Armigeres subalbatus. Next base: position 190,452,528 of record NC_085141.1, read on the forward strand.
CGCGTTAAAAATGTCACTCAGTTTTCGGGCACTTATTCTTAACCGATTCGCTCACAACAAGTTGTATTCGACGCAGAATGCTCTCCCATTTTTTCCTATCGAAAATTGGCCCGGTCGGACTATGGGATCGGAAGTTAAGGCCAAAATACAAATTTATACGTAAAAATCGCGTGAAAAATGTCACTCATTTTTCGGGCACTTATCCTCAACCGATTTGCTCGCATTAAGTTGCATTCGACGCAGAATCCTGTCCCATTGTTTCGTATTTGAAATTGGCCAGATCTGACTATGGGATCGAGAGTTATGGCCAAAATACAAAATCATGCGAAAAAAATTGTGTAATAAATGTCACTCATTTTTCGGGCACTTATCCTCAACCGATTTGCTCGCAACAAGTTGCATTCGACGCAGAATCCTGTTCCATTGTTTCTTATTTGAAATTGGCCAGATCGGACTATAGGATCAAAAGTTATGGCGAAAATACAAAATCATACGAAAAAATCGCGTAAAAAATTTCACTCATTTTTCGGGCACTTATTCTTAACCGCTTTGCTCACAACAAGTTGCATTCGACGCAGAATCCTGTACCATTATTTTCTATTGAATATTGGCTAGGTCGGACTATGGGATCGGAAGTTTTGGCCAAAATACAAATTTATACGTAAAAAATGTCACTCATTTTTCAGGCACTTATCCTCAACCGATTTACTCGCAACAAATTGCATTCGACGCAGAATCCTTTCCCATTGTTTCCTATTGAAAATTGGACAGGTCGGACTATGGGATCGGAAGTTATGACCAAAATACCTTTTTTTAATATAAAAATCACAAAAAATGTCACCTATTTTTCGGACACCTAACCTTAATCGATTCACACGCAACAATTTGCAGTCGACGCAGAATCCTGTTCCATTGTTTCCTATTGGCTAGATCGGACTATGGGATCGGAAGTTATGGCCGAAACACCATTTTTGCCTTTTTATACGAAAAGGTTGTATGTTCGATCCAAAACCAAACTTTTACAGAAGGCCTGGAGACCCATAGTGTTATATACCAATCGACTCAGCTCGACGAACTGAGATGATGTCTCTATGTATGTGTGCGCGCACCAAAAGTGCGAAAAGTTTAGCTCACTTTTTTGGAACTTATCCTCAATCGATTTAATTCCAACAAGTTTCATTCGCTGCTGACTTTTAATGAACTTTCCCTCAACCGATTTACTCACAACAAATTGCATTAGACGCGGAATCCTGTTCTATTATTTTCTATTGAAAGTTGGCCAGATTGAACTATTACCTTAGAAATTATGGCCAAAATACTTTTTTGCCTTTCTTGTGCAACAAAGTTGTACCGAAAGGCTATAATTTCTTTCCGAAAACGAGCTATCGGATGCTTTCACACTGATACACTTTCCAAGCAACCAGAAGTTCGGATAAAAAGGGCTATTTTGGCTTAATCAGCTCTCATTTTAAGTAATTTTTTGTATGTAACGGAACTTTAAGTGAACTTTAAAGTTCCGTTAAGGATGCTTGGAACTTGATGTGAACCATAGTGAACCAATTAGTTCGGTTAAGAGTAAATTTAAGTAAAATTTGAACTTCTGGTTGCTTGGGTTCCCTCCCTCTTCATACGGGAGTTTGGCAGAAAGACGGTCATGAGATTTATATCATAACAAATATTGCCCTCTGCTCGCTTGATGGGAATGACATTTTCGTTTTCTTTTTGTGTAGTCGGAGCTTCAGTTCAACTAACATCCAAAAGTGATATCCTTAAAATATATGACTGGGTAAAATAAAACAGGGGTATGTACGTCAAAAAGATTGGAAAAGGAAACAAAAATGTCGAAATTCTGAAATGCTGAAAACCGAACCGAGGTCTTGCGACAATCGCATTTTTTCGCATTTCCGGATGTTGCATCTGCATCGTGAGTAGTGCGCAACTGTGCCATAGTCGGGCACCACTCGCGATGCAGTTGCGACATCCGGGAATGGGACAAAATATGATTTTCGGTTTTCAACTGGATCTACAATATCTTTGCCATAAATAATCTGATTTTCATAGAAAGAACAAAGAAATTTGTCTTTTTTACTCCTAGCTACTAGCTCATCTATTTTCAAGCACACACATTTTACGAAGGTCGAGAAAGGCATCATCACCGCTAGGTGGATTAATCTGGGTTTTTCTTCAATGTTTGGTAATATTTAAGAAAAAACCATTTTGAACATTAAGGCGAATAAATGATACATTAAAAAGTAAAAAAAAAAGTAAAAAAATCTTGCGACATGTGCCGATAGTTTTCTAACGGAGCTTTCGAATACAAATTAATAAATTATCACTATGAACGAAAGGAACTATGATGAATATATGTTTAGTGAGATGGAAAACGGAACAGTTTTCTTATTATGTAAGCCACCTTAAACCAGAATTAAAAAGGTAACTTCTTCAATAAACATCGTAGTTCATGGAATTTCAGAGGCACTGAATATATATTATACTGCAAAGTGGCATGTCTCCATCATAGAACATCTAACCAGTAAAAACAAAGAAAATAAATCAGGAAATCCTATAAAATTCCTCGACAGCAAAACTGAGAGCATCGGAATGCCGTTCATATATTCAACTCAAAACCGTTGGATTCCAAACCAGGCATGCTTGGGCGAATTTGAATTTATGGTGTTCGGCATCAACATGCATCACACGGAACGTTACTCCACCATTCCGTAGAGGTTTAACCAAGCTGTTTCAATCTGCACGCACTCATCAACCGGAGATGTATATCTTTCACTATCACGAACGATTCCGATTGGAGCTTGTTCCCAATCTTTGGTGATTCAAATTGATACCCTTGTCAGTAACATCTGTGAGTAAAGGACTCTGGGAGATGTAGTTCTTACAGGACAAATATTTCTATCCTGCCGCATCGAAGCGTGTTGCATAGTTGAATAAGTTTTGGTAAATTTGGTCAAATTGTTGATGTGTCTAATATTCACAAAGGATACTTTTCAAATATTGGCAACTGGTTTGATTTTGCATTTAAATATCATCTGCTAAAAAGCAGTTTTGCAGTCAACTTGATAATATTAACTAGGCAAAATGCCTTCTGCACATAGGATTATCTTGATCATTCATTACTCATAAAAATTAAGTAAAACATGCTTAGTAGTAATTTCCATAATGTCAATGCAGCTTATGTGAGAGGTTTCGGCACTTCAACGAGCAGCATTATCCACAGTGCGAAGTCGACCGGCATAAGCCGCATATACGTGAGGTGAAAGCAAACCAGAAGAGCACCTGCAAAAAGGGTTGGCCATGTCTTGTTGAATCGATGATGTGTCGGCACAAATGAGAGCAAAAAATGATTTGATATTCGTAGAAAAAAAAATGTGCACACTAACTAAGATGAAGGAAGATCGGTTCGCAAATGGTTCGACACTAGCAAGCTCGATAACATATGGTGCCCTTCCACTCTATACATTCGATATGATTGTGCAATAAAATATCTGTTAGAATTTGTCATAGAAGTTACACTTGTGGAGGACACTGGTGAATGGTTTTTAATATCGTTGAGAATTATTACATCGTTCCATCATTTTTACTCAATTGAATAACTTTTCATAGTTTTACTTGTCTTTTTCACTTTTATTGCTTTATCCTGGTCACTCAAAGTGATGATACCGTTAATGTTAAAATTCTTTGTGTGATGTCTATCTGTCGTACGTTTTTGCTACACTAAGATGGATTCAAAAAAATGTATTGCTTTTTCTTCCAGCCATGCGCTAAGATTTGCGTCTACAAAGCAAAACCACAGACGAAACACTAGATAAATCACCATCGGCTATGATTTTGAATTGGATGAATTGCGCGTTTCACAACTAGAGGCGCAGGCGTCATAATCCATCGAATTTGACATTTCACTCCAGCGCCTTTTACTCGCAAGGTAATGTTAGAGTAGTTGAGTGAAGGTTTTTTTTAGAAAAATGTTCAAGCTGTTACGTCTGTTTGTCTGTGGCAAAACCACGCTGAAGGTAGCTGGATACGATTCCTGATCCGTTTTAAAATATTTTTAGGTTGATTATTTTTCCGACTTCTCTGGGCATAAAAGGCATGTTAGGCCCATGAATCACGATATACGAATGCAAAAATGGTAACTTGGCAAAGAAACCTCGTATTCATAACTGTGGAAGTGCTGAATGGATACTAAGCTGCGAGGCAGCAATGTCCCCTTGGGAGGTGCAATGCCAATAAGAAAAATAAGAAAGGAGAAAACTAGGATAAGATGTGCCAAATAAATTCGGCAGCTCTGGTGATTGCCTCGTCAGAGCGATCGGCTAGACAAAAAACAAGGCAGTCGCAACTGAGCTGGCTGGGAAACCCTGAATAATCCACTTAGCGGTGTTGGTACATTTCTCGCGCTTAAGATGTACAAATAAATATAAGTACGTATTTTCAAGCGTTTTTTGCGTATAATGAATAGTATTCTGTCTATAACTTCTGAGCCGATAGTTCGATTTGACAAATTACCAATAGCAAACAATGGGACCGGATTCTTCGTCGAATCGATTATGTTACAAGTAAATCTGCCAATGCTAAGTTCAAAAAAGAGTGTCAAAATAATAAATCCCAAAGAGAGGAAACTGTTCGGCACTTTATCTCATTGCTCCCATGTTCATCCCATCAAAAACAAAGCATTGATTTGTTTCTTATTTTTGTTTTTTTTAGCAGTGAGCACGCATGAAAGCAAAAAGAGTAACGAGATTGGTTCTGTATTTCTTTTTCTTGCGATGAGATGAATATATGTTCAGTGAGATGGAAAACGGAACAGATTCCCTACGTATTTTTCGTGTACAACAACGGGTCAACGACGAATCCCCAATAAATTTCGGATGAGTTTGTGACTATGCAATGGGATTTGAAACAGTTCACTCATTTGTTTATTATTTCACTTTCCATATAAAATTTGCTTTTGTCAAATATTGGTCAAGCAATTTGTTGATCCCGGGCCTATGAAAGTTTCGAAGAAAAATTCAAATCAAATTCCAAGTAATAGGGTAGTATTGTGATAAGTGTGTAAACTCTGTCGTTTGGATATGGCTCAGAAAAGTTGTTGAAGAAATAACAAAACATTTAGAACGGCAATGGTTGATCCGTTGATGCCCTACTTGGAATCGGATCTTTATTTGTTTTACGATTCTATCAATAGCATACTTTCCCATATAAATCACGGTGTTTACCCAGAATCATCGTTTACATTCAGAATTAATGATCTCAATGATTCATGTAATGATTTTGGGTTCGTTTTTCTTCATCCCCGAACAGTTTGTATAGCAGTGGGAATTGGCACTTTCGACCGAGAAGGGGATAAAAACCGAACGAGCATGTCGGTACACCCTTACTTTCCAGTTCTACGAAGAGCAAACAAGTGGCCCATAAGAAACGGGATATGAGAAAAAGCTCTTAGTAATACCTTACCGCCCACCCCGGGGTAAACCATATTGGTTTTCACATGACCTTCGTGTTGGTTCACTGTACGCACAATGATTCATTCCGGCATGGAGAAGGTTTCGTGAAATACCCACGTTCAATAGAATTATGCTTGATTTTTCTATTCTTCATTGATACCGAAGCAATCGAAACGGTAAAATGATTCCACCTAGGGATCCCTTTCGCAATTCAACAATCCGTCATTCATTGAAGAATTACGACTGACGTAATACATGTTTCGCAAGTTGGGAGTAAGAATTGGGCGTCAATAATGTTTGACGACATAGTGTGTCCCGACAAAAATTTCAACATACGTACTTTTCATGTATATTTACTCACAAATGAAACTAACTGCGATAGGCAATTGCGATCAATAATGATTGTGAAAATTATGCATAAGCATGCATTAGCAAATTTTGAGAAGGTCAGTAACATGAGTTTGAAGTTATAAAATATCAAAATAAAAGGGAAGAATTAGTTTTAAAACAACAGAAGCACTGAGTAAACTTTAAAAATAGATAGTATTGATGGAGCAGAGGTTCAAACAAACTGAATTTGAAATTTAAAATCCAAGTCTAATAAATGAATTCGCCCTTACAACTTAGTTTGAACGTTTTTGGACAGATAGGAGAGATCTAGAGAGGTAAGATATAAAGAACATCAAGGATCGTCTCAAATTGAACGTAACTCGTTCGAAGTTCTTCTCGAGTAAGTCTCCCAATAATGATTATAGTTTCATCGTCGGTGAAATGTATTTCTTATTTTCTTTGAAGAACAAGCATCCTACTAATAGGTAAATGCTTCCATATGAATGACGCATAAGCCGTTTTTACTTAACGAGAGACCCGATAAGCTGACAAGATACAAAATAATGCTATCATTGATGCGTGCTACTTTGTCTGTAGAGAAAATATAAGCCATTTGCAGTCAGCTAGCTCTTTATTCATTGAGAGCTTATATCAGTATTGCAAAAACTAATGCGTTCTTGTACTGAAAAGGGCAGCCCTTACTTTGCACCGTTCAATGTGCAAAAACGATCCATAAAAAAATGAAAAACGATCCATAAATAACATCCGAATGTTTCATGAAACGCTACCATAAATCCATCAAATAGTTCGGGAGACTCCTTAAAGAATATTTTTATGATCCTTAATTCTTTGAAAAATGATCCATAAAAACTATATTTTGATCCATAAATTTTTTGCCTTATAAGCAAGAGTTCGTTGGTAACATCCCAGGCTCGTCTCATTCCTGCTTTGTATTGCTATTTTTCTATCCTTTATGCCTATTATCGAATTTCACACCAAAATTTTTACTTCAAAAGGCTTGGAGACCTACACAGCAAAAAATATTTAAATTTCAACGACATGTAAACAGGCCCAGTCGTAAAAACACAGTAATTGAATTTGTTATTTGATTGGAATATCCATCGAAATCAATGCACATATTAAGAGCATTGAAAAAGATATAAATTAATACGAATCATCATTCATTTTTCAATTGATGTATAAAACTTTAACTTTACACGATCGTTTAAACTTAATTTTAGATGTACTTAGATGCTTCAAACATGTGCATCAAAATAAACATGAATTTACACAAAAATTCTAACTGTGTAGACCCCATCTCGCGGTCCTTAGCCGGGATACGGTGCTGGCCGGGATACGAGCAACCTTAGGGAAGGTCGGGTAACCAACCCCGGTGGGAACTATGGTCGTATGCTGACAGCGAAGGGGGGGGGGGTTTGCTCCTCTCCGGAGGTGTAAATCTGATCGAGCGTCTGTTCTCCACTCTAACACGGCTCACAACCGCGTTTGTTCCCCATGTTAGGGGCGGCTGATCATCGTCCGAGTGCCAGCGAAGGACTCTAAACAAAACTGTGCACATCATGCTGCATCGTGTCGGCATCGAGAAGGCAGCCCCTGCAACGCGATGTAGGTAGCGCAACCCTGGTAAGGTAACCTACCGAAGATTCTACAGTTACCAAGAAAGGCAAAAGTAGAGCAAACAGATTGATTGAACGGCAACAGACACGGCAACGAATAAAGGACAACGATTGGAAAGTCGGATCTTGGAACGTGAGAACTTTGAATGAACCCGCACGTGTTGGGCTCCTGGCTCGTGAGCTGTAGAGTGTGGCAGCAATCCAGGAAATACGGTGGCCCAGAACTGGAGAACGTGAGTTCCGGGCGGTGGATGCCATCGCGAACACTTCATTCAAGTACCACATCTACCACATCTAGCGGTGGTGACAGAGCAGAAGGAGGAGTTGGCTTCATGGTGATCGGGAAGCAGATTAAGCTTGTTATCCGGTGGAAGCCGGTAAGCGATCGCATTTGCGTTTTGAGAATGAAGAGCAAATTCTTCAACTATAGCCTGATCATCATCTATGCCCCAACGAACGATAAGCCTGATGACGTGAAGGATGAGTCCTATGAGAGCCTTGATAAAGATTTCGGAGAGTGCCCAACACAAGATGTAAAGATTGTCATCGGGGATGCAAATGCGCAGATCGGAAGAGAAAGTTTCTTTCGCCCTGTCATTGGTACGGAAAGCCTTCATTCCGCTACCAACGATAATGGTCTGTGCCTTGTAACCTTTGCTGCTGCTAGAAGGATGGTAACAAGCTAAGCAGTACCTACTTAAGCACGTAAGAATATCCGCAAACACACCTGGCAACATCCGAGTGGAGACACTTGCTCACAGATAGACCACGTGCTGGTCGACGGACGTCATTTCTCGGATTTGGGGAATTTGCTGACAGACAAGACTATATAGTGGCCATATGGCGGCAGCCAGGTGGAAGGAGCACTTCGAAGATTTGTTGAACGGTGAAAAGGAAGGTGAATTAAGGAGCAGGATGGCCATAGTCGGCGACGGTCAAGCTGTGGAACCACCAACGCTGGACGAGGTTAAGAAGGCTGTAAACGAACTAAACAACAGTAAAGCTGCAGGGAAGAACGAGATCCCGGTCGAGCTTTTCAAACACGGAAGTGAGCAGCTGCATCAATCAATCCACCACATTATGCAGAAAATATGGGAGGATAAAGAACTGCCTGCCGATTGTTTGGTTGTAGAGGTGTGCGCCGGTCCGAAAATCGGCGGCGGCGGCGTTTGCCAGAATTTTGGTCGGTGGCAGCAGCGTTTTCGGCGTCACGCCGAAAGCCATTTTAGCCAGCGGTGACGGCTGTGTGAATCGGCGTGGAGCAATTTTTCAGGATTTCAAGACTGCAACTTCGTTCTTCGAAATTTACACAGAAAATTCTTCAAATTTTCCGCAGGAGATTGTTCAGAATGTGGGTATTAACATAAAAATTGGATTTCAATGGCAAATTGTTCGAAATTTTCATAAGAAGTTCATTGGACATAAAATGATTTCTATGGAAAATTCTTCGGAATTTGACGAAATTTTAACCAAAATTATTCAGAACTTTACGCAAATTTTTATTTTTTTAAATAAAAAAAAACCTTTCGGTATTTCAACGAAAAGAATAGGGTTTTTGAAGGAATTTCTTTGTATTGTTTAAAAGAAATTCATGAGGAATTCAATAGAAAAATATGTTAAAAAAAGAGGAAGAGTCGTTTGTCCGAAAATCATTTGGCAAAAGCCATTTAGCTGAATAATATGTTAAGTTGAAAATCATAAAGCTGAATTGTATTTGACCAAATTGAACGTTTGGGCAAAACGGTTATGCAACTGAAAACAGATTGGCCAAAGCGACATACGGCCGAATTAGTAATTTGGCCGAACAAGCACTCTTCTCCACGTCGTTTGGCTGAAACGGTCGTTTAGCCGAATAGGTTATAAGGCCGAAAATGTCGTTCAATAGAAATGATTATTTGATAGAAAATTTTTCAACATATAGCATAATTAATAACTGAAAAAGTTTTAAGACATATTCAGCCTATCATAATTAAATGGGTGGAAGACGAATGAGATTTTTTTCACTTCTGCGAAATATTCCTGTGTGGCAGTGAAATCGCACTTGTTGATAATTATGAAAAGGCAAAATCTAATTGATTTGAAAGCAAAGTAAGCTTGATATGGACGACAATGGAGAGTTACCAAAAACCCAATCAAAGCAAACGTGATACTTTGCTAGCAGTCAACGACATGTGGTCAACCATCACGGACTAGAGTGACAGTTTTCCAGCAGACTTCCGCTTTTTTTTTTTCGTTTGTCGGGTGAAGATCACTGCGTCCAGATTTTAGGACTATTGTGATATACCCTTTTGCTGTGAAATACGCAAGTTATCTCAGTAACATGTTTGTCACTGAGATACCTTGGTATCGACTGAACTCAAGACCATCTATTATTGATGAATAGAGATCCTGAGTTACAGTATGTGACTCCCCCATTCTGGCGAGACTAGCTTTATGAAGCCAACCACGTCCTTGGGGGATAAGATCCATATGTCAGCAGGCCCTAAAAGGGCTTGCTGAGAACTTTGAACCTACGTTGGGTGAGTGCACTGCAATAGCAGAGGATGTGTTCTGATGTTTCTCTCTCCTCGTCACAGAAGCGGCAATTTGAGGTTTGGATTGCTCCGATCTTTTGTAGATGGTATCTGCAGGGGCAGTGTCCAGTTATTAGACCGGTGTAGATGTTGAGATCCCTTTTGTTGAGACCTAATAGTTGTTGGGTTTTCTTGGGGTTAATCGTTACGAGCCTGTTAGGGCAGGATCGTGGCTTCCGGCGGGTTTTGGGGTCACACACACGGATTGTTCGGACACTATCCACAACGGTCACTTTCGGAGAAAACTGGGCACCACAAAATTCACCTTTATGTATTCAAGGCACTTTATTCCTTACGGTTTGGCGGTTCAACTTTAACTGATAACTTTATTAGAATACATCGCTTTTTTAACCCTACGTTGTGAAACATATCATAATTCAAAAGGCTATAAAACTGAAATATTTCCTCATTGCTATAATGCTGGCAGTCATTGCTGCCAGTATACCTAGAGCACACCTTCTTTTAAGGCAACGATTGACTTTGGGAACTGTCATCGCCGCCACCTGAAATTCTACAATTTCATTCATGATATTATACTACTACTACCTACTAGCTTACTACTATGAATTCCAATTATAGATTGTTTACATTTAAGATATTTTTAGTTTTTTCCTCAAATGGCAGCATACATATCTTCGTAATCGGACGGCGGATGATTCCTTTGCTGGTATGGAGATCAACGACTCGGACGAGACCATCTGGACCTTCGATGCTGTTGACAATTCTGGCAAGAGGCCACTTCACTGGAGCTAGGAATTCATCAGCGACGACTACCATCCTACCAGGCTGGACTGCAGAGTTTGGAACGATGTGCTTGTTCTCCTTCTGTAGTTCCTGCAAATATTCGGTCTTCCACTGGTGCCAGAACTGTTGAACTCGGTGCTGCAGGGCATGGTAATGATCCAATCGGCTGATCGGAATGTGGCTGACATCGGTATCGGGAAGTGCAGAAAATGTTGTTCCGATAAGGAAATGGGCTGGAGTGAGGACGGCCAAGTCATTGGGATCCTCCGTAAGCGGTGTTAATGGACGCGAATTCATTGCACTCTCAATCTGGGTCAACACGGTTGATAGGTCCTCGAAGCAGAGTTTTGCATTGCCGAGCGTCAGCAAATACAAATGTTTTTTCGCTACCTTAACGGCAGCCTCCCACAATCCACCAAAATGTGGGGCCTTCGGTGGGGTCATGTGCCACTGAATTTCTTGGTTTGCGCAAAATGTGGTAATTGTTCCGTATACTTTCTCTCGTTGCAGAAGCTGATACAGTTCGTGAAGCTCATTGCGGGCTCCTTCGAAGTTCTTTCCGTTATCGGAATGTATGTGCGACGGACATCCACGGCGAGCGATGAACCTCCGCAGAGCGGTGAGGAATGCAGCAGTTGACAGGTCACTCACCAACTCCAGGTGCACCGCTTTGGTAACGAAGCAGACGAAAACGCTGATATAAGCCTTGGTTGGTACTGCACGCTTGTGGATGGGTTTGATATAGACTGGTCCAGCGTAATCAATCCCAGTGATGGAGAATGGCCTGCTGACTGTGATTCTCTGCTGCGGTAACTGGCCGGTTTGCTGCTGGAGGGGAACGGGCGAGGCACGAACGCAACGGAAGCAATTTCGTACGATGCTGTTGAGTAGTCTTCTTCCTTGTATTGGCCAATAGTCTTGGCGCATTGATGCTAGTGTGACGCGGCCGCCACCGTGTAGAAGTTTGAGGTGGTAATGTGTGGCAATTAACCGTGTAAGTGGATGGGAATTAGGTAGAAGGATGGGATGTTTGGTCAAGTATGGCTGATCGGATAGACGCAATCTTCCTCCAACTCTGAGAACTCCTGCTGATCGATGAATGGACACAGAAGGCGCAAGTTGGAATGTTTGGATACGGCTTTCCCCTTCCCCAAGTACCTTATTTCTTCTGTGAACGCATCAGCTTGGGCCAACTTGATGAGTTTCATACGGGCTTCGGACATTTCTTCAACGGTTATCGGGTGCAGGATTGCTTCGGAATCGGAATATGACGTTGATGCGTTTCTGCGACGACAAGCTTTGATAAAGCGCAGACAGAAAGCGGTTACTCGAATCAACCGATTATATGACACGGAGGTGCCAAAAACTTCGTTGACTTCTGGCCTGTTTTGGATCGCCGCCACCATTCTGCGTCGTTCGAGGATGTCTTCGGATGTGCTACTTTGTTGCGTCAGAATTGGCCACTCAATCTCGGGTGCTCCTAACCAAGATGGTCCATGATGCCACAGGGCGCTGCCAAGGAAATCATCAACCCTCATTCCTCTTGTAAGAAGGTCCGCCGGGTTCTCTTTTCCTGCGACATGGTGCCAACTGGATCCTTGCGTCGCGGTTTGGATCTCGGAAACTCTATTGGCGATAAAGGTGTTCCAAGTGTAGGGGGGTGATCGTAGCCATTCGAGTGTCACAGTAGAGTCCGACCAGAAGTGGGATTCTGATATAGGCATGTCTAAAGCTAGACGAACTTTATTATGCAGCCGTGTAGCGAGAACAGCTGCGGATAATTCCAGCCGGGGAATAGAAATGCGTTTTAAAGGGGAAACTTTAGATTTTGATGCTATCAATTCTACATTTGATTTCCCTTCGAAGTTGGTGGATCGAGCATAAACGCAAGCGCCATAAGCTTGCTGGGATGCATCTGCAAACGTGTGCAGCTGCACAGTGGAATTCGGCAAAATGCATAACGGTTAACACGGTAGGTAGTGATCTTCGGTAAGTCTATGCAGTAGTTCTCCCATTTGATTCGTATGGTGTCGGGTACCTCGTCGTCCCATCCGCAGGGTTGTAACCAAAGCTCCTGTAACAACATTTTTGCTCGTATGACGACAGGTGCTGTGAGCCCAAGAGGATCGAAATGTTTTGAGACGGCTGAAAGAATGGATCGCTTTGTGGGAAAGCCATCACCGGAGACTATAGTAGATTCGAAAAGCAACTGATCCGGGCCGGGTTCCCAACAGACACCCAGTGCCTTGATGGTCTCGCAATGATTAAACTTCAGTGTTGATTGGGTTCCGATTTGTGATGGTGCGAGGCCTTCCAACACGATTGGATTGTTCGATGCCCACTTTCTTAACTGGAATCCTCCTCTGCCAAGCAGCTCATCCAGCTCCTCACGGGTTTGTATTGCCTCCTCCTCTGTGTTCGCTCCCTCTATGTAGTCGTCCACATAGAAATATTTCCTCAGAGCAGGTCCACCGAGTAGGTAGGTATCACCGTCGTCCGCAGCAAGCTGTTGTAGAGTGCGTGTGGCCAGAAACGATGACGGTGCGAGTCCGTATGTGACTGTCTGCAGCTCATAAGGCTTGTACGCGACAAAATCTGGACACCTTCAAACACGTATAACTTTTGAAATAGCTCATCAACGAGTGAAATATTTCGTAGATTGATGAATCTATGTCTGTACTTTCTGAAAATATATTTCTTATGAGTGGTACAAGTACGTAGTGAATAATGGCGTCGAAGGAATTGCAGGTTCGGAGAGAATTGTGTGCAGTCGCAATTGAAATTCGGGTCTCTCGATCCAGAAAATGTCTAAAAACATTTTGTTTTCATGTGAACACTGCTCAAAGCGTTTTAAAATTTGTCGATGCTTGTTCGACAATATCTAAAACGTCAGAGATTGGAACAAAAACGGATTTTATGAGCCACCAGAAGGATACGAGCTCGAAACAAATTCTACTGAGGATGCCAGATCATTCGGCACGTATTATTTCTTAGAAAATTCAAATGTCACCAAATTTCGTGCATACATCGAAGCATCGATAAGGAATGAAGCCATTTGAAGTGAAAAACGTACCGAATTAAACCAACAGCAGTTTATGTTGATTCTTAAAGTTATGTGTCCAGATTTTGTCGCGAACAAGCCTTATGTGGCCACTGGCTCATTCGGATTGAATCGCCAGAGAATTCGCTGTAGGGAAGTGTCCTCAGGATGCAGCAATACTTGGCGGTACATTTTTGCAATGTCCGCGACTAATGCGATGGGATACTTTCTGAATCGAAGGACGAGGGTCAGAAGTTCGTCTTGGACAATTGGGCCTACTTGAAGGGCATCGTTAAGGGAGTAACCGGTGGATGTTTTGGCAGATCCGTCAAACACCACCCGTACTTTGGTAGTGGTACTGGCTTCTTTTAGTACGGCATGATGAGGCAAATAGTGGACCTGAGGGGGATCGGCTTCGGTCGGCGGGACAAACCTCATATGGCCAAGTTCCAAGTACTCAGCTAAAAATGTGTGGTATTCGTCTTTCAAACGGGGTTCTTTGCTCAGCCGTTTTTCGAGGCTATGGAAACGACGAAGGGCAGAAGATTTCGACTCACCAAGCATGTGATCGAAATTGATATGACGAGGCAAACGGACGATATACTTTCCCTCTGCTGTGCGGGAGACGCTGGAAACGTAGTGAGATTCACACTGCTGTTCTTCCATCGAGTAACTTTGCTTGTTGTCAACTTCTTCGATGCGCCAGAAGCGCTCCAGTGCTTCATGGAGAGGATCGGAAAGTGAAACGTGACATACTACGGGGGGCGAACTGACGAGCATTTGGTTTTTTTCCGGAAACGATCCAACCGAATACGCTTTCGATGAGAATGGGACCATTTTCCATCTCGATTCGGCCACCGGGGTTCACGTAGGAGAAAAAGTGTTCAGCTCCAAGAAGCATGTCGATGGCACCGGTTTTGTGGAAAGACGGGTCCGCAAGAGGTAGGTTTTTGGGTGCATGCCAATCATTCGTCGGAGAGGATATTACGGGCAAATCGATTGTAATACGGGGCATAACGAGAAAGCCAAGGTTGATCTCAAAATCAGAGTGTCTCGATCGGATAGTGGTAGTGACGGAGTGATTTGCACTAGAGGAAGACTCACCGACACCAAACACAGGGACGCTTATTTTATTCCGTTTCAACCGCAAAAGTTGGCATAGTCTATCACTGATAATATTGGATTGTGAGCCATTGTCCAATAATGCTCGCGCTGGATGCTCTCGTCCGTGGCAATCAACAACCATCAGCACGACCGTCGACAGCAAAACATTAGCGTTTGATATTTGTGATGAGTTGGTAGTCTGAGCAGTGACAGCATTCATCGATGGGGGTGTTCGTTTGTTGTTTACTACTGTGTCTTGTCTGATGAAGGGCTTAGGTGTGTAGGTAGTTGAAGGCACGGTGCGTAATGTTGCGGATGGATGATCGTTCTCGAGTGGGTGGTAGCCTGGGTGAAGCAGTGAATGGTGTCGCCTTTTGCAATGACGGCAAGAGAATTTCGATTGACAATTGCGAGCAAGGTGGTCTTGGCGAAAACAATTATGGCAGAGGTGTTGGTCATTCACAACTTTCAGTCGATCGGGAAGGGACATTTTTTCGAACCGTGGGCATTGGAAGAGCGGATGATGTTGATCGCAGGAGTGGCATTTTCGATGAGTAGTTTCAGCTGCAGCATGCGAAACGGTTTTATGGAACGATGATCGTCGAAACATAATGGGTTGATTGCTAGGTGTTGGATGTGCTTGATGGTTTACGGACATTGATTCCAATACACGAATGCGACGTTGGAGAAACTCGATCAGACAAGAATAATCGGGTTTTTCAGCGGTTGTAGCAAAGTCCTCCCAAGCTTTCAGTGTCGCGTCGTCGAGTCGAAGACACAATAAATGCTCCTACATAGTACTCCATCCATCGATTGGTTCACCTAGCTGTCGAAGGGTTTTCGTGTGGCGCTCGTACTCGTCGACTACCGAATGTAATGCAGCGGCGGATTCTTTCTTCATACTGGGGCAGTCGAGAAGGGCTTGTAGGTGGCGTTTCTTGAGGAGATAGTCGTTGGCGTAGCGGGAAACTAGGGTTTGCCAAGCGATGGCATAATTGGCAGAGCTGATGCTGATCGATTCGACTAGTTGTGCTGCTTCTCCTTTCAGGGCAGCACGGAGATAATGGAATTTTTGGATGTCATGAACCTCGGGGTTGGAATGGATAAGAGCAACGAATGTGTCGTGGAATGGGAGCCAATGGTTAAAATCTCCATCGAACTCCGGCAGAGAAATTGTTGGCAGCTTGATTCCGGAAAGCCCGGAGGGTGGTATTTGGGGGATTGCGCTTGTCGAAGGTACATTGGGGAGGTAAGATTGGAGGGTAGCTTTTACTTGGAAGTAACGGGTTTCATAATTGGAGCGAAAAGACAGGTTTTGTGCCATACCTTCCTTAGTTAGCTCCATATCCTCGAGCTGGGTTTGCACGTCATCCAGTCCCATCCACACGGTATCAAGATTCTCTAGACGGAGCTTCACCTGGCCTCGATCCCGTTCCGCCTCGTATTTCTCGATGAATTGTTCTGCTCTCCCCAGGGAAGCGGTGAGCGTAGTTCGGCGATTGATGAGCTGTTGTCTCTTACGTTCGTCCGCCATTGTGGAGTAGGGATGATCGTCGCGTGCACTAGATTGGACGACACAGAGAAAGACCCGGTAGAGCCGGACAAACGGAGTAGAGAACTTGGAGCGTTACTAACCTTCTCAAGGCTAGGTTTAGGCCTTGGATTTCAATTCAAAAAACAGCAACGGCTATCCAGACGGGTACAGCGGATCATCGGGCGATTCTACGGAAGCGGCTACTAATGACGTCGTCTCTTGCTAGCTATTGTTGGATAACAATATACGGACACTACTTCTGCAGCTCCACACCGGATAGGAAGGACCGGAAAAAATCGGAAAAATCTCAAAGCACCCGCGGAAAGTCTCTGCGCACCTCGGAATAATACGTACCGAGTGCCTAATAAGATTAGGCCTTGTATTTAATGAAACAAGCGGGAACGCTGGAGAAGCTTCTCGTTGGCGCGGGAGCACAATAGGATCCAGGAAGATGGCGATTTTATGAATGCCGCTGGGCAGACAATAGTGCGGAATGATGGCGTCAGATAGCGTCGAAGTCCGAAATGCGATGACGGATTTTTCAGCCGTATCCTGGTCACGGCACCAAGATGTTAGGGCAGGATCGTGGCTTCCGGCGGGTTTTGGGGTCACACACACGAATTGTTCGGACACTATCCACAACGGTCACTTTCGGAGAAAACTGGGCACCACAAAATTCACCTTTATGTATTCAAGGCACTTTATTCCTTACGGTTTGGCGGTTCAACTTTAACTGATAACTTTATTAGAATACATCGCTTTTTTAACCCTACGTTGTGAAACATATCATAATTCAAAAGGCTATAAAACTGAAATATTTCCTCATTGCTATAATGCTGGCAGTCATTGCTGCCAGTATACCTAGAGCACACCTTCTTTTAAGGCAACGATTGACTTTGGGAACTGTCAGAGCCTTTTGGATTGGCTCGTATGGGGAAGTGCATTCCAGTTTGATGTGATTTGACTGACCATATATTTGTTCAGTTCCATTTTTACAGAGCAGTCTGAGATCCCGCAGAAGGGCTCAGGGCCAATGAACCTTTCATTAGATCCATTCCTGGCTAGCTCATCAGCAATCTCGTTTCCCTTTAGACCCGTATGTCCTGGGATCCAATATAGGTAGACTCGATTGCGTATGGATAAGTTTTTCAAAGCCAGAATGCATTCCCACACTAGCTTTGAGTTACAAGTGTAGTTATTAAGCGACTTAAGTGCCGCTTGGCTGTCAGAGAAAATACATATTTTTGCAAATCTATACTTTCTCCTCAGGCATAATAACACGCATTCTAATATTGCATATATTTCCGCCTGAAATACTGTGGGCCACTGTCCTAAGTGGACAGAAATTTTTGTTGTAGGGCCATAGATTCCGGATCCTGTCAGACTTCCGCTTGCCTAGCAGCATGATAATTTCCACAGATCTCATCAGCATCTGAGAAAAATTAAGTATTCCAACCGGAATCCAGAAGAATTATCACTGGATTCCTTTCGGTATCTTTAAGGGATACCCTCGAGAATCTGTGGAATCTGGTTTCGTAATTCATGGAGGATTTGTTTCAGAATCTTTTTTTAACTTGCTTCGGAATTCCTCCGAAGTCGTTCGAAGATTTCTTTCGAAATCGTTCGGAGATTTGCTTTCCTTGATTTGCATTCTTGACAATTTTTTTCAGAATACTTCGACGATATGCTTCGGAATCATTCGACAATTCGCTTCGGAATACATCGACGGTTTACTTCAGAATTCCAAGAAGATGAATTTTGGACTCCCTCGACGAATTACGGGCGGAAATTCGTTAACATTGCCATTTGGCATACAAAAGAAGGATCAAGACTCTGATCCCTGCAGGCTTGGAGATACTCGGCCATTTCGTTTGCGGAGCGGTCGGTGAACAGAACGTATCGATAGTAGTGTCACAGTTTTTTAGAAAGTGGTGAGAAATGGTGATAAAGTTATGTAAAGTTTCTTCATAGTTACATATTTATTATACTCTCTAATTAGGAAACCTTTGAAGTTACTGAAACCAATTCGCTAAATTAGAATAGTTAATCGTTCTGCCTGAATTAAGTGGAAAGTTTCGATAAGGTATGTTTGAAAAGAAATTGAATCGTGACAATCGTTAATATGGTTTCCAATGAACAGCAAGCCTGTTCAACAGGCGGCAAGTCTGGGACGAGGGCTTGGTACCTCCAGCCGCGACCGAAACCCGCAACGTTAAGTGCGAGCGACCGAAACCCGCAACGAAACAGACGGGAGCCAAACCGAACGACCGACCGACACGCGGCGCGGCCGCCGTGTCACGTAGTGTCCATCACCATACACTACGAGCCCATGCAACATTCGAACGACGCCAGTAGTTGCCAGTCTACAGTTTTCCGCTCTCTGGCGGAGACCGAAGCACTAAGCCCGGCCAATATCGCCCAGCACACATGCTGCCAATTCATCGTCTCACAGCATAATGAACCCTGCGCGCAGGTACGTTGTTAAGTGTAAGTGTAATGGCCATTCACTTTGAGAAACGTTATTGAAGGAGAGTTAAGAATGAACCCTGGTAGGAAGCTAAATTGATAGAGAGAAGAAAGACAAATTTTGGAGAGTAGTACGGTAGAATGAAGATGATGGAAGAATAAATTATGTAATCGTTAGAAAAGAATTTTACGTTTCATTATAACCGCATCCATGCTTCGCATCTCGGGGTTTTTCTTTGTTGCTTACCTGAAGTTTCCGCTTCGAAAAACTGAATATTTGCAATCCTGCGTTTCCTTTTTCCGGTCGTGAGAATTACAATGGTTACAAATTACTTGGTTACAAAATCCCACCGCCCCACTACACTTAGACGCAAAGCAATACGCTATCAATTTGAGTCGTTGTAGCAATCATCGGCTGGTAAACAAACATTCTTCGATACTATGAGCTACAGCAGAAAGAATATGCTGAGAAAAAAGAATATAGATGAGTGTGATTGATACACAATTACCTCAGGTGGTTGGATGGTTGGACCGTATTTATCATATTACCACTAAGAGATGGTAAATAGTTTGAGGATTTTTGAAAACAAGCTCAAACTAGAGAAAATAGATAAAGGGGCTAGAGACCCCTTAGGCATTGGGGCTAGTTACGCAAAATGCGGAAAAATCTACTGAAATTTCAATAAATCGTTCAAATTTCAACGGAAAATTCTGCGGACCTCTTTAATTTTGAATAAGCGTGGAAAATTGTAGACCACCGGCGTAACAAATTTTAAACAGCGGCGCGTAGATGCAAAAATGCCGGCGGCGGTGGCGTGCCAAAAACTGTCGTTGGCAGCGCACAGCTCTAGTTGGATGACCTCATATGCCCAATCTATAAGAAGGGGCACAGACTAGAGTGTGCCAATTACAGAGGGATCACCCTTCTGAACTCGGCGTACAAAATCCTGTCGCGTATCCTGTTTAACAGACTGAGACCGCTTGAGGAGTCCTTCGTTGGCGGTTTTCAGGCAGGTTTTCGACGGATCAGATGTATAGCCTGCGGATGATCCTTGATAAATTCCAGGAGTACAACTTGCAGACTCACCATCTGTTCATTGATTTCAAAGCAGCGTACGATTCAGTGAAGAGAAATTAGCTGTGGCAGATAGTGTCCGAACATGGTTTTCCGGCGAAACTGATTAGACTGATACGTGCAACGCTGGATGGCTCGAAATCAAGTATTCGGATTGCAGACGAAGTGTCAACCTCGTTTGTGACCATAGACGGATTGAAGCAGGGTGATGCACTTATGAATTTATTGTTCAACATTGCACTCGAAGGCGCTATTAGGAGATCTGGCGTGCAGAGGAACGGCACTATCATCATACGGTCACATATGCTCCTGGGTTTTGCGGACAACATCGACCTTACTGGAATCGATCGCAGAGCAGTAGTGGAGGCTTTTGTCCCACTGAAGAGGGAGACGGCGAGGATAGGCTTAGGATAGGTACATGGTAGCAGGTAGAGATAGGGGAAGACCTAGTGGTGTTGTGCAGAGGTAGTGCTTGATGGGGATGTGTTTGAATTTGTTGAAGATTTTTTTTATCTTGGAACGCTAGTGACATGTGACAATGACGTTTCCCGTGAATGGAAATGACGTATTGCTACTGAAAATAGGGCCTTTTACGGATTACGTAACCAATTTAGGTCCCACAACATGCAGACGGAAACGAAATTTGCTCTATACAAAACTCTGATTCTGCCGGTGGCCCTTTATGGACATGAAGCATGGACATTAAAAGAGGCGGACCGGAGAGCTTTCGGGGTTTTCGAGCGAAAAGTGCTGCGTACAATACTCGGAGGGAAACTAGAAAATGGTGTGTGGCGCAGACGCATGAATCATGAGCTATATCAAGTATACAAAGAAGAAAATATTGTGAATCGTATAAAATACGGCAGACTTCAGTGGGCTGGTCACTTAGTGCGAATGTTGGAAGAAAGAATAGCGAAAACAATATTCAACAGAGAACCAGATAGGGGCCAGCGACTTCGTGGAAGGCCACGAACACTGGCTGCACGCGGTGGAATCGGACCTGGGGACCCTGAACGTTCGGGGAAACTGGAGGAACATCGCCCAAGACCGACGATTATGGAGCTCTACAATACGCCAGGCATAGGTGTATCGACGCTGTAGCCAACCAGGTATCCAGGTAGGTTGATCCCATAGCCTTAAGGACACCCCTCACGGAATCCAAATTCAAAAGTACTCGCGTTTTCAAGGGAACACCACTTATGACGGGAGCAGCGCACAACTGTCATTTTTATTATTTCAGCTTTGCTGCGCCGCAGCATGCGTGAAATAGTGAAAATAACAGTAATGTGTTACTTCCGTATCGAGTGGTGTGCCTTTGAGTAAGTGTTCTCAATATATATACTTGGTACATGAGAATGGCAAAAATCTAAATGTTAAAATAGTTATGAAACATAATTATTAAATCTTAACATGCTAATCAACACCGTGACTGAGTTGAAGGAGCAGTGTGGCTTCTGTACATATGCTCAACATATGGAATCAAATACTTTTGTTGTGACATAACGTTCATTTGAAAGGCTCATATGCGTTAATGTTTTTCTAAACACACTAAGTTTTTGTTTCTCGAGCTCGGCAAAATTGGGCACCGCTGTAGCTCAGTAAATTTCAGAACTGAACTTCGGCAGAAAATTTGGTTTATTACTGACTTTCAGCAAAATATTTACCGTATCTCGGCAAATGAAACGTCACTTTTACTGAGATCTCGGTAAAAATCGTGTTTGCTGAAACTCGGCGATGCCCACCTCGGGAAAATAAACAAAAAATGCTGAGATCTCGGGGAAAATTTTTAAGTGTGTACATTTTTCACGATTAATGAATCGAGTACTAATCGAGTTACAAGTAGTCTAGTCGACAAGGTGAATAAGTCAGCTTACATGTAAATCTATTATTTCTCGTGTTTGTGATTTACAGAAGTTATCATTTAAAAGAACGGGCTTGGTGGTCATATGGCTATCCCTTCTACTTCGTACACAGGAGCTTGTGGATTCAATTCAAGGCTGGTTCCATTCTTTCACTTTGTATCTTGGCATATAGGTATTTCTGAAGTTCCTAGCAATCGTTAGAAATAAAATGTGCTTCATACCGTTTCCATCTTTTATTATTTACCTATACCCTGCTGCATCTAATAGAGAATATCATCATTTCGTTCCTATTGCATATATTAATCAAGAAGAACTTCTGTCGCAGAACCTAAGACCCGAAATTGCAAAAAAAATTCCGCATGAACTCGTGGCAAGTGGTTTCCTTCCCATCCCCGATAGACTGTAAGGACGTGATCAGCGCCGGAAATGTTGATATCAGTGAAATATTTTTAAGGCTGGTCTGCATACATTTTTGGTATCTTTCATCATTATAATATGTAATTCACCTTTTTACCAATATATCATGCAATATCGCATACCCTCACAAACCCTCGCATACTCTCACATCACAAACCATTGATCACGATTTAGCTAAGAAAAGCTAAAATAATTGAAACTAAGAGTGCTGAGGTCGTACTTGTCCGTACACAGGTTAGTGAATTTTGCCAGTGATCATCACTCCAATGACGACTTGGACAAGAACATGGGCAAGAACAACGGAAGCATTAGGTCCGGACGGTTCCGATGGACGTGTTGAGCCGCGAGAATGGTTACATTCACTGACGGCTGAATGAGAAAGAGGAGAAACGTGGTTGGTGTAAAATTAGATGCTGGAACCGGCACACCAAAAATGCGACAATTTTAAAAATGTGACAAATTTTGTAATAAACATTGTTAGTTTTGGATTAAGTATAAATAATGTGAGCTGCGATTGTCTTCTTCAAGTTGAGTGAAGTACGAGAAACTAAAGACGGTCTTACAGTTGAGGTCAATATACGTATCTGTAAAAATGTGGTAGAATTGAATGGAGCAGTACTAAACTCGTATTATGCCAGGTGAAGACATTACACTAAGAGAGCCTAATAGTTTTCTTAGATATATAATTTTCACACATACAAGCATCATTTCTCAATTTCGTTGACTTAGTATTACAATAATATTCTGATTTCATCACCCCCTGGAGAATTTTGGGGTGATAAAATAGGACATGCGACAAAACAAAAAATCACCTCGGCCCAAAAACTTCTAGCCGCACCGTGCTGCCAAAAAACCAGGAGCTTTTTAAAGTGCAAAAATTATCCTTCATCGTTAAAATACATATTCATTTTAATCAAAACGCTCATGTTATTATCTATGATACTGCCATTCGTCATTTTATTTCATCTTTCCAGAAATCAAGAAGTCTATTTTTCGATCTTTGAATCAGAATGAAGAATATTCCGAACTATCGGTTTTCCATCTCTGAAGACAGCATAAATCCCAAACTAGCTGGTGTTGGAGAAAGGTCCTCCTTCATCCAGGACTTGCGAATTGAAACTTGGTGAGAGAATTCCATTATATATTATATATATTTACCAAATTATATTGAAACCGTATGATTATTACCAAAAAACAAAACCATCAGGGCACGCGATTGGATTTGGATAGGAAGAGTGGAATCGCCAACTTCCTGTTGTTAACATCTCGTGGATAAAGGGCGGGCTCTTCTCCCCATCTATTGGGTCAATCTGGGAAACGAGGGCTAGGCTATATTATTCTACTGTACTTGCTTAACGACTGTATGATATTTAGCTTTATGGTTTTTCTTTCAGCCTTGGCAGTCTGTAAAAGCAGCAAAAACGAGTTTGCCTTTACATCCGACGGTTTCGGTTTTATATTAAACCTTTTTCAAGGAATCTAAAAAATATTTCAAATAATAACTTTTGTCGGTTCAGCACCCTAATTCTACCACTTACAGAGGCTCGCTTTTTTGTTAAAACATGGACATGTTCCATATACGTTCGTCTGGTTAATCAAAATGGCGCCCACCCCGGCTTTAAAGATAGTTTAATTTTAGTCTTTTCTATGAAAAATTGCTATTGTCAGATTTTCTGGATATGATATACTGCGCGGCGTTTGTAATGTTCCCAAATGGGTACTTGCACAAAACTTCACGCGGCGAATGACTGTCGAAAGGTACGGCCGCGCCAAACGATACACCGCAATGCTATTCTCCCATAAGAATCAAGTAAACGGGGTGAAGAAAGCGCGGCGGTACCTTTCATGAAGGGTTCGCCGCGTGCAATTTTGAGAAAATCAGTCAATATCTCCTACTAGTCTACTCACTGTGATCGCCACTGAACTGTAATTTTATCTCGATTTTTGCTATCGATATTTTTATGTTTTTGTTGTATCGCCTACACTTTCTTCTCGACACCTACGTGTTTCTGCGTAACATCAATGTTTGTGTGGAAACTTTGTGGTCATTAGCAATTTTAGTAGGTGTAATTTTTATGGTGGTGGTTGTGTTAGCATGTGTTGTTTGTAAGTGTTGTTGTGTTGTTTACAATTTGGTTGATTTCTGTTTCACATTCATTTCTTGTTTTTTTGGATTTTACCCATCTCTTGGAGAATGCCAGCATAGATTACATGGAGACCATCTGTGTCTGTTCGTTTGTTTACAGTGTTCTTGTGGTTTGTTATGTGACACATTTCCAGAAATTGTAGTGTTTGTGTTGTGTTAGCTCTATCTAATATTTTGACTTTGTTTAGATCGAAGCGGTGATCTTCAGTGATACTGTGTTTCATTAGCGCCGTTTTTTTTTTTTTTTTTTGCTAATGACCACAAA
This sequence comes from Armigeres subalbatus, assembly GCF_024139115.2. Lineage (NCBI taxonomy): Eukaryota > Metazoa > Arthropoda > Insecta > Diptera > Culicidae > Armigeres > Armigeres subalbatus. Next base: position 190,477,180 of record NC_085141.1, read on the forward strand.
GTTTCCACACAAACATTGATGTTACGCAGAAACACGTAGTGTCGAGAAGAAAGTATAGGCGATACAACAAAAACATAAAAATACCGATAGCAAAAATTGAGATAAAATTACAGTTCAGTGGCGATCACAGTGACCCCAAAATTATCGACACAGCAGCAGTGAGTAGACTAGTAGGAGATAGCAATTTTTCATAGAAAAGACTAAAATTAAACTATCTTTAAAGCCGGGGTGGGCGCCATTTTGATTAACCAGACGAACGTATATGGAACATGTCCATGTTTTAACAAAAAAGCGAGCCTCTGTAAGTGGTAGAATTAGGGTGCTGAACCGACAAAAGTTATTATTTGAAATATTTTTTAGATTCCTTGAAAAAGGTTTAATATAAAACCGAAACCGTCGGATGTAAAGGCAAACTCGTTTTTGCTGCTTTTACAGACTGCCAAGGCTGAAAGAAAAACCATAAAGCTATATTATTGTATGTACTAACTTTCTTCTGGAAGGAGATTCTCTATTCATCCCGTGGATTCGCATAAGTGTCTCTGCTTATGGAACCACCCCACCCATTTTTGGCCCTTCATACAGGAGTTTGATGAAATAAAAACAATAATATAATCATGATCAAATCGTTTGTCAGATATGGCCAGTGCTATCGGCAGGTGCCTTGTTACAATAGATGGTAGTATCATCATCATCATCATAAAATAGGACATGCGACAAAATAGGATTTTTTTATATTTTCGATTTTTTTTTAAATTTATTTCACAAATATGAAACAGTTCTAACAGGTAACTGTTAGAATTCGAAATGAGCGAAAAATCTCGTTTCCGCATCCAATTAAAACCACCCTTTCATAACTACCACATTGGCAACCAGTTAACCGCGACGAACCTGTGCCGTAGAACCTTAAGCGCCAGATTCCAATAAAATTCCGCATGAACTCGGGGCGAGTGCAGAGGTGTTCTCGGCTTGCAGTGGGTGAGTGATTGCATCATCGATTCCTTCCCATCCCCGATAGACCATGAGGACGTGGCCAGCCGTTATCGATCATCCCATGGCAAATCCCATGCTTCCATCCAGTAGTAGTCGGAGTAGCAACTACGTAATGCACGGTCATCATGCTCATGCTCATGCTCATTTCACAAATATGAAACAGTTTATGCCTTGTAGATGCAAAATACGTGAATAGTATTTGTAATTTCTTGTCAAAAAGGCTTACAAAGTTCTTGAGGTAATTTTAGTATAGAAAAGGGGCCGGTCCTAAATAATAATCATTTTTTATACAAAGAGAGTAAAGAATTTGTTCATTAAAAAACTAAAGTAGACACTTGAATGTGTACTTGAGTTAAGAGAGTTTTAGAGAGAGAAAAGAGGCGTTTCCGGAATTTGCCAATAGCTGATCACGAATGTTGTGCAAGGGAATGTTCAGGGAGCATCCATAAAAGAATGCAAAGTTTCGTAATGTAGGGAAGCTCAATTTAGCATATAAATTGTATACAGAGATGATAGATGTGAGACTTTTTCATTCTCTATCGAATCCAATCCTTGATCTTTACAAATAAAAATTGAATGAGGTTTTTTTTTGTCACGATTTAACTCACGAACACATTGACCGATGTGGAATATGTTTGTACTGTTAACTTCATCTAAAAGCCAGACAAATTTTTCGTTTTTACTAAGTATATGAGAAAACCACTTGTCATAAGACGAGTTTGTACAATCGTATTTCGACCTCAACAGTAACAGTCAAGTACGAGACACTGAAGACGACCTTAATGTTGAGGTCTAAATACGTATCTATCAAGGTACAATTAAGTGGTGGAATTGAATGGGATTATACAAACTCGTCTTATGACAAGTGAAGTCATTCCACTAAAAAGCTCAACATAATTTTTTCAACATACAAGAAAGGGAAAATCGAGATAACAGAGTCACTATCGCCTTTCAGTACAACTTTTTTTTGAGACACGAATGTCACTTTAGTGGTAAAGTGTCACTAATAAAGTATAATAATAAAATAATAATAGTACAACTTTGTTTTACAGGCTTCATGCTGCAAGGCTTGTAAAAATCAACCTGCCTTTAAATATTTCAAAACATAATTGAAAAAAAATGTTGTGCGCTCTGACTTGGTGTGGGCAGGATTGTATAAACGCAAAAACTCACAAACAGCTATGTGTTTTGAATTCCACGAAGTACCTCATTTCCTAATTTTAATTTCGTTCTCAATGCTTATCTTCCAACATGTGTGGGTGGCTTGAGCTCTTTTATGAGAAGATAAAATCACGAATTGCTTACGACCTGTTAAACTCCTCACAAGGTGTTGTTTTAATGACTAACCTAAGATTGTCGGCAATAGAATGCAGGGGACTTTATTTACGATTCTAACAGCCATTTCTACTCTGAAACAACTATGCGGTGAATTACAGACAGATAAAAGCTTCCTACAACTCTATCTTCATCAAAATTTATCATCCCTCACCTATTAAAATATATCACCCCTACCGAAATATATCACATAGTCCGACCTTACTTGACGCCAACCATGGTGTATGTGAAGAATGTTCGAGGTACACCTTAATGGAACAAACCATTATTGATTTATGGCACCTTGAGTGCGATAATCATTACTCTCCTGCAATAACTCCGTTGGATCATAAAAAGATGCGGGCTGCCAAGGAGGGGAAAATTATTGCTAATATGCTGCTCCGGTGCTCATGTTCAGTTCGCTTCACCGTTCCTCTATCGATAAGAAGGCGCTGTGCCTTGCCTCACATTTCACACGTTCATGTCGTACGTCGTTTGAGTGATAAATTCATTAACGTCACCGTACCTACATTTCTAGGTATATGCCAAGTGGTTCCATTCCATATCCTCGTTAACACGTCAGTTTCTCTTCACAAGGACGGTATAGAGTGTAGTAACATGATTCGCGGTTGCACCGTCGGTGTTGGCTTCGAACCACTCAAACCGTTGCGTCGTTACGGTCCTGTCCCCCGCAACAGGATGGTTATGCCTACACAAAACAGGATGCTTCACACGCCACCCACCATGGCAAACTGCTCATTCTCACAACCTAAATCACCAGTTTGCGTTTATGACAATTAGCACTCGTACGCGAATCGTACATATAAATTCATTTGGACATCCACCGACAATAGCACTCTTTCCGCCCAGCCAGACACAAGTGGAGGTCGGTTCCTAGGCGGCGATGATATCTTCCATTATCCACTTGAATCGTTCCACGGACGACGGCGGAAACACGAGTAAGTTGTGTTTTAATTCAATAATCCAATTTCATTCCGGTGTATCCAAACGGCACAAGTAACGATAACGACCCGAGCACACCACGTGTTGTGTGGAGGCTCATTTCGCTTAGCTCGTAAAAGCATTCAGTGGACGGGACCACTAATCACACTTCGTTGATTCTTCCGCGTGGGAACCTAAGGCCCAGCGGGAATCTCGCCTAAAAGCACTGCCTCTCTATGTGGTTAACGACTCTATCCGTGTGCGATCTCTGCGATTGGACTTTTATTTCTCGCTTAAGGCATTGGAGTTTGTTCCTTGGGCGAGCTTTCACCTCGAACCGTCTATTCACAAGAACGTACCGAAACCAACTAAACGTACACCATACCATCATCAGCATCCAAGCTGAGGATGTTGTCACAGTTGCTCTCATCTACGCTAGATCTTCGTGGAGTTTGCGCGCTGACCCGCAGCTTCCGATGTCAGATTCATCCTAAGAATCTTATCTCGTGAGATTCGCCTATTCCTTCTAAATTGCAATGCATTTAGGTCATTAGGCCTGGAGGAGAGACAATGAGAACGAAAGCGTTGGAGAAACAAAATGAGCATCGCAGATTGTGATTGTAACACGGTGTCAGTCAGGATGTCAGTGATACGTTTGGCTGGCATGCTCATCATCACCCACGTTTTGTTTTTCTCCGTACTGGCCAGCCGTCGTCAGGGCCGTGACGACAACACAGCTGGGAGTTGGTGGGGTGGTAAACTGGCAGAACGTCCACTCCTTGGGTGGTGGGATGGGCGTTACAACTTGCATGATGCCATGTGACTTCGAAAACATTAAAACGCGAAACACGGCACACTGACTGCCGGAGAGGACCGAAGCGAGCGGCAATGCAGTTTGTTGCTACATTCTGCTGCTGTCAACGGCTGTGCTGCTGCTGTTGTGAAAAATGGAGAATGTGGCCGAAGCAATAATTAATTTTGCTATTAATTTGCGTGGGTCAATTTATGGTTCCCGTTGATGTAGTTTTTCGAGGTTCACACCGTGGTAATCTCCATAATTACTGTTCTCCAGGGAAATGTTTGTATCCTTTAATTAAAGTTGGGAGGACTAGACTAGGAAGCTATAGACAAATTGTCGCTCAGACTAGGCAAAGCTCAAACTGCTTGCTGGAATTTTGATAAGGTAAGCGAAAACCGGGTGACGTTCGGTAATCGATTTTGACTATTATCCGTAGGAGGCGATTTCTAGTCGGTTGGAAAATGTGCTCAAAACAGTTTAATTTTCGTTGTAATTTTGTTTAAATATTTCAGTTTGTGCAGCATTTTAATTGAAAATTAAACACTCCGAATATGAGTGGTGAGGTATAAGAACATATTAACTAACTATCAAGAGTGCAGACAGATTTTGAAGGAGAAGAACGCAGTGTGCGCTGCAGAAAGTGACATTTTTTTAACTTTAATTTTTTAGCTTTTGTTCATAATTTTCCATTATAAGTATTTGGTCGTCACACGCTATGTTTAAAGGCAACTATTATGCAAAGTTAATGCACCTCGGATGTTAAGCCGTTAGATCATAGTTTTTGACCTCTAGTTTAAGGATCTGCATCGATTAAAATATTTCATCGGTGAAATTTTGACTTTTTTACTATTTAAGGTAATATTTTTAACCTAAAACCTTTTCTGATTTAAAAAAAAATGAAACAAGTTCAAATCCAACCAGTGCTTTTTCTTCCTGATGCTTTAAGAAACATTTTCATATAAAAACATTTTTCATATGATGGAATTAGTAGAAGTTATATTAAGATTACTGCCAGTCTCAAAAGTTCTTACGGTTTATTATGAATAGATCTGTAGCCTTCCTTAGCCGTGCGGTAAGATGCGCTGCTACACTGCAAGACCATGCTAAAAGTGGCTGGGTTCGATTCCCGGTCTTGTCTAGGAAATATTCTCACCTTCCCTGGGCATAAAGTATCATCGTAGCCTATCGTATCGTAGATATACGAATGCGAAAATTGTAGCTTGGACTAGAAACCTCGCAGTTAATAACTATGGAAGTGCTAAATGAACACTAAGCTCCGATGCGGCATATGTCAGAGTGGTTGATGTAATTCCAATAAGAAGAAATATTAATAAACTTAAGAACATAATATCACTCTTTAACATTTCAAATCAAAAAAAAATTAAAACTACGAACTAGTTCAAGGTAGTATTCATGTATGTTCTGTATTTCTAACTTGATTGAACCTCAATGGACGTCTGCATTATGTGACCACTGTTATATGCTCCCACCGTGGATAACAGTTTACTTGCATACTGTGCGTGGTTATCTGGCATTTTGTAGTTTTGGTAGATAGTATAAAAGTTTCTGTGGATGGCTTCCGTTGTTTGCTCCGTATACTTTGTAAGACCTCCCTGTGATACGCTCTATTCAAGAACATGGAATTTCAAAATAAGAAATTTTTCGATGATTGGTAGCCCGGCTGCTATCCAACTGTAACAGAAAGCTCTTATGGCGTCTGAATAGAAGTCCAACAATGTTACACTAAAACAGCAATCAACTACCTGTGGTAGACTCTCCAATACCTTGTAATAACTATTGCATTATTTTCCTTTCAAAACACCCCGTTAAAAAAAAGACTTCGGCAGTAACGCCCAGTGAAATCAAGTTGAGCGTAATGAGTTGCGTTGACCTTTGATGTCCAGACTTCAGATTTGTCTGGATGGTTTTTTTTGCTGCAGGGCCGAAGATTTGGTAGACCAGTCGCACCAGCTAATGTAGCGCTGGAGGAGGGTTTTTGTCTAAAATTGTGTCATAGTCTCCTCCTTCCAGAAAATGATTATGAACATTGAACACAATTAAAATATAATTCCTTGGCCTATACAGCGTTAAATTCTGTTGCTATGGTAACAAGTGGTGCAGGGTTGCTGTTTTTTTTAATAAACACGTATGAGATATGCAGTTACATAAGAATTCGCTATGGAAAATGAAATAAATGTTCGGTGTCAACAGTATTTTTAGTATAATTTCTGCTACTTTGATCATATGAAAATTGTTTTTATATGAAAATTTTCCTTGAAGTGTCAGGAAAAAAATGTGGTGCCTGGATTTTATATAACATGCTTCAAAAAATTAAAAAAAAATCAGAATAGATTTTTAGGTTGAAAATATCTCCTTAAATGGTAAAAAAGTCAAATTTTCACCGATGAAATATTTCCATCGACACGGATCCTTAAACTAGAGGTCAAAAACTATGACCTAACGGCTTAACATCCGAGGTGCATTAACTTTGCATAATAGTTGCCTTTACCCGGGCAGAAGCTATGAACAGAATAACAAAACATGATATGGTTTTGATTGATATAAGAGATAAAAGAACAGGCAACAATATCAAAAATTTACACCGAAATATCATTTAAATATCAAGATATGCTATGGATAAGAACAAACTAATGGCACATGATATTCATCACTTATTACAAATAGCATAAGTTGATCTCCTTATGATATTTTAGTGCAAAATATTGATATTGTCGTGTGATCTTTTATCTCTTATATCAATCATGTCAATATCTCATTTTGCTATCTTATCAATATTTGATATTATTGAGCTGTTTTCGTCTACTCGGGTAAACATAGCGTGCGTCAGCTCTTCATGATCAATCTTCACTGACATTATAAGTCTATAGGAACTTTGAAGTTTTCATATGAGAGGCTACTTTATGTTATCCTTTTATGAGAATTGTTTTTTGTTTAACCTTACATTCACAATTTTATAATCTAATCTACCTATTTACACTACACTGGAAGAGGAAGGATCTATTTTGGGCTTCCGCATGGGGATGACTTTTGCTGACTTCCAAAACGATGGGAAGTAGCTGAAACGGAGACACTGAAGATCAGCGAAAGTGCTCGAAAAACGAAGCACTCATGTGTTCAAGTTATAGTTTCAGGATGCTGGATTTTAGAAGCCCTTGTTTTTGAATTTTGGCTATTTTACAGAACAGCTTAGCACAGTCTGAGAGATCGCAGATCATATTGGAGAAATCATTATTTCTAAGGTCCACCATTCTGGCCTCATGCCATGACGCTCAACAACGAATCGTGGGCATGTAAATATCATATGCTCCACCGACTCCATCACGTCCATGCATTCTGGGCACCCCGCAGATTCTTCGAACCCGAACCTATGAATCGTTTGTTTAACCCGTAAATGCCTAGGACGATATTTTAGTTTCGAAAAAACCTCTGAAGGATTGTGGTGAAGTTGCTCTAGATAAATGAAAATTTGATTTGAACCAACAGTAACCCAACAGAATCTATGACAAAAGGTCGAAGGACAAAAGGTCGAAAGACAAAAGGTCGAAGGACAAAATGTCGAATGGACAAAATGTCGAAGGGACAAAAGGTCGACGGGACAAAAGGTCGAATGTACAAAAGGTCGACGGGTCAAAATGTCGAAAGGACAAAAGGTCGAAGGGACAAAAGGTCGAAATTACAAAATTGGTTAAAACTGAAAAGCCATAGTGTTGAGAACAGTAGTTTATTTCAAAGGAAAACTATGATGTAAGTACCGTCATCGGGGGTGACACTTGGTCAAATAAGGGTCAGGTTGGCCCATGTTTTCAACAAATTCAGTACAAGAAAAATGTAATATAAGATACCTTTTTGAGCGATTCAGATAGCCGACCTACAGACTGTTCGTGAGAACGATGGCCCAATCTTGACTTGAACCCACAACCTCAAATTTCTACACAAAACTCTACCACCAATATGCAATATGCATAAGCACATTCATTCAGTTATTTAGTTTACATCTAAACAGAAACCACTGAATCAACAATTTGACGCCACAATACACGAGTTAATTATTCGAGAAGACGGAGCTCTTTTTTAAAAAAAAAACTTAAACGTCTAACTACATTCACTGTTCACACCCAACTGATTTATTATCATCAACTTAACTACATTACAAGTATGCTGAGTCTGCACTGCATCGGTAGGTACAGGTTCGAAGATCGCCCTCGATATCGTTCGCCTGCTTCTGCTGATGCGCCTTGATGTTGCCAACTCCAAAATGTTGACACCGATGGAATTCCACAAAGTCCGGTCGGCAACGACGTTAACTCACAGTTCGAGGCCGCATCTCTCCATCCTCGAATGCGCCCCACGCTCGCCAAGTCGTTTTACACTTGGTCTGCTCACCTCGCTCGCTGTGCTCCACGCCGTCTCGTACCTGCCGGATCGGAAGCGAACACCATCTTTGCAGGGTAGTTGTCTGAAATTCTTGCAACATGCCCTGCCCATCGTACCCTTCCGGCTTTAGCTACCTTATGGATACTGGGTTCGCCGTAGAGCTGTGCTAGCTCGTGGTTCATTCTTCGCCGCCATACACCGTCTTTTTGTACACCGCCAAAGAACCTGTCTCTCGAATACTCCGAGTGCTTGCATATGCACAATCATGATTATTTCCTGGAACACTAATGCAGGATCGTTCATGCTGAGTACCATGAGAGAGATTTTTTCGTTAATGTTGTACAAAATACAACATCACGCATGTTTGAGTGTTAATTAACATGATTCGTACGGTTGAATCACCGAATAATGTGCATAATGTAATCTGTTATGTACGGCTTAAGGCCAGTCTTTGTGTACATGCTTCAGTGTTTATTTCTTTTTTAAAACCAATAACAACGTCACGTTGAATTATAACCAATAACATCCCCATCTAATACATGATGATGAGTGGAAAATGAATTTATACAAGACACACATTTATACAAGAGACTGACAATCTTCTGATTCTCCATGATCAACATCGGAATGTAATGTATAGGAATGTATAGGAAGTCGCGTTGGCGAGATAATTAATTATACGACACTGAATCAAAGATAACAAAACCAACGCATTTCACTCAAACATGCACTCGAAGCGACACGTGTTACAAGAGCACGATCTAACAAGTATTAATTTTTCAGTTCTCTTCCCGAGAACTAATCAAAATCATACAATGCTCACCCTGACTGCTGAATATTCTCTGTAAATTGGTTAAAGAACAGCCCATGAAATAAAGAAGGAGAAATCTCTGGGAAATGTAATAAGCTAGATTTTATTTTCAGAAAAATGTTTTCAAACTTGTCGTATATTTAGTATTTTTCATGTATACAGAATTATAGATTTTTAAATTTTGTCCATTCGACTTTTTGTCCCTTCGACCTTTTGTCTCGTCGACGTTTTGTCCCCTCGACCTTTTGTCCTTTCGACCTTTTGTCCCTTCGACCTTTTGTCCCTTCGACCTTTTGTCCGTCGACCTTTTGTCCTTCGACCTTTTGTCTTTCGACATTCTGTCCCAAAGCCAACCCAACATGCCCAACATGTACGTATCAGTTTGGAAGATGATATTAGCATTTCCATATCATCATAATATGGTTATTTGCAATCGATTTGAATTTGAGCAATTTTGTTGTAATCAAACCTATTTTTTAGATGGGATATCACATAGCGGACCGAAAGCTTAGATCCTAACAATGGTTTTCATGTATTAATATCTACAATTGGTCGATTTTGTGGCGTGAATTGAATACTGAGAAAGTCGTTAGGCGTTCCATAACCGTGGGGGTAGTGTAAGATTATTCTAAGGTTCAATCAAAGTTGATCCCCCATATTCCGGGGATTAAACCACCCGACTGGGACGGTAATTTCCAATGTTCTGAAAACTCATATGTGAATATGTACATTTTGTGGAAGATAGTGATTTGAAAAATGTATTGGATGTACCCACTTTCCCTTCGATGGGAACCCATGACCCTCAGTATGCTAAGCACCAGTCTAGCGTACTGACTGTCGTGGGTTCGACTCCCATCGAAGGGTAAATTGTGTCCTCCAATACATTTTTCAAATCAATATCTTCCACATAATGATCATATTCACATATGAGTTTTCAGAGCATTTTTCTAAATTTTTGGATCACTGCATCGGCATATGTCATTTAGGGTTGAGCTAAAACCGATATTTTTGAGATACTTTTTACCTACTATTTTCTGGCGATTAGATTTTATCTTTTTTGTGCATAGAAAGCGTGAAATCATGATGCTGGTTATCAGCCACTGCTTCAGATTTATTAAATAGAATCGAAATACTCCTTGGTATCAAAAATCTATTAAATATTCTGTGTGCTGCCACATAAGCATAGGTTGCAAGGTTTGCTCGTAGAGGAAGTCATATTTATCTCATTAGAGCATTTGAACCCTTCCGTAGATTAGTGGAAAGATGTGCGGTGAACATTCATCCGACTTCCCTGGGCATAGAAGTAATCGTGCATGCTACCTAATATATGAATGCGCAAAAAGTTACTTTGCTTGGAAACCTCGCAGTTAATAACTTATGAATTGTCTAATAAATACTAAGCTTCTGGACAGCAATGCCTTAGATGTGTGGTGCATTGCCAGTAAACAGGAAAGAGCGTACTCGTGGTAAGAAAAAGGTGGTCGGAGAAAAACAATGCGATGATTGCATCAGATTATGCCCCTCTTCTGATTCCACCGCCACTGCTCGTCTATTTTCTTACGGAATTGGCACTGTCCAAAAATGTCTCCATAAAAAGTGTTTCGTATCGTAAAAGCATGCTACAGCATGACACCATTAAATGCCTGAAGATGCTAACCAAACGAGCACGAAGCTCATGAACCTGTACGAATATTGCCTTCACTTTGTCGGTTCATGATTCCTTTTATGATCCCGAATATAACGACGACGACTGTAAAACTGTAAAAATGCAGTGTTTTTATGATGAAAATATTTCTTCTTATACAATTTTAGTATTTGTTTAACTATACTAACCCTAGTCACACAATTCATAAAAATAGTATCGATATATTACGAATAGGGGTTTTGATTTTGTGACAATCCTTGAAATAACAGAGAGAAAACTTGCTATAGGTTGTGGGGAAGCCTGTACCAAAAATCGCTAAAAACTATGCTGCACCCGTATTGCATCTACCCATTGCTCTTCTGTAGAGGGATAAATGAATACAATTCTTGGCATGCCAACATCAAGCAATGAAGCATTCGTTATGATCCTCTGCACACGAGGGAATAAACGACTGGCATCATGCACACAAGTGGTATACTGGTGACTATAATCTTGGCAGTGAAGGTTATGTTTCACGCTCATAGTTAAAATTTATAGAAATCTAAAAAATTAATGAACAGCTTGCGAGCACCCTGCAACATATTGCCGTTACCATACGACATCATAACAGATGCTTTCCGTTGACAGCAGAACGCAGAGCAATACCGGTACGACATCGCGAGAGTTATTCAGCTTTTCTCGAGGCCAAAACGAAAGCTCTCGTTAGAGCCATTTTTTCCTCATGTCAAACGACACACGATGCTCGCTTAGAACATTACTCCATTTGGCGTTCTCGACGAGTGTGTCTGCCTGCATTTGCTTGCTTAGGAATTCGTGGCACTCGCTGGGAGCATGATGTGCCTGACTTCACAAATGCCCGCTAAAGGCGAGAAGCCGGAAATCGTGAAACCGGAACGCTTTGAACATAATAATTTTTCTGCTTTCATCATTCTCACCAGGGCATGGAGTGGATGAAGGTGTCAGACATTCGAAGGCGAACTCTATATCTACCTCCGGTTCATGATACGAAATGGAACGGGAGAATTGCAAAGCGAATTTATTACTCCGATATAGAAGATTTGATTGGCGGTTAGTGAAGTTGCAGCATGCTGCCATTTTATATTAGAGATGCAATTCCTTTCCCATGCAACGAATCGAGTAATTGATGAGTTGGTTTACTACCGCATTTTGCCTATTATCTTTATCGAGCCAAGCAATTTGCCCAAGACCAAGAACTGTTTATACGCTTAGAAATTCTGCTATTTACCTGTTCAAGCGAGGAAAAAACATTTTCAGACTGAATCTTTTAATATTATCAGATTGGCATCTGTTTGAACTGCGTACGTTCTTTGTTACCATGCTTATCAACCGTAACTTTTCGGGGGACAAATATCTCTACGTAACTTTTACGTTTATTATGGAGGATGTTGAGAAAAAAGGGAGGTTTACAATGGCATTTTAGAAATCAATAATTTTCATTTTTTTCTTCATTCTTTTAAAAAGTGCAATACAAAATGTACTGGAAAACAAATTAAAACAAGAAACAAGAAACAAGAAACAAGAAACAAGAAACAAGAAACAAAAAACAAGAAACAAGAAACAAGAAACAAGAAACAAGAAACAAGAAACAAGAAACAAGAAACAAGAAACAAGAAACAAGAAACAAGAAACAAGAAACAAGAAACAAGAGAAACAAGAAACAAGAAACAAGAAACAAGAAACAAGAAACAAGAAACAAGAAACAAGAAACAAGAAACAAGAAACAAGAAACAAGAAACAAGAAACAAGAAACAAGAAACAAGAAACAAGAAACAAGAAACAAGAAACAAGAAACAAGAAACAAGAAACAAGAAACAAGAAACAAGAAACAAGAAACAAGAAACAAGAAACAAGAAACAAGAAACAAGAAACAAGAAACAAGAAACAAGAAACAAGAAACAAGAAACAAGAAACAAGAAACAAGAAACAAGAAACAAGAAACAAGAAACAAGAAACAAGAAACAAGAAACAAGAAACAAGAAACAAGAAACAAGAAACAAGAAACAAGAAACAAGAAACAAGAAACAAGAAACAAGAAACAAGAAACAAGAAACAAGAAACAAGAAACAAGAAACAAGAAACAAGAAACAAGAAACAAGAAACAAGAAACAAGAAACAAGAAACAAGAAACAAGAAACAAGAAACAAGAAACAAGAAACAAGAAACAAGAAACAAGAAACAAGAAACAAGAAACAAGAAACAAGAAACAAGAAACAAGAAACAAGAAACAAGAAACAAGAAACAAGAAACAAGAAACAAGAAACAAGAAACAAGAAACAAGAAACAAGAAACAAGAAACAAGAAACAAGAAACAAGAAACAAGAAACAAGAAACAAGAAACAAGAAACAAGAAACAAGAAACAAGAAACAAGAAACAAGAAACAAGAAACAAGAAACAAGAAACAAGAAACAAGAAACAAGAAACAAGAAACAAGAAACAAGAAACAAGAAACAAGAAACAAGAAACAAGAAACAAGAAACAAGAAACAAGAAACAAGAAACAAGAAACAAGAAACAAGAAACAAGAAACAAGAAACAAGAAACAAGAAACAAGAAACAAGAAACAAGAAACAAGAAACAAGAAACAAGAAACAAGAAACAAGAAACAAGAAACAAGAAACAAGAAACAAGAAACAAGAAACAAGAAACAAGAAACAAGAAACAAGAAACAAGAAACAAGAAACAAGAAACAAGAAACAAGAAACAAGAAACAAGAAACAAGAAACAAGAAACAAGAAACAAGAAACAAGAAACAAGAAACAAGAAACAAGAAACAAGAAACAAGAAACAAGAAACAAGAAACAAGAAACAAGAAACAAGAAACAAGAAACAAGAAACAAGAAACAAGAAACAAGAAACAAGAAACAAGAAACAAGAAACAAGAAACAAGAAACAAGAAACAAGAAACAAGAAACAAGAAACAAGAAACAAGAAACAAGAAACAAGAAACAAGAAACAAGAAACAAGAAACAAGAAACAAGAAACAAGAAACAAGAAACAAGAAACAAGAAACAAGAAACAAGAAACAAGAAACAAGAAACAAGAAACAAGAAACAAGAAACAAGAAACAAGAAACAAGAAACAAGAAACAAGAAACAAGAAACAAGAAACAAGAACAAGAAACAAGAAACAAGAAACAAGAAACAAGAAACAAGAAACAAGAAACAAGAAACAAGAAACAAGAAACAAGAAACAAGAAACAAGAAACAAGAAACAAGAAACAAGAAACAAGAAACAAGAAACAAGAAACAAGAAACAAGAAACAAGAAACAAGAAACAAGAAACAAGAAACAAGAAACAAGAAACAAGAAACAAGAAACAAGAAACAAGAAACAAGAAACAAGAAACAAGAAACAAGAAACAAGAAACAAGAAACAAGAAACAAGAAACAAGAAACAAGAAACAAGAAACAAGAAACAAGAAACAAGAAACAAGAAACAAGAAACAAGAAACAAGAAACAAGAAACAAGAAACAAGAAACAAGAAACAAGAAACAAGAAACAAGAAACAAGAAACAAGAAACAAGAAACAAGAAACAAGACACAAGAAACAAGAAACAAGAAACAAGAAACAAGAAACAAGAAACAAGAAACAAGAAACAAGAAACAAGAAACAAGAAACAAGAAACAAGAAACAAGAAACAAGAAACAAGAAACAAGAAACAAGAAACAAGAAACAAGAAACAAGAAACAAGAAACAAGAAACAAGAAACAAGAAACAAGAAACAAGAAACAAGAAACAAGAAAAATAAATAAAACAAATAAAAAAAAAAAAAAAAATAAAAATAAGAAACGCCACCGTTTGGGCTGCACCTCCGACGACCGACAAGGGCTTGGTGGAGGGCTGGGAATCGAACCCACGGCCGTCCGCTTATAAGGCGAACGTGTAGCCAACTACGCTACGGGACCCCACTAAAACATTGTGAATTTTTAGTAAATGATGTTATTAAATCTATTGTTAATCAAACATAAGTTTTAATGACAGAACACAAAACACAGAAGAATTCATTATGAAAAACGATGAAAAACAATGTAAGTAACTTAAAAGTAAGGCGAATTCATGTATTAAATACAATGTTGTTTTAGGCTGAAACTTACTCCGCCAAACACGAGTTTGCCTAAAGAGGTTGTCCAAGGTCTGTCCCGTAGCAATCCAAAATTTATTCTTCAATGTTGATTATGTTTCAATGTCATATAATGAAAATACTATTGAATTCTATTGACGATAGCAGTCCTGATAAATAGCAAATATTTGTTGTGCTCCTATATCCGACAAGTATTTGTGACTTATTAAGACTGCTATTGCCGAGATATTTCAATCTTGATGGTACACACGGCGTGTTCAGTAGAACAATATTATCCCAAAAAAATGAGCATGGCTAAAATTTCAACTACGTGAAAATATAGCTTCTTATCTTTCATTTCCTGGGTATTTTAAAAAAATCTACCGGGGGGTCCCGAACAACTTTTTTTTCCTTTCCAAATGGAACCTGCATTCTAATCTAATACCAGCTGCCAGTCACGAGTCCCTCACGAGTTGACTCGTCATTTATTTTTTTAAACTATTTTTCATGAATTAAATGCAAGGAATGAATATTCTTCATGTTCTTTTATTTTAAACCTAATTTAAAAGGCTCAAATATGGAAAAGCATGACGGAGCCAAAATTATTAAGTTCAACATTTGGCTAGCAAACATACTGCTTCGCAAGGGTTGAACCCACTAATATTTTTAACAGTGTTGGTTTAGTTTCAATTTTATACTTTTTGGATTTAAATGAAAATTAGCGAAATTCGTAGAAATTATTCCAGATAATTGAGAAATTTCAAATTGATTGTTTGAGCTCAAAAAACGACAGGATTCCGACATTCAAGACATAACGATTTCTGAAAACCTAATGATTTTTTATAACATTTCCAAGATAATATAAAACTATTTTAACCTACCGAGATAAGCATGCCAAGACCATGCTGCAGGTGGCTGAGTTGTATTCCCGGTTCGGTCTAGGAAATGTTTAGGTTGGACATTTCCTCGGCATTTCTATGTGGGATGGTTTTATAAAGATATTTTTGGTTTTGAAAATAAGGAATACATTTTATTCTATGGAGTTTTTATAAATATTAACGGGGCTTAATAATAAGTAAAGCTTTTTTAAATTACGCTTCTGATCATTGTTGAGCTAGATTTTTTCCACTAGATCAGCGGTTCTCAACCTGGGGTACATGTACCCCTGGGGGTACCTTCGCTGCCCCCAGGGGGTACCTCGGGCAAAAATCCGTAATGGCGGACGTATTACAGTTCCAATCAAAACTAATTTATAAAGTTTTGGTACTTGTGCATTTTTTTTATTTCATAACTTTGTCTTTAGCTTGTAAATAATATGCATGGCGATCAATAAATCAAAATCAATTGAATCCTGCCTTCAACAATCAGTGTATGACAGGCTGTGGAACAAAAGATCAAAAGGACAAAATTTCAAATTAAAAAATTAAAAAAAACTCTTTAATGCAATCTACCTGATCGAAACAAAATGTTGAATAATATGTTAACAATATGCTTCTGAACTAAATCTAGAGTCTAAAGGTTCGGAGGCCTCCGTTTGAAAGGCATGAAGGCTTTTTTTCGAATAGCTCGGTTACCACGTTCCAAGTAGCTCGGAAGCATTCACAGAAAAAAATATGTTGTTGTTTTAAATGTATTTTCATGCACATATTTGGAGTATGAAAATGAGCGTATTGTTGTTTTCAATCGAAATACATTATACAAGAATAACTAAAGTTCTTGCTTGTAAAATCCAGTCAAACTTAATTGAATATCCATTGCAATTTAACACGTCGTTGAAATTTCAAAACTATTTGCTATGTTCTTTCAAGCAGATCGGAAGATTCCTATCAAGATACTCGGAAGCCTCATTTCAAGAGGTTCGAAGGACTCCTTTCCTGAGGTTCGGAAGACTTCTTTCAAGAGGGTTTAAAGCCTTTTTTCAAAAGGTTTAAAAGATTATTTTCAAGAGGTCCGGAAGCCTCCTTTCAAGAGGCCCGGAAGCCTCCTTTCAAGAGGCCCGGAAGCCTCCTTTCAAGAGGCCCGGAAGCCTCCTTTCAAGAGGCCCGGAAGCCTCCTTTCAAGAGGCCCAGAAGCCTCCTTTCAAGAGGCCCGGAAGCCTCCTTTCAAGAGGCCCGGAAGCCTCCTTTCAAGAGGCCCGGAAGCCTCCTTTCAAGAGGCCCGGAAGCCTCCTTTCAAGAGGCCCGGAAGCCTCCTTTCAAGAGGCCCGGAAGCCTCCTTTCAAGAGGCCCGGAAGCCTCCTTTCATGAGGCCCGGAAGCCTCCTTTCAAGAGGCCCGGAAGCCTCCTATCAAGAGGCCCGGAAGCCTCCTTTCAAGAGGCTCGGAAGCCTCCTTTCAAGAGGCCCGGAAGCCTCCTTTCAAGAGGCACGAAGCCTCCTTACAAGAAGCCCGTAAGCCTTCTTTCAAGAGGCTGGGAAGCCTCCCATCAAGAAGCTAGGAATTCTTCTTTCAAGAGACTTTCAAGACATTCAAGAGAAGCGTCCTTTCAACATTCTAGGAAGTTTCCTTTTAAGTGGCTCAAAATCCGCCATTAAAGAGCCTCGGAAGTCCCCTATCAAGAGGCGCGGAATCAAATTTTTAATAGATTCGGAAACTCTTTTCAAGAGGTTCCAAAACCCCCTTCCAAGAGGTTCGGCAACCTCCCTTCAAAAGGGCTCGGAATTAGTCTACTTTAAAGAAGCTCAGAGGCGTCCTTTCAAGATATTCAGAAGCCTCATTTTAAGCAGCTGAAAAGCTGCCTTTAAAAAGCCTCGGAACCCTCCCTTCAAGAGGTTCAGAAACCTTCCTTCAAGAGGCTCGGAAGCCTATTTTCAAGATATTCGGAAGCTTGATGTATAAACTTATTTTAATTGGAAAGTTTCACGGAATAATGAAAATCTCTTACATGGGGAGTGGGGGGTTGAAAAACCCAGAAAAAAGGCTTACGTAATTAGTGTATGGCCCCTTAGTTTTCAGGTCCATTTTTTAAGGATCTCGTGGGTTACGCTTATTTTCATTTACAGAAGAAAAATAGGGGGTACCTCAATTAATGCAAAAGTTCAAAGGGATACCTCTCAAGAAAAAGGTTGAGAACCGCTGCACTAGATAGATGAATAAAAGTAAAGCTCATCGATTACTTCAAAGTCTGGTGGTTGTACCAAGAGTCATGTAAATAAGTGTCTTTTTAGAAGAAGATGCATTTGATGCATAGGGCAGGAGATTGATTTTCGTTTACTGGTTAACTTTTCTGAACTCTTAGGCAATTTAGATTTTATTAGAGTCATCCCTTCAGCACGATTTTTGTGTCTAAAAATTCAGACTCTTCTCCAAAAACTTCTAAAACTACCCTGGTTCTGATCGTCCAGGTTTTGTGTTTGCGTTTCATGTTGGTGGTATTCGGCTTGACCAAATAATTGAACGTTATTGAAAGTGATTGCCAAAAGCAAAATAGCAATAATGCGACAACACAATGAAAAGTGGACTAATTTTTAAATTGGTAATGAATTTCGAGTGAAAATAATCGTTTCGAATGAGTATTTCTCCAAGCTCACGCAGTGCAATATCATAGAAAGTTGCATGTTTGCCACAACATTTGTAGTAAAATGAATTCGCTTGTCTGGATGAATCACTAGTTCTCATCAACTAAATATGCATCGCAGCGATATGATCTCTAGGACAAAATACAGTACATATTTTCAAGTTTTTTTTATACCCATGTCACTTTTTGTTGAAATCAGAAGAGATTTTATTTTAAACTAAAAGCTAGATATTTACTTCCATTTTTGCCTTTATTGTGCACTTAGCATGACTCATTTTTGCGATCATCTGTTTACCGTATAACAATTGAAATCTGATTTCTATTTGAATGAGGTATTAAGGATTTCTATGAGCATGTTGGATAGTTTTTAGTGATAAATTGAAGTTACACAATCAAAAATACGACAGAAAAAAAGTGTAAAAAGTGAATTATGTGTATTAGGGTGGCTCAAATTAGTATCGGAAAAACTTTTTTCAATTTTTTTGATGGGCCGCCCTCTTATTTGGTTCTATTTGATGCCCTGATGCTCTGGACAAAATTTCAGCCAAATCGGTCAACGTTTGGGCGGTGCTAAACTCGTTGGAAGTTTATATGGAAAAATGTATGCAGAAACATCCCAAAACAGTGAATTGCAGTTGGACGGCACAACTTACGGTCAAGAACCATGATACTTATTCAGTTCTTGTAGAATTAAATACAGAATGTTATGCAGAAAACCGCGAGAAGATTTGAGTTTGCCCGGCTAAGTTATTAGCATTTCTCTGAAGCGGGGTTTGAGCAAATTTCGTTTCTTTTACCTTTGAAAAGAAATAAATTCACCCCTACTACACTCCAGTAAAATGCTAATATCTTTGCCTAATAAACTCTAATCTTCTCGCGGTTTTCAGCATAACATTCTGTATTTAATTCTACAAGAACTGAATGAGTATCATGGTTCTTGATCGTAAATTGTGCCGCCCAACTGCAAATCACTGTTTTTGGATGTTTCTGCATACATTTTTCTATATAAACTTCCAACGAGTTTAGCACCGACCAAACGTTGACCGATTTGGCTGAAATTTTGTCCAGAGCATCAGGGCATCAAATAGAACCAAATAAGAGGGCGGCCCATCAAAAAAATTGAAAAAGTGTTTTTTGAGCCACCTTAATGTGTATCTACATTACTTCTCCTTCTTCGTTTTGGCATTACATTCCCCACTAAGACATTGCCGCCTCACAGTTGAGTGTTCAATCAGCACTTCCACAGTTATTAACTGCGAGGTTTCTAAGCCAAGTTACCATTTTTTACCATCAAATTTACCACCAAAGTTTCAATTTTGGTATATATTTGGGAAAGAATTGGGTGTATATGTGCATAAGATGACGATGCAGAGCATAATCTCCATCCAAGCCTTTCTTAGCTGTTTGCAGGGGATAACATAAATATATCGAGTTCGGCTTCGTCATGCACTTTGACGCTTGAGCTCCAACAAACTATTAATTTAGACTATAACTTGGTAATTTCGGTACCCCTGAGTTTATATACGATTATTGGAATAAAAAAATCCAGGAATCTAATTTTAAATGGGACGCGATAAATAATAATCCTTGGTCTTCCAACTACAAAGATCCGTTTCAGGGAGAAAAAAAAAGTTGTTCGAGACAGACCGCATCATGCTTTCGTGCTGTGCGGTTCTTTCTCTCTTTGCCGAAGGAAGTTTTTAATACTACCCGAAGCTATTTTAATTTCAACGGTGCTTCTTAGCGCTATTTGTACCCACTGATCCCGTTACGATCTTTGCAAGGACCCGTGCCTTCGTTTTACGTTGGACCCGTTTGCGGAAGTAAAATTCCGACAAGCGGTGGTAATCCTGCAGGGACACCGTTCTGGGAAAAAACCTCTTAGAAGGTCACGTCTCCACGCTCAGCAATGAGTATTAACAAAAACAAGAGGAAGGGGAGTCTCTGAATTCTCCACTTCCTTCAAAGAAACAAGGTTTCAAGACCGTCCTGCCAAAGCGCGGAAAAATAGAAGGAAGCTGGAGAATTCAGATATTCCTTCTAACTCTAATATCGGAAATAATTCTTCTCAAATCGAACTGAGCAATCAGTTCGATTTGATTAATGATGAAATTGAGCAAATCGAATATACCTCTAGCCCAGGTGATTCAATTCATGCGAAAAAGCAAAGGATTCCGCCAATTGTGGTATCTGTTGCCGAGTTTTCTGGCTTCCGGAATGAGATTTTGAGTAACCTTCAGGGGATCAAGGTTTCATTTCAGATTGCTAGGAAGGGTGACTGCCGCGTTTTGCCGGGATCCTTTGACGATCGCAAACGTCTTCTTCAGTATTTAACTGAGAAGCGCCATAAATTCTTCACATACGACGACAAAAC
Organism: Armigeres subalbatus; assembly: GCF_024139115.2. NCBI lineage: Eukaryota > Metazoa > Arthropoda > Insecta > Diptera > Culicidae > Armigeres > Armigeres subalbatus. Next base: position 190,498,046 of record NC_085141.1, read on the forward strand.
TGAGCGATTGTTCAAAGTCGTCTTGAAAGGTCTCCCCAGTGATGACAAATCACTGGATGAGATTAAAATTGAAATTTCTCAATTACTTGGATTTTCACCAGTCCAAGTAATTAAGATGAAAAAGAAATCCCATTCTGGTACTACCCAGAGAGGCATTTCTCAAGAATTTTATTTAGTTCATTTTAACAAAAGTGAACTAAATAATATGAAAAGTTTGGAAAAGGCCTGTATTATGTCTCATGTCCGTGTTACATGGGAACATTTCCGCAGGCCTGGGGGAAATTTCCAAAACCCTACCCAGTGCCGTAAGTGCCAAAAGTGGGGTCATGGAACCAAACATTGTCACATGGATGCTAAATGCATGATTTGTGGTGGAACCTCTCACGCCAAGGACGCATGTCCTGTGAGAGAAGATTCCAATAAATTTAAGTGCGCAAACTGTGGGGCAATCATAAATCCAATTTCTGGGAATGCCCTTCACGCAAAAAGTTTTGAATTCCCGTGCAAAATTGATGACGGGAAATTCCAATCGGATCCCAGATTCGACGGGTAGTAATTTTCAAACGCTCAAATTTCGAAACCGGTTACCGGTCGAGCAATTAATACCCACCACAATTCACAAACAAATTTTGCCGCTCGTCAACGGGTAGCAAGCACTTCAGTAAATTCCAATTTTCCAATGTACCTACGTATGCAAACATCGCTGCTGGTAGACCAAATTTCTCTTCTCAAAATGAGGTTTATACCCATGTCCCAACGGAAAATAACGGTCATGTTGCCGATTCAGGTAGCATGACAGCTTCCGACTTTGATTTTTTAACTGAACAATTGCATCACATGATTGATGCAATGTTCAAAGCAAATACCATACCAGAAGCTGTTCAGGTTGGTATAAAGTACACACAAAAAATTGTTATCGGACTCCGTTTCAATGGATCCAAATAATTGTGTGAAAGTTCTAAATTGGAATGCCCGCTCTCTAAAGGGTAAGGAAGATGAATTATTCAACTTCCTTTCAGTTCATAATGTGCATATTGCCATTATAACTGAAACGTATTTAAAACCAGGACTCTCCATTAAAAGAGATCCAAACTATTTTATCTACAGAAATGATCGTCTTGACAGCGCCTGTGCTGGGGTCGCCATTGTCATTAATAGACGTATCAAACATAAATTATTTTCTTCGTTTGAAACCAAAGTTTTTGAAACCTTGGGAGTTTCTGTTGAAACAAATTTTGGACAATTTTCCTCCATTGCAGCCTACTTGCCTTTTCAATGCAATGGGCAGCAAAAGAATTTGTTGAAAGCTGATCTTCAAATTCTGACTCGCAACAAATCAAAATTCTTCGTAATTGGTGACTTCAATGCCACCGTTCATGGAATAATGCTCAAAGCAATTCCAATGGTAAAATCTTATTTGAATATTGTTCTGCGGGATATTATACTATTCAATATCCCAATGGACCAACTTGTTTTTCTTCCAGTCGAAATCCTTCTACAATTGATTTAGTTTTAACGGATTCAAGTCAGCTGTGTGACCAATTGGTAACTCATGCTGACTTTGACTCTGATCACCTTCCTGTGACATTTGAAATCTCACAAGAAGCCATTTATAATCCAATCAGCTCTACTTTTAATTATCATAGAGCTGATTGGGATTTATATAAAACGTATATCGATAGGAATTTTGATGTTGATATTCCTCTCGATACCAAAAGTGATATTGATAATGCTCTCGTATCTTTGACAAATTTAATTGTCGAAGCCAAAGGGCATTGCAATTCCGAAATGTGAAGTTAAATTCAACTCCATTATTATTGACGACGATCTTCAGCTACTGATCCGTCTTAAAAATGTGAGAAGAAGGCAATACCAAAGAACTCGCGATCCCGCGTTGAAAGTTATTTGGCGAGATTTGCAAAATGAAATTAAAAAACGTTTCGCTATTCTGAGAAATACCAACTTTGAGAATAATGTCTCGAAGTTGGATCCCAGTTCGAAACCCTTTTGGAAATTAACGAAAATTCTTAAAAAACCTCATAAGCCAATTCCAGCGCTTAAAGAAGGAAACAAAATTTTATTAACAAATGGCGAAAAGGCTCAAAAACTTGCTCAGCAGTTCGAGAGTGCCCATAATTTTAGTCTAGGTCTCACTAGTCCAATTGAGGATCAGGTTACACGGAGCTTCGAAGACATTCTCAATCAAGAGAATGTTTTTGACCCTTCGTTGGGAACCAATTTGGATGAAGTGAGATCTATTACTAGAAAATTTTAAAATATGAAAGCCCCGGGTGATGATGGTATTTTCTTCATACTTATCAAAAAACTTCCTGAGAGCTCTTTATCCTTCCCAGATAAATGGAAAAACGCCAAAGTTGTTCCAATTTTGAAGCCGGACAAAAATCCAGCTGAGGCTTCTAGTTATCGCCCAATCAGTTTGCTTTCTTCAATAAGCAAACTGTTTGAAAAGATTATTTTAAATAGAATGATGGTTCATATTAATGACAATTCTATTTTTTGCTGATGAGCAATTTGGTTTTCGCCATGGGCATTCAACCACTCATCAGTTATTAAGAGTTACGAACTTAATTCGGCTCAACAAATCTGAAGGATATTCGACTGGAGTTGCTCTTCTTGATATAGAGAAAGCATTTGACAGTGTTTGGCATGAAGGTTTGATTGTAAAATTGATGAATTTTAATTTTCCTCTGTACATCCTTAAACTGATCCAAAATTATTTATCAGATCGCTCACTGCAGGTAAACTATCAGAATACTAAATCTGATAGACTACCTGTAAGGGCTAGTGTCCCCAAGGCAGCATACTGGGGCCCATATTGTATAACATTTTACTTCTGACTTACCTGATTTACCACCAGGGTGTCAAAAATCTTTGTTTGCTGATGACACGGGCCTTTCCGCTAAAGGGCGCAGCCTCCGTATCGTATTACAAAAAGTTTGGATATTTTTTCCACTGACTTGCAAAAATGGAAAATTTCCTCGAATGCTTCCAAAACTCAGCTTATAATTTTCCCACATAAGCCGAGAGCTTCTTATTTGAAACCTTCTAGCAGACATATTGTCACTATGAATGGGGTTCCAATTAATTGGTCTAGCGAAGCTAAATATTTAGGACTTCTGCTAGATCGAAAACTAACTTTTTAAAATCACATTGAAGGCCTTCAAGCCAAATGTAACAAATATATTAAGTGCCTATATCCACTTATAAACAGAAAATCAAAACTTTGTTTTAAGAACAAACTTTTGATTTACAAACAAATTTTTAGACCTGCCATGTTGTATGCTGTGCCAATATGGGCTAGTTGCTGCAATACCAGAAAGAAGGCACTCCAGAGGATTCAAAATAAAATTTTTAAAATGATTCTGAAGTTGCCTCCGTGGTATAGTACCAATGAACTTCATAGAATTTCTAATATTGAGACTTTGCAACAAATGTCCAACAAAATAATTTCCAATTTTAGATAAAATCGTTGCAATCTTCTATTGCAACGATTAACTCCTTGTACCCTTAGTATAAAATAGGTTAAGTTTAGTTTAAGTTGAAAACATTGTAATTCCTACATGGTTCAATTCAACCAGAGGAAAAAATTCTAACTGCCAGAGGCAATTGAAATGTATTAATAATAACTAAAAGCGTAACATAGCAAATAAGGATGATAGTGTTAAGAAAACACGGAACACCTAGTCTAAGAGATGAATGCATGTATTAGATAATTAGCAAATAAAATTAGTTAAAAAAAAAAAAAAAAAAAAAGTTGTTCGAGACCCCTCGGTAGATTTTTTTCAAATATTCACGAAATGAAAGCTTAAGAGCTATATTTTCACGTAGTGAAAGTTTTGGCGATGCTCATTTTTTTGTCATAAAGGTCCCCCATACACACGCCGTGATACAACTTCCGTCATCAACCTCCGGATCATAAAAATAACTTCAAATTAATTCGCATAGCATATTGCAGGTGTTTCCGAATTAGGAAGAATCAAATTTTGTTTAGAATAGTCATGTATTAGTTTCGCGAAAACTTGAGTTCTAAAATGCCTGTGAAACATGATCAACTCAGTTAAGTTTTTGGTTAGTTTATTTTGGTTTATAGTTCATAATGACGTGTCCAAGATTAATTCTCTACGAAATGATCAAAAAGAACAGCTACATCATCGAAAGTTTTCTTTTCAAGGAAATGTTCACCACAACGGAGATAACAAAAAATATGTGTTGCAACATGCTTGGAAAACTTTTCCAACCACTTAATAAACTTCGTGTTCAATAAACAGTGGATAAATTTGCCTCGTAACAAGTAAAGGAAAAATCTTATTTCTTGTTGCTTTTCGATACCAAGAAGCATGAGCCAAACTGGAGTTTAAAATTTCGTACTTGCTGTGTTCTGTCGTTTGGAACATTACTTATAGAGGCAATAAAGAATGGAAATACAGCAGCATCACAGACTGCAGCTTGCATCTGCCACAGAGGAGCCATTCATTAAATCATTTCCTTCTTACTATTCGTAGCTTCCTGTGGAGTGCAGGCAGAGACTATTCATCATTGTATTTAGAGTTGACATTGAATCAATAAAATGCAGAAATAAAATTGCGCTGAAATCAACAAAGAACATTCCATTTGTTTATTATTCGTTTATTATACTTCATCTTGACTACTCAAACCATCATTTTACTAAAAGTAGGAAGGATTCTTATGCCAATCATGAAAAATGATAGAAAAAAGCTTTCATCACATAATGGGGAGCGGAAAAGCACTTCATTGAACAGATTCTCCCCCTCAGTGGTCGTCAAATTGCAGCCCATAATGAGCACACTGGTTCTCTTTTCTGAAATTCCTTTTTTGAAATAATTTCCAGCGAAATAAGACAGAATGTGTAACGCAGGCGTGGTATACAGACAGTGAAAAAAGTACGTGTTAGTCATAAGAAAAAGAAAAGCGTCTAGCATATGTAAATGCTGGTTAACTATGCCCTTGCCTTGCGCTATGTACCAAGCTAAGCTCCAAGCGTCCCGTACAGTCCGCTACGGTGGGGATCACTGCGCTACTCCCAAACGCCCGAAGAAGAAAAATGTTTGTGGGACAAGCTTCGAATAAATTGACTTGCATCGCCCACAGGGCCAGGATGAAAAACTAAATAAACCAAAATATGAGTGATTTATTATCAACAGACGCCAGCAGACCACATCCGCTTCACGCGCCGGCAGAACCCTTTACACTTGGGCTGACTCACGCATGCATGCCGGGGCTTTGGGCTGCGGCCTGGGCCGAACCGAAAATCGTCCAATTTTATGTGCTGGTGAAAATTTTCGACGTACTGAGCTGGACCGGGATTGAACGTAGGATAAAACGTGAAATAGGATACCGCGATAGAGCTGCTAGCTGGTCGCGTTTCCGAGTGAACTAGTTTCGTCGTGGTGAGAGCCCCATGAAAATAAAAAGTTGGAGCTGCTCGAACCAAGGCTCACGCTGTGGACAGCATCCTAGCGGAGGTTTTCGCATTTATCGTTATCATGCCAGCGACACGACCGAAAAAGGTGAACCTCAAAATCCTGGAGGATGTCGCGTTAAACCATTCTATGAATATAAAGCAAGGCACTGCCACTGCCGTTCTCGGGCTGCTTTCCTCCGTTTAAGTGGCTTGATATTCATACAGATTTCTATAGTTTGCGCTGTTGTTGCGAGATAAAATCATAATTAAATTGATGAGCAAAACAGTCTCCATGGTCGTCAGCGAGTAAAGTATAATGAAAGTGCTCATCTCATGGGAGGAAGTACTTCAAACGTGAAATTAAGGGATTGTGGGATTGAGGCAATAATTATAGCATGCTTAGTTATAACGTGAAATACGAACCAAATTAATGCGATCAAGTTGTTTTTCTTATCTAGGTAGATTATTTAACCATATTCTCAAAATTTATCCGTAGTCAATGCTGCTTGCTCCTGCATCCGATATATAGAGAAAGTTATTGAAACCGCTTTGCTGGATATTCTGCCTTATTGTATTCGTATTCTGCAAATATAATAAAATGATTTATAAACCCATTGTTCACGGTTGTCTGGTGTAAGAGAACTGGTTATTGGAGCTGTTTGATTAATGAACGCGCTTTGCAATTTGAAGCAGGCCTATTCACAAATAACATAACGGTTAAGGGACTGAGAGATGATTCTCAGAGCGCCACAGCTCATACAAATTGAAAGCTTTATTCTGTGTTTCTTTCCATGAATTTTCAGATCTGACGTTTTTCCAATAATAAAACTTTGAGTTTCTTAAAGATATTGCAAATATTTTAATTAATGAAGTGGTAGTGTTATCTAAGAATAGTGTTACGGATTGATGGCTCCAGTTAATGTTCCAGTGGGAAAAGATCACCATACAGGTGACCCCTGATTCTTGGTGTGAGGCGGCACAATTCAGACCAATTTAGTTGCAGTAACTCATATATGACTGAATATGGTCGTATATGAGTTATAGAAACTCGTTTACAACATGTGTGCTGATCGGGTATGCGTACCGTGCCTATGAATGAAAAAGCGGTCTGATAAAAACGTGACCGGGCTACGAAATAATTAGTAGACACCTGGGAAGGCGATAAACATAGTTCTGGTCCTCGCAAGTTTCAATTCTCACGCTGCCACGGGTCTCCCGATGACAATTGACCGCCAGTTGAGGGTTGCGTACTTGGGAGGTAGTGTAGCCTGGGCACTGTTGCCCTTTTGACATCAGCTAGAGTGAGATTGTGCGTCCTGTGGGGTCTGCCTAGGATCTGGTGGGGTTTAACAGTGGGCTCTATTGAACTTCTATAAAAAGTTGCATGTATCCACAAAAGCTGGCCCTATCAAAGCTACCGTGTGCCGCTCACAGCCTAATCCTTGTGTGAAGGGACTTTATTCAGACCTACACAGAAAGAAAAAATGAAAAATAATCGACGCGTAAATAATAAAGACGTGGAAAATTACACTATTCTAGGCGTACATGAATCTTTTCCAACAAGTTCGCCCTAAATGTATGCAATTTACATAGCATTATGGCACTTATTCGTATAAAAAGTGTCATAATTCAATACAAATTGCATACATTCAGATGATAATATCGTTTAAATTTACGCTCTTTTTGGCATTCCCTTTATGTGCATTACTTTCGTGTAAATTTCAACAACTTTTTCTATCTGTGTACATGAGCGACTGTTCCCCTTGTTAGGTGCGGCCCAAAACAGTGTCTGACCCACAGCTGACGGTTGAACGAGAAATGCGGTTTCACTTCAGCTATCCCTAATATGGCAGCCCCACCACGTGACTAGCTATCGCAGTTCTGGTAAGTCGGCATACCAAAAAACCAACAATCAACCCCGTTATCAAACATATAGGATTGAACATTTGGAAAAGGACACGGAAACTAATTGGATACTCGATACATGAAACGTTGGAACTTCGAGAGCTGCAACAGGTGGAGGTGAAGGTTGCAACAGTTCAGAAGCTACGATGACGACGAACAGGAGAACGAGAATTCCGCGCAGTTGATCCAATTGCGTGTACCTCATTCAAGTGTCACATCTACCACAGTGGCGGCGAGATGACAGAGCATGGAGTTGGTTCCGTATTGGTAAGCAGGTAAGCAGCGTCGAATCATTAGATGGGAGCTGGAAATTGATTGCATCTATGTGTTGAGAATTAAGGGCAAGTTCTTCAACTACAGCTTGATCAATGTATACGCATCAACCAACGACAAGCCCGATTATGTGAAGGACTGGTTCTATGAGCGTCTAAACCTACGGGGAATGCCCAAAACACGACGTGAAAATCATTATCGGCGATGCAAATGAACAGGTTGGAAGGGAAGTGTTCTTTCGTCCAGTCATTGGAAAGGAGAAGCTCCACGCAACTACCAATGACAGGCTAATCCTATTTGCGTCAGCCAGAGGAATGGCTATCAGATATGTAGCACATTTTTATATGTCTTTATTATCGAGACTTTCAGCCCGAGGCTGGCTCGTCTCGTATGTAGCACATATTTTGTTTGCTAGAATATTCGAAAGCCCACCTGGAGACACCCAAATGACGATACGTCTTCTCAAATCGATGATGTTTTGGTCGACGGTCGGCATTCCTCAGACGTCATTGATATGAGGACCTTTCAAGGCCCAAATATAAACTCTATGTAAATGTACGTAAGATTCGGGCAAAGCTGTCCAGCATCACCGGTTCTATACGTGAGAGAAGTATGCGGCTAAACATACAGAAACTGTCGGGCGAGGGCGTTGCGGAGCAGTTCGCTCATAAGCTCGATGAAAGTATTGAAGGACATCCAACTGGACAAAATTTGAACGCATTGTGGCATCAAGTCCATAAGGCGGTCAGAGATACCTGTTGCATCTACACGCCAAAATAGAGAACGATATGAAGAACTTGGAGCAGCTGAGGAAACCTTCACCGGCGTAAGAAACGGGGATATGACGAAAAAGTACTCTCGGAGGCAGAGGGAAGCTTTGCCATAACTACGCGTGGAACTTCTACAAAAAGATCACCAACATGCACAGAAAAGCGCACCATAATCAACAAGTCTTACATGCTCCTTGGTTCTGCGGATGACATTGACATCATTGATGTAGATCGTAAAGCAGTGGAAAAGGCTTTCGTGTCTTTTAATCGGGAGATTGAAAGAATAGGGCTGATCATAAACTCTGTCAGAACTAAGTATCTAGTGGCTGGCAGAGAACGTGGCAGTCCAAATGGTGTTGGAAATGGATGGGATGCGATTCAAGACGTTAGCCGCGAGATAAAAAGACGTGTAGTTGCTGCATGTAGGACTTTCTCCGTTTTTTTAGCCAGTTAGAGTCTCACACCTTACAGACACAGATAAAACTAGCTTTGTATACATCGTTGGTTCGTCCATTCGCCCTGTATGGCAATGAAGCTTGGACGTTAAAAGATGTAGACATCGGCAGGCTGATAAAATACGGCAGATCTTAGTTGGCTGGACATGTAGGGCGTATGTCGGCAGAAAAACTAGCAAAAATGATGTTTAGGAGAGAACCTGTAAGAGGACTTCGGGTACATGGATGCATTCGACGAAGTTGTGCGTGCGGCCAGTATAGTGGAAGACTGGCTTAGTGGCCTAAGAATTAGCTCTTTGGAATATGAGACTTCATTTGGTTTTGCTCCGGACAACATGGAGTATATGATCATCATAGATATGGGTATAGGTAGGTAGGTAATAAGAACCTGACCGTCAACGAAGCCTGTGAAGCACAAGGGCGCCCTTCAACAACCCTTTCTGCATTTCTGCGTTGAACTCTTGCCTGAAAATGAGCTTGCTGACCCATTCCACTGTCATGCCATTCAGAGTGATATTACAATCCTCGGGTGGAACATGCTTGGGAGAATTTGGATGGGGGAAGATGATGACCTGTGTCTTTGCCGCGTTGATACAAATCTTCCAGTTCCCTAGCAGCACACAAGTTCCACATAGGTTACTGTAACTCATATGTGCGTATTCAGTCACAATCAAGTTGCCACTAGCGCTCTGATCAATCTACCTTTGTAGACAAGAGAGGTGTCATCTGCAAACAGTTCAGTCTTTCGTGTTTGTTATGTACAGGCCGATGACGGCGTGGATTCCAGACCGACTTTGCCGAGTGGGGAATCCGGGCTCAGGATCATATAGTGGCCTTCATACATATCGTTGTTGCACATGGTGCCGCTTTGACTGCCGCGACCGAAGTTTGAGTATGGACTCTGCTGAGACAGGAGTGTCATAGCGTATTATCTGTAGGCCCAGGCAGCTACCCTAGTAGCAAAGTTCAAATCGACTTGGTTGCAGCAACTCTAGTATAACTGGATTTGGTCGTATGTGAGTCACAGTGACTGATATCCCAAGCAGCACAAGTCTAATGAAACTGGTTACAGCAACCTAATTGTGACTAAAACGGGTCACACATAAGCTACTGTGATCTATGTACAACATGTGTGCTGCTCGGGATGTGACAAATGTGCTACTTGGGTACCGCTATTGACACCTCGAGGCATGGCAGTGGAGTGTGAACACACAAATAAGCCTCACATAGAGCGAGACCTCTGGAGTGTCTGCTTCGGTGGCAGGGTGACAGTGGGTTGTACCCACACACCTGTAGCTTGGAATGCGAAGGCCTTTAACGGAGCCTGTGGGGTGCCTGGGCACTCTCCACAGTAATTGTCCCTTACCGCGTCATGCTGGGCTCTGGCGTGTGGACCTCTTTTCTCGAGCAACTCGTGGGACCAAAATGGGAAACCAAGTCAATTCTTAAATTAGTGGTAGTAATGTAGGTGACAACCCCTTCGCAAGAGGTGGGTTGTTCAGGTCTCCGCCGAGGAGGCCAGAGGCAATAGTCGGCAGCTCGGTGCGCAGCGCCAGCGTGGGTCACTTAACCTTCTCCTCGGCTACGCTGGTAGAGGTTATGGACGGCCCATGGCTTGTGGGGACGATGAACCGCAAACGCGATGGGCTTTCGGCCTTCGAGGTGGCGACGGAACAGATGGACGCCATCATCGGCATGCGTCATCGAAGCATAATATCAGTAAGGACCTCAAGAGGAGCTAGCTGACACTTCGAAAGTCGATGTTGGACGCCAAGCTGGAGAGGGCGGTCGGGACGGCCAAGTGTAAACCCGTGAAATCCGTGGAGTCGAGGTCTACCCAGACTGCAGCCCAAGGGTTCGCGGACTTGGGCAAGGTCGAATCGACCGAGAGCGTGCCAGCGAAGACGGTGGTGCCAAAGTCTACCCTGACTGAGGCTCAAGTATTCGCGGGCACGTCGGGGGTGACTGCTCCAACGGAGCAGACACAAAAACGGGGGAGACAGTCTCCAGGGGATGAGCTTCCTGGGGGCCGCTCCAAAACGCGGAGGGTTACTACCCCGAACAAGGGTCGTGGGGCTGGGAAGCTGAACCCCGGCCAGGTACCTCCAAAACCGGGGGAGGAACGATCTGGAAAGGTCCGTCCACCCAGGAAAGACGGTGGTAAGGGGTTACGGCAGGCTGAGAGCTCTCAGCCGCACCAGACCAGGGAAATAGAGGGGGATGACGCCTCATGGACCCTGGTCAAGAACAAGAGGAAACCGAAGACGTCAAGGGCCGAAAAGAAGACCCAGGCTAATGAGGGTGGAAAGAAGTCTAGGGTAGGCGCCAATCGCTCCAGGGGCAATGCCCTAGTCATCAAAACGGACGAGGCTAAGTACTCGGACGTCTTGAAGGCGATGAGGAGTGATGCCAAGCTCGGTGAACTCGGCGCCGACGTACGTCGAATAAGACGTACCCGGATGGGCGAGATGATCCTCGAGCTGAAGCGGGGCGTCTCGCAAAAGGGCGCCGCCTACAAGAAGTTGGCGTAGAAAGTCCTAGGCGAGACGGTCAAGGTGAGGGCACTCACGACGGAGGTGAATCTAAGGGTTAAAGGCCTGGACGAGATCACCGAAGTCGAAGAGCTCGTCACGGCACTGCGGCGACAGTGCGAAGTGGAGGTGTCCACCGCAGCCGTTCGGCTACGGAAAGGTCCGGCAGGGACGCGGGTAGCATTGGTTCGGCTATCTGCAGCGGATGCCTCTAAGGTAGTCAAGTTAGGGAGCGTCAAGATGGGATGGTCGGTGTGCCCTGTGGGCATATACGAGCAACCCGAAGTTTGCTTCAAGTGCCTGGAACCGGGGCACAAGTAATGGGACTGTACAGGCCCTGACAGAAGCAAGCTCTGACGACGCTGTGGATAGGAGGGACATAACCCAGTCAACGCAAAATCGTATATGATGCAACATAAGATGCTAAAGTGGAGGCGATATACGTACATATTGTATGGGAAAGTACCTATATGGCCTCCACTTTAGCATCTTATATGACATCATATACGATCTTGTGTTGACTGGGAAGGCGCAATGCTGCATGAACCCTCCCAATTTTTTGATTTGTTCCAGCAAAGCTGTGAACAGCAAGCACCCCATGGGGGGTTCGAAATGCCCGGCGTTTAAGCGTGCTGCAAAATCACAGTGCAGGTAACGCAGCTGGCTTGCTCTGCCTCGCCCGATTGTTTGGTGTGCGCAGGTTTAGAGGAAACGGCAGAACACGTGTTGTTTGTGTGTCCACGTTTTCGCGCAATGCGTGACCACATGCTTGCCACATGTGGTCTGGACACTACCCCGGACAACCTAGTTCGGAGGATTTATCGGCTTTATCGGCTATCATCCAAATCGTCTAGGAGCTACACAGAAGGTGGCGCGTGGACTCAAGGATGGCTAGTTCAGGCGCAAATAAGAGGTGGTCCAAGGGCTCCGAGTCAGCTTCATGGGTCATACCGGTGGTGTATCGTCGAGTGATATTCGGACCCTACGTTGTGCTATTTTTGTCACCAAATTTCACTTTAAACGCACGCCTTTAATTTGCCAATTTGAATTTATTTGTCGCGAGAAAACTACAAACTTTGTTCCGAGCTCAACAGCCTATTTAAAATTTATTTACGTAATAGATTTATTGCACGGACGACCAAACTATACTCACTACATAAAGATTAACCTATGCTCCCGAACCCCTATGCTGGCTGGTGCTGTCTGTACTGGAGAGCACGCTTGTATTGGTGCAAACACTCTATTCAAAATGTCAGTGAGGGGGTTCGGTTCACTATCTCTAGCAAAATTTACACCGCATTCTATATAAACCACGGTGCCCCGGTAGACCGTTATTATAAAATAAAAATGTCCATCAAAACCAAGTACAGGGCTCGATTCCTGTGGTAATTCTGCACCTCTGGACCAATTTTTAAAAAAATCCCTAGGAGGAATCTCGAGAAATCTTGATTTGAAGTTTTTAGTTAAGAAATTTCAAAATAATCCATTTAAGAATCCAAAAATATCACCAAAAACCCTGATTAATCCACCTGTCTTTCAATTCTTTCTGTACCTGCCGGTTGGAAGTAACCACAAGCTTTGCAGGGTTGCTGTCCGGCATTCTTGAAATATGCCCTGCCCATCGTACCCTTCCAGCTTTAGCTACCTTCTGGGTACTGGGTTCGCCGTAGAGCTGGGCGAGCTCTTGTTTCATCCTTCGCTGCCACACACCATTATCTTGCACAACGCCAAAGATGGCCCTAAGCACGCGTTGCCGTTATTAGAACTATAAATACTTACAACTGACTTATCTTACCAAACTGACTTAAGTATGTTTTTGTATGGCTAACTTGCTCGAGTTTAGTATAAGTGTTACTTTCAATGTTTAATAGAATGAAAGGTGAAAATTAATTTTAATTCAGTGTTTATGTTTATAATGGAGAGAAGTACGACCAGAGTTCGTGTAGAATAATAGTAGTTAAAGCTGTTATACTCGATCACAGCACTTATTAACCGATCTTTGCTGCCAAATCTCGTCAAAGTTCTAATCAACGGACTAGAAAAATCGTGTTTGATATGTAAGCGAAAACAAAAGATATTTTAGTTACTAGATAAAGATTGTCGCTTCGGTTCCCTTTGTTCTGCTGTCCGGAACATGTTGGGTACCAAGCTGTCAAATCGTATGGATTTTCCTTCTTTGACCTTTGGTACCTCTACAGAACTCTGAAACATGATAATTCAAGATATGGTACTTTGACGTGAATGGAAGCTGCGGCTTTTTCCAGCTGCTAGCAAAGTCATCAATTGCTTCCTCAAAACCATGCTCGAGTTTCAAAGAGCTGTATCTTGCGAACACTTTTTTGAAATCATTCAGAACCTGCTGATTGAAATATTAATTTTGAAAATTTCTTAATGTTTAAGCAGAGTAATGACGTAATCCGAATGATCGGGATTCTAGTGAACTCTATGCAATTTGTTGATGCCTCATCTGTACTTGGATCACCCATAAATTTACTCAACATGGCGCTTCTCGAGCAACTTTAAAATCGTATTAACAATTCCGAACTAGATGTGTAGTGACGGAGATAAGCAAAGATTCATTTTGTTTCTTTATTACAGTGTTTATAAAAGTTAAAAAATTGAATATTTTATCTTCGTCGTAACCGAAAACCCAAAAGAATATGCACAAAGCTTGTAATTTTTTTCTTTCTCTTGTGCATTTTTTCTGATGTTTTCCTTGGTTCTCGAGAGCTCATTCTATATCCCGAGTTCACTCTTGAAAATCGTAGCTTTTCCTTACCGCCATCTTTGGAGTCATTACCAGTCCGATGATCCTTTTGCGGGGAAATTTTAGAATATGATAAAGGTCCGTCAGTTCATCTGACGAAGATCTAACCTGTTATATAATGCTAAACAACTACACTACTTTAAACAAATCTTTAAGCTATTTGTTTTTTCATCATTTTTTTCCGTACTCCAATCTTTACTTCTGATGCTCGAATACATTTGTGAATACAATAAAAAAATACAAACTTTAATCTGAATGGCATTCAACAAAGAATCTGCAGCCTGCACGTGAATTTATGAATGGTTCTGAACGAGAGGTAGCATTCTTGAAGATAGACGGCTTCAAGCCATACAAAAAACATACCTAAGTCAGTTTGGTGAGCTTAATCAGTTGTAAAAATTTATAATTGTAATAAAGGCAACAAATGCAAACTGGTTGAAAACAACTTGAACCACTTTTTGGACGGCTTTGAAGGTATTTTAGGGATATTATTGAATTAAAATATAGATTCTTTTGAAATTTCTTAATTAAAAACTTCAAATCAAGGTTTTCTCGAGATTCCTCCTAGGGATTTTTTTTAAAAATTGGTCCAGAGGTGCAGAATTACCACAGGAATCGAGCCCTGTACTTGGTTTTGATGGACATTTTTATTTCATAATAACGGTCTACCGGGGCACCGTGTAAACGTATCGGATGCAACATACCCGCCGCCTTGAAATAATTGATTCAACACACTACTACTATGAAAACATTAATCTAGGAACAATTTGGCTGCTATTGACATTTGTTTACAACTTGAACTTCAAAACTACTCCTAACACATAACAATAATTTTATAGGTATTCTTCTAGATGTGGATCACAATTTAGTCGCTGCTGTTGGATCTGGCCTTGATTCGTTGCTTATTGGGCATTCCTCTACGTCATTGGTGGCATTGGAAAACGGCAACAAACAAATTTTGGCAGTCGGACACTTGATTACTCCTCTAGCTGTTCGAAGTGAAACGACGCGGACGATGTTATCTTTTCCTGGATGAACAGTTGTTATTCGTGCAAGAGGCCAACGGAGAGGAGGCTGCAGTTCGTCCACTACGATGACCATTCGTCCAGGAGAAATTTCGTCGTTTCGGCTGCGAAGTTTGGAATCGCGCTGTAGCTCTTGCAGATATTCATTTCGCCATCGAATCCAGAATTGCTGCACGTGCATTTGAAGCTGCTGGTAGTGGCTGAGGCGATTTTCCGGAATACTGGTGACGTTTGGGTCGGGCAAGGCTGAAGCTGAAGTCCCTATTAAAAAGTGCGCTGGAGTCAGGATGTCAAAATCCTCTGGATCGTCGGTAACAGGAAGTAGCGGACGCGAGTTCATTATCGACTCTATTTGTGTAAGCACCGTGGACATATCTTCAAAGGACAACCTGCTGGACCCAAGCTGACGGAACAAATGTTTTTTGGCAACTTTGACAGCCGCCTCCCATAACCCACCGAAATGAGGGGCCTTCGGGGGAGTGAGATGCCACTGAATTCCTTGTTCGGCACAAACGTTTTGGATCTTGTCCTGCTCACCGCTGTTTCGTAGCATTCGGTACAGTTCTATGAGTTCATTTTTGGCACCCTCAAATTTTTTCCCGTTATCAGAATGCAGGTGGGAAGGGATTCCACGATGTGCGATGAAACGACGCAAAGCCTTCAGAAACCCGTTAGTAGACAAGTCGCTGGCAAGTTCTATATGCACATTCTTCGTGGTGAAGCATACGAAAATACAGATGTAAGCTTTCATCGGGGTTGCACGGTGATGGGTCGGCTTAAGATAGACAGGACCAGCGTAGTCTACCCCAGTGATTTCGAAAGGTCTTCCTGGAATTACTCTTTGCGCTGGCAACTGGCCTATTTGTTGCTCGACGAATTGTGGATTTAGCCGTGTACAACGAAAGCAATTACGAGTAATGCTTCTGACCAGCCGACGGCCATTCAGAGGCCAGAACTCTCGACGAATTGTGGCCAGCAGATGACGCCCGCCGCCGTGAAGGAGTTTAATGTGGGTGTATTCGGCTATTAGACGAGTTAGTGGGTGATTGGCAGCAAGTAGGGCAGGGTGTTTCGCGTGGTAGGGCAATTGGGACAATTTTAGTCTACCTCCGACTCTCAACACTCTCTCGGAATCTAGGAACGGGTTTAATAAGCGAAGTGCTGATTTTTTCGATACGGATTTTCCACTTTCCAGTTCCCGAATTTCATCATGAAAGGCGTCTTCTTGAGCTAAGCGAGTGAGGCGTATTTTTGCTTCCCCTAGATGACCAACAGTTAATGACATGCTGGATGTAACGTCGAATGGAGTTGAAGAGTTGGTTCTTGCTTGAAGTTTCGTTCTGATGTTAGCAATGAATCGCAAACAGTAGCCGATGACGTATAGCATACGAGTGTAAGAATTGTAGCGCAAGAAGAAAGGATTGATTGTGTCTCGCATTTGTGTTGTTGCAGCAACTTGGCGAATTTCGAGCCTCTCCTCGGGAACACCTGGCAGCACAAGCACAGGCCAGTTTTTGTTCGTAAGCGATAACCAACTGGGCCCATCGATCCAACAGTCGGAGCCCAAAAGTCCTTCAACCGTTACTCCACGGGATACTAAATCAGCCGGATTAGAGTTTCCATGAACGTGGCGCCATTGACAACAGTGTGTATAGTGTTGCACTTCGGCCACCCTATTGCCCACGAACGTCTTCCAAACATTTGGAGGGGATTTGAGCCAATGAAGAGTAACCGTAGAGTCCGTCCAGAAGTATGATGATTCGATTTCAAGATTTAAGGAGCGCTTTACGTGGTCGTGGAGATGGGCACCAAGGACAGCAGCACATAATTCCAACCTTGCGATGCTTAAACGTTTCAGGGGAGCGACCCTAGATTTGGAAACTAATAATTGTACCCTGATGCTTCCATTGGTTTCTTCGCTTCGTGCGTAAACGCATGCTCCATAGGCGTCCTCAGAGGCATCGGAGAAAGTGTGGAGCTGCACCTGCGATCTAGGTAGAAACGCGTATCTTTGTACACGGAAAGCGGCTATTTTAGGTAGGTCTTGCCAGTAAGTGTTCCATTTTGTCTGTATGATTTCAGGCACTGGATCGTCCCATCCGCATGAAAGCACCCAAAGTTGTTGCATATGGATTTTTGCTGATACTACCACCGGTGAAATAAGTCCCATCGGATCGAAAAGTTTGGCTATGGTTGATAGTATTAACCGCTTAGTCCATGGGCCATTGATGGGCTCAATTTGTGAGTCAAAACGAAGGAAATCATTCTTGGGTTCCCAGCTAATTCCCAGCGTTTTGACTGTTTCATCCGGACCGAATTGCAGAGGAGATTGCGTCCCTATTTGATCAGCATTCAAACCGTGAAGTACCTCAAGATGATTCGATGTCCATTTCCGCAACTCGAAGCCACCTTTTTTTAGTAGCTCAGATAACTCGTTCCTTAAACGTATGGCCTCTTCTACCGATGGAGCTCCGCCGATGAAGTCATCCACATAAAAGTTTCTTTCGAGAGCCGGTCCTCCGAGGGAATAAGTTGAGCCTTCGTCCTTTGCTAGCTGCTTCAGTGTACGGGTGGCCAGGAAGGCAGAGGGTGCTAGTCCGTATGTTACAGTGAGCAGCTCGTATGACTGAACTGGATTGCTTGGCGAGAACCGATAAAGGATTCTTTGCAATGGTGTATGTTCGGGTTGGACCAAAACCTGCCTGTACATTTTAGCGATTTCAGCTACGAGAGCTACCGGATACGTCCGAAAACGAAGAATGAGTGTGAGCAGATTATCCTGCACTATCGGACCAACACAAAGAGCTTCATTAAGAGAGCTGCCAGACGATGTCATGGAAGAGCCATCAAAGACGACTCTGACTTTGGTTGTCGTGCTGGAGTCCTTAATCACGGGATGGTGAGGCAGGTAGTATACCGATGAAGCTTGTTTGTCGTACTCACTAATCAGTTTCATGTGACCAAGGAGAGATATTCTTCCATGAATCTGCCATACTCTACTTTGAGTTCTGGTTTTCTAGCGAGGCGCCGTTCTAGTAGCTGGTACCGATGGAAGGCTGGTCCTTTTGAATCCCCTAGCTTGGTGATGAGCTCTTCTTTGAGAGGTAAGCGAACCACATAGCGTCCTTGTTGATTACGTGTGGTGGTGGATTGGTAGAGATTTTCGCAGAATCTTTCCTCTACTGAAAGGGTATCATTTGTTGACAAGCTTTCAGTCATCCAGAATCTCTCAATGCTCTGTTCTAGGGAAACCATAGAAACTACGTTCGATTGAAGTATTTCATCCACATCTGACTCGTCAGCTGCTCTGATAGAGGAAGCGGACCCAGCAACAACCCATCCAAAGACACTGTCGACGAGCAAAGGAAGCCGATCTTCGATTTGTAACCGAGCAGCAGTTGGGAAAAGAGAGTGGAAGTGCTTGGCGCCTAGCACTAAGTCTATCGGTTGGCTTCGATTGAAGGTTGGATCCGCGAGTGTAATATCCTTGGGGAGTTTCCAACCCATCCGAGAGACGTCTTGGGCAGGAAGGTTGGCAGTCACTTTACTCATAACGAGGAAACTAACGTCACAGCAGAAATCAGTCGTACGGGATCTTACTTGTGTTCTTACTGATTCGCGAACAGGTTTTGACAGTTGTCCTGCACCCATGATTATGATATTAACACGATTGCGTCTAATGCGTAGCAGCTGGGCCATGCGCTCGGTGATTAGATTGGGCTGGGATGCACTATCTAACAAAGCACGAGCAGGGTGCTCCTGTCCAAAGGCGTCCACCAGATTAACGATGACGGTCATCAAGAAAACATTTTCCGTAGGCTGGTTGACAGGCATAACGCTCTCGACACGAGGAATGATCTCAGCCGTTGCTGCTGCGGTTTGTTCAACCGAATCGTTTTGTGGAATGGTCGATGTACGATTGACAACCACTGGTGTTGTGGAATTGTTGGATGAATGCTCTTCCGATGGACTTGTGTGCAAGAGCGAGTGATGACGTCTGTTGCAGTGTTTACAATTGAAATTTGACGAGCAGTCACGTGCAATATGGTTTGCGCATAAGCAGTTAATACATAGCCTGTACGCGTTGACTACATTCAATCGTTCAGAGACAGATGACCGATAGAACTTCTGACATCTTAGCAGCGGATGCTGCTGACCACAAGCTGGACACCTTCCATTGGCGGTTGCGGTGGACGAATACGAAGAGAGTCTTTGATGATTGTGGAATCGTTTGACGTTCGGCGGCTGCACGGTTGTGTTAGAATTTGAATGGTGATGGTTGACCGATATTGATTCCAGCACACGAATCCTCCGTTGAAGAAACTCGATGAGACACGTATAATTCGGGTTGTCAACTGTCGATGCATGATCCTCCCATGCCTTGAGAGAGTCATCGTGTAGACGTGTACATAGTAGATGCTCTAGTATCGCACCCCAGCTATCAGTAGGTTCTCCCAATTGGTGCAAAATTTTCGTATGCCGTTCAAAGTCGTCGACCAAACTGTGTAAAGTAGCGGCTGTTTCCCTTTTGACGGGGGGAATATCGAATAACGCCTGAAGATGCCTCTTCTTTAGAAGGTACTCGTTAGCATAACGGCCAGTTAGTGTATTCCACGCCAGATTGTAGTTAGCCGACGAGATTGGAATCGACTCAACTAACTGCGCAGCTTCTCCCCTCAAAGCTGCCCTCAAGTAATGGAATTTTTGTATTTCAGGAAGGTCGGGATTGTTGTGGATTAGAGCGACGTATGTATCGTGGAATGGTAACCATTGCTCATAGTCACCATCGAATTCGGGAAGAGAAATCGTAGGTAAACGTATTCCAGAGAGAGACGAGGTGGAGAGAGGGGGCTGAGGAACTTGCGCGTTGGTGATTGGAGAGACGGGTAGTTTAGAAATTAAGTCTCCTTTAATTCTAAATAACCGTGGTTCGAAATCCGCACGCGTTGCAGCATGCTGTACCCTACCTTCGCTTGTCGCTTCAGAATCTTCAAGTTGACCCTGCACCTGCTCCAGAGACTTCCACATTGAGTCGAGATACTCCAACCGTAATCGAACTTGTGACTGGTCCCGTTGTTCGTCGTAAGCTTCAAGAAATGCCTCTGCCCGACCCAAAGCAGCAATCATGGTATCTCTTCTCGACAGCAACTGAGGCTTCTGTAGTGCGTTCTCCATCGTGTCACCAACGATGGAATCCGATGACGTGAGTTCTGCGGTTCTGTGGAAGTACACACCAGAGTAGCTCGGGAAGGAAAAGTAGATCACTTGGACAGGTACTCACCTGGTCCAAGGCAATTCGTGCCTTGTACAATTAAAGGAGCTGGAACTATAGGACCGCGATAGCCGCGAATGAATAGCGCAACAGCGTGGACATGTAGCGTGGCTACTGATTATACCAATCTTCAACGATGGCAAACCTTGGGAACGATCGTCAGATGAGTTCAACGGCTGCTGATGCTGTGAGCTTCACGAATCGGTTTCGATGCAATGGCTGGATCGCAGGAACAATTCTCGGACAAAGAAAGAACAGAATCTAAAGCGTACCCGTGGGGTTATCGATTTAGTTTGGACAGGAACTAACCTTCGGCCAGAAGGTATCAGGCCTTGTATAATTAAATATCCTTCGTCCGTAAAGATGGCTGGAAAAAAAACGCGGTTAAATCTACTATGAACAGCAGACAATAGTGATCGTAATGGCGGATTCCAGAAGTATCCTGGTCACGGCACCAGGTGGTCATGCCCTGTGGTCGAACTCGATCCTTTTATCGAACAAGTGGCCGCGCGAAGAACAATATGTTATCGTCACTTTCGCGGCGTCGGTCAACCGGGCGGGTTCCGAGCCTGAGGAAAGGGTTCCTCGTCAAGGCTGGGGCAGGCGTAGGGGCCTCATTGCTCCTCACTTTTCGATAGCTCTCTCGTATGACAGTTTGCATGATTTGCTCATTTTGAGTCGAGATGTGCAATTCCACCCCTGTTTTCGCGGTGGATTAGATATCTCGCAAGAAGAAGAAGCGGGAGCAGCCCAAGTGTACACGTGCCGCAGCCGAGACACTCACCACTGACAACATCGCGCTGAGAGCAGGCTTTTCTTCAGCGACGGACAGGTCATTTTTATGATTAGTGCCAATCAGACATCATGCACGCGTACAAAAAAGGATGAGATTGAGCAACGACTGCTACGCGCACATAAAATTTAGCGCGCGCGAGTCTCACGAAGCTTGTGTACCTCACATTAACATTGGTGAGTCGCATTGAGACATCTCAATGCGATCAGCTCATGCGCTGTTTGCCATGGCAAACCTTTGCAAACAACAGCGGAGATGCGTAAAACAGCTTGGGCGGGAAATTTTCATTCAATAATATCGTCGCCTAAGTAACGCCAGCTATGGATTTCTAGCGCATGAGATGAGTCTCATGAGACGTACATTGAGACACGCTCACTTAGTTATTTCATGCGCGCGCTAGGTTCTCTCGTCGCACTGAATCGGTGCTACGTGAGCTTTTGTAGCTCATGGCACACTGTCTCATCCATGTATACACGAGAATTAAGAGACTCTGGTGCCAATCCTTGACTACGGAAATACACCAAACGAGGTTACATAAACAATATCGCGCCCTAAAGGTTTTAAAATATTTGAAATCAGAGGTCAGTGAAGAAAAACGAATGAATAGAAGTACATGAAATCACTAACCCTTTCAGTCCTGAAATATATTTCTATGCCGTCCAGTCAAGTTATTTTTATCGAGAAGAGAAAGGCGACAACCGAATTTTCATTTAATTTGGATGCGATATTTTTAATTCCCCATCGACTAACCCGTCTAATGATTGAGTTTAGAGAGACATTTTAAAATTTCAAAGTGAGGCAAATCATAAACAAATTATTTTTAAATATATCTGAAGAACTGATCTAAAGTGCTGACTCTTTCAATGAGCTGAACGGATCAGATCCGCCCACTGCAATTGGCTGTTTTGCCCACCTCTAAAAAAGGCTACAGTAAGTTAAAATCAGTCTCTAAAACGTACTCTGACTAACAAAACAAATAAATGTATAGCTTTGAATTCACTTCCATCGGATCGCAAGGACGAGTTTGTTTCAAAGAACCTCCGAAATCAATAACCATTTCAAACAGAGTTAAAGAGCTACCCTGCCTTTCATATTGTTACCGAATACGATAACAATAAATATTGACACAGCTGAATGAATCGCTCTTATCCTGTGTGACTGCGCATGAAGTACCCATAAGGCGGAATACCCAGGTAAATTGTCATCTTTTTGGGTATTCCGTTTTCATAGTGTAAAAACTAACGCGACGCTTTAACCCAACCCAGCCAGGCGAGAATAAGGGCGAATATCAAAGAGCCAGTGGAAGATCCGGGCTCAATCGAAAAGAGGGAGAAGGAAAGGATGAAAAACGGGGAGTTCGTTCGAGGACGTTGAAAAGTACGGACGTAGCAGATCGCGAAGGGTGTAAAATCGGGCGGAGAAAGTGAACCCCGGTCGAAAGTATGGAGGAGAGTATTAAGGAGACTTTCAGCCCTAGGCTGGCTCGTCTCCAACCGGTCGAAAGTAGGATTGATAATCCGGGCTCGGTTTCAGTGCAACCAAGAAGCCCCCCCCCCTTTCCTAGCTGGCAAAATCGAGAAGCATCCGACATAACCTGGACGATTAGCTTCTACCCGTCCACGACCAAGGAAATATTATGCAATCCAGGCGCCACGTGCCACCTCTCGGTGCATTTTGAGTGCTGTATTCGCGTGTGCTCCGAACTGTGTAATCAGGCCACCTCTAGCTGATTTCCCACCCTGTTCACGAGCCTGCCAGGGAATTCAGCTCTACCCGCAAGCGTATTCACCGGCTATAGTAATGGTCGTACTCATCGAGTGAGTGAAAATTCGGTCGTCTACTGGTCGATATCGAGTTCCCCTCAGATCCTGCTAAACATCGGACGGATATTTCAGCACCACCTAGCGAATCACCTTGATAGTCGTGAACCCCGTCTAACCCCTCGCCCGCTACACGATCCATTCCGGCTAGAGCTGCCCGTTTATCGTCTCCGGCCATGGAATCTATCTGCCGATACATCGTTCCTGGCATGAGACCAAGTCAAGATTCTGCCGAGCCTCCAACCTATCCCAAATTCGAACCCCATACTAAACGGACACCGAAAGTCTTATCACCGGACCACTCGCCCGGCGGATCTCTGCCCAACCGCAAGGTAGGGAAAAGCAACGATCGGCCGCAACGGTACTAACATGAAACTAACCACTAAAATAAGAAAAATAAATGATGAGAACCCATTTAAAATAAATGAGTAAAATGTATCTTGTACTTAAATTAATTACCCGCTTCCCCGGCATGCAATTGCGCCGATAGCTTTGTTATATTGTCCCCCGCTTCTCCCTGTTTCATGTCAATGTGTCCCTCAAGCAGACCTATAGCCGGCCCTGAGAAGTAAATCCCGTGGTGAGCTAGTTTGGGACGTTAGGACGTCCACTGCATAGACGGCTGGACGTCATCAGCAGTTACAATATCATAGAGCATAATGGACAGCAATGCATTGCGGAACCGTTGGGTGCAGAGGTGAATGTCAAAGCGAAGTCAAAAAGGGGAAACAGATAATCTTGCCCTGCCTACAAGGATAATTCTAAATCATTGCGAAACCGCACCGCAACTGTTATAGCAACCAACAATAGAATCGATGATGTGTGACGTCGAGATAATTGCAGAGCTGTACCAGGTTCCCTCTGATACTGACAGCTGGGTAACAGATAGAATAGGAATGGTTGCGAAAGTTATGGGCAAAATCCTTATCCAAGAAGTGGTAGATATTTCATTCGAAAGCTTCGTGGTTGCCAAAATCAATGGAATCTTCATAAGAGGAAACGTGGAGCAGCTTAGCCAGATACTGAAGTAGTTAACCGGCAAGCTGATTGGCTGCAGGGTAATAGTCATAAACGGTAACTTTAATGCCTGGGCTGTGGAGTGGGGCAATACAGTACAACACAAGAGGATATATCCGGCAGGAAGCTCTTGCGAAGTTGGATCTATGATAGCGAAATGAAGGCTCCATGAGTACATTTCGGAAAGACGAGAGGGAGTCCATCATTGACATCACGTTCTGCATTTCTTCGCTAGAGAGTAAGCGACCTCCACAAAAAAACCTCCTCGTTGAGGCACTTCAACCATATAGTAGCGCCGAGAAAGTTTATGAGGCCGAGTCAGTGGCATAGCCACGGGGGTGGTTTTGGACATTATCCCCCCCCCCCAGAGACAACATTTTCAGAAGAAATATTTTTTTCGAACCCTCTCAAATTAAAAGAATGTTCAGAAAACCCCCCCAAACAAATTTTCTGGCTACGCCACTGGGCCGAACTAACAAGAATGTTGGTAACGGCTTGTGCCACTGCAGTGCCGCGAAAACTGGAGCCGAGGAGCAATGAAAGTCCAGCTTACTGGTGAAATGGAGCACTATGTCGCATGTCGCTGAAGATCGACACTAATTTTACGTAAGAGTTTCAGTAGGATTTTTTCATGGGATTTTTGTAATATTTCCTAGGTAATTCTCGGAGAAGTTTAGGAGGAGTTCCTTATATCCTGGAAGAATTTTCATAGTTACTGGATGAATTTCTGATGAATGCTTGGAGGATTTTTCGGGCGAATGTACGGAAGAACTTCGAACGAATTTCTGGCAGAACTCATTGACGAAGATCGGCGAATTTACGGAGGAATTGGATTCCTTGAGGATTTTATTTTTATTTTTTATCTTTATTAAGAAGGCTTTCAGCCCTTGGCTGGCCTTCCTCCGGGATGCCTTGAGAAATTAAATTTCAGGAGTAATCTTGAAGAAGTTTTCCCGAGAAGCACAAATCAGACTGATTTGGTTGTAACAACTCATATATTACTTGGTTGAGTCATATATTAATTGGTCAATTTCTAAGGTTTTTCAATAGAAGTACCACGTTGTTACAGATAAAAGACAGTTGGGTAGATGAGGATGAAATTTGGGTTGTACATTGAAAATAATTATATCGTAGATACATTTTTGATGATATCCAGGACATATAGTTGAAGCATGTAGGTTGAAGAGATGTTATGCCAACCTACTGCTGATCATTGAAATTTCCGTCATTGGGATATCCTATTCAATTGTATATCAGATGCTGGTCAGATAAAAAAAAACACGGTATAAGAAGTGTTACCTCTAAGATAGGTCCCAATCTTGCATTTGCTTCGTTTTTATTTTTCTTCGCATATTTACCTGCAATTGCTGATAATTGTTTTCTACACTTAGTTTAAAATAATATAAATCCTATTCCCTCATCCTATGATACCAATTAAAAAGAAATTGAATTCAAAAAAAAAATAAATTTGAATTCAAATCTTTATCCTATACCGTAATACCCCTTGGTATCAACAAGAAAAAGTCCCTCCATTCCTACCGATATGCCCGTGAGCACTACCTCGCATCATACCAACTGCTGAGAGATGATGTCCATAAGCAATGGACAATAGGCCAAAATCCGGCATGCCCAGTAGAGGGTATAAAAGGGAGGTTGGAGCAGGATTCGGTAGTTCGCATCAAGTAGTTCGCGTTTTAACTCGCTTCGATTTTCTCCGCAGGAACAAAAAGTCAATCCAGTTTCCGTGCCGCGAGTGGTGTTAGTGGTGAACAAGAAATCCACTTAACCCAGTTACCATAGAGTGACCAGTGATTTTCCAGTCAAAAAGTGCCCGTACACGACCAGTTACCGTGTAACCTGGGACGAAGCATTCCGTGACTCCGTGACAACCCTGTGAGTGAAGCCCCTTTGGTGAAATCGTGAGCCGTCGAAGAACGGTCACCCTATTATCGTCGCTGGTGCTGTCAGTCCAGCTCCGAACCCAAGATCGACATTGAAGAAGGTGCAACCCTATCATTGGGACTATTCGGTCGACGTGACAACCCTATCGTCGTATGGTAGCCAACCGGTACCGGTAAGGTGAAATATCGGTGCATTTCCTAACCCCCAACTGTACATTCCCGTTCCATAAATAAACCTAACCTTAAAATTGAAATTTACTAGCACATTTATTTACAACGCGAGTCCCTATTCTCTTTCTCTCTCTAATTGTTTGTTCGGAGATTTTGCGGAACAAGTGTGGGAAGTGAGTCCTCTAGAAAATAATTCTCCCGGATAGACCCTGAGAGGGCTAAATTGTAAATAGTACTGTAAATATTTTATTCTTAAAATTAAGTGAAGTGAATTTTCTTTAAATTAGTTAGCAATTACCTATTGAATTCTAACAGAAGGACAGTCTGTTCTCTAATGATAGTGGTTTCATTTATATACAAATACAAATTGTATATTTATTTATTTCAGAGCAGGGAAAAGCTCTCTTGTGTTGAATTTACTAAACTCTCACTCAAGAGAGCGCAAAACCATGATATGCTTCCTTTTTTTATACCAACCCATTGTTGCATTACTTTGACGTCGATTATCAAACCGAGTGAATTGGCTTTCCAGTTAGGGACTGTTAAATACGTAACGCTGTAAAGAGCATTTAGATCAATCAAATCGTTCATACAAAAAGTATTACCGAGGGTGGGAGAGATTTCAAAGTTAATATTAACTTTGTGTAATGTAATTTGTAGACGGGACCTAAATAAATATGAAAGTGCAAACAAATGGTCTAACTAACATTCATTGCTTCTCCCCACGTTAGCTTGGCTCGATTCTGTCGGAAAAGGTTCTTAACTTTCCGGGACTCGCATGGCCATGGATCGCTCACGCAGTCCCACCTCTGTTCTGAACGACAAGCGTACTTTTTTCGAAGGTGTGGTTCTTTTTACAACGGTGCGAGTCTCCGAGAAGGTTAAAATTGCTTCATCGTTCAAGTGTAGGTGTTTTAGCAAGCAATGTAAGCATTTGTTTTCAGCTTGCTAACCTTTAAAATAATCATACACCAAAACCATCGGTAAACACCTCCGCTTCGTTTCACAGGTGAGCGGAAAATGCTGGATAAACATTTTAGCAATATTGCATTACCGCCTCGAGGATCATTTTCCGCTCGTGAAAAAAAAACACCGAGTGATGTATAAAATCTTCAACCGGATGTTCATTCATATTTATACAGTTGAGAACTTGCTTCTATAACCAGAAGGCAGGGAGCTTCGTCTGTAAAACAAACTTACTGAAGTCCCCAGAGCATAGCACGATGGAGGAATTAATCGAAAATTCGCTTTACCAAGATAGTCAACAAGTGTAGCTGCCATAATTAAATGGGGAAAGCTGTGTTTCAATCAGAGCACAGATTGGAGTATCAAACATTCGTGTTTGGGCGGAGACGGAATGTACATAAATTTTCCGGATTGTATAAATATTTATCTCAGATGGGTCGAATCGCTGCAAACTGGGCGGGTTGAATGATACAACCTACCCAAAATTTCGATAATCTAGGAATTGTCTTGGTTCGACAGTATTTCAAATTGATTGTTGAAAGATCGTCTTTTCATTGGTTATGGAAAAAAGTGTTGGTGGAAATATTTTGACAAATGATAATTTGAAAAATCGCCATTATCTTAAACCATGGTTATGAAGAGCTACAGTTCAAGTAAGGTAGTCCGGGTCAAGTGAAAATACGGGGTAAGTGGGTACTGTGGCTGGGGAAGAATCGATGAACGTTTAATGGTAACAATGTTCTAGAAAGATGAAGAAGAACTATCAACGAATTCCCCCGACACAAAAATATTTGAAATCAAAACCATTTTAGGCATCATACTAATGCTCTTGCTTGATCATGATTTTAAACTACTGGGAAAAGCTATAACTTTTATTTTAATTCAATGGCCGTTTTTAAAATTATCATTGATGTGGAAAGTGAATATTTTCAGCAATTAAATAGTTGTGTGGCATCGAACATGATTTGAAAGATTTAATTAGAGCAAAAATCTGCAATCTTCACTTGTCCTTGAGTTTTAACATACATGGGGCAAGTGGGACATATTTGAACCACATTAAAGATAACAACGATAAAGCCATTTTAACACCTCTACACTTCAACAACGAAAGCATATAATCTTCTTATCTTTATCTTCTTATCTTAGCTTCATATCCGTAAGGCCATTACTAGTATCAGAGTTTTACACATAGCAAACTTTGTCTCTGTCTTCATGTAGAAGGACCTAAGCTGGTTTCGTAATCCGTAGAAGACCCGTCGAAGATCGTAGAAGACATGTCACAAGCGTTGCAAAGATAGTTAATTCTTCAGCAACTTCAAACACATACCCATCAAGCACTATCTCAATACCAAGACCACTAGGTCTACCTCTATCTCTACCCGCAACCATGTACTTTGTCTTGGTAGACTTGATGGTTAAGCCGATCCTTGCCGTCTCCTTCTTCAGTGGGACTAAAGCCTCCACTACTACCCTGCCATCGATTTCAAATAGATCGACTTCGTCCGCAAATCCTAGGAACATATGTACGTCAGATATCCTAATCACCTTATCAAGTGCAATATTAAACAATAAACTCAAAAGTGCATCACCCTACGCAATCCTTCTAATGTCACAAACGAGGTTGACACTTCGTCTGCAGTCCGAATGATAGATTTCGATCCAGCGTTGCACGTATCAGCCTTACCAATTTCGCTGGAAAGCCATTTTCAGACACTATCTCTATAACTTATTTATTTTCACTGAATCGTACGCTGCTTTGAAATCAATGAAAATATGGTGAGTCTGCAAGTTATACTCATGGAATGTATCAAGAATCATTCGCAGGCTAGACGCCGGTTCCGTCGTTGATCGGCTCTCACCTGCCTGGTATTCGCTGTTGAAGGACTACTTAAGCAGTCTCAGTCTGTTAAACAGAATACGTGACAGGATTTTGAACGCGATCAGAAGGGTAATCCCTCTGCTATTGGCACACTCTAGTTTGTGCCCCTTCCAAGTGTAGCATACTCAATCTTGTTGATTAATTTATTCATCTCGAAATTCATCTGAAACAACTTCAACATGTTTGGATCAGACCTCACATGTACATTTCATTTAACAAGTCATAAATTGCAATTGGATACAACTGCCTTTAGCAACATTACACTCAAGTGCATGTGTAGTCAAATTTATTAACAGACCTACTTTCGTAGCGACCTCCTTTGAATTTATTACATGCACATGTTTTCCTTACTTGAACCATAATATGTTTTGGACACTTTTAAACAAAAGCTCAAATTACCATCCAATTCAAGCTACGTGTTCTCATTCTTTCTTGACATACATTCTATGTTATGAGCAGTCATCAATATGCCACCCTAGTAGAAAAGGCATATGTTGTTTTCAAAACATATGTCGCATGGATAGCCAACTCGAAAGTGATTGGTTCAAATAGAATTTGTTATGTACATACACGCACCTCCATAATTATATTGTAGTGTAGAAATGTAATAATTGTGTAGAGTTTAAGTTTCAATTGTACAAATCTGAAATCTGAAATATAGTCCTAGAGTAACAGTCAAACTGGAAAGTTCATCAAATATCACGTGCTCCCTAACCCCAAGTACCAGCGTATTATATGGCGACGAGTGACTTTCGGACGTGCAATGTTCGGACTTTAAAAAACAGTGATAGTAAAAAAGTGCTAAGTGCATTAGTGAAAACATTTTCTTAAAATGCAGTAAATGAGATGCAAATAAAATGGGCAAAGGAGCATCTAAAGAAGAAAGTGCTAAAACTATCGGCGATCAAACAGTCACCATAGTTGAAAATCAGGAAGTTCATACAGGCTTCCACGAAGACCATAGTGCGAAGTTGAATATCATTTTGTGCTTATTAATTATCCAAACTCTTTGGATAATAATTAAAAATAATGGTGAAGTTGGCTAAGAAAATGATGGTAAAAGCCGCCAAAAGGCTGTACTTGCGCAAACAGTATAGAGCGCGGAGTGAAAATTATTGCGCCCCAGTTGACACAGTTCTCAATAAACAAAAACAATTAACAGTGAGATGCGACGGTGCAGTGCATGGACACAAAAAAAGTAACTGCTTTTTACACATGGCTCCTACTAAATAACTGTGCGTAACCTTTGTACATGCATTGGCGAAAGAAGAATCAAAACAAACACTAATTGATGATGAAGTGACCCACCGAGTGACGATACAAGTGAAAAAAAAAAATGCATATTTCTGCCTTTGGTGCGAAGTGAACAACGAAAATAAACATTCAACTGCAGGCGAGACCACTGTCGGCGGGAGTCGGCAGGCGGGTTTTCTGAAGGAAGAGGAGAAAGGTGACGGAGGAACGTAACAGCTTATGAATGCAACAAGGAGCACCAGCGTAAAATAATGTAAGTCAGCTGATGGATTTCAATTACATGATAAACATAATTGTGGAATATCTATTCTTATTGAAGTGTTAGATTATTGTGGAATATCTATTATGATTGATTTTTCTTATGTTATCAAAAATTTCTGAGCCTTGTAAATTAAATTAAATCGCAAAATGGAAACAAAAATGAACGGATCCGCCAGAGTTGTGGCAGAGCTAAATAATTGGCACAATGTTGATTATGTGCGCGCCTTAGAAGTTGATAGGAAAAACAATGAATTAAGGATAAATGGTACATTTGATAAGGAATTATTTGCTGAAATTTCATATATGAGTGAAAAATGGCAACCAGAATTTACTAAGGAATCTAAAAATACCCCTAGAACTTGGAAGGAATTAGTAAAATTAGAATAAGCATATCAACTTAATTGAGATCTTAACAATCAATGAATCAATTGCGCGAAATTGAGCAATTAATTTCTAAAGAGCATTTAAATTTGCAGAAAAGTAAATACAGAGCAAGATCATTGGAGAATATTTTGAATAAAAAGGAAAATTTGAATCAAAATATTGAACGTTATAGAAAAATCCTGAAAAGTTATGAACATAGAATTAGTGCAAAAGAGTGGAATTCAGAAGTTGAAACTTATTCTGCGGTAAAATTGAGATACAATCAATGCATTACATTACTGGATACTAGTGAAGTAATTTTGAATGATGGTCAGACAGAAACAATTCAGGAAGACGACCAAAATAAATTTTCATTAGAAGGTTTAAAGCAACCTAAAGTTAAAATTAGGGTAAAACTATTGCTAAAATAATTATTTGGTACTCCAGAGTGAAACATAATCGTATACTAAACATGGCTATGGATATAAAAACAGCTTCCGAGCTAGCGACGCTAATTCCATCATACAATGGGAACGTCGAGGGAGTAAAATCTTTTACTGATGCGGTAGCATTGGTCAAAACAATTATACCAGCTGGACAAAAGGAGGCTGCAATTAAAATAATATTAACTAAATTAAGTGGCAAGGCGCGAAACCTCTTCGTGGCCGTACCACTGGAATTCGATGAGATAATCGATAAAATTAAATCAGAATGTTCTGATAAAAGTAATTCAGATTTAGCGCAATCAAGTCTGAAAAATTTGAAACTCAAAAATATCGATGACCTACAGAACTTTACAAAACAAATAGAATTTCTTTCTGACAAGCTGACTGGAGCTTATATCAGAGAAGAAATTCCTGCTGACGTAACAAAGAAAATGGCTATTAAACTTGCCATACAGACCATGGCAAGGGAATCTTATAGCAGCGAAACAAAAATGATGCTGAAAATAGGAAATTTGACACCCTGAAGGATGCAATCAATGTCTTGATTGAGAATGTTCCCGATGCAACTCAAACTTCTGCAATTCTGCAAACCAAAAATATACAAACTCGTAAATTTGATACCATTCCAAGAAATTTTAGACCGAATTTCTCGCGAGATGCATATTCTAACCGAAATCAATCGTATGATCGAACACGGTTTTCCAGAACTTTCAATAATAGACAACCAAACAGAAGTTTTAATCCCACTCCAAATCAAAGAAATAGAAATATCCATTTCCGAAATAGAGATGTTGGTTACAATCGTTTTCAGAATTTTGGAAACCATAACAGCAACAGATTCTCTCGTGTTTATTTCTCTAATTTAAACCCACAAGTTGGAAATGTTACAACTTATCAAGACAATACATTCGAAATGCAAACAGCTAACCAATCTGTAAATCGTTCTATTCATCCGAGCCAAGCCACCCAAACGTATGCGCAAGTTGTGCAAAACCAGCAACCCCAACAAACGTAACAACATTTTTAGACCGGCGAATGTAAATACAAATAGGAATAAAATGCAAATGACCGTCTTTACCATTAATTTAAACGCATCAAATTTCATAACAGCTGAGGTTCACATGGCAAATCGCAAGTGTACTTTTATAATCGATTGTGGAGCTGACGTATCGCTCTTTAAAGCTGACAAAATTAATCCAACACAAATTATTGATACAGCAGTTAAAACAAGGTTAACGGGTATAACCAGTGGAACTGTTTATACACTAGCAACTACGGTAACTGACCTACATTTTGAACATGGTTTATCAATACGGCATACCTTTCATGTGGTGCCTAGCAACTTTCCTATTGCGACAGATGGCATTTTAGGAAGAGATTTTCTAACCAATAATAAATGCATAATTGATTATGAAACATGGTTATTACATTTTAATGTTGGTAATATAAAAATTTCAATTCCAATTGAGGATAACGTAAACAATGGATTTATTCTGCCTAACAGAAGTGAAGTAATTCGAAAAATTTCAAATTTGCATATTCAAGACGATGTGGTGGTACATTCACAAGAAATTCTACCAGGAATTTTTTGTGGAAATACTATCATATCGCCAGAAATGCCATATGTAAAATTTATAAATACTACTGATAATCCGGTATATATTTCAAATTTATCATTTAATCCAATTTTAGAACCACTGAAGGATTATTGCATAATGAAATATTCCAAAAATAAACAAGTTTTTACAGAGAGAGTACAGAATATTTTGAAGGAGTTAGATGTCTGCAATTTACCAGAAAGTTCACAGAAAAATTTCAATAAACTCATTACAGATTATGCAGATATATTCTGTTTACCAGAGGAAAAGTTAACTACCAATAATTTTTATTCACAGAACATTATGTTAAACGATGCTGTTCCAACGTATATACCCAATTACAAGACAATACATGCTCAGCATGATGAAATACAAAGTCAAGTGAAGAAGATGCTTCAAAATAAAACTATTGAACCATCTGTGTCATCTTACAATTCACCCATACTTTTGGTCCCGAAAAAATCAGATAATGGAGAAAAGAAGTGGCGTTTAGTTGTTGATTTCAGACAACTTAACAAAAAAATAATGGCTGATAAATTCCCATTACCAAGAATTGATACGATTCTTGATCAACTTGGTAGAGCGAAGTATTTTACAACTTTAGATTTGATGTCTGGATTTCATCAAATTCCTTTGGAAAATGATTCCAGAAAATATACTGCTTTTTCAACACAGTCTGGTCATTATCAGTTTACGCGACTACCGTTTGGATTGAATGTAAGTCCAAATAGTTTCCAGCGTATGATGACAATAGCTATGGCTGGATTATCTCCCGAATGTGCTTTTGTATACATCGATGATATTGTAGTCATCGGTTGTTCAATCAAACACCATTTATCAAATTTAGAAACAGTTTTTAATCGTTTAAGAAAATACAATCTTAAACTTAATGTAAAGAAGTGCAAATTTTTCCGCTCTGAAGTAACATATTTAGGGCATCACATAACTGATAAAGGTATTTTACCTGACAGTTCTAAATTCGATGTAATCATAAATTACCCAACACCTACGAACGCAGATGAAGTTCGAAGATTTGTGGCATTTTGTAATTACTATCGTAAATTTGTTCCGCATTTTGCGACTATAGCACAACCTTTAAATAAGCTTTTAAGGAAAAATATTCAATTTAAATGGACTTCAGAATGTGAAACAGCATTTAATAGTTTGAGAAATTATCTAATATCTCCAACAATTCTCCAATACCCAGATTTTTCAAATGAATTTATACTTACAACAGACGCTTTCAGACGTTGGATGTGGAGCAGTCTTATCCCAGAAGTTTGGAAATGAAGATTTACCCATTGCATTTGCAAGTAAATCATTTACCCAAGGTGAAAAGAATAAACCTGTTATACTTAAGGAATTAACTGCCATACACTGGGCTATAAACTATTTTAAAGCGTATTTGTATGGACGTCAATTCAGAGTAAGAACAGATCATAGACCACTTGTTTACTTGTTTGGAATGAAAAATCCTACTTCAAAATTAACAAGAATGCGTATTGATTTAGAAGATTACAATTATGTAGTAGAATACATTAAAGGGAAAAATAATACTGGTGCAGATGCATTATCAAGAATTATAATTTCATCTGATGACTTAAAAGAGACAGTGTTCTAGTAGTTAACACTAGATCAATGACTCGAAATAAACAAAATTCTAATGTAAAACACAATGATAACAACGGATCTTTACATTTACCAGAATGTAATCAAAAGATTGATCACCTTTTGACTTATGTTACTGAGAACCCAACTGAGACAAAACGATTATGGAAACTTCGTGTACACGTTGATAATAAAATATGGACTTTTATTATGGAAAATAGAGCAAAGAAAATTATTGTAGCACACGTGAAACAAAGAAATGAAAGTGGAAGTCAAATTCTTGAATTTGTTCTTCCAATACTTGAAAATAATGCAAAATTGTTGAATATTAAAGAAATGGCAATATCATTACTAGAAGATATATTCAAATACATACCCTTGAATTCGTTCAAGACTGTAGTAAATCAAGCGTTAAAAAGCATGCGCATTATAATCTATCAACCGCCAAAGTTTCTTACTGATTTAAATGAAATTCAGTCAATTTTAGAAAATTATCATAATACACCCACAGGAGGACACATAGGACAACATCGCTTGTACCTTAAAGTTCGTGAAAAGTATACCTGGAGAGATATGAAAGGTTCGATTTCTAGATTCGTAAGGGCCTGCGAATCGTGTAAAAAGAACAAAACAATAAGACACACAAAAGAAAAATGGTGATTACCACAACACCATCTTCACCATTTGAAGTTATATCTATAGATACTGTAGGACCTTTACCTATAAGTATTAAGGGAAACAGATATGCCATAAGCATACAATGTGACCTTACAAAATATATAGTTTTAATTCCTATACCGACTAAAGAAGCAACCGTTATTGCTAAGGCTTTAGTAGAAAATTTTATACTTATTTATGGTACATTTTTGATTTAAAATCCGACCAAGGAACAGAATACAAGAATGAAGTTCTTGACCGAATTTGTAAATTATTAGGTATAAAACAAACATTTGCAACAGCTTATCATCCACAGACAATTGGATCATTAGAGAGGAATCATAGATGCTTAAACGAGTATCTAAGATCTTTCATTAATGATCAGAAAGATGATTGGGATAACTGGATGAAGTTTTATTCTTTTACATATAATACTACTCCTCATACTGACCATGGTTTTACACCTTATGAGTTAGTTTTGGAAGAAAATGCAGTTTACCTAATGAAATTCACAAACTTGGAATAGAACCCGTATATAATATCAATGAATACTACTATGAATTGAAATATAAACTACAAAAATCTAACGAAATCGCAAAAAGAATTTAAATAAACACAAAATATCCCGAACGAATAAATATGAACCAATTAGCAACCCAATCCATATTCAAATAAATGATAGAGTATATTTAACGAATGAAAATAGAAGTAAACTAGATGCAAAATATATTGGACCATTTAAAGTGATTGACATAACAGGAACAAATTGTACAATTCAAGATATGGCGTCAAATAAAACAATGGTAGTGCATAAAAATAGATTGATAAAATAATAAGAAATATAATATATATATATTTTTCCCAATATTCAATCGGTATTCGGTAAGTAAAATGAAGAAAAAAAAATGAGATAGGTATAATCTTAGGTATATTCTATAAAGCTTAAAATTCAATTCGATCTAAATTAAATTTTTTTTTGTAAAGGTGTGTGTATAATATACGAATGATTTCTCTTCGTTACATCATTCTCTTTAAGAGGGAAGGTGTAGCATACTCAATCTTGTTGATTAATTTATTCATCTCGAAATTCATCTGAAACAACTTCAAAATGTTTGGATCAGACCTCACATGTACATTTCATTTAACAAGTCATAAATTGCAATTGGATACAACTGCCTTTAGCAACATTACACTCAAGTGCATGTGTAGTCAAATTTATTAACAGACCTACTTTCGTAGCGACCTCCTTTGAATTTATTACATGCACATGTTTTCCTTACTTGAACCATAATATGTTTTGGACACTTTTAAACAAAAGCTCAAATTACCATCCAATTCAAGCTACGTGTTCTCATTCTTTCTTGACATACATTCTATGTTATGAGCAGTCATCAATATGCCACCGGAGTAGAAAAGGCATATGTTGTTTTCAAAACATATGTCGCATGGATAGCCAACTCGAAAGTGATTGGTTCAAATAGAATTTGTTATGTACATACACGCACCTCCCATAATTATATTGTAGTGTAGAAATGTAATAATTGTGTAGAGTTTAAGTTTCAATTGTACAAATCTGAAATCTGAAATATAGTCCTAGAGTAACAGTCAAACTGGAAAGTTCATCAAATATCACGTGCTCCCTAACCCCAAGTACCAGCGTATTATACAAGTTTGAGAAGCTCGACTGGGGTCTCGTCCTTCCTATTAGCTTAACTGTTTTCAGCTCATTCAAAGCCTTTGAACCCTCGTCCCGCGTTGGCGGTCTTGTCTGTAAGCGAATTCTCCTCTCGGTCATACTGCTTCTGACAGCAGTTTTCGCGTTCGTCAATCGATGGCACTCCCCATCGAACCAACAATTTCTTTGGCGTTGCTTTGCAGTGCGTAACACTTCATGCGCTGTTGTGGATATTTGTCCACAATTTGTTGACGTTGCCAGACCCGTTAGCATCTCCTATCCGCTCGTCTAGCTTCTGACAGTACTGTTCAGCAAACCCTTCGATTGCCAAGCGCTGGATATTGAAATGCATGGGTCTGTTATTTCGTGAATTCGTAACGTAGGATAGTTGCGTCCGATTTTTTGCAACTATATGGATAGTGTGTGCCTCTGAAGGACCTACATTGTAACAGGATACTTACCACCGAACTCAAACTCTACGGAACGAAACAAAACGATACTAACCAAAGCTTTCGATACGTCTGGTCCGTGGATACCCTGTACGACGGATTCGGGACTAGCAAAGGAGTGGATCTTTACCGCAACATAAACGGAACTTGAGCTCACCAATGCTGCTCTGCTAGTGCGGACAAAGCTGACCAAAACCCTAAAATAAGTCGGTAATCACGTAATCCGCTTAAGCGCCAACACGCCTTTCAGCGTGATGCGGACACGCACGTTCAAAGTTTACCCGAACTAACTCACCCAGGGCGGGTCTAACGATCGCGGAACCAATCCCAAAAACTCCCAAACCAAATCAATTGACGTCACCGGTTGTTTACAAATGGTGTACAACTAATTAGATTATATAACAGCAGAATACGGTGGTGTATTGTGCAATGGGGTTAGTTGTGTGTGGGTACAATTTTGAGATTTCTTATCTAATAATTGGTCTGACCTTATTTAGCAACCTAGGTTGCTTACTGCTGCTGCTGCCGGATTGCGCTACGCTGGCCGGTGGACGAAGGTGGCGTGTGATGACCCGTTGGATGCGACGGGGTCGCTGCAGGGCGCCGTGGTGGTGGGTTTGGGAACCACTGTCGAGGTTTATTGCGACGAGATCGCCTTAGCGGGAAATGGTTGAATGGCCCGTCGGTTTGGGAACCACTGCCGTGGTCACATGTGGCGGACTCGCTGTTCTGTGGCTCAGCGATTGGCCGGTCGGTCTGAGAACCGCTGGCAGATTCGACGGAATCGATGGAGAATCGTGGCACTTCACTCTTCGCATTGCACAATGGGTTTGTAGCGGGGCTAGCGTGACAACGCCGGTGAAGGAACGCGCCGGGTGGGCACGTGGGAACTGATGTGCTACTCGCTGGATTCACTGGTTCTGGGCAATTACTGGGGCCCTTACGAAGCAACACGACGCTACTCGCTGCTGCGGTTTGCACAGCACACGTGCGATCGCCAACGGACTTGGCAATGGCCGGCCGTAAGCTTGACGAAGCGACAATGTCGGAAATCGGCCACGGAACACCTGTCCGAAATAAAAACCTTCTTGCGAAGGCTTTGGTCTTTTGACCAAAACACCTTGAATTAGCACTTGTCACTATGACCATTACTAATATAAATTACCTTCAGTAATCAAAAAACTGGCTAACTAACGAAATAATCTTCAACTCTAACTGATCTCTAACTGTCTCACTTGCTGGTCGCTTTTGAAATGGCAGAGATTTAACTATCATCTGCCCAGTATCATTTATCACAAAAGGATGTAATCGCGCTTTTGTGATTTATTTATACAATTAATCAATTTGGGAGAAATCTGGAGAGGCTTGAGCATAGAAATAAAATTATTGCTAACGCTTCGCGTGGTGTTGGTTTTTGTCCGGGCTAGATCGCAGTCGGACTAAAAAACATTACAAAAATGTAACGCCTTCTAGGCCTGCCCAAATTATGAAGCGTTTGAAGCTGCAGCTTCGAAACACTCTTAAGTTTCGTCACGCGAGCGGTTACAACATTTATAACGTCCAAGATATGCCGTCCATCGATCAGTACTTGGTCCATCTATGAGCAAGTTTTTCCCCTCGGGCGTTGCCAGGTGTGTCTGCGGATATTCTTATGTGAAAAATAGTTACTGATGATGATTATGAAGCCTTTGAAGCTGCAGTTTCGAAACACTCTTAAGTTTCGTCACGCGAGCGGTTACAACATTTATAACGTCCAAGATATGCCGTCCATCGATCAGTACTTGGTCCATCTATGAGCAAGTTTTTCCCCTCGGGCGTTGCCAGGTGTGTCTGCGGATATTCTTATGTGAAACAAGCAACAGAGAATGCCATAAGTCTCAGGTTATTATCGTTGGAAACGGAAGTTCCACAGATATTAACCACGAGGCTGATTTTGTACCCAGGAAAGTCCAGTAATTACCGACTCTAAAATTTCTAACATTGGACCGGGAATTGAAAGCAGTCCCCTTCAGCATGGTCTTGCTTTGTAGTCGCGCGTCTTATCGCACGTATAAGAAAAGCCCTATATAAAGGATTTTACGCCATTTCTGGTAAATACTGGAAAGTCTTTTTTCCTGGAAGAATTTTGGCGTACACATGATTATTATTTTTTTGACGTAAACTACGTCTAAGGGGAAGACTCGGATACAGGGTGACAAATGAAAATTTCCAAATTCGAGACCGTCACGAAATCATGTAAGATTTTGAACTTTAATAGCGCCTTTATCTTCCGATGGATTTTTGAGATTTATATATCAATCGATTCGGAAATTCTCTACCAATTTGTCAATTATATTAAAACTTTGGGAAATGAATATTAAAATAGGGTATCGGATCATTTTGGCAGCACCCCCTTTTCTTGTCCGCAAGAGTCTCGTTTCGGCCGTCGCCGTTCAGTGCGGTTGGCTTTTGGACTCTCCTTTTTGTGCGGTGTTTCGCACAAAAATTAGAACAATGGAGCCGGACCAGTGACCGCGGTCGAAACAAATGTAACAAAAATACGTAATGTAGTGCATGGTGTATAAAAAGTGATCCAGATAGGGGAATGTTTGTGCAGGCATGAGACGATCAATTGTTATCTATGCCAATGCCCTTGCTAGTAATGCAATCAATTTATATTAAAAAACGACTTTGGAAAATGCATTTGCAAACTGAAAACTAATAAGGCCGTTACACATCTTCTATATAATAAAAATGGAATGGTCTGTGTTCGTATCCGCATAACTCGAAAAAAGGCTGAACGGATTTTCTTCATTCCTTCAGCAGTTACATTCGTTATAGTTTCCGACGGGTTTATATGATATTTCCCAATGTGAAAGCAATAAGCAAAGTTTAATAAATCGTAAAAAACTAAAACAAAGATTCGTATGAGAATTTCGCATGGGCAGTTCATAACACGCATTTACGCCTACTATGCAGGACAACGTCTGCCGGGTCGACACGGCAGACGTTGTCCTGCATAGTAGGCGAAAAATGCGCGTTCTGAACTGCCCATGCGAAATTTCCATACGATTCATAATTTTAGTTTTTCACGATTTACTCAACATACTAATGATTTTCGACTGAGGAAATATCATATAAACCCGTCGGAAACTATAATGAATGTAACTGCTGAAGGAATGAATAAAATCCATCCAGCCATTTTCGAGTTATGCGGATACGAAACAGACCATTTAATTTTTATTATATAGAAGATTATGGTCTCCGAAAAGTCAAGGGGGAGGGGGTAATCTTTTTCTTCTTCTACTGAATCGAGCGGCATGAAAATTTGAATGCAGAGGTTTTTGGGGCCGAGGAAAGTTCTTAAGATGGTTAGAGACCCCTCTCCTCTTTGAAACCTGGCTCCTATACAAATGAAACACCAATTTCATCATAACTCGAGATCAAGCAAATGGAAACAAATCTGGCGTGTGGAGGTTTTGGAAGAGAAGATATGTTTCTGTGGTGGTTTGCAACGCCTCCCCCTTCTGGAAAGAGGGGCTCCCATGCAAATGAACCAAAAATTTCTGCATAACTCGAGAATTAATCAGAGAATAAATCAATTTTAAGCGAAGCAAAGTTCGACGGGTCTGCTAGTAAAAAATAAATATTAAAATGAAAAAAAAAATAAATAAAAAAAACTCATCGGATTTGTTAAAGAATGTTTTGAAAGTTTTCAAAATTTACCGGAAATTTTTTTTTGTTGCCCCTCAAGTTGTTATTTTTGAGCAAAACAATTCGAAGGGGGGGGGGGGAGGTAAGACATATTAAAACATAATATTTATATCGGCCTAATAATATTTTGTCCAATTAAATGCGCGCCTGAATCAGAAGGATTTAAGTTTGATTCAGGAAGTGTGAATGCACTTAAGATATTTTTATAATACGTGGGTGCGAAAATGCGGTACTTATTGTACACGACAAAAGCTTCGGAACGCATACGTTCTTAAAACGGGCTATATGAGATACAATAGAGCTATCAACTTCTTGATCCCTGATTCAGAAGTCTTGCAATGATATTAATAAAATGTTTGCACGAATATTTTATCCATAATGACACTCAGTGTTGGTAGAATCATACTCAAATCTGAATCATCGAGGTTTCATGCACGAGCTAACTCGCCTGCGATTCTGTAGGGAAGCATCGCGCTTGAGTTTCTCGGCCAGAATCCCATCGCTTCGCTCACTCATCGAAAAAAGATTTCGTTCTAAAAAGCGTCAAAACGTAATCGAGGCGTATGTTTTATTTATATATAATTATTAGCCATTGTTTTAGACGAAAAATAGTTAATTCAATACATTCAACAATGAAGAACACGTAAATATCATGCAATGTTGCAAATTGCGATTCAAATCATGAGCAAATCTCTCGGCCATGATTCTGATGGGATTTGAATCACGCATGGTTTGAATCGCCGATGAGATTTGAGATTTTGAGATTTTACCAACACTGGTGACACTGCCAGACAGTAGGAGTTAGAATGTAATAACACACACACTATCTTTTCCCGTCCGCAACGTTTACTACTCGCGCGCACCACAACCAAATTAATTGGGTTTTGGTACATGATTGACATTTTATGATTTCTAGTGATGCACGAAAAACAAGATATGCCTATGATTGGAATGTTTCTGAATAATAAATGTTGCAAACGGAAAAGAGGATGCTTCCCTAGGGCTTCTTCTATTGAAATATTTCATCAAATGTTTCAAAACCCAAATGTAGGCAATTCGGATCCAAGAAAGGCATCATTACCACTGAGGACTAAATTTGGGTTTTCATAGTAAATTTTTTAAACAATTGTCGTTTCCAACAATTTTCATATCTTAAGACGCTAGTTTTGTTCGAAACCAGTGACATAAGTAATCAAATGAATTTTCTAAAAACATTCATGCATGATGGCACTACAATCCTCAATGGCCAAAACTGCCTTACGTAGTTTACGTTGGGCGGTTGTGTCTTGTACTTAACCCTTCTGATTTTTTTTTGGGAAACGACTGTGGGGTTTAATCATAGATCATTAATTAACGGCTACGCAGTCTCATATGATTAAAACGAGTTTTTATTCGTCCGACGTTTCGACATGGGATTAGTGTCTTCTTCAGGGGAAGAATGATCAAACAACATTCTTCCCCTGAAGAAGACACTAATCCCGTGTCGAAACGTCGGACGAGTAAAAACTCGTTTTAATCATATGAGCCTGCGTAGCCGTTAATTAATGATCTATAATTAAATTTCAAAGTAATTATTCAAATTGGTGGATCACGTGCCCCAATGTTCCCCAGCTTAGCTCCACCAGCGATTGAATTACTGTTCACAATAAGCTTATAAAAATGCGCTACCCAGAAAGCAAAATACATCTTGCTTGATTCGAATGAGGTACCGATTGTTTACTTCGATGCAATTCAATTCCAGTTGGCAGCAGCTGCAAAAAGTATAGACAACACCTTCCTACCACCAAGTTTACGGTTCTCGTCATTGAGTGGCGATCCGGCGTTTCTATCTGTTGCATCAAACCTACTACTCTATGTTTTGATATTTTCAGCATGGAATAATAATAGTCATGGAGCCCTCCTTAGCCGTGCGGTAAGACGCGCAGCTACAAAGCAAGACCATGCTGAGGGTGGCTGGGTTCGAGTCCCAGTGCCGGTCTAGGCAATTTTCGGATTGGAAAATGTATCGTATCATCGTGTTAGCCTCATGATATACGAATGCAAAAATGGTAACCTGGCTTAGAAACCTCGCAGTTAATAACTGTGGAAGTGCTTAATGAACACTAAGCTGCGAGTTGGCTCTGTCCCAGTACGGGGATGTAATGCCAATAAGAAGAAGAAGAAGAAATAATTATAGTAGAAAGGGCACAAAATCTATAGAATTACACAAATTTATCGAAAATAGAGACGTTCTAGAGGAAGCAATGATGAGAAATAAAGTATAAGATGAAAAAAATCTCCTACACTTAGTTTGCACTGATTAATGGTTTCATAGTACATATGTAATGTACTTTCGATTTTACTACTACTGAATCAACGCCATCTCTTTCATGTAAGGAGCTGCACATATATTACGTAAGCACTTATGGGGGGAGGGGGGTTCGGTCAATATCTTACGCTCTATATAAATAAAAATTATTTGTATGAAAAAAAATCTTACATGTGGGGAGGGGCGATTGAAAAACCCAGAAAAATTGCTTGCGTAATAAGTGTACGACCCCTAATGTACCTGGTACCGTAACTGGTACCCTATTCTTATGGTCTAATATTGAGATAGATACCCACTTGACCAAACACTCCTTATGATTGCTAGTGTTGTGAATGCTTAGCTAGTGAGATAACTATACCAATCAATACGTAGGTAATTGATTAAATCGAACTGCCACTAGACTCGTCAGAGGCAATGCTTCTGCATGTGTTCGCTAGGTCAACAAGCAATCATGAAAGTTCATCGTAGGGACAAGATTTAATTAGAACTTAATCTGCACCTTTATCGAGCATTTGTAGTATCTGAGATCAAGGTTCAGATTCATTAGCTCTTGTAGTACGTGACTAGCAGTAGGAATAATTCCTTAGCAAGTTAGTATGTCTTAGTAAGCAAGTTAGTATGTTTATTCAGGTATACAGAAATACAGAATTTTGGATCTGATAAATAACATATTTTGAGTGGAACGATATTTGAATTTCAAAATTATAAAATAAAAAAAACTAATTTGTGTTCATGTATGCAAAATTTGAGAACAGCTTGTTAGTGGTAAAGCACCCGTCTAGCGTACTGGGAAGTGTGAGTTCGGTTCCCAACGGTAGGTAGTGGATATTTTTGCATTTTTCATAAATATTATCCTCCTCAAAACACATGTTTTTGGCTCTAAGTACATATTGTTTTCCACAGGATGATGATGCCTGATTTTCATTCATCAGAAAAAAAAACCGAAGGCCCGAGAAGACTAATTGCTATAATGGAACATTTTTCTGAATAAAAAAACTACAGAGGAGATTATTTATTGATATGATTGATTCCTCGTTCACATTAAATCAAGCGTAAAGTTGAGTAGCACAATTAATAAATTAATGATTATTTATTTTTTTAAATTTTGCATGAAGGCATAAAAGCAATTATCAAAGCGCTTCCTGCCGATCGCCGATGCGAAATGAAAAAAGTAGCTAGAATAAAAACCAATACTAGACCAAAGTCATTTAATCACAGTAGATTATTTGTAGTCTTATGTACGAGTACGTTTTAGCTACCAAGCAAATAAATTTCACAATAATGATATTTCCACCGTATTGGTTTTAATCTGCCTGACAATTTTGCATAAAATCACAACCTTCTTAATTTGACAGATTTTGAGATATCTTA
The DNA here is from genome assembly GCF_024139115.2 of Armigeres subalbatus. Taxonomy (NCBI): domain Eukaryota; kingdom Metazoa; phylum Arthropoda; class Insecta; order Diptera; family Culicidae; genus Armigeres; species Armigeres subalbatus. Next base: position 190,542,717 of record NC_085141.1, read on the forward strand.
TTTATTGTTTAATGTTGAGCTATCAACAAACGGATAAATTCCAAATTTATGAGTTTTTCACTGTAATGGTTTTCATCGTTCTAACAACGTTCATTCCATCTTTCAATTACTCAGTGACTGAGTAAAATTGTATTGCCGTCACTTTTTTTCCTCGGAAATTTTACTAAGTTTCCGTTAAAAGCGGGACTACTCATAACAATGAAACTAAGTAAAAAATCCGCAAGAAGAAAAGAGATAGCAATACAATTTTACTCAAACACTTAGTAGATGAAAGCTAGCGTGTTGTGGAACATCACAACTCTAAATTTGAACTGAAATTGAAATTGAGATTCCAAGATTTCTAATTCTAGTGGTTATCTGGTGAGCTTATTAAAATTCTATGCCATCTAATAAAAGATTTTTTGTTTATATTGCGCTTTTTGCACTTTATAAGAGTTTTGCGAGATTTTTTTTCTCACAGTCATCTTTTTCTCACACTCAGTACACTGAAAAAGATTTAATTTTCCATGTATAATATTTGTGTGTGTGCTCAATCTGAAAACAAATAGACGTCAAATCATGGCGGGCATCAAGGGCCTCGTACGCCTGTCACTGGAGAACAAAGCTCGTGTACTCTGCATCGAAGCTTAGAACCGGTGTTAGGGCGCAATCGTTAATGCGAACATTTTTATGTTCGGTTAGTTACTGCAAATAAATTCTTTTTCGAGTCCCTATAATCAAGCAGGTATCTCATACCACATCATTATAATGCTGCATGATTGAGTGTTTAATTTTGTTAAAATATCGAAAACAAAAGTGTGCATAAAAATTGCCTCGCCATAACAAAAAAGTGGTAGAGAATTAACACTATTGTTTACAGTTCAGAACCAAATCCAGATGTCGCACATGTTGGGGTAGGGATTCAGTGCTCCGCCTTCTCCCCCTGGCGGGAATCTATTTAGTGTACACGATTACATGTGACTAACGAGTAATGGGTTATAATTGGGTAAATTTCAGTAACAAAAATCGATCAACCCGAAATGAGAGTAAGTGTGAGAAAAAGAAGCGGGCAAATCACAATCTACACATAACTCTTCAAATTGGTGAAATCGGCAATAGTTTTAAATGATCATTTCCTATGGCTTACCAAAGAGCTACACTTTACTAAGGTGGCGCAATTCAGCGCTGCATGCCACTAGTTCTCTCTTTTACTCTCCCACTGATCTTATGCAATGCAATTTTTTTTGTTCGGTATGAACCACTGCGTCCATTTCATTGAACTTTTGTAGTATACCCGTGTCATTTGTTTAGTGCATGTCTTTCTGCTCCATTTCTATTAAGAAGAAATGAAAAAGTCGTTTTTATTCAGATATTTCTCAAACTTAATGTAAGGCCTCTTTAGATTAAGGTACCGCTATTTATACCCTTCGAGAAACGGCTTATACCAACTCTCAAAGGCGCGCCCCTCAATCAGTTTCGGCTCATCAATAAGTGAGATAATACTGATTTTGACCATGCATCGGTACTGTAGTTCAAACATATTTTTGCTTCTTCTTATGAGTTCCGAATTCGTTTTTGTACAGAGATCTGATCTCATTGCGTTTGACATTTCTGAATCTCGTCTTAGCCTCATGATATACGAATGCAAAAATGGTAGCTTGGCTTAGAAACCTCGCAATTAATAACTGTGGGAGTGCTTAATAAACACTAAGCTGCACAGCAAATAATTTTGAAAATTCAACGACGTGTAAAATTGCAGTTTATTCCATCAAACGAATAAACATTAGATATTCAATAAAATTTAATTGAATTTTACAAGCAAGCACCGTTTAAATTTATTTCGATTTAAAAGAATAGTGAGATCGATTGAATGTTACGTTTATTTGCATGCTCCAAATATGTGCATGAAAATGCATTTAAAATCACAACAAATTTTTATCTGTGTGTGAGGCGGCTCTGTCCCAGTGTGGGGATGTAATGCCAATAAGAAGAAGAAGATACTCATCCGACCATCACTCATAAGTATTACAAGAATAGTAAGAACTAGAGCACAGTGTGGTAGATCTTTATCCGTAATGCAGCACGAAAAAGTGTCTACCAAGCATTACAGGCTCCGTTAACTGCCTGGCTAATTGTTTCACCCCAGGCCATTCATCCCCTCGGCACGGGTCGCCTGACACCTTGGGATTCGGGGTTAGGGACGTCATATTGTCAGCTTCAGTTTTGTACCGAGCCTGGCGATATGACCGGATTTACACCGTTACGCACTACTTCAGAGTATCCATATCCCAGCGTAACGGGAAATGCAATGCACATAGTGACATCACGTCGAGCAAAAAAATGCTGTATCACAGAGGTAACAATCACTTTATCATGCATTTAATGATTCTAGGAATAATAATCGTTTGGTGTATGATAGAAATTTAATTATGAATAGTTTGACATTTTTCATCTGTATCATAAAATTATAAAAGCGCTATTACTTGAAGAATTATCAGATACTGAATAATATTACCGGTTCGATGAATGGTTCATTTCTATTCGGGATGTATCTTTCACTACCATGCACAGAAAGAAATTATGAAAAATAAACAGCACGTAAAACGCTACGCTGAAATTGTCCTCTTGCTAACAAGATTGCTTACAATTTGTATGCAATATTGACCGTTCACGTCAAATAATGTATACATTTAGGCTATATCCCGTGTGGAATCAAGGTAATAATGGCGTTCCATTTATGTGCATGATTTTTAGCGTATGTTCCAGTGAATTTTTCTATCTGTGTGTTGTAGCATGAAGCAATCCTTCTCGGTTTCGACTCGAACTAACTTAAAGTGATTAACACAATTTTGTGTTCTGTTCACACAAATCGTGCCTCTTCATGGTTAAAAAAAAGTACCTAATATTAAATACTTTTCACTCAAAAAAAAAAACGAAAATTAAGTAAATTTTTCTAGAAATTAAGTAAAATATACTTAAAACTATCGCCATTGGGTCTGGGTATGGAGTCGAGCAAAATCGTTCAAAAAGGTCTCTTATATTTTGTTCTTCTTGCCCTCAGATACATTCAATCTATTCTACAAGCATTCTAAGTAGTTGAAATATTGAACCATTCTCACCCCAATTTGACCCATTGCCACCCCCGACGACCGACGGTAAGTAAAATATACTTATTTAAAAAAAAAAACTAATCAAAAGTTAGGTTAGTTTTACTTAACTTTTGTAAACATGAGATTACTTAACGTTGAGTTCCCAAACTTAACTGCCGTTGTTGAGTGGTTTTGCTCTTTATTTTATGAAAACAATGGAAGCAGTATAGCATAGCATAGTTACGGTGTACTTCGTAGATTGGACACTAGTGATACTCATGTTTTGCTTTTCTCGTATACAAAGTATACGTAAAGGCTATATGTTCGCTCCAAAAACGAACTTTTTATAGGAGGCCCGGAGACCCATAGTGTTGTATACCGATCGACTCAGCTCAACGAATTGGAGTGATGTCTGTGTGTGCGTATGTGTGTGTATGTGTGTGTGTGCGCAAAAAGTCTAGCTCACTTTTTGGGCACTTATTCTAAACCGATTTGCTCGCAACAAGTTGCATTCGACGCAGAGTCCTGTCCCATTATTTATCCGATCGGACTATGGTCTTAGAAGTTATGACCAAAATTCTTTTTGCCTTTTTCGTCTACAAAGTATACTTAAAGGCTATATGTTCGCTCCAAAAACGAACTTTTTATAGGAGGCCCGTAGACCCATAGTGTTATATACCGATCGACTCAGCTCGACGAATTGAAGTGATGTCTGTGTGTGCGCAAAATAATCTCACTGATTTTTCAGGCACTTATCCTTGACCATTTCATTTCTTAGGCACTTATCCTTAACAGATTTGCTCGTATCAAGTTGCATTCGACGAGGAATCTTGTCCCATTGTTTCGTTTCAAAAACCGGCCCAATCGGACTATGGGCTTCGGAGTTATGGCCAGTTTTAACAAGAAAAATTCTTACTCTCTATTTAGTCACTTACTCTCTACCGATTTGCTCGCAACATTCGACGCAGAATCATGTCCCATTGTTTCCTATTAAAAAATGGCTGGATCGGACTATGGGCTCAGAAGTTATGACCAAAATACTTTTTTTCATACCAAAAGTGCGAAGAAATTACTCACTCGCAAGAAACGAGAAAGGCACTATCACCGCTAGGTGGATTAATCTGGGTTTTTCTTTTGAAATCGCCATCCAGACTGCTTTCAGAAATCATGGTGGGTGTGGTCCTTAATTTCAATCTAAGGCAAAAATCACAAAAGCATGAGGATTACTACTCCTGGCCACGCCCATCTTCACCGTAACTTGGGAGGGGGAAATGTTGATGTAGTACTTACTTAATGAGAGGCTCCCGACTCAGCGACACCCTCATAAGTACTACGGAGTTGGATAATGAGGAAGGTATTCGTTGGGTCAGGATTTGCCTGTAGCTGGCAATGCGACCATAAAAATAAGCAAAAAAAAAACCTTTTTGAACGCGCGGCGCACCCTTGCAATCGGTTACAAAGGTAGCAATGCAATAAGTTCTGCATTATATGTAAACATTACCGATTCAAAGTAAAAAAAAATTAAAAAAAAAAGGAAAAAAAAAGAGATGGAGAGAGAGAGAGAGAGAGACCGAACGCGCGGCGCATGGGGATGACTTTAGTTGTACCGATCGGTTGCAAAGGTGGTCATGCAATAAGTTCTGCATTATATGTAAACATTACCGATTCAATGTAAACTATCGTACCATACCAAAATAAATAATGAAAAAAAGGGGGATAACTTTAATTGTACCGATTACCAAAAAAAAAAAAAACTTTTATGGTCCGATCACCGAAAACACGCAAAGGCGAAAAATAAAAAAAAAACACTTTTATGCGTTATATTACCATCACCATCCCACACATATATTTTCATCAGACTCCACGAAAACCTGTTAACAACAGAGCAAAACATAAGAAGAATAAAAAGTGACACATCATTCAAAACAAAATTCGAAAATACGCTACATGAACACCGAGCCTTTTTGTTTTGCGTCATTTTGTGTCGACATCAAAACAGTTGTCAGTTACCAAACTCAACGAGCGCTGCTTTGACCTTCACAAGTGAATTGCGTTCCAAATTTTAGAATGGCGTTCAGAGATAGTTTCCGACTAGTTTGCCGTGAAGTCGGCGAGTACAACCTGTGGGTTCAGTCTATCCCGGGAGACGGTAGTTGTCTTTTTGGTAGCCTTGTGCATCAGGTTTTTGTGATTCATCCTGTGGAGAAAGGCTTTTTGTTTGTTGCGTCATGCATGCGAGAGTCTATAGTGGATCATCTTCGAAGAAATTTTTCCCGGTACTGGGAATATCTAGTGCCGATCGCTAAAGACTTCGTCAAAGATGGTTATGTGGACATATATGATCGTGTCTGGAGATATTTAGAACTTCTATCGGACAACCGATTTTGGGGCGGATAAGAATGTTTGTCTGTTGCCTGTGAGCTGTATGACATTATAATTACCGTCTGGGATGAGCGTTCCGGTCGTTTCATGGAGTACTTTGGCGGGTCTCCTATGGCAAAGAAAGTTGCGATATGTTTCTCTGGTGTGCACTATGACAGTGTTTTGTTTGCGTCTCACACCAGTTTTTGCGACGCCAACGTGTCAATCAACATCCCGAGGACCAGTGATATGATTAGAGTTGAACCATTCTACGGGGATGTATCCGTTTACCAGTCTTTCCTACATCAGTTGAGAATAAGACAGGACGACAGTGAAATAACAATTCTTCGTTCGCTGCTTCATGGGTATAATGGCCGTTTCCCTGGTGCAGAAACAGGTAAGTTTTGTGATTGGTCTTGGTTCATAGATATTCAGAAGTTTTGGTTCTACGTGTTATAGGTCAATGTAGTTTGGATCGACCCAGTATTGAAGACACCATTTACCTAAATCTTCACACTCTTGCATTGCTTTTCGGTGCCTGCATCACGGTGTACATAGGAGACGCAAATGAGAAACTCATGCTACCCGTTCCTGCTGGTGCTGCATTACATGTCTCTATTTACATACGAGATCATGAAGCTCTCATGAGTGGCAGCGTTCTGCGTGTTGCCGACCCGCTTCCTGTTTTAGAGAAGGCTATGATTGCAGATTGTTCTTCAGGTCAACCTAGGTCTGATGAGTTTTCCATGTCCAAATCGGATTCTTTGGAAGCTCCTGCTCCTACGAATTAGAGGGTCTTGTTCGGGAAATCCCGGAATATCCCGGGATGTAATGCATCCCGGATCCCGGGATTTTTCATGCAAATCCCGGGATTTCCCGAAAATAAAAAATACATGATAAAAAAAATATTTAAGATAAATTAATGAATGTATGTTCTGCATAATTGCACCGATTCTAGTTTGTTAGCCCATCGGCTTTTATTTTTCCGCATGTCTTATGCACACCCATACATACAAACATACACAAACAAGCAATCACAGATATCTTCTCAATTCGTCGAGAGAGTGATGAGTAACAATATAGGTCTCCTAGCCTTCTGACTATTTTGTTTTTGGAGCGAACATACAGCTGATGAAAATAAGGAATCAACTTTCCAGATTTCACAATAATCAAAGCGCCATCCGATGTGCGATCAACTGCGGCTACGAAATTGTATTCAATGTCACAACTCGTTAACAGCTGTTCCACGGATTGCCGACTGCTGCCGAAGTTGTCCCAAGTTGTCGCACCTCGCTATTAATGACGTTCTTCATCGAAGTCCCCCAAGTCCAAGACGATTATGTCGGAATAAAAATGTTCAGATAATGATGACGACGATTGTTTCAACGACATCAATGGTAGTGAAAAATCAGATGACGAACTCAATTCGTTCTCATTTGGTAATATCTGAACTTATATTATATTGATTTTCTTAACCAATTGTTGAATTTAATTCAGATTATATAAAACCGATTTTGGAGAAACTTTCAAACGAATCCGAAACATTTTTCGAATTTCAGAGGAAGGATGAAAACCGGTTTAGGGAACAACTTCAACTCGTTCAGGATGTTCTGAAAACTAGTGAACTGTGAAATCGCTCCATAAGATTAAAGTATGTACATAATCAAAAATTATCTGGATCTGGTTCAATCGATATTCGACGCTCCCCAGCCTGTTGGGGTGATATCGGAGGCGCTGAAGGGTCGTGACGTAATGTTGTTGACTAGACTTTTTGCTATCTGAACTGAATAGCCAGCAAAACCCTTTCACTTCGAAATTGCACGATGCAATTCTATAACGAGTAGATGAGCGTCGAGACATCAAGAGATGAGATGGCTTCAAAGTAAAGAAAGGTAATTTTCGAATTCTGCTTTCGATCGCTTCCCGTCACTAGCTGATTAAGTTTGTTTAAGTTCCGATCCACACATCATTTTCTGAATCTGACGAGAACAATGCTTTATCTCCAAAGAAGAGTTGTAAGCTATGGACCAAAAACAGAGAAATGCGTCGTAGCTTGAATAATTTCATCAATAAGGAGCATGCTCTGTTTGAAGTAACTGATGAACTAGTATCGAGCTGGAGAAGGTTTTCATGGCATTGAAGTCCATTAAAACAACTTCGATTGATATATCCAACCAGCGACTGTTAGATTTTCATACACTTCTGTATAGAACTTACCAAAACCTGTATAAGAACTGGGCATATGCAACATTATTAGATTCTTATACAATATAAGATTACAAACAAAAATTGTAAGAAAAGCTTGCGAAATTGTAAGGTTCATATAATATTTATAAAAGAATCTAGCGTTTTCGCATATGCCCAGTTCTCATATAGGTTTTGGTAGGATCTTATACAGAATTGTTTGAAAATCTACCAATCACCGGTTGAGCGAGCGTGTGTTCTCTGATTTTAATTCTGAAATAACTAATAAGAATTATTTATTGTCGGATTCAAGCATCAACGCCTTAACATTTATTAAACCGGATTGCAAGCGAGTAGACAAGGGGCGAATCGTTAGTAAATTGACCTGATACATATTTTACCATTCTTAAAAATGTAATAAATATATGAAATTGAAATTTGCAAGTATTTTTAATTTTATCCCGGGATCCCGGGATATCCCGGGATAACGAAAAATTTAATCCCGGATCCCGGGATTTTTTATAGTCCGGGAAACAAGACCCTCTACTACGAATACGCCAGATATAGCACAAGATCTTGAGAACACCTCCTTTCCCGCTCTTCGTGATAATGTATCGCCGATCTCCTTTCCCGATGATCCTAGTTTGTCGTGTGTTGGCAAAGATGTACAACATTTGTCAGTATGTTCAGCTCCTGTAGTCCCCGCTGGATCGTTCACTTCTACCACTTCTTCTTTGGACCGAGCTAGTGTAGCTCCAGATGTTGTAGTGCAATCAGCTACAGACTGCTAACTGAAGATGGCCAACTGGAATGTATCAGGCTGTCGTTCACGCGAAAAGCGAAACGGAATCGATGAGTATCTTCATCGCGAAGGTATTGGAATCGCTTTCCTTCAGGAGGCCAATATCAATGCTGCTAGATCAGAAACAACAAATTATATTTGGTTGACTGGTAGTACTTGCAGGAACCAGAAACGCAATTTGGCCGTTCTTGTATCCAAGTGGTATAATATCACTGTTAGTGATGTTAAATGTCAAGGAGCTTGTATCCTGACAGCTAGCGTCAGGTACACGATTGGTCATACCACTCAACATTTAATAGTCGCCAACGTTCATGCGCCGAATATTTATTTTATGAAAACAATGGATAACCTAAGACTACCTGCAAAACAACTCCTTTCTTGATTCCTTTCACTCAAATCCTTCCTTGCGTGGAAGAAGCCAAAAGTAAGTAAAAGGCAGAAAAATCCGGTGAGTTCTTTGATGTTTTCACTGATGACACTGACTGATATTTTCACTCAACCGGAACAATGATAAAAAAAAAATGGATTCTTCCACGGAGCATCACATGTTGAGTTGATGCAGATGCAGCTATCTTTGTGTTTAATACTGCCCCTATTCAATTTTGGCATCAAAACCATTGAATTTTGTAAATATTTTATTTTTTATTTCTTATAGACCGCGTAAACCTCAAAACCCGCATAAAAACTTGTCAAACACCTAAACCGTCGTAAAAAAATGTAAAAAAATCCAGAAAAAAACGCTTAGATTTCAAAATTCGCCTAAAAATCGTCACAGTGTGTCTAGTGTCAAAATAAGTGAATGATATCAGCAGAACATTTCGTTTATTACTAATTTTCAGCAAAATATTTGGCGTATCTCAGCAACCGAAACGTCACTTTTACTGAGTATTCGGCAAAAATCATGTTTTCTAAAATTCGGCGGTGCCCACCTCGGGAAAATAAACAAAAAATGCTGAGATCTCGGCGAAAAATTAGTGTGCAGCATAAATCTTACTATCATGTTCCGAACATGTTGCCAAAATCGAATGGGGTAGGGGAAACTGGACACACATGATACCCACTTTTTATTTCGGATATTTCTCCATGTAATATGCTTAAATTACAATTATTAAATCTTAAGCTTAGATTACAATATTAAGATGGACTTGATGAACAATTTAATTAGTAAGTCAAAAACATCATTGGAAGAAATTATTTTTTCATAGAAGTTATAAAAAAATCGATTTTTCTAAAAGACAGAAAATTTGACCTTTTCAAAACTTGCGGGAGACTTGATCCCCATATCGGGGGGAATTGATCCCTTAATGAGCTGCACATATTTAGGTTCTTTCAAGTCTGATGAAAGGTCAAATTAGTTCATTTTCAAATTCTAACAATTCTTTATAGTCTAACGTAAAAACAGTCATGCAAAAATTAAAAATATTGTTGGTATTTAGTTAGGCAAGTATTTTGGTTTTCGCTCGAATAGTCAATTATCCACTAAGTTGACATGCTGATGATTATTTATGTAATCAATCCACTCCACAGAAAGGCAGTGGTCATATTATGACAACCATGATCTTTCCAAAGTATCTCTCCGCGTGGCTGATACAGTTATGATACCAAAACTGGATGATCGATACATAAATATTAAATATATCTTTGTTGTTTTTAAATCGAATTATCCTGTTTTCAATTTTAAAAACTAGCCGCACTTCAAAACCCATCGCCAGTGGTAAATATCCCAGAGTGCGGTAGGATTAGTCTATCTTTAAATGTTCTTTCGGAAGACAGACAGGAAGACTTGCGACAAAATACGATGCACTCATCGTTAATAGAGAAAGTACAATTGAATAGTAGATCTAACAGTACTGATTTTACACCCGGTGATTTTTTGAGTATTTTCAAAACTTCATTTAATCTTAGATTGAACATTATGTTAACTAATTATTCATATTTAATAAAACTAATCAAAGTTAAGTATGTTTAACTACACTTTGTTCTAGGTAATGAGAAAAGGCTATTGACAAATTCACAATACGCGTGTGCTTGAATGATTAAATTGAAGGAAGTAAATGAATTTATTTAAACTTTTAAACCAGAAAAGAATTATAACAGATCAATTAGTTGCATGTAATACAATAATATGCAAATGCAATGGAATACAACAAACGCCTTAATATATGCAATATCGGGATCAAGTGTGTCCAAACTGTGGGGGATCAAGTGTGTCCATGTTGAGTATTTATCTTGGTTTATTTCTCCATTCAATGTGAAATGAGCAATAATCAATTTGATGAGCTTATTCAATTCTGCAATAATAAAACTACGTCCAGTAAAAATTTGACACGTTTTGGTTGGATATATTCAAAGTTATTAAACTTTTTATCTTTGCAGAAAAAAAGAATTGAGAACGCTAAAATAATAAAACCTTTCTAAAACCCATATACATAAAGGAACTAACATCAAATGTTACTCAGATTCTATTATCTGTCTAACGGATATGTTTACACATATCAGTGGTATGATTTTTTTTTAGGTTTCGAGAAAACAGGGGGGGTCATGTGTCCCCGGGGATCACGTGTGTCCAGTTTCCCCTATGTATCTTATTTGACTACGCTATCATGGTACGTATCTGTCATTAGCATTGCATTGGTGTATTGAACTGTCATTAGCATTGCAACATATGCAGCTAATGCGCAACCCAAGATTTCCATTATCATTAGAGACAATCGATTCAGAATCAAAAGAAAAGGGTCACCATAATGGTTGACTCTAGCTAACTTTATCCTACGGTTTCAGCATATGATATCACGCAAAAATGTTTCAAGCTCAACCTTTCAACCGCCCTCAGGGAATAACAACACACGTGCTCTTACTGATGTTCATCGACAAACTAACCTTCTCCGCCTGTTGTCGCCACTTTGTTGGTGCTCGTTGGTTTCGATCCCACATTTTTTATACCGGGTAGAATTTCCAATCATACAAGTAGGATGAAACTAACTTACGCGCACTTCTAAATATGTGGCTGTGGATGATAGTTAGTTTAGAAGTTTGAGTGGTTGCAACTGCGGTGTAGTTTGCTGCAGTTGCTCAGATAATTCATAGATGAATACTTTAGCTTAAGATTCGGTTTCCATCGCCATTGTGTATTACAATGCTCATGTTTTTGTAATATCGGCCACCGGCACGGTTCATATCAGAACCCAGATCGATTCAGGAAAAAGGAGGGGTGCACAATTTATGGAACGATTGTGCACACGTTATAATAAATACATCAAAATAAAAGATAATGATTTTTCCGAAATGTTCATATTTATAACGATGTGGTATAATAATTCATATGTACACACAAAGAACAAATCTTACAATTATTGTATAAAATCTTAGCATATATATTTCTGCGATGTTTTAATACAAGAAATTTAACCTTTTTGTACAGATACTGTATTAAAATAATACAAAATTGTAAGATTTCAAAACAATGGTTGTATAATAATCATCCGAAACTAAATATGTAAAAAAAAATTAAAGTTTCTGTAAGGTCCTTATGCAGACCTGTATTAAAAACTGTTATCCGCTGGATACAATTTTATTTTATTTTGGAAATAATAGAAAAAAATGTTATACAATATATTGCGCTAAGTATCATAAGGTTGATCAATTTCTTTCGATATTTACTTTTGATTTTATGGTTTAACATGATAAAGGATGTTTTGCCTTTATATTGCATTTCATGGTTGTAACTTCTAATCCAATTCCGTTATCAATGAAAGCGAAAAATTGATTTAGTTTTTTCTTGATAACAAATCTAATTCAATCACAACAATGGGCCACCTGCCTAATATTCCTGACCCGAATACCATATCAACCACACAATTGTCCTCCTGAACTTGTTGAACCGCTTGCTCCACGAAGCGTGATTGTCGATATCGGCAGATAGCGAATACATTCGGCTTAACCGAGAAGGACAAGTCAATTCCACTGCACAACGGTAGGCGCCTATAACAACCTCAGGCCTAATAATGGATGATGCATTTGCCTACCGGGAACCCATCTTCCGTCATTGTGATGTGAAACGGTAATCCACTTTTCAAGTGCGTCCTAGCGTAAACTCTAATCCCTTCGTAAGTATCCGGCATTGTTATTCATCACAGGGGCGACATGTCTTGGCAATGTCCTTTCGCTCATGAGTGGGATCTACCGTTGCCGGAACAGGATTATAACAATTGCGCATAAATGCTTTAGCATTCCGTTCGTATTTCGCCGGGATGAATATCATATCATCATCGGAGCTGAAAATCGACATCCCGTATTCAAACTGATTGCGAATTCAGTTGCTTGCATCGTGTTGCCTCCCGAAACTATCAGACTCCGTGTTTATCATTCTACGTATACTGGCTTTGAAAAGATGCACAGTGGGACAGTTTTTCGGAAGTTAGATGTCGCAAAATTATGTATTTATGTGAACTGACTTTTTTATAAAGTGGAGTACTACGCTCGAGACTTTTCATGCAGCAGGGATCAACTATGTTGCAACGTCAAGTTGAAGATTTTTCTTATTGGCAGTATTGCAGCTATACTGTATACTGAACGTATACTGAACAGTATACTGAACATTTTTTCAGTATGCATTAGGACCGGGTCACAATGAAAATTGCCAAAACGAAGCGATTATTCGGGTCTACCTTCGTATCTATTAACTAAAGAGCGTCTACTGCGTTTCAGTTTACGCAGGTGATTAGTTGTCCGTTGGGGCTTCAACGACGGACAATGGCTTAGGATCTTTCTACCAGAGCTGTGCAGTGTGCAATATCAAGATGATCTTTGTACATTTAATTAATTAATTTATTTATTTTGTTATTTGAGGTTATGGCTTTCAGTTTTCTTATGCTCAAAAACGGGTTTTACGTTTTTATCCGACGTCCGTTTATCAGCCCGTATGAACAGGGCTATTCAATTTAATTCAATTGTATGAGATTTGTGCGAATGTAATAAGAAGATTGTTATGAAGTTGCTCTGAATACATGAAATTTTTATGTGCATGATACATGAACCTATAGTAATCCAACATGTTCCTATAGATCTCTAGAGCTCTTGTGAATGCTTCATCTTCCTAATAAGTCCAAGGCAGGTTCTCCAAATTGTCCGAGAGTTGAGTTCAAGTGTTCTACTAGGTCAACTACGTCTGGTGTCAAACCGATAGCAACCCAGTTCCATGAACATTTTGGTTTTATGCTGGTTTCAAAGCTTCTTCTTCTTCTTATTGGCATTACATCCCCACACAGAGCCGCCTCGCTGCTTAGTGTTCATTAAGCACTTCCACAGTTATTAACTGCGAGCTTTCTAAGCCAAGTTACCATTTTTCCATTCGTATTATCATGAGGCTAGCACGATGATACTTTTATGCCCAGGGAAGTCGAGACAATTTCCAATCCGAAAATTGGTTAGACCGACACCGAGAATCGAGCCCAGCCACTCTCAGCATGGTCTTGCTTTCTAGCCGCGCCTCTTACCGCACGGCTAAGGAGGGCCCCAGTTTCAAATCTATCTTGAAGAATAAATCGTGGTTTTCGTGTTGACCAACGTTTGTCGTGGCCACAACGACATCTAAGTTCCATTATTGTCCATTAAGAAAATTATTACTTGAAAAAAATGGTGTTGCATAATTCTAAATTGTTTGTTTAAGCCTAATTGTCTAGTTCCCTTTCGTTCTTGTGTTGAGTTCTACTGAGACCAATCCGTAGATATATACGACCCTGAGGATTCGCGTTGAGACAAGGCAGACTAAAGAGGCATTGTGCGCCAACACCGCAGACTGACGTTGGATTTGGATCAGCAGCTTCGGGCTAGGCTGGCTGGTCCCCTTCTGGAACTAAGCATCACTCCCGAGGTTCCAAATCGTATCACATTTTCAAACGAGCTTCACAGTTCGATTGTATCGATCGGTCGTTTCAAATATTGTTACATAATGCTCCATATAATTTTCCGCTTTTTATAGATTTCAAGCAAATTACCACTACCGATACTCCCCATTTGTTAAAACAAAATCAGCAAGATCTGCGGTGACATTTCATGACAACTATAGTCAGGTCTGTACGGACATTCATAGTTTTTTAATCTGCATCTCCCCGCCAAGGATGAACATAGGGGCCGTGCGATGAAGTACAGGAACAGTAAACCTATATAGTACTTTCTAGGATTAGTAATATACCTTTTGCGTTTTGATCGAACTGAACTGCATGGAATCCAAAACATGAAATAAGTTTCGCAAAAAATGTAAAGCGCAGAATCAAATCTCATTGTATCCCACTGTGCATCCAAAACCTTGCATGCCAGCTTCGAATAGTTAGTTGGCGGTGATGCTCTTCGGAGAACAATGGAAAAACTTGTGTACCTTGTCAAATCTAACATGAAATTCGCTGGGGAAATATTTACCAAAACCGAGAGTGTGCGTAAGCGAGACGCGGGTTCCGCAAACACTTGTACCATAAACTGATATAGTGAACGATGAAGGCAGACTGTTGAACGTTGGCCTCGCACAGTCGGCTCCGTACCTCAAATACGTGTTGGTTGAACAATGTGTGCACATTCCCTCCGAATCCGCGCGTGCTAGGATAGTTGCCGCTGCTTCAGGATCTCCATAAGGAGTACTTTAGCAATTGTATTTGCTTTCGGATTTCAATAATGTGTGCATAGTATAATATAATCTTGTAATAAACGGATTATTGTGTTTTGAACAGCGAGCACGTTAATGTTGACCTCCCTGAAACGGGATGGAAATATCAGTTGATGTTAATTTTCAAGCTACCTCAACAAGAGTGCATTCATAAAACTTACTTAATCCATGCAACACTAATTTCAATCCAAAAGGACGATTTTCCGAAAAGTTCTCGTTACCGAACGGAAATACTTCAAACGTACCGTAACAATCGGTTTCTTCTGGTTCGATGAGCTTCGTTTTAGCTACCGGGCTGCTGCAGCATCAGCGCCTAATCAACTTCTCAACAGTTGGGTGGATTGTTTTGAACACTCGCAAGGCATAGATGGAAAAGAAAAGTTTTTGGCCTTGACGAAGTTTACGGAGGCTGTTTTTTTGCCGTTCGTTAGGATGGCAACATACGGTCTGTTTCCAACCTAATTTAATCCAAATTGGAAAACGGTGAAAAGTCGCAAAGCGTTGAGCAAAGTATCTCGGCTTCTTTGGTTGTGTTTAAGATTTTTAATCAAACATGTGCTTTTGGATTCTAAGCCGAAGATGATTAAAAAAAACTTCAACATCTGAGATGAGAAGGATGCGAGGCAAACATCTTTTACGATGTGATAATATTGAAATTAAAAAGATTCCAGTTTATTAATAGAATACTCAAAATATCACCTTGCCATGAATAAATGGAAGGCTTTGAATTAATTATGAACATTATTATATAGCGGTACACCAACAGCCGAGTTCAGAGCTTTTCCTTTTCTTGTAGACATTCACCCGCTAATTGCGATCTGAGATATTGCAATAAGTAATTGGCTAAACTATTTACTCTACTGAGTATTTTTGATGCCCTTCCGCATTTATAAGAAACAATGTATTGAAGTCATCCTCATTGTATGTCGCATTTCTTGTTTGATCAAATATTTGTTCAGTTTCATTACTATAAAAAAAAATCATCTACAAGTAACATTTTTGGTTTCATATCGGTCTTGAAGATCAAGTTTTTCTCTTCAAAACTGCTTCAAGATTAGCATGAAACCTGTATGTTACCTGGATATGTTCGTAGGATATGTTACATTAAGAAGTTTCCAATGTATTGAAGTTCGAAACACTCGATTTCACGATCAAAATGAAATAACTTTTAATCCTTTTAATTTAAAAGATCAGTCTTTTTTATAAATCCTTCCAGAAGTGAATTAGAAATTTTCTTCTTGCCAAAACGTTAAACAATGTTATATTTTCAGTGAAGGTGTAGAAAGTTCCATTACAGAAAACTTTGAAGAGTATAGCGAAGCTCTATCTGATCAAAGTGTTGAGTTATGAAGCGATTTTCCAGAGGACACCTTGAAAACAACTATTTGAATATAACCTTTTAAGAAGATTTTTTACATTTTTATGATCTTCTCCAAAGATGTTTAATATGTTGGGATAACAAAAAACATATTTGCTGAAGATAGTAACCTTTATCTCAGTTCTCAGTTCTCACTTTCCTCATCTCACTTCTTACTTCTCACTTCTTACATGCCATTTTTCACTTCTCGCATCTCACTACTCATTTCTCGCTTCCCATTTCGCACTTCTCACTTCTTATTTCACATTTCACACTTCACACTTCCCACAGATCACGTTTCAATTCCCACACGCCTCTTCTCACATATCACTTTTTTATTCTCTTTCCACTCTACGACTTCTTAATTCTACTCTTCACTATAAGTCAGTGGTTCTAAACCTTTTTCTTGAGAGGTACCCCTTCAAACTCATGCTTTCATTGAGGTACCCCCTATTTTATTTATGAATAAGCGTGAAATAGATATATCGAACCACAAAATAAAATTGTCTGAAGTTCTTTCGTGAAACTTTTCTATTCGAATTGATTTTATATATCAAGCTTCTCACAAGAGGTCTTTTGAAGGCGTCCTAGCCTCTTGAAAGGAAGCTTCCGAGCCTCTTGAAAGGAAGCTTCCGAGCCTCTTGAAAGGAGGCTTCCGAGCCTCTTGAAAGGAGGCTTCCGAGCCTCTTGAAAGGAGGCTTCCGAGCCTCTTGAAAGGAGGCTTCTGAGCCTCTTGAAAGGAGGCTTCTGAGCCTCTTGAAAGGAGGCTTCGAGCCTCTTGAAAGGAGGCTTCTGAGCCTCTTGAAAGGAGGCTCTGAGCCTCTTGAAAGGAGGCTTCTGAGCCTCTTGAAAGGAGGCTTCCAGCCTCTTGAAAGGAGGCTCTGAGCCTCTTGAAAGGAGGCTTCTGAGCCTCTTGAAAGGAGGCTTGAGCCTCTTGAAAGGAGGCTTGAGCTCTTGAAAGGAGGCTTCCTGAGCCTCTTGAAAGGAGGCTTCTGAGCCTCTTGAAAGGAGGCTTCTGAGCCTCTTGAAAGGAGGCTTGAGCTCTTGAAAGGAGGCTTGAGCCTCTTGAAAGGAGGCTTCCGAGCCTCTTGAAAGGAGGCTCTGAGCCTCTTGAAAGGAGGCTTGGAGCCTCTTGAAAGGAGGCTTCTGAGCCTCTTGAAAGGAGGCCTGAGCCTCTTGAAAGGAGGCTTCCGAGCCTCTTGAAAGGAGGCTTCTGAGCCTCTTGAAAGGAGGCTTCCTGAGCCTCTTGAAAGGAGGCTTCTGAGCCTCTTGAAAGGAGGCTTCTGAGCCTCTTGAAAGGAGGCTTCTGAGCCTCTTGAAAGGAGGCCTGAGCCTCTTGAAAGGAGGCTTCTGAGCCTCTTGAAAGGAGGCTTCTGAGCCTCTTGAAAGGAGGCTTCTGAGGCCTCTTGAAAGGAGGCTTGAGCCTCTTGAAAGGAGGCTTGAGCCTCTTGAAAGGAGGCTTCTGAGCCTCTTGAAAGGAGGCTTCTGAGCCTCTTGAAAGGAGGCTCTGAGCCTCTTGAAAGGAGGCTGAGCCTCTTGAAAGGAGGCTGGCCTCTTGAAAGGAGGCTTGAGCCTCTTGAAAGGAGGCTTCCTGAGCCTCTTGAAGGAGGCATCCAGGCCTCTTGAAAGGAGGTTTCCGAGCCTCTTGAAAGGAGGCTTCCGAGCATCTTGAATGGACGCTTCTCAGCATTTTGAAACGAGGTTTCCGAGCCTCTTGAAAGGAGGCTTCCGAGCCTCTTGAAAGGAGGCTTCCGTGCCTCTTGAAAGGAGGCTTCCGAGCCTCTTGAAAGGAGGCTTCCGAGCCTCTTGAAAGGAGGCTTCCGAGCCTCTTGAAAGGAGGTTTCCGAGCCTCTTGAAAGGAGGCTTCCGAGTTTCTTGAAACAAGGCTGCCGAGCTTCTTGAAAGGAGGCTTCCGAGCATCTTGAATGGACGCTTCTCAGCATTTTGAAACGAGGCTTCCGAGCCTCTTGAAAGGAGGCTTCCGTGCCTCTTGAAAGGAGGCTTCCGAGCCTCTTGAAAGGAGGCTTCCGAGCCTCTTGAAAGGAGGCTTCCGAGCCTCTTGAAAGGAGGCTTCCGAGCCTCTTGAAAGGAGGCTTCCGAGCCTCTTGAAAGGAGGCTTCCAGCCTCTTGGAAGGAGGCTTGAGGCCTCTTGAAAGGAGGCTTCTGAGCCTCTTGAAAGGAGGCTTCTGAGCCTCTTGAAAGGAGGCTTCAGCCTCTTGAAAGGAGGCTTCCTGAGCCTCTTGAAAGGAGGCTTCTGAGCCTCTTGAAAGGAGGCTTCCTGAGCCTCTTGAAAGGAGGCTTCTGAGCCTCTTGAAAGGAGGCTCTGAGCCTCTTGAAAGGAGGCTTCTGAGCCTCTTGAAAGGAGGCTTCTGAGCCTCTTGAAAGGAGGCTTGAGCCTCTTGAAAGGAGGCTTCCTGAGCCTTCTTGAAAGGAGGCTTCTGAGCCTCTTGAAAGGAGGCTTCTGAGCCTCTTGAAAGGAGGCTTCTGAGCCTCTTGAAAGGAGGCTTCCGAGCCTCTTGAAAGGAGGCTTCTGAGCCTCTTGAAAGGAGGCTTCCTGAGCCTCTTGAAAGGAGGCTTCTGAGCCTTTGAGGCTTCCAGAAACTCTTGAAAGGAGGCTTCCTGAGCCTCTTGAAAGGAGGCTTCTGAGCCTCTTGAAAGAAGGCTTCCTGAGCCTCTTGAAAGGAGGCTTCTGAGCCACTTGAAAGTAGACTTCTGAGCCTCTTGAAAGAAGGATTCTGAGCCTCTTGAAAGGAGGCTTCCTGAGCCTCTTGAAAGGAGGCTTCCTGAGCCTCTTGAAAGGAGGCTTCCTGAGCCTCTTGAAAGGAGGCTTCCTGAGCCTCTTGAAAGGAGGCTTCCTGAGCCTCTTGAAAGGAGGCTTCCTGAGCCTCTTGAAAGGAGGCTTCCGAGCCTCTTGAAAGGAGGCTTCCGAGCCTCTTGAAAGGAGGCTTCCGAGCCTCTTGAAAGGAGGCTTCCGAGCCTCTTGAAAGGAGGCTTCTGAGCCTCTTGAAAGGAGGCTTCAGGCCTCTTGAAAGGAGGCTTCCTGAGCCTCTTGAAAGGAGGCTTGAGCCTCTTGAAAGGAGGCTTCTGAGCCTCTTGAAAGGAGGCCTGAGCCTCTTGAAAGGAGGCTTCCGAGCCTCTTGAAAGGAGGTTTCCGAGCCTCTTGAAAGGAGGCTTCCGAGCATCTTGAATGGACGCTTCTCAGCATTTTGAAACGAGGCTTCCGAGCCTCTTGAAAGGAGGCTTCCGAGCCTCTTGAAAGGAGGCTTCCGAGCCTCTTGAAAGGAGGTTTCCGAGCCTCTTGAAAGGAGGCTTCCGAGCATCTTGAATGGACGCTTCTCAGCATTTTGAAACGAGGCTTCCGAGCCTCTTGAAAGGAGGCTTCCGAGCCTCTTGAAAGGAGGCTTCCGAGCCTCTTGAAAGGAGGCTTCCGTGCCTCTTGAAAGGAGGCTTCCGAGCCTCTTGAAAGGAGGCTTGGGAGCCTCTTGAAAAGAGGCTTCCGAGCCTCTTGAAAGGAGGCTTCCGAGCCTCTTGAAAGGAGGCTTCCGAGCCTCTTGAAAGGAGGCTTCCGAGCCTCTTGAAAGGAGGCTTCCGAGCCTCTTGAAAGGAGGCTTGAGCCTCTTGAAAGGAGGCTTCCTGAGCCTCTTGAAAGGAGGCTTCTGAGCCTCTTGAAAGGAGGCTTGAGCCTCTTGAAAGGAGGCTTCCGAGCCTCTTGAAAGGAGGCTTGAGCCTCTTGAAAGGAGGCTTCTGAGCCTCTTGAAAGGAGGCCTGAGCCTCTTGAAAGGAGGCTCTGAGGCCTCTTGAAAGGAGGCTTCCTGAGCCTCTTGAAAGGAGGCTTCCAGCTCTCTTGAAAGGAGGCTTCTGAGCCTCTTGAAAGGAGGCTTGAGCCTCTTGAAAGGAGGCTTCCTGAGTTCTTGAAAGGAGGCTTCTGAGCCTCTTGAAAGGAGGCTTCTGAGCCTCTTGAAAGGAGGCTTCTGAGCCTCTTGAAAGGAGGCTTCCTGAGCCTCTTGAAAGGAGGCTTCTGAGCCTCTTGAAAGGAGGCTTCCGAGCCTCTTGAAAGGAGGCTCTGAGCCTCTTGAAAGGAGGCTTCTGAGCCTCTTGAAAGGAGGCTTCCAGGCCTCTTGAAAGGAGGCTTCCAGGCCTCTTGAAAGGAGGCTTCCTGAGCCTCTTGAAAGGAGGCTTCTGAGCCTCTTGAAAGGAGGCTTCCTGAGCCTCTTGAAAGGAGGCTTCTGAGCCTCTTGAAAGGAGGCTTCCTGAGCCTCTTGAAAGGAGGCTTCTGAGCCTCTTGAAAGGAGGCTTCCTGAGCCTCTTGAAAGGAGGCCTGAGCCTCTTGAAAGGAGGCTTCTGAGCCTCTTGAAAGGAGGCTTCCTGAGCCTCTTGAAAGGAGGCTTCCGAGCCTCTTGAAAGGAGGCTTGAGCCTCTTGAAGGAGGCTTGAGCTCTTGAAAGGAGGCTTCCTGAGCTCTTGAAAGGAGGCTCTGAGCTCTTGAAAGGAGGCTTCCTGAGCCTCTTGAAAGGAGGCCTGAGCCTCTTGAAAGGAGGCTTCTGAGCCTCTTGAAAGGAGGCTTGAGCCTCTTGAAAGGAGGCTTCCGAGCCTCTTGAAAGGAGGCTTCCTGAGCCTCTTGAAAGGAGGCTTCTGAGCTCTTGAAAGGAGGCTTCTGAGCCTCTTGAAAGGAGGCTCTGAGCTCTTGAAAGGAGGCTTCTGAGCCTCTTGAAAGGAGGCTTCTGAGCCTCTTGAAAGGAGGCCTGAGCTCTTGAAAGGAGGCTTCTGAGCCTCTTGAAAGGAGGCTTCTGAGCCTCTTGAAAGGAGGCTTCTGAGGCCTCTTGAAAGGAGGCTTCTGAGCCTCTTGAAAGGAGGCTTCCGGGCCTCTTGAAAGGAGGCTTGAGCCTCTTGAAAGGAGGCTTCTGAGCCTCTTGAAAGGAGGCTTGAGCCTCTTGAAAGGAGGCTTGAGCCTCTTGAAAGGAGGCTTGAGCCTCTTGAAAGGAGGCTTCTGAGCCTCTTGAAAGGAGGCTTCTGAGCCTCTTGAAAGGAGGCTTCTGAGCCTCTTGAAAGGAGGCTTCTGAGCCTCTTGAAAGGAGGCTTGAGCCTCTTGAAAGGAGGCTTCCGAGCCTCTTGAAAGGAGGCTTCCGAGCCTCTTGAAAGGAGGCTTCTGAGCCTCTTGAAAGGAGGCTTCCTGAGCCTCTTGAAAGGAGGCTCTGAGCCTCTTGAAAGGAGGCTTGAGCCTCTTGAAAGGAGGCTTCTGAGCCTCTTGAAAGGAGGCTTCTGAGCCTCTTGAAAGGAGGCTTCCTGAGCCTCTTGAAAGGAGGCTTCCTGAGCCTCTTGAAAGGAGGCTTCTGAGCCTCTTGAAAGGAGGCTTCTGAGCCTCTTGAAAGGAGGCTTCCGAGCCTCTTGAAAGGAGGCTTCTGAGCCTCTTGAAAGGAGGCTTCCAGCCTCTTGAAAGGAGGCTTCCAGGCCTCTTGAAAGGAGGCTTCCGAGCCTTTGAGGCTTCCTGAACCTCTTGAAAGAAGGCTTCCGAACCTCTTGAAAGGAGGCTTCCGAGGCTCTTGACAGGAAGCTTCCTAGCCTCTTGTCAGGAGGTTTCCGAGCCTCTTGACAGAAGGCATCCGAGCCTCTTGAAAGAAGGTTTCCAGGCCTCTTGAAAGGAGGCTTTCGAGCCTCTTGAAAGGAGGCTTTCGAGCCTCTTGAAAGGAGGCTTTCGAGCCTCTTGAAAGGAGGCTTTCGAGCCTCTTGAAAGGAGGCTTCCGAGTTTCTTGAAACAAGGCTGCCGAGCCTCTTGAAAGGAGGCTTCCGAGCATCTTGAATGGACGCTTCTCAGCATTTTGAAACGAGGCTTCCGAGCCTCTTGAAAGGAGGCTTCCGAGCCTCTTGAAAGGAGGCTTCCGAGCCTCTTGAAAGGAGGCTTCCGAGCCTCTTGAAAGGAGGCTTCCGAGCCTCTTGAAAGGAGGCTTCCGAGCCTCTTGAAAGGAGGCTTCCGAGCCTCTTGAAAGGAGGCTTTCGAGCCTCTTGAAAGGAGGCTTCCGAGTTTCTTGAAACAAGGCTGCCGAGCCTCTTGAAAGGAGGCTTCCGAGCATCTTGAATGGACGCTTCTCAGCATTTTGAAACGAGGTCTCTTAAAAAATTCCAAATCTCTTGAAGAGAAGCTTCTCAGCCTCTTGAAATGAAGCTTGCGTCTCTCTTGAAAAGAGGCTACCGAGATAAAAAAGCTTTTGAGTCTCTTGAAAGGGTATTTCCGAGCTTTTTGAAACAAGTCTTCCAAGCCTCTTAAAAAAGGCTTCCAAGTCCCTTGAAAGCAGAATCCCGAGGAATCCTTGAAACGAGGTATTCGAATTTCTTGAACGGAGGCTCCCAACCTCTTGAAACGGGGCTTCCCAGCAGGAGGTTTCCGAGCCTATTAACAGGAGGCTTCCGAGATTCTTGAAATAAGATTTACGAGCTGCTTGGGTAGATGCGTCTCGAAAGGAGGCATCCGAGCTTTTTGCAACGAAGCTATTGAGCTTTTCGGAAAAAAGGCCTTCATATTTCTTAGCTGGAGGTTTCCGAACCCTTTAGGTTTTTGTTCAGTATTTTGTCTCGATCAGGTAGATTACATTGCAGATTTTTTTCAATTTGTTCATTGGACGTTTTGTTCTTTTGATCTTTTGCCCCACAACCCTTGATACACTGTACTGCCTACGATGGAATGGATTCAAAAGTCTTTGATTAACTGATCGCTATGCATATTATGTACAATACAAAATTTTGGAATAAAAAATTTTAAAACTGTATCAATAAGTTTTTATTGGAATTGTAATACATCCGCCATTACGTATTTTTGTTCGAGGTACCCCCTGGGGCCAGCGAAGGTACCCCCAGGGGTACATGTACCCCAGGTTGAGAACCGCTGCTATAAGTGATCTGAGGTAATTTTTTTTAAGAATTCGACCAAACGGCATTTGCTAATGGCCTGATATCAAATTTTACTATCTTAAAATTGTGAAAAAATAATCAGTGTCAGGAAAGATTATCAAAGAGCAAAATAGTGAATTCAAACGTGTAAATATTGCGAAACACGTTTTCCAATAAAAAAATATATTAACACCTCACAACTTTCTTTTCTAATAAATTATTTAAGAAATTCTTTAGGAAATGGCTCCGGGTATTTCTTCCAAATTTTCTTCAGGGACTCCTCCGGAAATGAATTCAGAAATTAAAAACCCTGATTAATCCACCTAGCGGTGATGGTGCCTTTCTCGTGCATTATAAAAATAGTATTTTGGCCATTACTCTTGAGCCCATAGTCCGATCTGGACTACGTTTTCAATAGGAAACAATGGGAGAGTATCCTGCGTCGAATGCAACTTGTTGCGAGTAAATCGGTTGAGGATAAGTACCTGAAAAATGAGTGACATTTTTTTTTTGGACGGGTGCGCACAGACACACACACACAGGCATCACCTCAATTCGTCGAGCTGAGTCGATCGGTATATAACACTATGGGTCTCCGGGCCTTCTATAAAAAGTTTGTTTTTGGAGCGATCTTATAGCCTTTACCGTATACTTAGTATACGAGAAAGGCAAAAAGGAAATCTAAGAATTGCTATGTACTTTTTTTTGATACTTTAATTTTACTTTACTTAAATTCCTGAACCAAGAAGGATGTTTGCTTTTTGCAGTGTTTACGTGGGGACCGGTGCTCCAAATTGGGAGAGACGCGGTTGCGTAAGTAAGTTAAACGGAGAAGAATCGAAATTGTTTGCGTGTCTTGAGTACCGCAATGGGCAATGCATGGCGTGTTTGGAGGACCGCCAAGAAAATATGAAATGATTGGCGAGTTTTGAGGACCGCAATGGCGAGTTTGGAGGACCGCCAAGAAAAGATGAATTGTTTTGCGAGTTTTGAGGACCGCAATGGCGTGTTTGGAGGACCGCCAAGAAAAGATGAAATGATTGGCGAGTTTTGAGGACCGCAATGGCGAGTTTAGAGGACCGCCAAGAAAAAGATGAATTGTTTTACGAGTTTTGAGGACCGCCAAGAAAAGATGAAATGATTGGCGAGGTTTGAGGGCCGCAATGGCGAGTTTGGAGGACCGCCAAGAAAAGATTGAATTGTTTTGCGAGTTTTGAGGACCGCAATGGCGTGTTTGGAGGACCGCCAAGAGAAGATGAAATGATTGGCGAGCTTTGAGGACCGCAATGGCGAGTTTGGAGGACCGCCAAGAAAAGATGAATTGTTTTGCGAGTTTTGAGGACCGCAATGGCGTGTTTGGAGGACCGCCAAGAAAAGATGAAATGATTGGCGAGTTTTGAGGACCGCAATGGCGAGTTTGGAGGACCGCCAAGGAAAAGATGAATTGTTTTGCGAGTTTTGAGGACCGCAATGGCGTGTTTGGAGGACCGCCAAGAAAAGATGAAATGATTGGCGAGTTTTGAGGACCGCAATGGCGAGTTTGGAGGACCGCCAAGAAAAGATGAATTGTTTTGCGAGTTTTGAGGACCGCAATGGCGTGTTTGGAGGACCGCCAAGAAAAGTTTAAATGACTGGCGAGTTTTGAGGACCACAATAACGTGTTTAGAGGACCGCCAAATAAAGATGGAATGATTTGCGAGTTTTGAGGTCCGCAATGGCGTGTTTGGAGCACCGCCTAGTAAAGATGATTTTTTTGAGGGCCGCTATGACGTGTTGGGAAGACCACCAAGTAGAGATGAAATAATTTGCGTGTGGTAAGAACTGCTGTGGCATGTTTGAAGAACCGCCAAGTAAAGATGAAAGAATTTGCGTGTTTTAGTACCGCAATGGCGTGTTTAGTGAATAGCCAAGTAAAGATGAAATGACTTGCGTGTTTTGAAGACCGCCAAGCAAAGTAAAAATGATTAGCGTCGTCGAGTGAAGTACGAGACACTGAAGACGACCACACAGTTGTGGTCGAAATACGTATCTGCAAAGATATCGAAATAATTGGTGGAATTACATGGAGTTACTTAACTCATCTTAGACGGTTGATGATAAGCGTGTTTTAAGGACCATAATAGCGTATTGGTAAGCTCGCCAAGTGAAGCTTGAGTGATTTGCGTGTGAAAGAACTGAAATGTCGTGTTAGGTAGACCGCCAAGAAAAGTTGGGATTTTTTACGTGTTTTGAGAGCCGTAATGGCGTGTTGGGAAGACCGCCAAGTAAAGTTGGAATGATATGCGAGTTATGATGACAGCCAGATAAATTGAATAGCTGAAGGTTTGCGAGTGAGAACACAGTTCAAAACATGTGGGCGATTTGAAAGGTCCGTTCATAGTTGAAATGGTTTGATGACGAAAAACTCAATGGTGTGTTAAAAGCACTAGAAAACACAAAGCAAGTTTCTGAGGAAACAATGGGGCGTTGATCCTAAAGTATCATGCTATGTTTTAACCGAGGTTTTGACAAGGCAAGTATTTTGATCATTTCAGTAAAATTCATTTGACTTGCCAAAGGTTGAACATGTTCAACTTTCTTTTCATGCAAGTGAGTTGAACGGAGGAGTTTAGACGTTCAAGTCAAGCGACTTGCTCAATTCACTTGCGTAATCTAAGTTCAAGATTACCAATGACTCACCTGGTCACGTATCAAATATCTAGTTAACCTCAGCCTAGCAGCCAAAGTACCGGTACCATAAGTGCCAAATCGATGTTGGTGATAAAACAAAACACACACTACAACATAATGCATAATAATCGGCCAAATTCAGTTTATTGTAGCATGGTTTGATAAAACTGATGAATACGGTGCTACTAGCGTTCTAATGTCCACGATTCTGCTGAACCACCGGATAAAAAAATGCGAATTAAAAAAACTGCAAAGGCACGTTGTAAGAAAGTAATATTGAAGTTGTGGATGCCGCAATGACGCTTTTGAAGAGCCTTGATTTCAAATTGGTAAATAAAGTCATGTTTAGCAATTGTGATATCCCATCTATGGCACTGCATTTCAGCTTCGTATTCTATAAGCATTTCCTCAGTTATTAAAAATTAAAAGTTTTTCTATGCTCGCCATTACATGAGTATGTATCTTGTGTGGCAAGTACAATGAATACACTATGTCCAGGTAATCGGGAATGTTTCCCACCCGAAAACATCCTAGACTGGGACTGAGAATCGAACTCGCCATCTCCGGAGTGGCAATCCTACGTTTTTGCTCGCAAGGCTAACTGGAGACCCCAACTTGGTGCAGCTAATATCGAATATCAGGAATAATATTGAATGTATCTCCAACCATGGTGGTTAAATAATACCCAGATCCCTGCCCAGATCTTAATATTGGAGTCCAAATGTTTTGGATAACTTGCTCGCAAATTTGAGGAAATGGATTATGCTTGAGTTTTAATTTATGCGAAATCACGATGTTTCGCTTCAAAAGCGAATAGAATTAGTCGAGGTTCTTGTCTTATGAGAAGAAAACTGCATTAACAAAGTAGAGCATGAGCATGATAACCTTACATGTCGTAGTTGCTACTCCGTGTTTTACCAGCACAATCGCAATTGCATAGAGAGCCAGTGGCTGGGACATGGATTTGCGCTGAGCACCTCAATGTGCTCAGTTCAAAAGCTCTAGGAGGGTTAACAAACGGCGCTGGCCACGTCCTTTCGGGCTACCGTAGATGTAAGGGAATTGATAAAAGATGCAGTCACTCGCCACATTGTAAATCAAGAACACTTCTGCACTCGCCACGAGAATATTATTGGAATCTAGGGGGTAGGTTCTATGGAAGAGGCTCATCTTGATTAACAGGTTGCAATGGATGCCAAAACGAGCTTTCTTTCGCTCTTTTCGATTTCTAACAGTTACGGCTAGAATTAGTCAAGTTGTAGATAAATAATAGAAGATGGGCCCGGGGTATTCAGTCTATTTCTAATCTTAGCGATTGCTAAAACATGAGAAATATATGGAGAGAAAAAAAGGAGAATTGAACTTGGGATTGATCCTACGATCAGCTGCGTATGAGGCAGAAGTAATTATCATATGATTACCTTCCCTTACATGTTATGAGCACACTACAGAATAGAATACTAAAAATAAATCTGTATTGTTTTGTTATGTTCGTTTGCTATGGCATTTAATGCACGAATGTGAACTTTCGGATAAACTAACAAGATTAGTCAAGGCGACGTTGGAAAGGGGAAAAACGAGTATTTCAAATTACATGAACGCTTTCGATCCTTTCGGGAACATTCAGAGAGTTACGCTTTGGTATGGAATAACTCTATTAGTATGATTTGTATAAGAACCGTTTAGCAATGTCGGAATTGGTACTTTGACACGGAACGACAAGATAGAGGAAACCTGCTACAGTCATGACCACCTGGAAAACGATGTACATAACAGGAAGAGACATAAAAGAAGACAATGTAGCTGCACCATGAGTTTGCATCGATGGTGATGCCAGTCTTGTCTTGAGATGTATTTATCATTCAGATACAGTTTCATATAAAAAAGAATTTGATATTTCGCTAGCTCTGATGCTCCCTGAAATATCGTGTCAAATTTGATCAGTACTCGGAATATGGCACAAATAGTGATGTCGATCACTATTTTTAGAGAATGTGCGTGTGATTGAATAACGCAAAAAAGAGCGGATAATAAATGCAGAATTTGCTTATCTATATGTGGCCGATAATTTTGCTTGTGTAAGGAATGAAGGCTTTTGAACGAATGCGAAGATGCACAAGATAGTGGTGCACTGCTAGCGTGTTTTGTCGATACGAGATAGCTGGTATTTATGCCATCATAGCATGCGAGATATAGGCTAGAAACCCAACTTCGGACGAAAGTTGTTAGATTCTCATAAAATTGCACTAAAAAACGCATCATTTAGTTTGAAGGTCAAAATCCGAGAGAAAGTTCGTTTCAGAAGAAGTTCGGAGCTGAAACTAGGGCGGTTATTGTGTTCGCGTACTTTGTTTGACTGCAGATCTACGGAATCAATACCAGCGACGACAGATCCAGTCAATTTATTTGTTTCGCGGATGACATGGACATTGTCGGCCGAACATTTGCAATGGTAGTAGAACTGTACACCTACCTGAAACGTGAAGCAACAAAAGTTGGACTGGTGGTGAATGCATCGTAGACAAAGCACATGCTTGTGGGCGAAACCGAGTCCGACAGGGCCCGCCTGAGAAGCAGTGTTACGATAGACGGGGATACCTTCGAGGTGGTCTAGGTATTCGTCTACCTTGGATCCTTGCTAACGGCTGATAACAATGTTAGTCGTGAAATACGAAGACGCATCTGTAGCGAATGAGACGGGCAAGTGACAGATAAGAGAGTGGAATATTTGGTAGGAGGTCGTGGTGTTGAGTTGATCTGCTTCGCTCAGCAGCTGGAGATTGACGTGCCAAAATTGTAGTAGAAAATCGTACTTACAACCACCTACAAAGTGCGATGGCCCTCTATGGGTTGAAGACCAGGAAGACCAACGTACAAATTGAATCTTGGAGCATATGAATGAGGTGAATGAACAACCGTTGGAGGAAACTTCATCTATTCAAACCGGAAATATCTGTTCGTTGCCTGAATATAAGACAATATTCCGTAGAAAATGGTTTTCGATTTCCTTGGCCTTTGAATGGTGCCTTCGGCGAATAAATCTTTGTAGTGGTATTTTCACCGAGTGTTTAATTAAATATAAGCTCAATAATACATTTACAATAAAAGAGAAAATCAAGGACAAGTTATAATTGCAAGAGACTAATAAAAAAGCCGGAGAGAAAGGGGGATGTGTGGGGCGAGACAGCCCTGTTGTATACTACTCTATATTATATGCTGTTTATGCCGTCTTGGTGTTGGTGACAAGCAAGCAGCCAAGCATCGCTCTCCCTCAGTCAGAGTCCAACAGTGATCCGAGTAAGGCGATACCTTCGCCGAGTGCAATAATGCGCAATGGATGATTTCCTGGCGCAGCAGCAAGCTACACAGCGTGCACAGCGATCATGTGAAGGGGGGGCACGGAATGACAAAGGTGCATAATAGTTCAAAGTGGTGGCGTGGTGCGAGGTGCGAAAGGTGCATAATGCAATAAAAGGTATCTGGTAATAATAGCTTATCAGATGGTGTAAAAATGATCTAACAGAAAAAGGTGCAAGGAGATATTGATGAAAGAAAGAGCTTTTCGAACAAATCACCCCACCGACAGAGTGTTCTGTTTAGTTTTACAATAATATTAAGGTGGTAAACTCAATCAACCTTGCTAAATATGTACAAAATCACCTTGCAAAATACCGCCTGAAACGTGAAGCAGCAAAAGTTGGACCGATGGTGAATGCATCGAAAACTAAGTATATACTAGTGAGCGGAACCGAGTGCGACAGGGCTCGTCTGAGAAACAGTGTTACGATAGACAGGAATATTTTCGAGGTGGTCGATGAATTAGTCTTGAATCTTGGATCCTTATTAACGGCTGATAATAATGCCATTTGTGAAATACGCATTATCTGTGAAAGTCGGGCCTACTATGGGCTTCAGAAGAAACGACGGTCAAAAAATATTCACGCCCACTCTATCGCAAATGTATCATGTATAGAACGCTCATAAGACCGGTGGTCCTCTATGCACATAAGACTTGGTCCATGCTCGAGGAGCACTTGCAAGCACTCGCAGGATTTGAGAAAAAGGTGCTTAGGACCATCTTTGGCGGTTTGCAGGACGGTGTGTGGCGGAAAAGTATGAACCACGAGCATGCTCAACTCTACGGCGAACCCAGGGAAGGGTATGATGGGCAGGACATGTTGCAAGAATGCCGGGCAGCAACCCTGCAAAGGTGGTGTTTTCGACCAACCCGGCAGGTACTAGAAGACATGAAACGCAGCGAGCGAGGTGGGCTGACAAGGTGCAGAACGGCTTGTCAAGCGTGGGGCGCAACCGTGGCCTCGAAACGTGTATCCAATTCTCCGCGAGCGGTAATGGCCGCAAGCTTGCCTGTGGGCTAGTCTCTGGAGACACTTTTTCTTGCAGTCTTTTGTACATGCTAAGGTTTTTTATAATTGTTTTTGGTTTGCTTTTTTTTTATAATTGGTTTTACGCAGGTTTCAAAGCAGTCTTGTAAAGTATTCAGCACTGTTATAAAACTCAAAATGTTACTTGGGTATGACACCGAAATATGACACAACCACTTGTCGAAAATTGTGGTTGTGTTATGGTTATTGGTGAAGGGCCAATTTTTCTTACTCCATAATATGTTTTATTTCTTGAATTGAACATAAAATGTGTTCATTGCTATATTATGGAACTACTGAATATATTTTAAGTAAATATACTATGGAAAGATCCACAAGATACGTGACGCAAAAATTGGCCTCTTTTCCCCCTTCCGATACACTTTTTGTATTGAACCTTTAAAATTTTATATAGATCGTCACGCTGCTCGGAACACTTACCCCCTTCCCTCCCGTAGCGTGACGTACTTTGTGGATGATGCCTATTTCTTTTTCTGCAGCTTTATAGTCAGACTAGAGCATGCTACACAAATTTTCACGGGGTATGGTTTATAATTTTCACGGGTAATCTTTTTATTTTAATCAGGAAATGTCTTTTATATTCACACAAGCAAATCCACAATAGTACTTCTTTGACTTTCTAAGGAAAATTATTTTTCATGGTAACGCGATTTTTTTTTCTGAATTTCCACGAAAATACTTCTGATTCTCTGCACGCAGCACTTTATTACTTGAATTTTCACTGAAAATGAGACTGAAGAAGAGATTCTACTAGAACTCCACGGGATTTTTCTCAAGTTGTCAAGGTAAACTATTACCATTTTCACAGAAAGTTCTAAATTTTAATTAACTTTAACATGAAGTGCATTTAAATTACACAAAATTCTTCAGCATTCCTACAGGAAATTAATCTTAACTACCACGGGAAAATATTCTAAATTACCATGAGAAATTCTTATAAATATCGACGAAATATTCTACTAATTCGCCAAATGCCCTTATTTGTAGATATTCAGAATTTTTTTCTTTGTTTCCATAGGAAATTCTAATCAAATTTGTAAGAAACTTGTTCTGAAGTTCCAGATGTTCTCCAGGCATTTTTTTTAGATATTTTCATGAGCATTTTTTTCGATTTTTCACACGAAACTTAGATTTTTTAACGATTAATTGTATTTATTTTCTAGTTTTTGTTTTAACAATAATTTTACATTATAAGTTGTTGACCACATGGCCCTTGATCTTAAGAATTATTAATTTCTTTAGTTAATTAAAGTTTTCGCAACGGGGAAGTTAATCCTACATAGTAGCCTGAGCAAGGATTTGTTTAATGAAAAAAGACTTAAAAC
Organism: Armigeres subalbatus; assembly: GCF_024139115.2. NCBI lineage: Eukaryota > Metazoa > Arthropoda > Insecta > Diptera > Culicidae > Armigeres > Armigeres subalbatus. Next base: position 190,574,429 of record NC_085141.1, read on the forward strand.
TAAATTTGATATTCTAACTACTCTATATACAGTACGATAAAATTTGATAACCTTATTTGATACGAGCGCCCTAATTGCATCTTGGTCAGAGGAAAAGCAACAGACTCTAAACTTTTCTTTGTGCTCACCAAAGCGATCTTGCAATGTTTTAATCTCGGTCAGACGGTGGACCTCAGATGTTCTTTTCCTGGTGAGGTGTTCATGCAGGGTTGTTAATAGATAAATTATCATCGTTAATTTAACGCCCACTACGACGACGATAACGGTTGTACGATGATGCTTCGTTGGCGATAAAGTGAGCGTTGATTCAACGTTATCGTTATCGAGTATTCGTTGATGTATCTATAATTATCGAGTTAACTGTAACATGTACTACAGATAAACGTACAAATATTCACAAACTGGTATTGCAATATTTATTTTTAGAATTACTTCGCCTCAAAATATTCAGTGACATCCTTAAATCATGGGGTTAAATTGGTAAGAAGAACTTCAAGAGAAATACTTCCGGAGCGAATTTCGGAGCAATATCCGCAGGAATTTTCCGAGGAACTTCGGATGAATTTCTCGAAGAACTGCCGAAAGAAATTTCAGAGGAATTTCCATGGGGATTCTCAGATGAACTTCTGGGGGAATTCCTAGATGAACCTTTGAAAGAATTCCAAGAGAAAATCCGGAGGGATTCCCAGAAGAACTTCCGGAGGAATTTCTAGGGGAACTTTCGTAGAGATTCCCGGGGGAACTTCCGCAGAACTTAAGAACTTCCGGATGAATTTCTGGGCGAATTTCCAGAAGCGTTCCCGATTAAATTCGCTGAAGAACTTCTGGAGGCATTTGCTGAGAAACTTCCGGAGGAATTTCCAGAGGAGCATCTTCCGGAGGAAATCCGTTGAAACTTCTAGAAGAATTCCCGAAACTTCTAGAAGAATTCCCGAAACTTCTAGAAGAATTCCGAAGGATTTCTCCCGAAGGATTTCTTCCGAAGGAAAACTCCCGGAGGAGTTTCCGAAGAAATTCTCAAAATTTCCGTGACATTCTATGACGAACTTCCGGAAGAATTCCCGGATAAACTTCCGTAAGAATTTCCTGAAGAACTTCAAGAGAAATTATAGGGCGAACTTCTGGAGGGATTTCTGAAGAAATTTCCTTAGGAATTTCGAAGGACTCCCGAGAAAATAACCTGAGGAACTTCCGGATGATTTCCCAAAGAAATTTCCGGATGCATTTCAAGATTAATTCCACGAGGAGCTCCGGAGAAACTTCCGTAGGAATTTCCTGAAGAACTTTAATAGAATATATCGAAGGATCTTTCGGAAGGATTTTCGTTGTAATTTCCTTAGAAATTTCGGAGAAATTCCCAGAGGAAGTTTTGTACGAATTTTCAGGGAGGAATTTCTGAAGGAATTCCCAAAGGAACTTCCGGATGAATTTCCAGAGGAACTTTCAAAGGAATTTCAAGAAGAACTTCCAAAAGAATTCCAAGAGGAGTCCGGAACAACTTCCATGGGAATTTCCTGAAGAGCTTCTAGAGAAATTATAGGGGAATTTTACGGATGAATTCACATAAGAACCTTTGGAGGTATTCCTAAGTGAACTTTCGTAGAGCTTCCCAGAGGAACTTCTGGATAATCTTCTGTAGGTATTTGCTTAAGAACTTCCAGAGGAATTTTTGGATGAATTTCCTAAAGTATGTCCGAATTACCGGAGGAACTTCCGGATGAATTTCTGAAGGAATTTCCTGAAGAACACCCGATGAAATTTGCTGAAGAACTTCTGGAGTCATTTGTTGAGGATCTTTCAAAGAAAATCCCAGAGGAGCATTTTCTGGATGAATTCCCGAAGGAATTCTTGGAGGAACTTCCGAAGGAAGGCTACCTGCTACCTGAGCTACCTGAGAAATTTCCAGAATAACTTCTAGAAGAATTGCCGGAATAACTTCCAAGAAGTTCTAAGTTGAACTTCCAGAAGAAAACTTCCGGAGGATTGTCTAGAAGAACTTCCCGAGGAATTCTTGGAGGAACTTCCGAAGGAATTTCTAAAAAAAAAACTTCCATAGGAATTCTAGAGACATTCCCAGAGGAAATTCCGTTGGAAATCCGAGAGAAATTTCCGGAGCAATCCACAGAGGAACTTCAAGAGGAATGCCGGAATGTAAATTCCGGAAGCTTCCAAATGAATTATTATAGAAATTCCCTGAAAAACTTCAAGAAATTTTCGGAGGAATCTCAGGAGCAACTTCCAGAAGATTTTTTGGAAAAAACTTCGTAAGGATCTACCGATGGAATTTCTTGAGGAATTTTTGGAGGATTTTTTTTAACTTCCAGAGGAATTCCCGGAGGTTTTCTTGAGAAAATTCCTAATAAACTTCCGGTGGAATTACCGGAGTAACTTCCATAGGCATTCCCGAAGGAACTTTTGAAAGAGTTTCTGGAGGAATTTCCAGAGAAACTATTACAAGAATTTGCGGAGGAATTCCCAGAGGAATGTCCGGAAGAATTCCAAGAAGAACTTCCGGAGAAATTGCTAGCGCAATTTCCGTAGGAATTCCTGGAGGGTCTTCCAGAGGAGCTTGTGCCACCAAGCGAATGAACTAAAAAATAACATGTTTTTTTATTCTTTATATTATTCGTCTCGAATAATATGTTCTTCATCATCAAATTTGATGACGACGACAACTTTCTAAATATTACGGATTCGAACCAAACGAGTATTGCCGTATATACTAACACCACCAAGCGGATGGGTTTCAAAATAATATATGGTTAATAAAATGGTTTTGAGCTTCTATAAAAATTGTTGAAGACGGCCACTTTCTGAATATTACGGATTCCGAAATATTTAACTCAACGAGTTTTTTATATACACTATAGTGCCGCCAAATGGAGTTCCGAAATAATATGATCTTCAACAGTATGGTATTGACCTCCTGAACAAGTTTGTAGAAGACGACACCTTTCTAAATCTATGGATTCAGAAATATCTTACTAATACTATCATGAACATCAAAGGTCATTTTTGGTCCGATCAGAGGTTTCGACATCTCAAACAAATCTTGATGGACGGGAAGATTTGTGAGTCCCAAAATTGTTCAAATCGGATCACTAACGGCTGACCATTATACTTCGAATAATGGTCGTTCGTGAAAGTAAAACCTATCTTGGTCGGAGGAGTATCAATAAGATGTTTAATTACAATGTTTATTATAATACTTATACTATGTACTATCCACTGGTAATTTCAAAATACAAGCTGCTGAATCAATTTTAACTCATTTATAGGCTCTCCATGATTTCCGTTTACTAACAATTGTAGGGTGCAGAGTGTATGTAATTAAGAGTGGCGACACTGTCAGAATTGGATCAAAATTCATCTGTCATTCCCATACAAAATCGTATTCCAAACGAGCAGGAGACCTGTCAAATGCGACACAAGTCGTCATTCTTAATTACATACACTCTGGTAGTGTGTTTTGAATAATCGAAATTTATTTTTACCGTGTAGTTCGTGGGGAAGCGACAGTTGAATGTTTTTTGTTCATACAGTGGACAATCGGAATTCATTAGCGTTGCGTAGGTAATTCGCGTTATTATTCTTCGCGATAAATAGAATCATACAAAGCGAATGATGATTAATTCGGCAGTGCGTGGGGTTTCATTTGTTTTGTATCGTTGCTTTTCGCGGCGGAAAGAAAGCAACACATTTGTTTCGGTTGGGCTTTTTGTTTCCGATGTGTACACTGAGAAAAACATCTACATACATAATGGTAATATAATAATAGTAATTAATTCGGCATACAGGTTGGACTCGATTATCCGGAGACTCGATAATCCGGGGATTCGATTATCCGGGGTTCGATTATCCGGAATTTTAGACTCGATTATCTGGAGTATTTTTTTCTTAGATTTTTTTTAATTTTATTTTTTAATTTCAATGTTAAAGTATACAATACGATTATTTTAACCTCATGGGACGTATCTAAGGTGTGGGAGGGGTTGAAAAGGGGGTTGTTTTGTATATTAAAATTGGAATTTAGGCTGGTATATCATATTCATGAGTTCAAATGAATATTTTACTATTATATTCATACAAAATAGGATTATTTTAGGGGCCCTCCTTAGCCGTGCGGTAAGACGGTAAGACGCGCGGCTACAAAGCAAGATCATGCTAAGGGTGGCTGGGTTCGATTCCCGGTGCCGGTCTAGGCAATTTTCGGATTGGAAATTGTCTCGACTTCTCTGGGCATAAAAAGTATCATCGTGTTATTTTATTTTATTTTTTTATACACAAATTTTTACTGAAAGAAAGGTTGAATGGGCAATAGATTCCTTTGAACCTTTCAAATCACCGGGTAGTGATGGAATTTTTCCTGTACTACTGCAAAAAGGTAAGGCAATTTTAATACCTATCCTCACAAAGCTGTTTCAAGCAAGTTTATCGTTGAGCTACATTCCATCAGTTTGGCGACAAGTACGGGTGACATTTATCCCTAAACCTCACCAAAATCCTTTAGGCCTATAAGCTTGTCCTCCGTTCTACTGAAAACAATGGAAAAAATAATAGATGAACATATCAAGTCATCATATTTAACCCAACTACCGTTAAGCAAACACCAATTCGCTTATCAGGAAGGTAAGTCATCAGTAACCGCATTACATGCAGTTGTTACAAAATTAGAAAAATCTTTTGAAGCAAAAGAAATTTCTCTTGCTGCTTTCTTAGATATAGAGGGAGCTTTTGACAACACTTCTCATAATTCCATAAAAAGGCAATGTCAAATCGTGTCTTCGATAAATGCGTTGTAGATTTGATTAAAGAAATGTTAACAAAAGAGAAATATCAGCTAACCTTGGAAACTCTCACATTAGTGTTAGAGCAATCAAAGGGTGCCCACAAGGAGGCGTATTATCACCTTTATTGTGGTCTTTAATAGTAGATGATCTTCTCAAATACCTTATAGCCCAGGGCTTCGAAGTAATTGGTTTCGCTGACGATATTGTCATAATAGTACGAGGCAAATACAATGACATTATCGCCAACAGAATGCAAACTGCTTTAAACTATGTCTCCACATGGTGCGATAGAGAAGGATTGAGTGTAAATCCGTCCAAAACCACTATTGTGCCCTTCACGCGTAGGAGGAAATTCTCACTAAACAACATGATATTGAAAGGTACACGATTGGAACTTTCAAATACAGTCAAATTCCTTGGCGTAGTTCTTGATAGCAAACTTAACTGGAACATGCATTTAGAACACGCCATTAATAAAGCGACAAATGCTCTATGGATTAGTAAACGAGCTTTTGGTAGGAAATGGGGACTTAAGCCGAAAATGATCCATTGGATATATTCAGCTATAGTAAAACCCAGACGTACCTATGGTTCGTTGGTCTGGTGGCCAACGCCCAAAGAGAAAAGTGCTCAGATGAAGCTCGAAAACTTCAACGATTAGCCACCATCTCAATTACAGGTGCAATGAGCAGTACACCATCGAGTGCACTAAATGCTTTACTGTACATGCTTCCTCTGCATCAAATTGTACAATTAGAAGCTGAAAAGATTGCCTTGAGGATCAGAAGATCCGAAAACCTCTTAGGAGGTGACCTTAAGGGTCATCTTAGCATTCTAAAAACTTCAGTATAAACTCCTAGTAATAAACAATGAGGACTGGATGGAGAAAAATACAATTTCAATAGACTATTCAAAGTAATTGATCCTGGGCGCAATACATGGTTGAATGGAGGACCAACACTTCGTTCAGGATCAATTACGTTTTATACTGACGGTTCAAAATTGAACAACCATGTGGGAGCAGGAGTTACTGGCCCTGGGATAGACATATCGATTCCCATGGGAAGTTGGCCATCCGTATTCCAAGCGGAAGTTCACGCAATTCTAGAGTGTTCTGTAATATGTTTGCGTAGGAACTACAGACACTCAAATATATGCATAATGTCCGACAGCCAAGCAGCTTTGAATGCTCTGAAGTCGGCAACATGCACTTCAAAACAAGTTTGGGAATGCATTCAGTCCCTCCAAAAATTGTCTTGTCGGAACCAAGTTAATCTATATTGGGTTCCAGGACACTGTGGAATAGATGGTAACGAAAAAGCCGATATGCTGGCGAGACTCGGATCATCAAGTCGGTTTACATTTTGCAGCTTACCAACTTCTTCTCTTCGTATGGAGCTGAAGGTATGGGAATCTATGAAAATAGAAACCAATTTTAGGAACGCAACTAATGCCAGGCAATCGAAACGTTTTATCACTCCGAATGTTTCCATGACTCGCAACATCTTAGAATTATCTAAAAGAGACCTAAGCACTTATACGGGTCTCATTACAGGTCATTGTCCGAGTCGATATCATTTGAAGCTTATAGGGAAACTTCAGAATGATCTATGTCGCTTCTGCGACATAGAAAAAGAAGATTCGGAGCATCTGTTATGCCGTTGTCCGGCAATTTTTCGAACTAGACAAAAGTTCTTCACCAAGGGGCTTATAGAACCACTTGAGCTTGGTAGAACAAATCCCAATTCGGTGGTGCATTTCATTCGAAAAGCTGAGCCGTGTTGGGGAGAAGCTGTTAGTCAAACAATGACGATCACTTCCAATAGCGATACGCCATAATGACATAGCAAGAAAAAAAAGGGGAATATATTACAATAGATCAAAAAAATGGTCGCAGTAATAAAATATACCCGACAAAGAAAAAAAAAAAAATCATCGTGTTAGCCTCATGATATACGAATGCAAAAATGGTAACCTGGCTTAGAAACCTCGCAGTTAATAACTGTGGAAGTGCTTAATGAACACTAAGCTGCGAGGTGGTTCTGTCCCAGTGTGGGGATGTAATGCCAATAAGAAGAAGAAGAAGAAGGATTATTTGAAGAAACATGAATGTAGCTGGAATGGGAATGACTGAAGTAGGGGTGTTCTATATGTTCAATATTAATTCCATGAATCAATTATTTTCTCTAGAACATATCCACAAACTTCTTGCTTCAAGAACTTTTCCATGGTAGTCCGTTTCCTCTCTTTTTCTTCCATGCAATTATTGAATCGCCTGTCAATTAAGCTGTTGCATTTAAGACAAAATCTTCAAATTTACCATTATATAAATCCATTGTGGTTCCAAAACTGTTAAAACAGTAAAACGTAACCGCGCCACCATAGAACGACGTGTTCGGGTGCATATCAAGGATTGCGGATTTCGCTCTCAATTGATTATTAACGACGATAGACGAGAAGCATAATAGCCTATTCAGATTGAGCTATATATGACTTTGTTAAGTGAGAGGGTATCCAATTATTACGAGGTGTTCAGACTGCAGCAAGATAATATATCTTGACGTTTCCATGTTTTCTCATATGCACGCTAATACAGGGTTGAATTCAAGGAGAGTTTTAAAATTTAATTTGCGAAATCAAGCATTTGTGTGGCGACAATCGAACATTTTTTTCTGAACAAAGTTTCTACGAAAAAAAATATGAAAAGGGATTTTCGAAGAATGTTTGAAGCTCTCATTAAGGATAATGAGCGAAGCTACATTCATTAGTTGGGTGCGCCGTTCTTCGGTGAATCAGACTATTCCTCAATTTATTTTTAAGTTTAAAAAGTATTTTGATTCTGTACTATGATCGAACGGAGATTTGATAGAAAAATTTAAATACTTTTGGGAATTCTCACAAATAAATAAAAAAAGGACGATTGGACCAATTTTCAAGAAATATTATCGAACTAAAATGTATTTCCACCAGTATCTCCATGTATGAAGGGCAACTCAGCAATTTAATTTTTTTTCAAAAATGGAAACTGAACCATTGCGTTCTACTCGACAATCAATGATACAGCTTCCAACTACAGCTGATACAGCTAAATCGAATCGTGTGAATGTGATATAATTTAAACTGGATTTTGGATGAATTACCAATCCATGTTTTATTTAAGGTTATTCTACTTTATATATACATCCCATTCAAATCGTACAGTTGTCTCACGTGAAAAATGTTGAAATCCAAAGTATATTAAGCCATTCAATGAACAGAATTGAAACAATTTATGAAATCATGTTTATTCATCAAATATATTCGTTTTACAACCATTCCTACGTTTTAAATTGTCTTCCGCATTGGCCCTTGAACTTTGAAAATTTATTCGATTTGTTCTATTAAATCTAGGTTTAAGTTAAATACTTCATGTTAATTCTAGAGAGCATCTGTTTTTTAAACAATTCATGTTGAATAAGTGGAGAATAAATAATTGTCATCATTATTTTTCATCATATAAAATGCTTTCCACAAAACCATCACAATCCGAGTTATTCTTCAGCGCTCAGAAGATTTCCATCTAACATGCATTCGACCCTGCTGCGACAGAAAGAGCATGACTGTCAACTACGAAACGAAATGAAAACAGAGAGAATTTTCTCTCTGGCAAAGAGAGCGTGACGCTTATCAGTTTTGTTTTGTTGAATTTCTCCCTGCATTCCAGTTAGAACGAAAGCTCTCTCGTAATAATTGTTCGTAATAAATTCTTGATGACTCTTTTTAGCGGGTATCTTTTGACAGCGCAAAATGTATGGAATATTACGTAAATAATGACATCATAAAGCGTATTGACCCTGAAACGCCAATTATTATGTCATTAATGGCGTAATCTGAATAGGCTATAAGGCTTTTTCAATCACAAAATGACATGAAAAAATGCTCGTCACCTAATAGAAATGCGAAAAAAGAGCAGAAAAATATTCTCCCCACCGACGTTGTGATAAAACATTTCGTTCTAGTACAATTGCCATTGAAAACCATGTGTAAAACAAGTCTAAATGCGTCATCAGCACCGATGTCCTTACAATTTGAGGTTTTTTAAAGGAATCTAACTTGCAGAATATCCCCCTTTAAGGTGTAATCCATAAATTTCTAGATCAAACTTTGGGTTCAGAAATATTGACCTTAATACTATTTTTTGTACAAAAAGCGCGTAAATAGTCTAGACATTTTTTGGTACATTTTCCCAACCAACAAGTTGCATTCAAATGGGAATCCTGTCTTATAAGTTCATATTAAAAATTGTCTGAATCAGACTATGGACTCAAAAATTATGACAAAAACACTATTTTTCCACAATACACCAGAAAGTTACAAATACCGCTAGGTGGATCATTCAGGGTTTTTCCTAAATAATTTCTTACTACATCACTGCAAGTAGAATAAAACATAAGTTTTTCATTATTTAATTGCAGATTTGATTTTTTTTTCTGGTGATTCGATTATCCAGAGTGAAAAAAAAATTGATATTCCGGATAATCGAGTCCGACCTGTATAGACCATAATTCCGGAACATTAATTTAAAATTGATTATGATAAATTCCTGAAGCCTTCTGCAGTATTCAGGATATTCTTAGGATCTAAATAAATGAATTTTTGGACATTAAAGATAAATTAAAAATCGTAAATAATTCAGGGTTTAACTGGAAATATGTGAGGTTTTATTAGGATTTCAGAATATCACGAAATATACACATTCATGAGAATTTCATTGCATTGGCATTTTTTAAATTATCTCTGTATTTTAGTATAATTTTAACAATTCCTTAATATTTTTGGAAATTCACTAACCAAATGGGTGGAAATTCCCTGTAGATATTGGGCGTTTTTGTATAAATATCAGACATTTTTTGGATATCGCTAAAAAGTTTGAAAATTTTTAAGAGACTTCTAAGAAAAAATGAAAATCATTATATTTTCCAGGAAATAAAATCCTTTGTTTTTTTTGCTGCAGAGCTTCCTTCTGGAATTTCATAACAACTTCCGAAAGAAATTTTACCGGAAGTATTTCCATTGATTCCAGTAGAAGTTCCTCCAAGAATTCCTCTGAAAGTTTATCCAGAAATTCCTCCGGAAAGTCTCCCAGGACTCCTTCGAGGAAATTCTGCGGATGTTACTCCAGGAATTCCCCGGGTGTTTCTTCAGGAATTCCTCCATGAGCTCTTTCAAAAATTCCTCCAGAAGTTTCTCCACGAATTCCTTCGAATGTTCTTCCAGAAACTCCCTTGGAAGTACCTCCAAGAATTCCTCCAGAAGAACCTTTGGGAATTTCTCCGAAGTTCCTACAGTCAGAAATTTTACCAGTTCCTCTAGCAATATCTCCAAAAGTACATTTGAAAGTTTCTTAAAAGCATCCTCCAAATATTTCTACAAGAATTCCTCCAGAAGTTCCTCTAGTAATTTATCCGAAAGTTCATCCAGTAATTCCACCGAAAGTACATCCGGGAAGTCCTCAGAAATTTCCTTCTCGAACACTTCGAAGTCCTTCTGGCAGTTTCTGCAAAAGTTAATTCGAGAGAATTTTAATGGAATTCCTCCACATTGTTTCAAGACGTCCTCCGTAAGTTCCTCCAGAAATTCCTACAAAACTCCATCCAGTAATTCCCCTAAAGCTCCTCCAGGAGTTCTTTCGTAAGTACCTTCTGGAAATACTCCGGCAGTTCATAGATAAAATTTCTGTAAATTACTTCAGAAATTCCTAAACCGTGCGGTAAGATGCGGGGCTACAAAGCAAGAGCATACTGAGAGTGGCTGGGTTCGATTCCCGGTCCGGTCTAGGAAATTTTCGGTTTGGAAATTGTCTCGACTTCCCTGGGCATAAAAGTATCATCGTGTTAGTCTCATGATATACGAATGCAAAAAATGGTAACTGGGCATAGAAACCCCACAGTTGATTACTGTGGAAGGGCTTAATGAACATTAAGCTGCGAGGTGGCAATGTTCCAGTGTGCGATGTAATGCCAATAAGAATAAGAAGAATTCCTCTGGAACTTCCTCACAGAATTTCTCCAGGATTTCCCCAGAAGTTTCTGAGGGATTCCTGTGACAGTTGCTTCAGAGATTTCTCCGGCAGCTTCAACAGTAATTCTTCATAGAATTTCTCTGGAAACTTCCTCCAAGGATTCCTTGGGAAATTCCCCCAAAACGTACACAGGAAGTTCCTCCAGGAATTATTCCGGAAAATTTCCAGGAATTCCAAGAAAGTTTTTCCAGGAATTCCGCCGGAACTTCCTCCCGGAATTCTTCCAGAAGTTTCCCCAGAAATTCTTTTGAAGAATTTCACCGGAAATTACTCCAGGAGTTCCTCCGGAAGCTTCTTCATGAAGTCTTCTGATAGTTCCTCCAGGAATTGTTTCGGAAGTACATCCATGAATTCATTCGGAAATAGCACCAGGAACTTCTCCGGACAGTTCCTCAAGGACTTCCTCCAGGATTTCCCCGAAAGTTACTACAGAAATTCCTGTGACAGTTGCTTCAGAAATTTCTCTGGTAGTTTCAACAGGAATTCTCCATAGAATTTCTCCGATAACTTCCTCAAAGAAGTCCTCCGGAAGTTCCTCCAGAAATTCTTCAGGAAGTTCCTCCACAAATTCTTCCGGAAGTTCCTTCAAAAATTCCACGGAAGTTCTGCCAGGAATTCCACTGGAAGATCCTCCTGGAAATCTTCCGGAAGTTTCTCCAGAAGGTCTTTCGGATGTACCTTCAGAATAGCCTCCGGAAGTTAATTAAAGAATTCCTACGGAAGTTCCTCCAGGAATTGCTCCGGAAATTACGCCACGAATTCCTCCGGAAGTTACTCCAGGAATTACTCCAGAGGTTAGTCCAGAAACTCTTGCGGAAGTTCATCCAGGAATTGTTCCGGAAGTATCTCCAGCCAGGAAACCCTCGGATGTTAATCCCGGGGAAATTCTCTGATATATCCTACTAGAATACCTCCATGTCTCTGTAGCAATTCTTTTGAAAGTTCATTCCAAAGAATATTGACCTCTCGATACTCACTCCGTTGTAAAAATCACAATACTTCCCAAACAAACACAAAACTGCGGGTCTGCGTGAGTGGTTCTTCCTCTGGAAGTTTCTTCCTTCCCACTACCTTCGAAGTCACTGAATTCCTTTGTAAGTTCCATCAGGGATTCCTCCGGAAGTTTCTCCAGAAATTCCTCCGGTAGTTCCTCCTGGCATTCCTCCGGAAGAACATCCAAGTGATTTTCTGGAAGTATCTTCGGAAGATTCTCCAGGAATTACAAGTTCCTCCAGGTATTCCTCCGTAAGTTTCTGAAGAAATTCCTCCAAAAGTTCATTCAGGAATACTTCCGACATCCTATAGGAATTTCTCCAAAAGTTTATCTGCGAGTTTTTCCAGGGAATCCTTCGAAAGTTCCTCCAGAATGCCTCCTAAAGTAACTCCAGGAAGTCCTTCTTCTTCTTCTTCTTCTTCTTCTTATTGGCATTACATCCCCACACTGGGACAGAGCCGCCTCGCAGCTTAGTGTTCATTAAGCACTTCCACAGTTATTAACTGCGAGGTTTCTAAGCCAGGTTACCATTTTTGCATTCGTATATCATGAGGCTAACACGATGATACTTTTATGCCCAGGGAAGTCGAGACAACTTCCAATCCGAAAATTGACTAGACCGGCACCGGGAATCGAACCCAGCCACCCTCAGCATGGTCTTGCTTTGTAGCCGCGCGTCTTACCACACGGCTAAGGAGAACCCTCTGGAATTTATTTCAAAAAACCATGAAAAAACCATGGAGTTCCAATAGCAATATCTGAAAAGTTCAGTCGAAATTCTTCCGGCAATTACTACGAAATTCCACCACGGATTCTTCTGAAGGTTTCCCCATGAATTCTTTCGTATGTACCTCCATGGAATTCATACAAGAACTCTTCTGGCAGTAATTTAAGGAATTACTCCGGAAATTCCTTCAAGTAGTCCTCCGGAAGTTCCCTCAATAATTTATCTGGAAATCAACCCTTTAGCAATATCTCCACATAAACACTCGAAAGTTTCTTGAGAAAATCCTCCAGAAATTTCTACAAAAAATCCTCAATAAGTTCATGGAGAAATTCCTCTTGAAACAAATATAACTATTCTTCCTCAAGTTAGTCCAGAAATTTCTGCGGAAGTTCCTTCGTGAATTCCTCCGACATTACCTCCGGGAAATTCCCTTCACAAAAACCCGAAGTTCCTCTAGCAATTCCTACAAAAGTTCACAGAAAAGTATTTTAAGAAAATTCTTCCAGACTTCCTCCAAAAGTTTTTCTAGGGATTTTTTCGGAAGTTCCTCCAAGGTCCAAATCCTATGGAAGTTTCACCCGGAATAGTTTGGAAGGATCCTAAAGGAATTCCTCCGGAAGTTCCTCCTTCCAAAGTTCTTCAAGGAATTCATTCCGAAGTACTTCCAGGAAATCCTACGGAAGTTCCTTCAAAAGTTTCTCACGGAATGTTGGCGCATGTTACTACAGGAATTCCTCCGGATGTTTCTCCAAGCATTTCTTCGGAATTTTCTCCAGGAATTCCTCCGAAAGTTCCTTCGAAGATTCTACCGAAAGTTCCCCAGAAATTCTTTCTTAAGTACTTCCAGACAATTTTCCTAAAGTTCATAAAAAAACTCTTCTAGAAAATACTTTAGGAAATTCTCCGAAATTACTCCAGCAAGTCCTCCGGAAGATCCACCCGTAATTCCTCCAGCAATCCCTACAAAAGTTCTCCGAATGTATATCCAGGATTTCCTCAAGGAAATGTTACGCAAGTACTTCCAGGAATTGTTTTTGAGGTACCTCCAGAAAATCTTCCGGAAGTTCTTTCAAGAATTCCTCCGAATGTTCCTCCAGGAATTTCTCCGGATGATTCTCCAGGAACTCCTCCAGAAGTTCCTTCAGGAATTCCTCTTGAAGTTTCTTCACCCATTCCTTTAAAAATTCCTCCAAAAATCCTCCATCAGGGATTCCTCCATGAGTTTCTCCGGAAACTGCTGTAGGAGTTCCTCCAGACATTCCTCCGAGAGTTCCTCCCGACATTCCGCCGGAAGTTCCTCCATGATTTTTTCCGGAAGTTCCTCCAGGAATTCCTCAGGAAGTTCATCCAGGAATTCCTCCGGAAGTTCCTCCATGAATTTCTCCGGAAGTTCCTCCATGAATTCCTCCGGAAGTTCTTCCAGGAATTCCTCCGGAATTTCCTCCAGGAAATCCTCTGGTAGTTCATCCAGGAATTCCTGGAGGAATTTTTGGAGGATTTTTCGAAGAAATGGGTGAAGAAACTTCAAGAGGAATTCCTGAATGAACTTTTCAGATATTGCTATTGGAACTCCATGGTTTTTTCATGTTTTTTTTAAAATAAATTCCATAGGACTTCCTGGATTTACTTTCGAAGGAATTCTGGAGGAACTTTCGAAGGATTTCCTGGAAAAACTCGCAGATAAACTTTCGGAGAAATTCCTATAGGATTCCGGAAGTATTCTTGAATGAACTTTCGGAGGAATTTCTTCGGAAACTTACGGAGGAATACCTGGAGGAACTTGTATACAATTATAATTCCTGGAGAATCTTCCGAAGATACTTTCAGAAAATCACTTGGATGTTCTTTCGGAGGAATGCCAGGAGGAACTACCGGAGGAATTTCTGGAGAAACTTCCGGAGGAATCCCTGATGGAACTTACAAAGGAATTCAGTGACTTCGAAGGTAGTAGGAAGGAAGGAACTTCCACAGGCTATCAAGAAGTACTTCCCAAAGACTTTCTGGAGAAATTTTTAGAGAATGTTCCGGAAGAGTTACTAGATAAATTTCTGGAGGACTTTTTGGAGAAATTTTCGGAGAAATTCTATAAACAATTCCTGTTTAAAATAACGGAGAAATTCCTGAAGTAACTGTCACAGGAATTCATGGAGTAACTTCCTGCGAAATCCTACAGAAATTTCTATGGAACTTTCAGAGGATTTTCTGGAGAAACTTCCGGAGGAATTCCTGAAGTAACTTCCAGAAGAGTTCTTGAATGAACTTCCGGAGTATTTCCTGGAGGTACTTACGAAAGTATTCCTGGAAGATGTTCTGGAGGACTTTCGGAGAAATTCCAAAAGAATTTCCATGAAATTATTCCGAATAAACTTTTGCAAGAATTCCTAGAGGAACTTCAACGTTATATTTGAAAGAAATTCCAGAGGAATTCCTGGAGGAGCTATCGTAGGATACCCTGGAAGAACTCGCAGAAATATTTCCGAAATTTTCTTGTAGGATTCTCCAAAGGAGGATTCTTTCCCGGAGGAATTATTGTATGGTTTCCCGTAAGTATTATTGAAAGAATTTGAGAAGGAGTTCCTGGAAATATTTCTGTAGAAATATCCCGAAGAATTACTGGAAAAATTTTGGGAGGAATTCCTGGAGGAACTTTGAAGGAATTTTTGGAGAAATTCCCTAACCTTTTGGAACTCGCATAGTCCGGAACCACTCACGCAGACGTGGTTTTTTGGAAAGTATTGTGATTTTTACAACGGTGTGAGTATCGAGAGGTCAATATTCTTTGGAATGAACTTTCAAAAGAATTGCTACAGAGACATGGAGGTATTTTAGAAGGATATATCAGAGAATTTACCCCAGGTACTGTCGGAAGAATTCCTGGAGGAACTTCCAGAGACATTTCTGTAGGGACTTGCTCCGTCTAGTCTTTTCCGGAGGAATTATTGCAGATTTTTCGGAGGAATTCTTGTAGAAATTTATGAAGGATTTTCTTGAGAATCTTTCGAATATACTTGTGGAATTAATGATAGAGGATCATCTAAGATTTCAGGAGAAATTCCTGAGGGAACTTTAACAGAAATTTCTAGAAATTCCTAATTTTCATGGAGGAAATCAAGGAGGAATTTTCAGAGGAATTCCTGGAGTATCTCCAGGAGGAATTCATGGAAGAACTTGTGGAAGAGATCCTGAAGAAATTTTTGAAGGAATTTCAGAAGGAACTACTGAAGGAATTTCTGGAGGAACTTCCGTAGTAATTCCGGGATTAACATCCGAGGAATTTCCTGGACAATGTTTCTGAGGAATTATTGAGGGAACTTCTGGAGGATTTTCTGGCGCTTCCAAAATAATTGCTGGAGGTACTTGCGAAATAATTCCTGGAGGAACTTCCGCCAGAATTTCTGGACTAACCTCTGGAGTAATTCCAGGAGTAACTTCCGTAGGAATTCTTTAAGAAACTTCCGGAGGCTATTCTGGAGGTACATCCGAAAGACCTTCTGGAGAAACTTCCGGAGGATTTTCAGGAGGATTTTCCAGTGGAATTCCTGGCAGAACTTCCAGTGAATTTTTGAAGGAACTACCGGAAGAATTTCTGGAGGAACTTCCTGAAGAATTTCTGGAGGAACATCCGGAGGACTTCTTTGAGGAAGTTATCGGAGAAATTCTATGGAGAATTCCTGTAGTAACTTTCGGGGAAATCCTGGAGGGAAAACTGTCCGGAGAAGTTCTGATGCTATTTCCGATTGAATTCATGGATGTACTTCCGAAACAATTCCTGGAGGACCTTTCAGAGGACTTCGTGAAGAAGCTTCCGGAGGAAGTCCTGAAACAACTTCCGTAGAAATTCTTCAAAAGAATTTCTGGAGAAACTTCTGAAAGAATTCCGGGAGGAAGTTCCGGCGGAATTCCTGGAAAAATTTCCTTGAAATTCCTGGAAATTTCCCGGAACAATTCCTGGAGGAACTTCCTGAGGACTTCTTGAGATTCCTTCCGGAAATTCCTCCAGGAATTCCTCCGGAAGTTCCTCCAGGAATTCCTCCAGAAGTTCCTCCAGGAATTCCTCCGGAAGTTCCTCCAGGAATAGGAATTCCTGGAAATTTTCCGGAATAATTCCTCCGGAAGTTCCTCCAGGAATTTCTCCGGAAGTTCCTCCAGCAATTCCTCCGAAAGTTACTCCAGGAAGTTCCTCAAGGAATTCCTCCGGAAGTTCGGAAGAATTCCTCCGAAAGTTACTCCAGGAAGTTCCTCCAAGAATTTCTCCGGAAGATCCTCCAGTAATTCCTCCGGAAGCTCCTACAGGAATTCTTCCGGAAGTTCCTCCAGGAATTCCTCCGGAAGCTCCTCCTCGTATTTCTCCTGAACAATTCCTGGAGGAACTTCCTGAGGACTTCTTGAGATTCCTTCCGGAAATTCCTCCAGGAATTCCTCCGGAAGTTCCTCCAGGAATTCCTCCAGAAGTTCCTCCAGGAATTCCTCCGGAAGTTCCTCCAGGAATTGGAATTCCTGGAAATTTTCCGGAATAATTCCTCCGGAAGTTCCTCCAGGAATTCTCCGGAAGTTCCTCCAGCAATTCCTCCGAAAGTTACTCCAGGAAGTTCCTCAAGGAATTCCTCCGGAAGTTCGGAAGAATTCCTCCGAAAGTTACTCCAGGAAGTTCCTCCAAGAATTTCTCCGGAAGATCCTCCAGTAATTCCTCCGGAAGCTCCTACAGAAATTCCTCCGGAAGATCCTCCAATAATTCCTCCGGAAGTTCCCTCAAGAATTTCTTAGAAGAAATTGTTTTGGGGGTACCATCAGGAAATCCTCTGAATGTTCCTTCAAGAACTTCAGGAGAAATTCGAGGAGGAGCTTTCGGAGCAGTTCCTGGAGAAACTTCCGGAAGAAATCCCGGAAGAACATCCGTGAGAATTGCCGGAAGAACATCCGGAAGAATTCCTGGAGGAACTTCCGGGGGACTTCCTGGAGGAACTTCCGGAGGAATTCCTGGAGGAACTTCCGGAGGAATTCCTGGAGGAACTTCCGGAGGAATTCCTGGAGGAACTTCCGGAGGAATTTCTGCAGAAACTTCAGGGGGAATTTCTAGAGAAACTTCCGGAAGAATTCCTGGAGGAACTTCCGGAGGAATTCCTGGAGGAACTTCCGGAGGATTTCCTGGAGGAACTTCCGGAGAAATTCCTGGAGGAACTTCCGGAGGAATTCCTGAAGAAACTTCCGGGGGAATTCCTGGAGGAACTTCCGGAGGAATTCCTGGAGGAACTTCCGGAGGAATTCCTGGAGGAACTTCCGGGGGAATTCCTGGAGGAACTTCCGGAGGAATTCCTGGAGGAACTTCCAGAGGAATTCCTGGAGGAACTTCCAGAGGAATTCCTGGAGGAACTTCCAGAGGAATTCCTGGAGGAACTTCCAGAGGAATTCCTGGAGGAACTTCCAGGAATTCCTCCGAAAGTTATTCCAGGAAGTTCCTCCAGGAATTTCTCCGGAAGATCCTCCAGTAATTCCTCCGGAAGCTCCTACAGGAATTCTTCCGAAAGTTCCTCCAAGAATTCTCCCGGAAGTTCCTCCAGGAACTCCGCCGGAAGTTCCTCCAGGAATTCTGCCGGAAGTTCCTCCAGGAATTCCTCCGGAAGCTCCTCAGAAATTTTCTCCAGGAATTCCTCAGGAAGTTCCTTCCGACATTCTTCCGGAAGTTTCTCTCGACATTCCTCCGACAGTTCCTCCAGGAATTGATAGAACTTGCGTGTTTCTTGAGAACGGCACAGTTGTTCCATCTCCTCCTCGCTTCTTACAGGTGGTGTTTCATCTCCTGAAAAAGGCGGGTCTGCTTTCTCCGCTTTCGTCTATAACGTTCCAGGTTTGCCGGGTACCTTGCTGCAGGGCGACCTCTCGCGCTGCGTCCTTCTCCTTCAGAATATGTCTGCACTCTTCGTCGAACCAATCGTTCCGTCGAATTCGTTCCATTTATCCGACGTTGTTCTCCTCTGCGTCGTTAATGGCTGCTTTGACTGTGCAGTCCTTAAGAGGGGCCCCATCGAGCTTACCCTCTTTCGGCAACGCTGCCTCGAGATCAGCCGGTGGGCGCTGAACTTCCTAATAGTTGGTCTAAACTCCTCCTCCTAGCCAACCTGAGCGTTCAAATCTCTTATGATGATTTTGACATCGTGGCTTGGGCAGCTGTCGTACTCACGTTCCAGCTGCGCGTAGAATGCGTCCTTATCATCATCAGTGCTTCCGGAGTGTGGGCTATGGACGTTGATTATGCTGAAGTTGAAGAACCGGCCTTTGATCCTTAACCTGCACATTCTTTCATTGATCGGCCACCACAAGATCACGCGTCTTTGCATATAGCCCATCACTATGATCACTATGTACTTACGAAAGGTGGAAGCCAGTCTCGGGCTGAAAGTCTCCCTAATAACGACACACAAAAAAATACTTACGAATGAATTCTTGCATGAACTTTCGGCAGAATCCCTGAAAGAACTTTCGGAAGAATTCCTAGAAGAACTTTCGGGGAAATTCCTGGAAGAACTTCTGTGGATTTTTGGAGGATCTTCCGAAGGAATTCCTGGAGGATCCTCCTGCACTATTCCGGAGGACTAGTTGGCGGAACTTCCGTAAGAATCCTAAAAAAACTTTCGGAGGAATTTTCTTAAAACACTTTAGAAAGTTATTTGCAGGAATTGCTTATGGGACTTCGAGGCTTTCTTAAAGGAAATTTCAGAGGACTTCTCGAAGGAATTTGCGAAGGAATTCCTGGAGGCACTTTCGGAAAAATTCTTGGAGGATCTCTCGAAGGAATTCGTGAAGAAATTTGCGGAGGAATTTCTGGAGAAATTATTGGAGAAACTTTCGAATGAAGTCTTGAAGGAACATTCAGAGGATTTCCTGATGGTACCCTCAAAACAATTTCTTCTAAGAAATTCTTGAGGGAACTCCCGGAGGAATTATTGGAGGATCTTCCGGAGAAATTTCTGGAAGAACATCATGAGAAATTCGAGGAGGAGCTTTCGGAGGAATTCCTGGAGAAACTTCAGGAGGAATTGCCGGAAGAACATCGGGAAGAATTCCCGTAAGAACATCCGGAAGAATTCCTGAAGTAACTTCCGGGGGACTTCCTGGAGGAACTTCCGGGGGACTTCCTGGAGGAACTTCCGGAGGAATTTCTGCAGAAACTTCAGGAGGAATTCCTGGAGAAACTTTCGGAAGGATTCCTGGAGGAACTTCCGGAGGAATTCCTGGAAGAACTTTCGGAGGAATTCCTGGAGGAACTTCCGGAGGAATTCCTGGAGGAACTTCAGGAGGAATTCCTGGAGGAACTTCTGGAGGAATTCCTGGAGGAACTTCTGGAGGAATTCCTGGAGGAACTTCTGGAGGAATTCCTGGAGGAACTTCCGGAGGAATTCCTGGAGGAACTTCCGGAGGAATTCTTGGAGGAACTTCCGGAGGAATTCCTGGAGGAACTAACGGAGGAATTCCTGGAGGAACTTCCGGAGGAATTCCTGGAGGAACTTCCGGAGGAACTTCCGGAGGAATTCCTGGAGAACTTCCGGAGGAATTTCTGGAGAACTTCCGGAGGAATTCCTGGAGGAACTTCCGGAGGAATTCCTGGAGGAACTTCCGGAGGAATTCCTGGAGGAACTTCCGGAGTAATTCCTGGAGGAACTTCCGGAGGAATTCCTGGAGGAACTTCCGGAGGAATTCCTGGAGGAACTTCCGGAGGAATTCCTGGAGGAACTTCCGGAGGAATTCCTGGAGGAACTTCCGGAGGAATTCCTGGAGGAACTTCTGGAGGAATTCCTGGAGGAACTTCCGGATGAATTCCTGGAGGAACTTCCGGAGGAATTCCTGGAGGAATTTCCGGAGGAATTCCTGGAGGAACTTCCGGAGGAATTCCTGGAGGAACTTCCGGAGGAATTCCTGGAGGAACTTCCGGAGGAATTCCTGGAGGAACTTCCGGAGGAATTCCTGGAGGAACTTCCGGAGGAATTCCTGGAGGAACTTCCGGAGGAATTCCTGGAGGAACTTCCGGAGGAATTCCTGGAGGAACTTCCGGAGGAATTCCTGGAGGAACTTCCGGAGGAATTCCTGGAGGAACTTCCGGAGGAATTCCTGGAGGAACTTCCGGAGGAATTCCTGGAGGAGCTTCCGGAGGAATTCCTGGAGGAACTTCCGGAGGAATTCCTGGAGGAACTTCCGGAGGAATTCCTGGAGGAACTTCCGGAGGAATTCCTGGAGGAACTTCCGGAGAAATTCCTGGAGGAACTTCCGGAGGAACTTCCGGAGGAATTTCCGGAGGAATTCCTGGAGGAACTTCCGGAGGAATTCCTGGAGGAACTTCCGGAGGAATTCCTGGAGGAACTTCCGGAGGAATTCCTGGAGGAACTTCCGGAGGAATTCCTGGAGGAACTTCCGGAGGAATTCCTGGAGGAACTTCCGGAGGAATTCCTGGAGGAACTTCCGGAGGAATTCCTGGAGGAACTTCCGGAGGAATTCCTGGAGGAACTTCCGGAGGAATTCCTGGAGGAACTTCCGGAGGAATTCCTGGAGGAACTTCCGGAGGAGTTCCTGGAGGAACTTCCGGAGGAGTTCCTGGAGGAACTTCCGGAGGAGTTCCTGGAGGAACTTCCGGAGGAGTTCCTGGAGGAACTTCCGGAGGAGTTCCTGGAGGAACTTCCGGAGGAATTCCTGGAGGAACTTCCGGAGGAATTCCTGGAGGAACTTCCGGAGGAATTCCTGGAGGAACTTCCGGAGGAATTCCTGGAGGAACTTCCGGAGGAATTCCTGGAAGAACTTCCGGAGGAATTCCTGGAAGAACTTCCGAAGGAATTCCTGGAGGAACTTCTGAAGGAATTCCTGAAGGAACTTCGAGAGGAATTCCTGAAGGAATTTCTGGAGGAATTCTCGAATGAACTTCTAGAGGAATTCCTGGAGGAACTTCCCGAGGAATTCCGGGAGGAATTCCGGAGGAATTCCTGGAGGAACTTGCCGAGGAATTTCTGGAGGAACTTCCCGAGGAATTCCTGGAGGAACTTCCGGAGGAATTCCTGGAGGAGCTTCCGGAGGAATTCCTGGAGGAACTTCAGGAGGGATTCCTGGAGGAGCTTCCGGAGGAATTCCTGGAGGAACTTCCGGAGCAATTTCTGGAGGAACTTCCGGAGGAATTCCTGGAGGAACTTCAGGAGGGATTCCTGGAGGAACTTCCGGAGGGATTCCTGGAGGAGCTTCCGGAGGAATTCCTGGAGGAACTTCCGGAGCAATTTCTGGAGGAACTTCCGGAGGAATTCCTGGAGGAACTTCAGGAGGGATTCCTGGAGGAACTTCCGGAGGGATTCCTGGAGGAACTTCCAGAGGACACACGCGATGCGACATTCGCGACGCGATTCTATCGCTTGGCGACTGCGATCCTGCCGCCGTTGGTATGAGACATTTCCGGCAGCGACCTGACGATAGAATTGCGGCGACTAGTTGTCGCCGTCGCGGCGATACAATCACTTAGGTCTGGGAGAGCCTGAATCCTAAACATCAGGATTGTCTGATTCCTGCAGCGGAACAACAAATGCATTTTTGGAACTAACAAATTCCTGCTGAAAACATTGAAATTGACGCGAGCGGATTCCCCCTCCGTCACGCAAATTAACCGAGCCTTTGGAGTGGTTTTCCGGTCTTTTCACGCACAAATCCATCCAGATCGATCTGCCCCTGCACCGGAACACCGATCCCTTCTGGAAGTCAACAAATTTCTGTCGAAAATGAGAAAAAATCCCCCGCGATTTGTAAACAAAGTGTTCCGCTCGGTGTTCCGGACGGCGTTTCCGTAATTTTTATAATCGCAAACATCCGGATTGCACCCGGAGAATGTGCGGGTGACCTCCCCGTGCTTCTCATAATCCTAAACATCCGGATTGTCTGGTTCCTGCAGCGGAACAACAAATGCATTTTGGAATTAACAAATTCATGCTGAAAACATTGAAATTGACGCGAGCGGATTCCCCCGCCGTCATGCAAATTAACCGAGCCTTTGGAGTGGTTTTCCGATCTTTTCACGCACAAATCCATCCAGATCGATCTGCCCCTGCATCGGAACACCGATCCCCTTCTGGAGGTCAACAAATTTCTGTCGAAAATGAGAAAAAAAATCCCCCCGCGATTTGTAAACAAAGTGTTCCGCTCGGTGTTCCGGACGGCGTTTCCCGTAATTTTTATAATCGCAAACATCCGGATTCCACCCGGAGAATGTGCGGGTGAACCTCCCCGTGCTTCTCATAATCCTAAACATCCGGATTGTCTGGTTCCTGCAGCGGAACAACAAACGCATTTTTGGAATTAACAAATTCCTGCTGAAAACATTGAAATTGACGCGAGCGGATTCCCCCGCCGTCATGCAAATTAACCGAGCCTTTGGAGTGGTTTTCCGGTCTTTTCATGCACAAATCCATCCAGATCGATCTGCCCCTGCACCGGAACACCGATCCCCTTCTGGAAGTCAACAAATTTCTGTCGAAAATGAGAAAAAAAATCCCCCCGCGATTTGTAAACAAAGTGTTCCGCTCGGTGTTCCGGACGGCGTTTCCCGTAATTTTCATAATCGCAAACATCCGGATTGCACCCGGAGAATGTGCGGGTGACCCTCCCCGTACTTCTCATAATCCTAAACATCCGGATTGTCTGGTTCCTGCAGCGGAACAACAAATGCATTTTTGGAATTAACAAATTCCTGCTGAAAACATTGAAATTGACGCGAGCGGATTCCCCCGCCGTCATGCAAATTAACCGAGCCTTTGGAGTGGTTTTCCGGTCTTTTCATGCACAAATCCATCCAGATCGATCTGCTCCTGCACCGGAACACCGATCCCCTTCTGGAAGTCAACAAATTTTTGTCGAAAATGAGAAAAAAAATCCCCCCGCGATTTGTAAACAAAGTGTTCCGGACGGCGTTTCCCGTTATTTTCATAATCGCAAACATCCGGATTGCACCCGGAGAATGTGCGGGTGACCCTCCCCGTGCTTCTCATAATCCTAATCCATCCAGATCGATCTGCCCCTGCACCGGAACACCGATCCCCTTCTGGAAGTCAACAAATTTCTGTCGAAAATGAGAAAAAAAATCCCCCCGCGATTTGTAAACAAAGTGTTCCGCTCGGTGTTCCGGACGGCGTTTCCCGTTATTTTCATAATCGCAAACATCCGTCATCCATCATTTTCATAATCGTGCTTCTCATAATCCTAAACATCCGGATTGTCTGGTTCCTGCAGCGGAACAACAAATGCATTTTTGGAATTAACAAATTCCTGCTGAAAACATTGAAATTGACGCGAGCGGATTCCCCCGCCGTCATGCAAATTAACCGAGTCTTTTGGAGTGGTTTTCCGGTCTTTTCATACACAAATCCATCCAGATCGATCTGCCCCTGCACCGGAACACCGATCCCCTTCTGGAAGTCAACAAATTTCTGTCGAAAATGAGAAAAAAAAATCCCCCCGCGATTTGTAAACAAAGTGTTCCTCTCGGTGTTCCGGACGGCGTTTCCCGTAATTTTTATAATCGCAAACATCCGGATTGCACCCGGAGAATGTGCGGGTGACCCTCCCCGTGCTTCTCATAATCCTAAACATCCGGATTGTCTGGTTCCTGCAGCGGAACAACAAATGCATTTTGGAATTAACAAATTCCTGCTGAAAACATTGAAATTGACGCGAGCGGATTCCCCGCCGTCATGCAAATTAACCGAGCCTTTGGAGTGGTTTTCCGGTCCTTTCATGCACAAATCCATCCAGATCGATCTGCCCCTGCACCGGAACACCGATCCCTTCTGGAAGTCAACAAATTTCTGTCGAAAATGAGAAAAAAAATCCCCCCGCGATTTGTAAACAAAGTGTTCCGCTCGGTGTTCCGGACGGCGTTTCCCGTAATTTTCATAATCGCAAACATCCGGATTGCACCCGGAGAATGTGCGGGTGACCCTCCCCGTACTTCTCATAATCCTAAACATCCGGATTGTCTGGTTCCTGCAGCGGAACAACAAATGCATTTTTGGAATTAACAAATTCCTGCTGAAAACATTGAAATTGACGCGAGCGGATTCCCCCGCCGTCATGCAAATTAACCGAGCCTTTGGAGTGGTTTTCCGGTCTTTTCATGCACAAATCCATCCAGATCGATCTGCCCCTGCACCGGAACACCGATCCCCTTCTGGAAGTCAACAAATTTCTGTCGAAAATGAGAAAAGAAATTCCCCCGCGATTTGTAAACAAAGTGTTCCGGACGGCGTTTCCCGTTATTTTCATAATCGCAAACATCCGGATTGCACCCGGAGAATGTGCGGGTGACCCTCCCCGTGCTTCTCATAATCCTAAACATCCGGATTGTCTGGTTCCTGCAGCGGAACAACAAATGCATTTTTGGAATTAACAAATTCCTGCTGAAAACATTGAAATTGACGCGAGCGGATTCCCCGCCGTCATGCAAATTAACCGAGTCTTTTGGAGTGGTTTTCCGGTCTTTTCATACACAAATCCATCCAGATCGATCTGCCCCTGCACCGGAACACCGATCCCCTTCTGGAAGTCAACAAATTTCTGTCGAAAATGAGAAAAAAAATCCCCCCGCGATTTGTAAACAAAGTGTTCCGCTCGGTGTTCCGGACGGCGTTTCCCGTAATTTCTATAATCGCAAACATCCGGATTGCACCCGGAGAATGTGCGGGTGACCCTCCCGTGCTTCTCATAATCCTAAACATCCGGATTGTCTGGTTCCTGCAGCGGAACAACAAATGCATTTTTGGAATTAACAAATTCCTGCTGAAAACATTGAAATTGACGTGAGCGGATTCCCCGCCGTCATGCAAATTAACCGAGCCTTTGGAGTGGTTTTCCGGTCTTTTCATGCACAAATCCATCCAGATCGATCTGCCCCTGCACCGGAACACCGATCCCCTTCTGAAGTCAACAAATTTCTGTCGAAAATGAGAAAAAAAATCCCCCCGCGATTTGTAAACAAAGTGTTCCGCTCGGTGTTCCGGACGGCGTTTCCCGTAATTTTCATAATCGCAAACATCCGGATTGCACCCGGAGAATGTGCGGGTGACCCTCCCCGTACTTCTCATAATCCTAAACATCCGGATTGTCTGGTTCCTGCAGCGGAACAACAAATGCATTTTTGGAATTAACAAATTCCTGCTGAAAACATTGAAATTGACGCGAGCGGATTCCCCCGCCGTCATGCAAATTAACCGAGCCTTTGGAGTGGTTTTCCGGTCTTTTCATGCACAAATCCATCCAGATCGATCTGCCCCTGCACCGGAACACCGATCCCCTTCTGGAAGTCAACAAATTTCTGTCGAAAATGAGAAAAGAAATTCCCCCGCGATTTGTAAACAAAGTGTTCCGGACGGCGTTTCCCGTTATTTTCATAATCGCAAACATCCGGATTGCACCCGGAGAATGTGCGGGTGACCCTCCCCGTGCTTCTCATAATCCTAAACATCCAGATTGTCTGGTTCCTGCAGCGCAACAACAAATGCATTTTTGGAATTAACAAATTCCTGCTGAAAACATTGAAATTGACGCGAGCGGATTCCCCGCCGTCATGCAAATTAACCGAGTCTTTTGGAGTGGTTTTCCGGTCTTTTCATACACAAATCCATCCAGATCGATCTGCCCCTGCACCGGAACACCGATCCCCTTCTGGAAGTCAACAAATTTCTGTCGAAAATGAGAAAAAAAATCCCCCCGCGATTTGTAAACAAAGTGTTCCGCTCGGTGTTCCGGACGGCGTTTCCCGTAATTTTTATAATCGCAAACATCCGGATTGCACCCGGAGAATGTGCGGGTGACCCTCCCCGTGCTTCTCATAATCCTAAACATCCGGATTGTCTGGTTCCTGCAGCGGAACAACAAATGCATTTTTGGAATTAACAAATTCCTGCTGAAAACATTGAAATTGACGTGAGCGGATTCCCCCGCCGTCATGCAAATTAACCGAGCCTTTGGAGTGGTTTTCCGGTCTTTTCATGCACAAATCCATCCAGATCGATCTGCCCCTGCACCGGAACACCGATCCCCTTCTGGAAGTCAACAAATTTCTGTCGAAAATGAGAAAAAAAATCCCCCCGCGATTTGTAAACAAAGTGTTCCGGACGGCGTTTCCCGTTATTTTCATAATCGCAAACATCCGGATTGCACCCGGAGAATGTGCGGGTGACCCTCCCCGTGCTTCTCATAATCCTAAACATCCGGATTGTCTGGTTCCTGCAGCGGAACAACAAATGCATTTTTGGAATTAACAAATTCCTGCTGAAAACATTGAAATTGACGCGAGCGGATTCCCCCGCCGTCATGCAAATTAACCGAGTCTTTTGGAGTGCTTTTCCGGTCTTTTCATACACAAATCCATCCAGATCGATCTGCCCCTGCACCGGAACACCGATCGCCTTCTGGAAGTCAACAAATTTCTGTCGAAAATGAGAAAAAAAATCCCCCCGCGATTTGTAAACAAAGTGTTCCGCTCGGTGTTCCGGACGGCGTTTCCCGTTATTTTCATAATCGCAAACATCCGGATTGCACCCGGAGAATGTGCGGGTGACCCTCCCCGTGCTTCCCACAATCCTAAACATCCGGATTGTCTGATTCGTGCAGCGCGACAACAAATGCATTTTTGGAACTAACAAATTCCTGCTGAAAACATTGAAATTCACGCGAGCGGATTCCCCTCCGTCAAGAAACTAACCGAGTCTTTCGGATTGCTTCTCCGGTCTTTCCATACACAAACCCATTCATATCGGTATGGCCCTGCACCGGCACATCTATTGTATTATGGGAATGAACGAACTTCAGTTGAAAACAATAAAATAAATCATAGGTCAAGCCATGCGCCACTTTTTCAACCCATGAACCATCTTGGTGCGATTTGACTATTTCTTGCACCACCCAGGAAAACCGAGCGCCACTTTGCCACCCCTTCCTCCATCTTAGTGCGGTATGCTCCATTTGTTCACTTCTTGCAAAACCTGGTCAAACCGCAAACCATTTTGTCGCCCCATCCACCATTTTGGTGTGGTAAGCTCGATTTGGCAATTTCATGCACCACCCGATCAACTCTTAATCACCCTTTCCTACATATTGGTGCTTATTGCTTCATTAGGCCACTTCATGCACCGCCCTGCACCGTGCGATTTGACTATTTCTTGCGTCACCCGGTCAAGCCTTGTGCCACTTCGTCACCCGGGCCAACCGTGCACCACTTTGCAACCCCATTCACCCTGTTGGTGAGGTATGCTCGATTTGACCATTTTATGCATCACCCGAGCAAACATGCGCTACTTTCCCACGTTATCAACCATCTTGATACGTTATGCTAGTTTTGGCTGTATCATGCACGCCCCGGTCAAGCCGTACGCCACTTTGCCACCCCTTCCTGCAACTTGGTGCGGTTGCTCCATTTGGCAATTTTATGCATCTCCTGGTCAAACCGTTGACCAAATTGCCCCCATCTATCATCTTGGTGCAATTTGCTCGATATGGCCGTTTCATGCACCACTCGGTCGAACCGTGCGGTTTGCTCCATTTGGCCAATTTTTGCACCATCAGGTCAAAATGTGGATCATTTTGCCACCTAATCCACCATCATGGTGCGGTTTGCTTCATTTGGCCAATTTATGCACCACCCGGTCAAATCGTGTGCTATTTGCCACCTTATGCACCATCTTTGTCTGGTATGTTTGATTTGACCATTTCGGTTCGGGAGCGGTTTTCTTGATTTGCCTATTTGATGCACCCACCACCCGGTCAAATCGTGCGCTACTTTGCCACCCTTCTACCATCTTGGTGCGATTTGCACCATTTGGCCACTTTGTACACCACCCGGTAAAACCGCGAACCACTTTGCCACCACATCCATCATCATGGTGCGACTTACCCGATTCGGCCATTTCATGCACCACCTGGTCAAGCCGTGTGCCACTTTGCCACCCCTTCCTCCATCTTGGTGGGGTTTTCTCCATTTCGCCACTTTATGCACCACCCGGTCAAGCCGTGCGTCACTTTGCCATCCTTTTCGCCATCTTTTTGCGGTTTACTCCACCACCCGGTCAAACCGCGGACCACTTTGCCACCCCATCCATCATCATGGTGCGATTTGCACGATTCGGCCATTTCATGCACCACCTGGTCAAGCCGTCTTGGTCTTGGTGCGCCTTGCTGTTTGGCCATATCATGCACCTCCTGGTTAGACCGTGCGCCACTTTGCCACTCCATTCACCATTTTCGTGCTGCATGCGCCACCTTTCCATATCATGCACCACCTAGACCGTGCGCCAATTTGCCACACCAGTCACCATCATGGTGCGCCTTGTTCTATTTGGCCATATCATGTACCTCCTGGTTAAACCGCGCACCACTAAGCCACCCTATTCACCTTCTTCGTGCTACATGTGCCACCTTTCCATTTCATGCACCACCTGGTTAGACCGTGGGCCATTTCGCCACCCCATTCACCATCTTCGTGTTGCATGCGCCACCTTGCCATTTCATGCACCAACTAGTAAGACCGTGCACCACTTTGCCATCCCATCCACCATCTCGGTGCTGCATGCGCCACCCTGCAGAACCATGCACCATCTGGTCAAACCGTGCACCACTTTGCCATCCCATCCACCATCTCGGTGCTGCATGCGCCACCGTGCAGAACCATGCACCACTTTGCCATCCCATCCAACATCTTGGTGCTACATGCGCCACCCTGCAGAACCATGCACCATCTGGTCCAACCGTGCACCACTTTGCCATCCCATCCACCATCTTGGTGCAGCATGCGCCACCCTGCAGAACCATGCACCATCTGGTCAAACCGTGCACCACTTTGCCATCCCATCCTCCATCTTGGTGCAGCATGCGCCACCCTGCAGAACCATGCACCATCTGGTCAAATCGTGCACCACTTTGCCATCCCATCCACCATCTCGGTGCTGCATGCGCCACCGTGCAGAACCATGCACCACTTTGCCATCCCATCCAACATCTTGGTGCTACATGCGCCACCCTGCAGAACCATGCACCATCTGGTCCAACCGTGCACCACTTTGCCATCCCATCCACCATCTTGGTGCTACATGCGCCACCCTGCAGAACCATGCACCATCTGGTCAAACCGTGCACCACCTTGCCATTCCATCCACCATCTTGGTGCATGGTCAAACCGTGCACCACTTTGCCATCCCATCCTCCATCTTGGTGCAGCATGCGCCACCCTGCAGAACCATGCACCATCTGGTCAAACCGTGCACCACTTTGCCATCCCATCCTCCATCTTGGTGCAGCATGCGCCACCCTGCAGAACCATGCACCATCTGGTCAAATCGTGCACCACTTTGCCATCCCATCCACCATCTCGGTGCTGCATGCGCCACCTTATCAAACCGTGCACCACTTTGCCATCCCATCCACCATCTTGGTGCTGCATGCGCCACCGTGCAGAACCATGCACCATCTGGTCAAACCGTGCACCACTTTGCCATTTCATCCACCATCTTGGTGCAGCATGCGCCACCATGCAGAACCATGCACCATCCGTGCACCATCTGGTCAAACCGTGCACCACTTTGCCATTCCATCCACCATCTTGGTGCATGGTCAAACCGTGCACCACTTTGCCATCCCATCCTCCATCTTGGTGCAGCATGCGCCACCTTATCAAACCGTGCACCACTTTGCCATCCCATCCTCCATCTTGGTGCAGCATGCGCCACCCTGCAGAACCATGCACCATCTGGTCCAACCGTGCACCACTTTGCCATCTCATCCACCATCTTGGTGCAGCATGCGCCACCCTGCAGAACCATGCACCATCTGGTCCAACCGTGCACCACTTTGCCATCTCATCCACCATCTTGGTGCTGCATGCGCCACCCTGCAGAACCATGCACCATCTGGTCAATCCATGCACCATCTTGGTGCAGCATGCGCCACCCTGCAGAACCATGCACCATCTGGTCCAACCAGGGCCGGATTTAGCCGGAAGGGGGACCCGGGGCCAACAGTATGTGGAGGCCCCAAAATGTACAAAGTAGGTTGGTTTTGGTACATAAGATTTGTGGGGGCCCGGGGCCATGGCCCCCCCGGCCCCCCCCTAAATCAGGCCCTGGGTCCAACCGTGCACCACTTTGCCATCTCATCCACCATCTTGGTGCAGCATGCGCCACCATGCAGAACCATGCACCATCCGTGCACCATCTGGTCAAACCGTGCACCACTTTGCCATTCCATCCACCATCTTGGTGCATGGTCAAACCGTGCACCACTTTGCCATCCCATCCTCCATCTTGGTGCAGCATGCGCCACCCTGCAGAACCATGCACCATCTGGTCAAACCGTGCACCACTTTGCCATCCCATCCTCCATCTTGGTGCAGCATGCGCCACCCTGCAGAACCATGCACCATCTGGTCAAACCGTGCACCACTTTTCCATCCCATCCACCATCTTGGTGCTGCATGCGCCACCCTGCAGAACCATGCACCATCTGGTCAAACCGTGCACCACTTTGCCATCTCATCCACCATCTTGGTGCAACATGCGCCATCCTGCAGAACCATGCACCATCTGGTCAAACCGTGCACCACTTTGCCATCCTATCCACCATCTCGGTGCTGCATGCGCCACCGTGCAGAACCATGCACCATCTGGTCAAACCGTGCACCACTTTTTCATCCCATCCTCCATCTTGGTGCTGCATGCGCCAGCGTGTTTTTTTTACACATAACTTAAACTAATTTATTATTCCCAATACACTCTTCGGGTAATTTTTTTAAAATTATTTTTTTATAGAAGGGGGGGCAAGTGCCCCCCCTTGCCCCCCCCCCCCCCTGTGCACGCCAGTGCTTATAAGGCGAACGTGCAGCCAACTACGCTACGGGACCCCCTCAATGCAGGTAATGTTCTATTTACGCTTTTTCGTAAAAACCGGAAAACTCTAGAAAGCAGCGCAAAAGTACGTCCGATTCCCTGCCAGATCAATGATTCAAAACTGATGAAATGTCCTCCTCCTCGATTCTATCGCTGGGCGACTGCGATTTCGACGGCGACATCGGCAAAATCGACGGAAGTGCCTTCGTCGACCTATAACAAAGTAGACATCTGTTATGGGTAAAGGTTCCCCAAATTCTTCGAATTATCCAGTTTGACGAAATTCCATTCAATATTATGGGAAATCAAAAAAAATCCATGAAAAATAGCGTCCTTAAAGATTATTGTTTGCGAAAGTGCTAAGGTCTTATTGTTGTGGTGAAAGAAATACAGGCAATACGGACAATATAGCAACAATAGGAGTAACCTTCAAAAATTATCACAGCGATAGGCAACTGCATTCTGTTATTGCGGTTATTTTTTTATTGTGATGAAAACAAAACAAAACTAGTTCAGCACAATTAACGTAATATTTACGAAATTAGAGTTTAGAAGCACCATATTCGACTATGCAATGTGAAAAAAATAAACAGTCATTTAAAAAAAATCGAAATTGTGTTTGAGACGGTGCTTAACCTCATAATCGGCCGTTTTACCCTAGACAAAAAAATGGTTTTCAGATGTGCTAATCGCCTATAAACATACATTTGTGCGAGAAAAAACACGAGGTGAGGTCTAGGACGGCCATTGCGGCAGCCAGTTTTAGACTCTGACATGATTGTCCACGTAGCATTCGTCGCATGTGCGTATCGTTGAATCAAACCTTTTCTTGTAATCAAAGTATACATTAAGGCTATAGGATCGCTCCAAACCGAACTTTTGGTAGAAGGCTCGGAGACCCATAGTGTTATATAACAATCAACTAAGCTCCACAAATTGAGGTGATGTCTGTATGTGTGTGTATATGTGTAAAAAAGTGAGATACCCCTCTGGCACTTAGCATTATTCGGTTTGCTCGCAACAAGTTGCTTCTTATTAAGATTGGCTTGATCAGCCATTGCGTTCCAGAGTTTTTTTTTTGTCAAGGGTCCTTGAAAAAAAATCAAAATCTAAGAATTTTTTTTCGGAAGCTGCTGCAATGCATTCAAATGACCGCAAATAAATATAAATTGAAGTTTGACCAATCCACTAAATTGCTATTTTGACCTCTCCTATGGGTTTTTCTTATTTTTACAATGCACGAGAAAGTAACGCTAGGTGAATTAATCTGGGTGTTTCTGTCGTCGTTTCTGCGGCATACATGTAGAAGACTCGGAACATCTGTTATGCCATTGTCCGGCAACTTTTAGAAAGAGATTACAGTTCTTCAACAAGGGGCTGATAGAACCCTCAGAAGTTTGGAGAACAAGTACCAATATGGTAGTACGATTCATCAGAACCATAATACCGCTGGTAGTTAAGGTAATGCAATTGCTCTAAATAGTAATGATGCGTCAACTTGACAAAGCTAGATCAAATGGGGCATATATCACAATAGATCTAACAAATGGTCGCAGTGATTAAAATACCCAACAAGGAAAAAAAATCTGGGTGTTTTGTGTTCTGGTTTTTAAATCTGTGTCACAATTGCCAATTACCATTACTATTCAAATTTATACATATTTTTTACATGATGAGTTGTTATCTGAACTTTGATTTTAAACTAAAAATATCCTCCATTACGGCGTATTGTCAATCGTATTTCAGGAGTTCCATTCTCATCCCGAATTTATAGAGTCACACAGCATGTGTTGGAGTGGGAAATAGCTTTGTCGGATCCCACTTTGGTGATTAGCTTCCTATCTATGGACATATTGAACCAATAGAAGCATATTTTTCTGATGCAAATTCTATGTATAGTGAAAATGGTGAAAGAACATCAAAGTTGATGGCGGGCCAAGTGCAAATTGAAACTCACAAGAAAGCTTCATCTTTCCAATAACTACCACGAGAATCATTCAGCGCAAGTGTTACATGCTGAATCCAATTTGCGGTATCTAACTACCGCTATCTACTCGCTCGAAACGGATCCAGAAGGCACCTTCATTACCTATATCAGAAAATTGCAACCGCGCGAGTGAGATCCAGTTAGCAGATTCCAACCGCAAAAGTGTCACTCCGCAAAGTTCCGAAAAGCATTTTGGTTGGGAGGGTTGCGTGGTGTGGCGTGGCAAAGATAATGGTGACGAGAAAAGCCATAACGAGGCTAAAATTGTCAACACACACCTTGACAGACAGGCATGGAACGGGCCCTAAAAGTTGCTCCCGCGTAAGCCCTTAGGTTTGCCGGTTTATGTTATGCCTGTCACAACATAATTATTCCTAAATGTAAATAAAGCCACGAAAAACATTTGGCCACCACAGTCGAAAACGACCATCACCGGTTAGCAGATGAGAAATGAATGCCGGGAGCGTCGGGCGAGATGAACGCGTGGAAATTCCGGAACAGCGGAAGCGTGAAACCGTGGTGATTGGTGGGAAAAGTTTTATCTTTCCTACACATAAATGCACGGAGGGGGAACTTTTCTGGCCTGGCAGCTTTTTACAGAATCCCACGTATGATTAAATTCAGCATATTTGTATCATAAAATCTCGACGGAAAAAGTTAGAATAAGTTTGAATTTTTGTTTTGCATCAACAGTAACGAACGCGCGTCAATCAGTTCTACAAATATTTAAATTCTGGAGATAAGACACATGGTGTGACGATGTAAAGTTAGGATATTGTGACTTTGACGCAGTATATAATCTACTAGGTTCCTTACCAGTGAGTACCTACATGAAGTAGAATAAACAGGTTCTTGTGGATTAATCCAGTGTGTCGATGAAGCTTAACGAAAAATAGCGAAAGTTTTTAGAGCATGCCAAATATTATCGGCTAACTTTTTGATAAATAGTTAAATGCGGCAGAATCTACAAAATTACCTTGCAATTATTAAAACCATAATATTGCAATCCACCTAGTGGTGATGGTGCTTACACATACAAACAGACATAACACTTGAGAATTTTTCATCGTGCGCTAATTCACTGGTGATCACTATCCAAAACAAGAAGTGTCGTTAGTGTTAACGCGACTATGAATTTTATGAGCAAGTGTTCAATGTGTTATGTATGTTTGTCTGTGGTGCAGTGGGGCAGTACCAGGCGGGATTTATGGGTGAACGCTCTACCACAGATCAGGTGTTCGTCGTACGTAAGGTATTGCAGGAATGTCGCGAATGCAACTTGCCCACACACCATCTATTTATCGACTTCAAAGCCGCATATGATACAATCGATCGGCTATGGCAGCTAATGCACCAACACGGATTTCCGGATAAACTGATACGGTTGATCAAGGTGACGTGCTGCAAGTGCTGCGTACCATCTATGGTGGGGTGCAGATGGCGGACGGTACGTGGAACAGCCGAATGAACCACGAGTCGCTTGAGCTGCTTAAAGAACCATCCATCATTCACACCGCGAAAATCGGACGACTGCGGTGGGCCGGACACGTAGCCAGATTGTCAGACAGTAACCTTGTGGAAATGGTTCTCGACAACGATCCGACGAGCAGAAGAAGGCAAGATGCGCAGCGGGCAAGGTGGGTCGATCAGGTGGAAGATGACTTGCGGACCCTCCGTAGTCTGAGACGTGTGGCTGTGGATCGAGCCGAATGGAGAAGACTCTTATATACCGCAAATGCCACTTCGGCCTTAATCTGGTAATAAATAAATAAAACATAGAAAGGTCGAAAAAGTACTAATGAGTGATAGACCTCGTTATTATCGTTAACTCCCATTTGTTTGCATTAATTACTATTCATTTTCACGAAACCGTTTAAATTGTGATGCTCAAATGAGTTTCACATTTAAGTATTATAATTTAGTACTTGATTCTTCTTCTTCTTCTTATTGGCATTACATCCCCACACTGGGACAGAGCCGCCTCGCAGCTTAGTGTTCATTAAGCACTTCCACAGTTATTAACTGCGAGGTTTCTAAGCCAGGTTACCATTTTTGCATTCGTATATCATGAGGCTAACACGATGATACATTTATGCCCAGGGAAGTCGAGACAATTTCCAATCCGAAAATTGCCTAGACCGGCACCGGGAATCGAACCCAGCCACCCTCAGCATGGTCATGCTTTGTAGCCGCGCTTCTTACCGCACGGCTAAGGAGGGCCACTTGATATATGACATAGATTTTGTTATTCTGTGGCCCTGCATGACTTTAACGGTGAGACTCGTGGGACTGCGCATGTGTGACTTAGGTTAAGATCCCTAGCAAAACAGCGAATCTTAATCGTGATATATTGAAGCACAGTGACAATTAATGCCAGCAAGATTTCAATCCACCCTCCAATGACTCAACATCGACCAAAGCATTTGGTAAATGGAGAATCATGTTGCAGCTAAAACGACTTGAAAAGGAAGGAAATTCCAAATGAAATACGTAGAGTAGAAATGTATTACCTTATCCGTGGTGAGCGTTTAAGGATTCATCGCGGAAAATGATTCAAAGGTAAACTGTAGCTCCAGAATTGGAAGTGGTGCGAACGCAAACGCAAATATATGTATTTGCAAGTTTGTCCAACAAACAATTTTAGTTGAATAAGCTATTTTTAGTTGTAAAAGTAGTAGTGGTAAAATTCTTTTTTTACATATTTCATTATTTTTGTGGTCTTACTTATTTTTGGTTACTTATCAAGTCAAGTAGCGGAATCCCGCACCTACCTATTGAAGGTGTTGGTTTGCGTGGGAGAGCTATCAGATTCGTCAAATCGTCGTTTGAATCTTTGTTTACAAAAGCAGATAAGTCGTTTTGAAAATTTTGTCTTGAAGTGTTTGATCTTGAGATCCTTTATCTTTGCATGACTTCAATTTAATAATACTCTAGTTCAAAACATTTGCATTGCAAAAATCCTACATGTTAACCTACTAAAGAATTGGTTGGTTTCTAATTAACTTAAGACTATTAATTTGATAAGGGTCTGTTCACAAATTACGTAACGCAAAAATCAGAGTTTTTGACCCCCTCCGTCCCCCTCGTAACAAAAAGTAACATTTTTGGTACCCCCTCCCTCCCCCATGTAACGTGTAACTGTGAAAATTTTAAAAGGCAGATTTTTTTTTTCTTCGATGAAGCATTTGGGTTTTGGTATTTTTTAAACACTGTTAGGGACGGCACATGAACAAAAAACAAAGGATTTTAAGAATGCAGCTAGTAGAAACGAAAATAGAATTTGCGATCATAACCATTTACATAGTTCAGCGGAACTGTGGTGTCGAGAAATACAATATTCGCTTGGTATTTTTACGCATATCAGTCCCGCTATGTCAGCATGCTTGATTTCGATAATGACTAATGTTCGATAACGATAAAAAGCAATTACTTCAATCAGTGATTTAAAAAAATTACATTCAAATAAATTTTTATTCGCGTTATGCGTAACATTTGGTAGTACCCACCCCCCCCCCCAGCTTTCGGTGTAACAAAGTATAACGCAAGTTGGACCTCCCCCCTCCCCCCAAAAGCGTTACGTAATTTGTGAACAGACCCTAACCTAGCTGCTCTATTTACACTACGAGAAACTACGAGGTGGTGGGTTTTTACGCAGCTCTGTCTGACCGGCATGCCGTATTCGATCACAGGAAGGATGATTTGCTTGTAGACAGCAAGCTTATTTTTCACGGACAATGACGACTGTCGATTGATCAAAGGGTACAGTAGTTTCCACATAACGTTACACATTGTTACCATTTTGTCTACTTGTTGTTTGAAAATAAGCTTGTTGTCGAGGGTCAAGCCAAGGCAGTCGGCCTCAATGACCCATTCCACAGTCGTGTCATTAGAGGTGATTTTGCAGTCCCCAGGCGGAACATGTTTAGGAGATTTAGAGTGGGGGAAAATGATGACCTGGGTCTTCGCCGCATTGATACAGTTCTTCCAGCTGGTGAGGTACTCTGTCAGGGCATCCAGGCCTCGTTGGAGTTTTGCCACTAGCGCTCTGATCACTCTACCGTTGTAGACGACGGAGGTGTCATCTGCGAACAGAGACAGAATGCCGCCTTCTCGAGGTTCTGGCATGTCGGAGGTGAACAGATTGAGGAGCCCGAGAATACTGCCCTGGGGGACGCCTGCGACGATATTGTGCGCATTGGAACTCGCTCCGCTGATTAAGACCCGGAATGTCCTTGCCGACAGGTAATTGTTGATGATTTTTACCAGGTAGCTGGGTAGATTGTAGCGTTGTAGTTTGTACACCAGGCCATCATGCCATACATTGTCAAAAGCCTTATCGACATCGAGTAAGGCCATGGCGGATGTTTTAGAGACAAACTTGTTCCGTCTGAGGACGTTGGTAACTCGAGTCAGTTGGTGTACAGTTGACCGACCGCGTCGGAAACCAAACTGTTCCTCGAGCAAGATGATGAGATTTTCGACAGACTCCAGTAACCGGTGATGAATAGCTTTTTCGAATAGCTTGGATAACCCTGAGAGAAGGCTGATGGGACGATAACTTTTGGAGGAGGAAGGATCCTTCCCAGGCTTCCGGATGGGGAGGACTTTCGCTGACTTCCAGGCCGATGGGAAGTAGCTGAGCCGGAGGCACTGATTAAGGATCAGCGAAAGGTGCTCAAAGAACGGAGCACTCATGTGTTTGAGCTCGAGATTCAGGATGCTGTCGAAGCCTGAAGCCTTCATGTTCTTCGATGATTTGATATAGGCCGTCAATTCGCCAGCTGAGATTCCCAACTCCTCCGAGAAGTCGTTGGGAATCAAATGGATGTTGTTAGCATACTCGTAGACGGCTGCTTCGTGTGGACTGACGATGTTATGCCCAAGATTGTGTGAGCCGACGAAGTAACGACCTATTTCAGCGACCTTCTCTGCGGGAGTTATTAAGCGATCCTTAGAGCCATTATTGTCTAGTGGGATCAAAGGTGGAATGGGCTGAGGCTTGGATTTTAGTAATTTGGTCATTTTCCAGAACGGCTTAGCATAATCTGGGAGAGTGCGGATCTTATTCGAGATGTCGTTATTTTTGAGGTCCACCATTCTGGCCTTGATAATTTTTGTGATTCGATTGCAGCGTGTCTTAAGCTCAGGCAGTCCAGTACGCTGAAACTGCCTGCGAGTAACATTCCGCAATCGAATCAAATCTTTGGTGGGTGTATCAATGTTTAAGAAGTTGCTTACCTGCCGAGCTTTCGGGATATGCTGCTCCCGGGCCACCGAGATTGCCTCTTCGATGGCGCACAGCTGGCGGTCGATACTTTCCGGTGTCTCCGGACGCACCACGTAATTGACGAAGTTGTCGACGCACTGCTGGAACCGCTGCTAGTTCACCCGATGGCAGTTTCGCCTTGTTAGCTCGTGCCGATTTACTGAAGTTCCAACTTCCGCCACCACCGGATAGTGGTCCGAGCTAAGTTCTTGGAAGACGACGGGCTGGGAGACGTGATCGTACATGTTCGTGATATAGATGTCGAGCGTAGCATGGGCCTCGGACTGTGTCAAGCGGGTAGGGCTGTCAGGGCTCAGGATGGTGTAGTGGCCCTCTAGTTCGTCGTTGGACCAGACGACTCCGTTCCGGTTGGAGACGGTGTTTCCCCACGATTGGTGCATTGCGTTCAGGTCTCCGGCGATGATGAACTGCTCCTGCCGCCGAGTGAGCTTGACTATATCCCTTCGTAGCTCGGCCGACGTGCCATCGTCGACTTTCGCTTGTGTGGGACAGTAAGCCACGATGAGAGTGACGACTCCGACGAAAGTGGTGACTTCCACTCCAACGGCTTCGATGAGTTTGAGCTTGAAGTCCGGCAGCAGGCGACAGGCGATGTTGCTTCGCAAGGCGATTGCCACTCCTCCCCCTCTGGAGCTTGTTCGATCGAACCTCACCAGCCTAAAACCCGGAATTGTTGCACTTACCTCGGGCTTCAGGTGGGTTTCGGTGATGAAAGCCGCGTCAATCTCCTTCTCCTGAAGGAAATCGCTGAGCTCGATGATTTTGCTCTTTAGTGAGCAAGCGTTCCAATTGACCAGACCCACCCTAGCAGCCATTTTCAATGACGAACATGCCCAGGGTGAAGATCTGGTCGAAGCGAGTTTTGCAACCGCGTAGTCGCGTTGCCAGTTGGGTGAAAATCGGAACTAGCTGCTCCGATGTGTAGAGCGGTGGGTCGCCCTCGGACGGAAGGGGCTCATTATCCTGACGACGGAATCCAGGGGGAGGAAGCGGGGGCCATTCGCTGGTTGGAGCTTGAACTGATGCTGCAGCAGCCGCAAGCCGTTTGTGTGGCTGCAAAGATGGAAGAATAGGTATCGCTCGCCGGGGAGCCGGGATGGCCGGAAAGTTCACCTCGTTGAGAGCAGGAACTCGGTTCTTTTTCGGCAGGGACATGGTGGAGGCCTTCTTCCTGATTTTCAAAAACGCCGCCCGCTTTGGACAGTCCTTGGTTGTAGCCCGATGTTTGTCGCCAAAGTTGGCGCATTTGGGATCAGCAACCTCCATCTTGTCGCACTCATCGGTCGGATGGAGCTCGCCACATTTGTTGCAGCGTGGCTTCATGCGGCAGTTCCTGGTGCCGTGCCCGAAATTGAAGCAGTTGGTGCACTAGCCTATATCGCTCCCAGTCAACGACGGTGTAATTTATAACGCCGACCAGCTTCAGGTCCGTCCACGTGGTGGAGCCGTGCTCCAGGTGGACCAGATAAAGCTGGTCGCGATATCTCCTCGTCCTGTCATGACGAGCGATCTTGTGCACAGCCACCGGTTTCAATCCGTAACTTTCGAGCTCAGCTTTTAGCTTCTCTTCTTTCATGTCGTGGAGTCCTCGCTGCAAAGCCTTTAGCGGCTTAGTGTCGGGGTGGTCATGAGTGTAGTACTCATATTTGTGGACCTCGAGGAACTCCACGACGGATTGATGATGGTCCTTATTTGCCGGCATTACTTTCACGCCCTCGCTGCAGAGCCGAAAAGTACATTTCAGCCCTTTAGCGATCAGCTGACGAATTTTTGGGCGCAGATCCGGTGGATCGCCCTTGACAAACACGGGCAGGCACTTCTTCTTCCGCTCCGGTTGCACCTGCGGCAGCTGTGATTGCTGCTTCTTCCTCTTTTTCGGCGGATTGCCGGCGTCATCAAGTGGCAACGGCGAGAACACGTTGCTCTGCAAAAGCTGCTTGGAGGGGTTACGCGCGCTTCCAAGAGCAGTGCGCTTAGGCACTTTTCCAGCGACCGAAGCCAAGGCCACCGAGTCTCCCATGACGGGTCCGGGAGAAAATAACGCCAACGCGACGAAGCGAAAACGTAAACAGCGAACGAACGAGAAAAAACACTTGGTAAAAATGCGCGAGCAAAAAACACGTCCGTACGTGCTGCTTTCTCAAACTGGAATGAATAAGCTATTTTCCTAGCTGAAGAAAATTATTTTTGGTTGATGAATATCGTTAGCCCCGCCCAATTGTTTGGGGGGTTCGATGTGCCCGTCGTTTAAACGTGCTGCAAAATCACAGTGCAGGTAACGCAGCTGGCTTGCTCGGCCTCGCCCGAGTGTTTGGTGTGCACAGGTTTAAAGGAAACGGCGGAACACGTGTTGTTCGTGTGCTCACGTTTTCGCGCAATGCGTGACCACATGCTTGCCACATGTGGTCTGGACACTACCCCGGACAACCTAGTTCGGAGGATGTGTAAAGATGAAGTTGGCTGGAACGCCGTTTTATCGGCTATCGCCCAAATTGTCTCGAAGCTACACAGAAGGTGGCGCGTGGATTCAAGGATGGCTAGTTCAGGCGCAAATAAGAGGTGGTCCAAGGGATCGGAGTCGGCTTCATGGGTCATACCGGTGCCCTGTGGTCGAACTCAATCCTTTTATCGAACAAGTGGCCGCGTGAAAAACAACATGGTATCGTCGCTTTCGCGGCGTCGGTCAACCAGGCGGGTTCCGAGCCCGAGGACGGAAAGGGGTCCTCGTCAAGGCTGGGGCAGGCGTAGGCACCGCGTCGGCAAGTTCCTCTGTGTGCTGGCGAATAGGCCCTATCGCAGAAAGGTCAATTTGGGGTGCACGCGGCATCATCATTCTTGATACCAGTCGTGCAGAGGGAAGCAGGCGCGAAGTCGACCCTGCCCACCTTCCGAGGACATAGGGCGTGGTAAGGCCACCATATATATATATATATATATATATATATATATATATATATATATATATATATATATATAAGATACATAGATCACATTTTTTGGATCATTTTGCATGTCTTTT
This sequence comes from Armigeres subalbatus, assembly GCF_024139115.2. NCBI lineage: Eukaryota > Metazoa > Arthropoda > Insecta > Diptera > Culicidae > Armigeres > Armigeres subalbatus. The sequence continues at coordinate 190,616,184 of NC_085141.1, forward strand.
GATTGATTGAAATGTGTTGCTACCATTTTTGAAAAAAAAAACATCGGAGGGATCTTTGGAGAAAGAATTTTTTTTTTCAATTATTCCGAAATGCAATGTCCGGGCCAATTTTCAATAGCAAACAATGGGACCGCATTCCCGAATGCAACTTGTTGCGAGTAAATCGGATAATGCTATGTTTCAAAAAGTGTATCTACAAAATGTGTACACATATGGACACCTCCAGCTGAGTCTGATGTCTGAGGCTGATCGGTATATAACATTATGGGTCTCTTGGCCTTCTATCAAAAGTTCTGTTTTGGAGCCATCATATAGCCTTTCGGGCAAATTTAACCCAAATGATCCCCCCTAATCAGAAATCCCTATTCTATCGCTGTACAAAAGATCAGCAATTCTCCTTCAACAAAATAGAACTCGACCCGCATGGATAAGCAGTAAACACTAAAGACGTTAATATTAAAACACTCTACATGACACGAGGGATTCATGTCGAATTGAATTACATTTTTACTATCTCACATTGCAGTACATAACACTTGGGAGAAATCAACAAAATGCATTTTGATGTTCGCACTCTGTACCTGCATCCATCTCAATTTAATAACCCATTCTTCACATCCACTACGAGCAGTGTTTTTTATGTCATAAATTTTACCAGGAATATTTACCGTCGAACCGATTTCTCCATCATACACTCCGCCTTTTTTAATGGCGGGATATAAATACGTATCTTCTTTATGGCAGCAGATCTGCTAGGCGCGCAAACATTTTACAGTGAGTAATAAGCAGATTAATGCCTCCCATTTTTTACGATTTTCCACTTCTGCATCGACAGGAGAGGCACGCTTTCGGAACGGGCACCATAAATCATTCATCGGGGCATTACAGCGAGGAAATTGTCAAAATATAACAAATCGCCCTTCACAAGTTTTATGTCCCTATTGATTCCGCTGTGGTTCATGAGGTGGGACAAAAGCATCGGCAATTGTGATTTCTCAATCATAACGTATTTCGGAGATAAAAAAGGAAACTATAGCTCAATATTGGATCGGGTGAGTATGATAAACGGAGCAATAATCCGAAATATCAAATAATTGCTTCTCCGCAAATAAATATAAGTTCTTTTGCGGAGCTATAAACGAGCAGCGGATCTTAGTGATTTTATCGTCTGTTTGTCTCAATGAGCAAGAGACGGATTTTTCTACAAGCCAACTAAGATTTTTTTTCACAATAGATTCTTCTTTTTCAATGGCTTTACATTCCAACTGGAACTTGGCCTGCTTTTCCATTTAGTATTCTATTATAATTTCCTCAGTTATTAATTGAATGCTTTTCTTTGCCCACCATTGCATGAGTATGTATCTTGTGTGGCAGTGGCAAGTACAATGGATACACTTTGCCCAGGGTGTCGAGAAAGTTTCCATCCCAAAAACATGCTAGACCAAACCGAGTATCGAACTTGCCATCAACGGGCTGGCAATCCGACGCCTTTGCTCGGAAGGCTACTGGAGAGCCCTGAACACAATAAACACAATATATGGATTGGAATCAAGTTTCTCCACGAGAAAAAGTTATTGCATAGTTTTATATAAGAACTAAAATGAAGTTATAGAATAATATCAATAAATGAAATATAATAAATATTATTTGAAAGTCGTATGACCACTGCTGTGATATTAAAATTGCCGAACAAAAGTAATATCTTTGAAGTGCAGAAGAACACCGTCGTTTAATCTCCTTCAATATTTTGTTCGATTATGCGAGTTTACGAAAAGGTATTAGACCGTTAATAATTGTTTTTATTATTATTATTCTTATTTATAATTTTAGTTCGAAACCCTTTTGGAAATTAACGAAAATTCTTAAAAAACCTCAAAAGCCAATTCCAGCGCTTAAAGAGGGAAATAAAATTTTATTGACAAATGGCGAAAAGGCTCAAAAACTTGCTCAGCAGTTCGAGAGTGCCCATAATTATAGTCTGAGTCTCACTAGTCCAATTGAGAATCGGGTTGATTCTCCGGGTGATGATGGTATTTTCTACATACTTATCAAAAACTTCCTGAGAGCTCTTTATCTCTTTTGGTTAATCTAATAAACAAATGTTTTCAATTGGCATACTTTTCAGATACATGGAAAAACGCCAAAGTTGTTCCAATTTTGAAGCCGGACAAAAATCCAGCTGAGGCTTCTAGTTATCGCCCAATCAGTTTGCTTTCTTCAATAAGCAAACTGTTTCAAAAGATTATTTTAAATAGAATGCTGGTTCATATTAATGACAATTCTATTTTTGCTGATGAGCAATTTGGTTTACGCCATGGGTATTCAACCACTCATCAGTTATTAAGAGTAACGAATTCAATTCGGCTCAAAAAATCTGAAGGATATTCGACTGGAGTTGCTCTTCTTGATATAGAGAAAGCATTTGACAGTGTTTGGCATGGAGGTTTGATTGTAAAATTGATGAATTTTAATTTTCCTCTGTACATTATTAAACTGATCCAAAAATATTTATCAGATCGCTCAGCATACTGGGGCCCATATTATATAACATTTTTACTTCTGACTTACCTGATTTACCACCAAGGTGTCAAAAATCTTTGTTTGCAGATGTCACGAGCCTTTCAGCCAAAGGACGAAGCCTTCGTGTCATTTGTAGTAGATTGCAAAAAAAAAATTGGATATTTTCTCCACTTACTATTGTATGCGGTGCCAATATGGACTAGTTGCTGCAATACCAGAAAGAAGGCACTTCAGAGGATTCAAAAAAAAAAAAAAAATTTTTAATTTTAGACTCTATTGCAACGATTAGCTCCTTGTACCCTTAGTATAAATAAGGTTAAGTTTAGTTTAAGTTTAGTTTAGTTTAGTTAACATTGTATTTCCTACATGGTCCAATTCAACCAGAGGAAATATCTTAACTGCCAGAGGCAATTGAAATGTATCAATAATAACTAAAAATGCAACATAGCAAATAAGGATGATAGTGTTAAGAAAACACGGAACACCTAGTCTAAGAGATGAATGCATGTATTAGATATTTAGCAAATTAAATTAGTAAAAAAAATTTGCATTGAAGATGCCACGAAAAGACTCGAATATGAAACAAAAAGAGCAAACCAACGTTTGGCGGCAATCGAAATGGGCGAAAAATAGTTATCACTCTCCATGCTGTTTTTTTTGTCAGAAAAGTCATTTCTCCCCGAAAATGTTTGTGAGGGAGCATCCTGTGCTCCTTATCTTGAGTGAGCGATACGAATCCTGTCCGGAATATTCGGATAACCGTCTCTGGGGCATTTAGAGGTCACTGAACACTTCAGTATTGATTGCACCCACAATTTGCCAGAATGAATAATTACGAAAAAATCGCGAAGCTCTGGGATGAACTTTTGGAATTTGCCACTTTTATGGAAGTTCCGGATCTTCCAGAGGGCTCTCCGATGACCGCTAGAGGGATAAATTTGCCCAGAAATGGCATATACAAGATAGCAAATACAGTCGGGATCATCAGAGCACATATTTGCAAGCAATTTTATGTTTCAAAATACGAAACTTAAAAAATGGTGCCAAATTGAGAAGCTCAAACAGTACCTTTTTAGTACAGGTTGCCCGGGGACAAGAGAGGTCAATTTTTATGAATCACCCCATGATCTTGTTCTAGTAACCCGACTAGAAGGTCATATCAAAATTATATCAACCTTTGTTATTATGTTATACCAAATTTTTTAAAACAAAATTTGTTAGAAACGTGGTGCAGGATGTTGTTTAAATATCTAAATTTCTATCAAATTTTGTAACAATTTTATCATAAAAATAACATATTTTGGTAGAAATTTATAACAGAATCAGATACAAAAATATTGTTTCTGTGCAGTTGCACATTTTTACAGTTCGTGATAGGTCTCCAGATTGTGATCAACAATACAAAACTTTTGTTTTTGTCTGAACAAGAATACTTTTCGAGAACATGAAACTAACAACATTATAAATAAGGCAACCTTTGCAAATTATATCAGCGTTGTGATATCTATATGGCTGGAAGACTTTGCTACATCTATTTTAATTGCCTACTGTTGGGCAATTCGGTGTTAAGTATTTTTTAAATCATATTATGATAAAATCCTGTTATAACATTTGAAAGATAATGGTCACTAAGAACAAAATTGTATCAAAATAAGTTGAAAATATCACAATATGTTAATATTGTGTTCAGTTTCTGTTATGCTCTTCTAGTCGGGAATCCCCATCATCTTGTCCTACAGCTTTCGTTTGGTGCCTAAAGATCAAAAATCGGTTGAAATTTGAGTTTTTGTGATCGTGATGAAATCTTGGGTCCAAATGGACTCCAATGCACAATGAGTAACTTTTTTTCTAATGCATTAGGAAGGTAAGGGAATTTCGGGAGGTTTCACTGATTCAATTTCCGATGGTATTTCCGTAGGAATTCCTACCAAATTAACAAAGAAGCTTCCGAAGAAATTAAAAATAAATCGTTAAGAAAATTTCGAAGAAATCAGGAATTTTCGAAGGAATTTTCAAGATGCAAGTGTTCTTTAAGGGTTTTAAAAAATATTTTTCTATAGGAGTTTTTGAAAGATTTTTTTAGGGAAAATCTGCTTGATGCTTTCCAAAAGAGTTTCTGTATCTATATCTAAAGTAATTTCCTGAGAATTTGCCGAAAAAATCCCTGGAAATAAAATTCGAAGGAGTTCCTGGAGGAATCTACAGAGAAATTCAAGAAATTTAAGTTCCTTTGGAAATTTATTTGAGAATTTGTTTGGTAATTCCTTAAAGTAATTCCGGCGGATTTCCCAAGGAATTCCTTAAGGAAACTCCGGACGAATCTTCTGGATGACTAATTGAATTATTTCTGGGGATTTCTTTTTATGGATTATATTCCCAACGAACTTTTGGAAAAGTTCATGTATAATCACCTGGAAGGATTTTCTAAGAAATTTCTGGAGAAATTTTCGAAGCAACTTCTGAAGTAAATTCCTAAAGAATACTTGAGAATATCTGAAGAAGTATGATCATGGATCGACTGCAATCCTGATATTGTCGGGTTTATATTTTTGGAATAAAGTCTTAATTCCAGATTTAAAACAGGAGTTTGTTTTACTACTGTCGCGATTTGCGCAAGAATTGTCGAAGGAATTCCTTCAGGTGTCTCTTACGGAATCCTTGTGAAAGTTTCTAATGTAATTTCCGAATAAATTCCTGTATTAATCTGGAAGTTTATATAAAATTTCCAGTTGGTATTTCTTTGAAAATTCCATTGGAATTTTTTTCGTGGATGACTTGAATAGTTCCTAAGCAAATTCTTTCAGAAAATCGTTAGGAAAATATGTTCAAAAATGTATACGGGTAGTTCTTTGTAAATTTATTCAAGAATATATTCTGAAAATCCCCCTGAAATACATTTGGGACTCCTACCGGAATTACTTCCAAATTTCTCCAGAAAATCCTTCAGATTTTTTTTGGGTACTCCTCCAGGAATAATTAAAAAAAAAACAACAATAGTTCATTTGAATATTCCTCCAGGGATTCTTCCGTAGAACCTCCCGAAAGGCCTTTATAAATTTCTCCAGAGATTCATTTAGTAAAACAAAGTAATATTCCTTACAAAATTCCTGCAGGAATTATACCAGAAAATCTGTTGAAAGAATTCTTCCAGAAAATTATTGAAGCATGAAATAAAAAATTCTTAAGGAGTTTCTAACGAAAATTCGAAAGGATTCCCTAAGATATTCCTAATTGAAAGAATTTCTGAAGGGTTTTGTAAGAGATTCCCGAAATAATGCTCAAATGAAATTCCGAAGAAATTTCTAAATTAATCTCAGAAGATCTAATGGAATCTCTAAAAGATTTGCTTAAAAAAATTGGAGGAATGACCGAAGGAAATCGTATAAGAATTTTCGAAAGAATTCCTGGAGATCTGGAGAAATTATTGAGGGAAATTACAAAGGTATTCTAAGCAGTGTTTCCGAAGGGATTAATTGAGAAAGTCTTAGTAGAACTCCTAAAATATACTCCAAAGAAATTTCTAAATAAAATTCCGAAGAAACTCCTGAAGAAATTTCCAAATGCAATCCTAAAGGAACATCGGAAGGACTAAAGAAATTTCCGAAGTTTTTCCTAAAAAAATTGAGTACGTTTTTCCGAAAGGAACAACAGAAGGATTTTCCAAACGAATTTCTGATGAAATTCCTAAAAGATTTCTTAAAATAATTTCCGAATGACTTTCGATATTTCTTTTAATTCCTTCTTTGAACTTTCGAGTAATTTCCAGAGGAATCTTCCAATTTATTATCGGAATTACAATTTATTTTTTCAATTTGTTTTTGGAAAATTAGTTTTGGTTTCTGAATTTTCTCGAAAATTCCTTCAGAAAATCCTTCGGAATATCTTATAGGTACTCCTTCAAGAATACCCTTAAAAATTCTTCTAAGAATTATTTCGGATATTCATTTAAAAATTCCTTCGAAAAACCCTTTGGGAATATTTTTATGAGATCCATAGTTTTTTTTTTAATTCCTATATTAATTCCTATTGAAATTCTTTGAGGAAAATTCTTTTTAAGGAGCTTCTTTATGAATTCCTATGTAAATTGCTTTAGGAATTGCCTGCAAAAAATGGATTAGGAACTCCTTCGATTTTTTTTAAAGAAATTGAATCAACAATTATTGAAGGATACTCTCAAACAAATGCTTTCAGTAATTCCTCAGAAAATTCCTTCTGAATCTCCAGTAAGAAATTCTTGGAATTTCTAGAAAATTACACCTAGGCATTTATGCAGAAATTCTGTTAGAAATCATTCGGAAATTATTTTAAAAAATTATACGAAAATTTCATCTGGAAATTTCGTTAGAAACCCATCCGAAAATTCTTTTAGGATTGCTTATTTCATTCTTTTAAATTTCCGGAAACAAATCTCCAACAAAATATCCGGGATAATTCCAGCAGGAATTTCATATGGTTTTACTAAAAGGAAAAAGAAAGTTCCGAAGGAATTTCTGGATGAATTTACGAAGGCCTTTCCAGACGATTTTCCGAAGGAATCCCGGGAAAATAGACAAAACATAGAGGCGTTATATTCTAAATTATCTCTGGAGGGAATTTCTGAAGTGGAAAGAATTTCTAAAGAATTTTCAGAAGAAATTTTCGAAGAAATTTCTGGAGAAAATTCAGAATGAATTATTGAAGAAATTTCCAAAGCCTGAAAAATTTCGGATAGTTTTTTGAAAAGAATTGCTGAAAGTATTTCCGAAGGAATTCTTACAGGGATTTACGAAGAAATTTCTATATTTCAATATTACAGTAAATCCAATTACCGGAGAAATACTCGCTGGCTATGTGCAATCGCGGACGATGTGCGTGCGGACGGTGTGCAAGGAGACTTGCGACTGGCAGCCCAAGAACGAGCAGCCTAGAATACAACATTACTTTTGGTTTAGCTCCGGACAGCACGGAGTGTACGACCATCATAGGTATAGATACCGCCATCGGGGGTGACAATGGATCTGGGGGCGAAAATGGGCCATCGCTCTCACCGGCAGTCTGGAGGTCGTAGAGCAAAATCGTTCAAAAGGTTCTCTTATATTTTAGTCTTCTTGCCCTCAGATACATTCAATCTATTCTACAAGCATTCTAAGTAGTAGTACAGTACAGATAAGGTAATTACCCAAAACCTGCTTAGATCGATTTTAGGAAGCAAAATTGCGACTTTGAGCGAAAACAAAAATTTGGGTCTTCGACGGTTAAGCTGATGCGTTTTGTAACTCTATCCCTTTTTGATTTATAATTTGATCATTGGCATTCACATACAGTATCTTTCCTTAACAGACTTGACTTACCCTTACAGAACACTGCAACCTCGAAATTCATTCCCACGCGTCCAACAATAAGAGAACCTTGCTGTTAAAGATGTAATAAAGGAATTTATCCAAATACATACAAAAGAAGTCATGGAAATAACATATAAAAAATATTCAAAACTTATTAAAACATTTCACAAAACAGGCTCCAAATTGTTTCATCAGAAAGAAAAATCACGGAATACCATTTTGAATCGAAAACGATGTTTTAGAGTCAGTGGAAACCATTAAGCAAATGGAAAATAGTATCATCAGATCGTGGCATAACTCCCGAACACAATTGCAAGTGTTTTATTCATGAGAGTAAAGTACTTCCTCTGCATAATTATTATAGCATAACGCACCCATATAACAATATTGGTTATGTGCAGTCACTCTGCATCTCAATACCTCCCTCTTTCCGGTCGGCGCCATGAATAATGCAAATCGAAAGCCACCACCAAAACACAGAATGCGTACTGATATCTCAATTTATGTCACTTAGTTTGAAAACGCCCACAATGCCGTCACGGTGCCAAACAATGAAGCTTTGCAGCTCTGCATGAAGTTGGGCCATAGCACATCGACATGGTTTATGATTTCCACGATTCGTTTGCATTAATTCGATTCTGTTTCCTCTTGATTTAAACTGCATGAATCGTTAAATGCTTCTGATTGGGAGGTTTCTCAATCAATAGACTTATTGAATGACACAAGGGGACAAGTGCGAACAGAATTCAGTTTAAACGAAATCATACTATAAATATGATAGCTCAGAGCAACAGTTACCCTGAAGATTACGCTATTACACAAAACATCGGATTTTTACTTATCCTCGGTGTATTCAGGAAAAAGTTTTGATCTCATATCAATCAGTGACGACTAAACAAATCAGACAAAATATAGTATGTGAGAAGTTTGGCGATTGATTCCTACTTCTATTAGTTATGATACTTCGATATTAGAATAAACTGGCAAATGGTGACTTCTCTGACATCTTTGAAGCTGCAAAGCCAAACACAAATCAAAAATTAACCGATAGATTTCTTTGCACAATTGCAAACATTGTAACCAGCTAGTTGAAGAATGTATCTCTTTCGGCATATCACCAAACTTTTGCTATTACGTTTGCTCTAAGGTTTTACTGCTTTTACGAAAGTTTCTTTTTACTTCATCCGAAAATCTTGTGCAGCTTCTGCAGTAAGGAGATGTTGAGAAACGATGGAATAAAATTTTGAAATGTACCATCTCGTTAGCAAACGGAGTGAACTTTGACACTCAAGGATGGCGCAAAACATGCATCGGAATATTTCAACATTGAATTTCATGAAAAAAGAAACTATGTGGCACATTGTGCTTGCTGCTAGGATTTTCTCTGGGATCCTGGAGAGTTCGAATGGCACATATGTTTTAGTAATCGTATGAGCAGAATAACTAGAATTTAATACCAAGAGGAGCCTTCATCCATTCGTACTCTTGTACTATTGTGTGAGGGTGGTTGTGTTAATGATGTTCATGTTCAAGTTGTCGTAGAACAAGTTTTCTTTGCATTCAACTTAAACATCATCGATTCTACCGACACAATAACAGCAGACGAAAGGCATTTTGCTATAAGTCTTTTAGAATAAAATAACTAGGAAAGTGTCGTAAATTCTAATTTCTAATCAACAAATAAAGAAGCGATTTCGGAAAGGCCAAAAAATCCACCAATGACTGTACAGCAATTTAGAACGTTATTTGGGAGCAAATGGAAATAAGTATGATTTCGTTTCATTTTAATTGCATATTTTTTAACTCAGATCGAAAAATGAACTAAATCTTGCTAGTTTGTTTTACATTCACTGTATGCAAGCAAATTCTAGATATGTGTCCATTATATTTGTTCAACACGAAAAAAAATAACAGTTGGTCGCAGTTTCGGTGGTATAAAGTTTCAAATTAAATTTTCATTACAGGCAATATGCGAGACAAATCGGATGTTGAATCATTAAAGTAATATAATTTACATATCGTTCGTGAAGTGACCATAGAGCTTGATGCATGAGAATGGCAAAAATGACAATAAAAGTTCCGACATTTCCGAAACTTCCCGCACTGATAAAAGAGAAACAGCCTAACCGCACCCATTTCCGCTCATAATGAAGAATAATATTTATTTAACACGCAAAGCTTTCATGGAATTTCGCTGCGCTCCGGGAGGCCCCCGCTGGCACTGGTCAGCTCCCACGTGAAAATTCTACAAACTCTCGGTCTTCGTCGTTGTTCATCCACATGTTCCCCGCCGACGAAAATTGGGCTGTAAATTTGTTTGCAAATAAAATGTTCGTTACTGGTTTGGGCCAACTTGCTCCCGCTCTGCAGAAGTAATGTGGGCTCTTATTTTATTTATGAGATAAACCACGGTTAAAAGGGGAATTCAATGTGTAGCTCTTTTTTCCGTTTATTGTGCGGTGTTAATCTGATGGTAATGTGCTGACCGCAAATATAACGCTGAGTGTGTTTTCGCATAAAAACTCGTTGAGTGTTTGGAAGTCCTTCTGATGCATAAACGCCAAAATCAAATTTCACCGGTTTGGTGTTATGAGCTTTCGAAACATTTACACGTACAAAGAAATTTTGCGCAATGTGACCCATTAAATTTAACTTTTTTTTTAAAGTGAAGTTTTCGTTTTGAATATTATAAGCTGTAAAAATGATGTGATAATAAATGTCATCTTCTTTTATACCAAATTTCAGAATTTCAGGCTTATGGTATTATCTTGTTTGCCAATGATTAAGAATTAATTGAAAAATCATTTTTCGTTTTACGCTTCCAGATATACTCGACTTACTGCGAAAAAAAACCAGTTGCGACAATCAGATATGTCTAATATATTCTCATATAAATTCAAACTTCGATTATTTCACATCAGTTATTCAGATTTTTTTTAAAATTATTTATTCAAGTCAAGAGTTTTATAAATCCATACATATTTTTGAAAATGACTATTTAAATGAAAATCCAGAGCACTAATATTAATTCTATCATTAGCATTGTCGATAAAGCAAATAAATCGTTTGCTTGAAAAACTGTTTATGTGACATTTTTTGCCAAAATAGTGATTTTATATGTTCTGAATCTTCATCCAAAAATACGCTTTCTGGCAGAAAAAAACGAGAAACATTTTTTCGGAGATGTTTGAAATTGTTTTCGTTTGTTTTAGAAACTACATACATATGTACACGAACTTTGAAGAGCAATTATAGAACACATCTTGACTCATCTTTTTTAACTGGAAATGCCCCGGCGTTGAGTTTTGCCTAAAACTAATGATCTGCATCGAAGAAATTGAAAGATTCGGTGCAAATTTGTTCAAAAACAATATTTTGTTGCTTTCTCGGATGTGTGTAGAATAGATTCAAATGTCGTGTATGAATAATTTCAATATTATAATTCTATTAATATTATAATTCTGTCCTGAGCAGTCCGGGCAGACGGGGACCTCCACGTGCCCAAACCTGTGAAGGTACTGCCGGAAGCAAGTGAACTTCCCCGTGAGGTCTCCCTACCCAGATCGATATGCTAGGTTTCAGCCGGTGGGTCCACCTACCTTTCGAAGAGCAACTGGTTACATCCAGTGCACTCGCCCTAAGGATAGATACGGCAACGCCTACCAGTAGCCTTCGTCTACTGGCGCACACCTTGGAACTGTTTGACATCATCCTCGATAATGCCGCAACAGCAATCGAAGCCTTCATTCAAGCATAGTCGACATGGCTGCCGAGGGTCAGCTTGTCGTCTATTATAACCCCAAGAAGCCTTAAACTCCGCTTTGATCTGATCGCGACTTCACCCACATGAATCACTGCATGTTGTACCAACTTGCTGTTGTCGACGATAACCACCTCTGTCTTATTTAGAGCGAAGTCCAGGCCTCTAGCCCTTATCCAATCTGCCACCATGCTGATCGCGTGTGCTGCAGTCAGTTCTACCTCAGCAACTCACATATGACTGGATTTAGTCATGTATAAGCGTTGCGTTGCGTTGCGTCATGTATTTGGATTTGGTCATGTATAAGTCACAGTAACTCCTTTATGACAAGTGTGATGGATTCGTTTACATTGCACATGCCTGATGAAATGCAATGTATGCGCAACGTGCCCACCTTCCCGTGGGAACCTACCCAAGCAGCACAAGTCTAATGAAACTGGTTACAGCAATCTAATTGTGACTAAATCGGGTCACACATAAGCTACTGTGATCTATGTACAACATGTGTACTGCTCGGGTAGCGTAGTCAGCATTATTGAGGATAGTTTTAACGAACCACGCAGAACAGCTATTACAAACCCTAGCAATAATACCAATGTATAACTAGGCTAGGTGTACCAGTTGTGGCTATAGCACCAGTTGTCGCACTAGTGCTTTATATGCCAAATGGCCAATCAAATCACCGCAAACCAAGTTCATATCGATAAAGCATACTCATATGATACGATAAAACCTTTGATCTCCTCCAAAACAAGCAAAGCATAATTGTAAAAATTGATTTTGCTTAATTTTTGACGTCCTTTGCACCAGTTGTCGCACTAGTGGTCCCTATTTGGCCAGTCCCATAAGAAAACAATGGGATTTGCCAAATAAGGAACCAAAATTAAGAATAGTGCCATAACTGGTGCATGCGTTCCTATTATGGATTAATCAATTTTGATGATTATAACAAATTTTATTGTGGTTTTCACAGCTGTTCTAAGGAGCAGGAAGTAAAACCTTTCGCTTGATATATAAAGTCCACCCACGTGCCTTTTACTTATTTTTAAAAAAATAGTTGTTCTTATGTATGGCGACAATTGGTACACCCACCCTATCACGAACGGCAATAAACCAATCTGTTACGAACAGTCAAAACTCGCGTTCATTCGTTACATTATCGATGACAATCCTTTCGTTCGGTAAACCACATAACACAAGTGTGCTGCTTGGGTAGTACACGGTTCTTGTAATAGCTTTCCAAAATCCAGTTTCCTGCAGACTAAGCCGGTGCAATGCGAGCGTGATGGCATCCCAGCTTGCGCCATTGAATGCATTCTTTAAATCCACTGTCACTAACGCGTAGTATCAAATACCTCGCCTTTTCCGTTGGATAGCTATCTCAACGGTCTTGGCCACTGAATTGATAACGTCCAACGTGGACTTTTCCTCCTTAGAACACCTTTTTTGAGAAATAGCCTTAAGGATAACATACCAATCGACGAACTAAGATGATGACTCAAACTGGAACAACTGAAGCTTATCGAAGAAACACGACTTTCTTAAACCGTCTAAGACGAATTAAGTACTGTCCATTTAATTCCACCAGTTAAATACGTATTTCGACCACAACTGTGTGGTCGTCTTCAGTGTCTTGTACTTGACTCGACTAAATGGACAGTACTTAATTCGTCTTAGACGGTTTAATACATTCCACTAAACGAGCTTAATATATTTTTCTGACGACTTTCTTGTCGTTACTCTCATGTAATTAGATTTGCTGGACTTTAGACTACTGATTTAAACAATCAGGCAGCTATTGAACGTCCACAATGAACAAGAAGTTTATAACTTGAGCATATATTTTGCCAGTACGATTATATGTGGATCCAAACCCAATTTGATAAAAGCTAGAATTACGACATACTCATTCACATCGTCTGCTGGTAATTTGAAGAATTTTGTTCCAAAATAGCGTCAGTCGTACATGTATCCAATGAACACTCCCTGGTTTTGCATTGAAACGGCAAACTCAATGCAAACGATTGGCTAGCCTCACTGAAAATTATGCATTCAAATGTAAAATCCGCAAGGCTTTTTTTCGGAATTACACTCAAGCAAACACATTTAGAAACTCAACTTGCCAAACCCAAAAAACGCACAAAAGCAGAACATCAAAACCCAGCCCATTCATCTAGTCTGGGGCGATATCTTTACCAAGCACATGCTTCAACTAAATCAAATATATGCACCACATTTGGTCACAGCCGAAAGATAGGGTTAATAAAAAGCATGCATATTTTAGTGACACTTTCCACTTTCAGAGCCCTGGCACTACATACTGGCTCGGCCGGCACCATACAGAAACAGAGCCCGGAAGGGAGTCGCCTCTCTGATGCACGCATTTCATTTTCATGAACAATCCAACAATGCCACATTCCTGTTTGTAAATCTGCATGTGAAATATCCTGATAAAACTAGAACTCATTTCGAAAACTACATCAGCAGGAGGAAGAGTTGTGTCAGCCTCGGATGAAACTTGTATTTCTATTCGACGAAACATGAAGGACACACGCTTCTGCTGGTCGGTTGGTTGGCCACTTTGCAAAGGTTCACCAAACTGTAACGGCAGGAAGCGGAAGCAAAACAGTGTATGTATGACCAAACACCAGGCACAGATTCGGAACATCAGTATCAGACTGCCTCTTTTATGTAGCTCTGTCTGACCGCTCAGGATTAATGTATGCAATTGTCGCAGATATTTTTCATTTGTGCAGGCAATCACAATCGGTCTTAGTTTATAGGTCTCTGGTAGGAGCAGATTTTATTTCAGCTTTATATTTTGGGTGTTGAATCAAAAAGACAATTGCTTTCTCCGGTTTTAAATATCGACTGTGCGATATTCATATAGTTCATAAGTCGAAACTCAACAAAGAGCCAATACCTTTTATTTCAATTGTTAATTGCTGTAGTGTTCACCAGATGTATCATGATCTAATCACTGCGATTAATTTCGCCGGCAAAGTTGCTTCCCTGTACACTATGTCAAACAATTTACCGTACAGCGTATGCTTATCAAATAAATCAGTGACAAAACACAATACCTTACTATAATTGCAGGACCCTTGATTTATTCGACGTCTTTTTACTGCTGTAAAATGCCAAAGCAACGCCCCACATCCTTCCTAATCTCCAGACCTCAACCACTTTGAAAATCTGTGGGACTTATAGACTACAAAACTAAAATTGATGAAGGTTCTCATAGGAAAGTGACAGAAGATCTCCCTGGAAACGGAAACAACCAAAATGCTGTAAAATCAATGAAAATGCGTCTTCAGGGCGTAATTGTAGCAAATAATGGAGTTATGAAGGGTTAAAGTTTTGGACTCTTTAAACAATGTATAGAGCGTTGTACGGATTTTTTTCCGTTAATTTTGTTTTTTTTTCTCAGGAAAATTATTTAACCTTCCTAATGCATTGGAAAAAAGTTACACATTGTGCATTGGGGTCCATTTGGACCCAAGATCACAAACACTCAAATTTCAACCGATTTTAGATCTTTACGCACCAAATGAAAGCTGTAGGTTCCTAGAACAAGCCTATGGGTTGATTCATCCAAGTTGACCTTTCTAGTCCCCGGAGAATCTGTACTAAAGAGGTACTGTTTGAGCTTATCAATGGCTTGTTTTGAAATGTCCAATCAAAGCTGTTTGGCTGTCGGACATTATGCATATATTTGAGTGTCTGTAGATTCTATGCAAACATATTGCAAAACACGCTAGAATTGCGTGAACTTCCGGTTGGAATACGAATGGCCAAATTCCCATGGGAATCGATGAGTCTATCCTAGGGCCAGTAACTCCTGCTCCCACTTGGTTGTTTAGTTTTGAACTGTCTGAATCTAACATAATTGATACTGAAGTGTTTTAGCATGCTAAGAGGAACCTTAAGGTCAGGACTTTTCTCTGTGGAATTATAAGCTATAACTATCAAGAGAAAGTAAAAAATTGTATCAAGTGCGGCCGTCTTATCTTCAGTAAGTAGATCGGACGGTCATCAAAATTTTGTTCTGCTTTCTGCTTTGTGCGAGTGAGTAAATTAATCAGAAAGTAGAAACTTGTTTTTGACTATGCAAAAAAAACATAAAATCATAAAAAGCACGATAAGTACATTGTACTTTGTAGTATAGAGATTTTTTCCCGTTCGAAATTCTCCACGCCCCTTCACACCACCGCCGGTGTAAAAATGACCTCACATCGCCGAATTTTGCAACGAGACCTATCTATTGACCTATCTATTGACATTGTCGTAACAACAGGAGGGCTAGGAGGGCTTTATCCCCAACTAGAATACAATTACCCCCCCCCCCAGAAATTTTTGCCACTGTTCATAAATATTGCTCTTATCTGACTCTCTGGTCATATAAAGGCGTAACTGTAAGCAATGGATTCTCTTCAGCATTTCTCTCTACGAGCAAGTTCAATCTATTTTATCAATTTGAACTATTGTTATGTTGTTGGAATGCTGAATACGGAATGCTGAATATGTTGCGATAGGAATGCTGAATACGAAGGATATTAGGGTCCCTCTCCAGCATCAGATATCATTACTTGAGGAAGTTTAAGTAGTAACAGTGATTTTATTCAGAGAAACAGGATGGTTAGGTTGCCGGAATATTTCTAACAAACCCTGATTTTCAATGGACTTTTTTTTTAACAAATTACTAATTCTTTAATATTTTAAGTTATTTCCAGAGTTTTGTTACTATGTTTTACTAGGCCGAACTTAGGATCTTTAGCTCTCTAACATGGTCTAAAGGGTGCCTGACCTTTATGGGGCCCTCCTTAGCCGTGCGGTAAGATGCGCGGCTACAAAGCAAGACCATGCTGAGGGTGGGTGGGTTCGATTCCCGGTGCCGGTCTAGACAATTTTCGGATTGGAAATTATCTCGATTTCCCTGGGCATAAAAGTATCGTCATGTTAGCCTCATGATATTCGAATGCAATAAATGGTAACTTGGCTTAGAAACCTCTCAGTTAATAACTGTGGAAGTCCTTAATGAACACTAAGCTGCGAGGCGGCAATGTCCTAGTGGGGAATGTAATGCCAATTTTATGTCAGGGATAAACCTCGATGAACATTAATTGTAATGTTCAAGTCGTCAATGGATGTGTTTAGTTGGGTCGTGTTGAGGGTGTAATGACTATAAACATAAAAAAATAGCCCTCCCTAAGATTTTTCGTTAGTTACGCCAATATCTATTGACACGCTCTTCGAAACTGGTAACGTTTTGGATACGAATGATCAAACAAAATAAACGATCAGCTGTCAGTGAGAGCGAGATAAAAGATTGAAGAAGGTTTTTTTTTTGTATCTTTATTAAGGAGACTTTCAGCCCGAGGCTGGCTCGTCTCCGGGATTGAAGAAGGTTTCTGTATTGGGCTGCAAAATGGTGGGTTGACATTAAGGAATGAGCGCCCAACAGAGCTCTGGTCCCCACACGGGACGTCCGATGACAAAAGACCGCCAGCTAAGGGTTGTGTACTTAGCTGGTAGTGCATCCTGGGCACTGTTGTCTTTCTTACATCAGCTAGAGTGAGAAGGTACGCCTCGAGCGTCTGTTCACCAGGAGGTGCGGCTCAAAGAGCGTCTGCCTGGTACCCAGCGGCTGATCAACGAAATGCAGTATCGCGTCAGCTATACCTAAGGTGGCCGTCGCCACCCATCCCCCCTCCCCAACGCGATGTAAGTAGCGCGACCCCAGTAAGGTAGCTTACTGAAGCCTCTCAAATACCACGAAAAATGGAGATAGAAGAAAAAGAGAACGTTATTTTTGGCAACCGACCCGGCATCAAAATAAGTACTATGATTGGAAACTCGCTACCTGGAACATCAGGACCCTAAATGAACCTGGACGAGTGAGCCTTCTGGCTCGTGAACTGAAGAAGGTTGGAGTGAACGTGCCCGTATGTCCGAAAGCCTAGATCCGGAGAGCGTGAATTCCGAGCCGTGGACCCCACTACCTACATTGCATTCAAGTATAACATCTCTCACAGCGGCGGCGGAAAAGCAGAGCATGGAGTTGGTTTCGTAGTGATGGGCCAGCAGATGAAGCGAGTAATGCGGCGGAAACCCATTAGCGAACGAAGCTGTGTGTTGAGGATACGGGGCAAATTCTTCAATTACAGCCTAATCAACGTTTTCGCACCGACAAACGATAAATCCGACGACGTGAAGCACACGTTTTATGAATGTCTTGATAAAGCCTATGGAGAGTGCCCAAAGCATGACGTGAACATTGTTATCAGAGACGCTCAGGTCGGTAGAGAGGACTTTTAACGTCCCATAATTGGTAGGGAGAGCCTTCACTCCGCTACCAATGACAACGGCCTACAACTAGTAAATTTCACTGCTGCCAGAGGGATGGCCATCAATAGCACCTACTTTGCACGAAAGAACATCCGAAAGCACACCTGGAGACACCCAAATGGTGAAACTTGCAACCAGATAGACCATGTTCTGGTGGATGGGCGCCATTTCTCGGATGTTATCGATGTGCGGACATTTAGAAGTCCGAACATTGACTCTGATAACTACCTCGTTGTCAATAAAATTCGATCGCGGTTGTCAAATGTATCAAACGAAAGAAAGTATCGGCTGAGTACCAGCAGAAGCTAGACGAACGGATAAGTGCAATCAACGTTAGCGGCAACATCAACGATCTATGGGAGTCGATCCATGGAGCGGTGAGCACAACAGCACGAGAAGAGGCAGGCACTGCACAGAGGCGAGCCAGGACGGGTTGGTTCGATGTGGAGTGTCAGAGAGTGGCAGACGAGAAAAACGTTGCCAGAAGCAGGATGTTGGTGTTGGTACAAGGAAGCAGCCGAAAAACGAACCAACCGCACAGGAAGAAGAAAGAATATGAAGAACAAGTGATTAGCGAGGCGCAAGAAAAAATGGAGCAGAACGATATGCGGAGGTTCTATGAGTCTGTCAATGGCGGCGTGCGGAGAAAGACAGCGCCATCTCCCATCATGTGCAACGACCAACAAGGAATTTGCTCACAGATAAAACCTCACAGATAATCTCAATTTGCTCACAGATAAAGAAAGTGGCTGCCAGGTGGAAGCAACACTTCGAGACTTTGTTGAATAGTGGAAGTGATGGTGCATCGGTGAGCAGAATACATATTAGCGACGATGGACAAGCTGTGAAGTCGCTTACCCTAGATGAGGTTAAAAAAGCTGTTAAAGAGCTGAAAAACAATAAGGCATTATGTCAAAAATATGAGAAGACGAAGAAATGTCTCATTTGCTCTCTCTTTCAGAAAAGGCACAGACTGGAGTGCGCCAATTACCGAGGAATAACCTTCCTTAATTCGGCGTACAAAATTATGTCCCGTATTCTGTTCAACAGATTGAGACCGCTTGAAGAGTCCTTCGTCGACGACTACCAAGCAGGTTTTTGTGAGGGCCGATAAACGACGCATCAAATGACCCTGAGACAAATCCTTGATAAATTCCGGATGTACAACTTGCAGACACATCATCTGTTTATTGATTTCAAGGCAGCGTACGATTCAGTGAAACGGAATGAATTATGGCAAATTATGCTTGAACATGGTTTTCCGGCGAAACTGATACGGCTGATTCGTATTACGTTGGAAGGATCGAAATCAAGTGCAAGGGTTGCAGATGAAATGTCGACGTCATTTGTTGCCTTAGATGGATTAAAGCAGGGTGATGCACTGTCGAATCTACTGTTCAGCATAGCGCTCGAGGGAGCGATTAGGAGAGCTGGTGTGCAAAGTAGCGGTACCATTATCACAAGATCGCATGCTGCTGCGGACAATACTCGGCGGTAAACAGGAGAACGGTATCTGGCGGCATAGCACGCATCACTAGTTGTTACCAGGTGTGTAAAGGGCTGGATATTATTCATCTTATTCAACACGACAGACTACGATGGGCTGGTCACGTTGTTCGTATGCCGAAAGAACTTCAAGCAAAGATAATATTGAGTATAGAACCCGGAAGGCCGCGTACACGATGGCTTTTTGCAGTTGAAGAGGACCTGAGGGCGCTCAATGTTCAGGGCGACTGGAAGCGATTGGCCCAGGATCGAGTCCAGTGGAGAAGGATACTCCATTCGGCGTAGGTTCATCGAAGAGCTGTAGCCCATCAAGTAAGAAAGTATATCACTGTTTCGATAGTGACGTGAAAGCAGCACTGCAAAGTGAATTGGAAATTTAAATTATATTTTCTTATTTACAATAATCTCAACAATGAACTATACAGCTTTGAGTATTCAACACCGGGAACATTGTAGTGGTAAAGTGGTTTCGGAGGAACCCAAAAAAAAATGAACCAGAGCTGCAGGATAAGTTAATGATCAAGGACCTGCTTATGGAATAATAAAATGAATAATGGGCAAGCTTGCATCAGTTAAAATCGCAGTACCATCGCCCTCGACATTGTTACCTGTCTTCCCGGCTGTTTTTGAAGCCACCGGTTATGTGGTCCGAAGCCACATGTTGAGCGATATAATGTATGTACAGAGGCGCCGTCACGTTCTGAGACGTGGGTAGGACAAACTGGATTATCAAATCTATTGAATACTTTTAGAGACTTTCCGGAGATGCCCCATTTCTAGAGATTTTTTCGGACATCCTCAGATAAGTTATAAATTCCCTGTTAAGGCAATCTTTAAATTTTATAAAATATTTGATGATCTCAAGCAATTATCACTAACTTCTAAGTACTCGAACTCTAAGAAATATTCGGAAACAGCTACGAGCAATCTGTGAAGCTTATGATCGTCCAAAAATCTCTAAGGGAGTTCAGTACTACAGTGACCGGCATAATAAAAAGCCCCTTGTCGTTTTTCATACAAAATGGTCAACTTTGGAAATCTAGATCTCGATTGCGTGTGAACCAATTTTGCTGAAAATTTGACCAGAGCTCAGATGTAACTTGAATTTTACCACACCTGAGTTTCGACCATATTGATTCATAGGATAAACAATTATTGCGGTAATACCAAAATGAATTTTTCGACAAAAATTTATTATTTAGATATATTGAATTCTATAGGTTGCAAACTGATGACTTATTCAGCAAAATCGCGTATTTTGGCAGTACAAAAAAGTTTGCGGAATATACTTGTACACTAAGAGTTGTAGTTTTCAAGATATTATAAAATCAATTTTTGCCAAAAAAAAATCGTTTTGGTATTACCGCGGTAATTTTTTTTACCCTATGAATCAATATGGTCGAAACTTTAGGTGTGGTAAAATTCAAGTTATATCTAAGCTCTGGTAAAATTTTCAGCAAAATTGGTTCACACGCAATCGAGATCTAGATCTCCAAAGTTGACCATTTTGTATGAACAACGGCAAGTGGGCTTTTTATTATACAGGTCACTGTATTTACAGTTTTCCAGTTTTCTTTCTAACTTCTAAGATTTTATGCAAACGTGGGTATATTTGTGATTCCTGTAGATTCCAACAAACTCTTAGAAGCTTTCAACATTTTTCTCTCTCATAGGCTTAGGTACTACCAGACATCCGCATAGGCTACAATCATTATAAAATGCTTCATATTCGCATATTTCTACGATTGTTCTCTCATATCTATGCTTCTTTTCTCAACTTTTGGAGACGAGCTCGGCAGTCTATTGACTACCGCTTCTGCCTTATAGACAGGAGGTTTGGCGAAGACTAAACAACTACATCACATAATGTTAAATAGGCTACATATTTTTTAGGTGAATCCTCGATCCATACTTTTGGTCATCTACCTTTCCGTGCTAATGTTCGGATTCTGAGGTTTTCTCGGTCTCTAGTAGCAACAATAACCACACTAACATTTCTCTCCTTTCCCAACTGACTGGACCGGTATGTAGTGAATACCAACTTTTATTCACTTGGATCGTAGCACAATTTACACAAGTTAAAACCAGTCACGGAGAAGCAACCATTGAAAAGTTCAACCAGTCTTAGCTAAGTTAAGCTAAGCTATATTCTTGTTTAGATATTCATATTTTGATTACTTCACCGGTCTGTCTGTCAATTCTTATAAAATTTCAGAAATTCTCTGAGCCTCCCTGAACTAGCAGAAATAATTACGTACTTCCAAAAAATGTTCAACAAATAGGGGGAACGACGGCTTTGGCAGGTTTTGTTCTATTATTGTCAAGGGGGTTTTTGTCGACCAAATTTTATGAAATTTGGCCACAATATTCTTTGATATGCAAAACATGTTTAGGCAAAATTTGAGTATAATCAGTCATAAAAACCCCCTGACAATAATAGAACAATTCCTGCCAAAACCGTCGTTCCCCCTATATGGAACAGCAGAAACTATTAGAAACTTGAAGACTTCTTGGAAAATCTCAATACATTATTAAGAACTTTTTTAAATGGAAAGAATTCTTCATAGACTCTAAGAAGTTTTTCGGAATAGATTTCTCCTTTACAATCCTGGAAACTTCGACGACTGTCAGTTATACCACTATTTAACTGTGAAACGTTTAATGATATTTTTTAGATCTAGAAATTAAAACAGTATTGATAGTATTAGATCTTTTAGTCATCCATATGGTATTTTCTTACCATAATCATGGGTAGGACAATGCTTCGACTGTCCTACCCAGGTATTTTCATGCGTAGGACATGTCCTACTTGTCCCACCCACTCCCGGCGCCACTGTGTATGTATGTATGTATGTATGTGGTAA
This sequence comes from Armigeres subalbatus, assembly GCF_024139115.2. NCBI lineage: Eukaryota > Metazoa > Arthropoda > Insecta > Diptera > Culicidae > Armigeres > Armigeres subalbatus. Next base: position 190,638,503 of record NC_085141.1, read on the forward strand.
TGATTTTTAAAGTCAAACGTTTTACATTATCTTTAATATAAAACATATTCTCGCCATGTAAATAATACCGAGGTGAATGGTCATCCTAAACTGTGCCCCCTGCGGCAAATGCTGTAGTGAAAGGAGTGAACCGAAAAGGTAACTAAATTTGGTATGCTTTGCAGAGGCGCGTCTTCACCGGTCTTGAGCTTTTCCGTTCTCACCTTGTACAAAAACAGACTTCTCCGCAGTTTGGCATTACCAGTGATGCTTCGACAGAATTGCGATGTTGAGCATGAAGTAATACTTCTTATAAAATGAAATTGTGAGTAGACTCACCCCACGTACAAACAAACATAAAGATAATACTTTCGCTGAAATAGAATTTATTTCGTGCAGCTACGATATAATTTTAATAGCAAAAGCCTTCACCCAGCCAGCGGCAATATCAAATGCTGGAAAGCCGCTTCAAACTTGTCGCCAACGTTCTTCCCGTTAACCGATTGCAAAAGGGTAATAATATCTCATTTGTGTAACTGAGAGTTATTGTAATTAAAAACTTTCTCAGAGTTTGCGGAAATTCTGTCTCACTTCTTTTTGCTTTTCGGTACCCTCATAATATGAATAGAAATGAAGAACGGGTGGATGGATCCGAAATATTATCACTCTTCTCAGCAGCAGCGGCACCCTCTCAGGCTCAGCTCGCAGGGTAGCGCCATAGAGGAAGCAAACTGTCACGATTTATTATGGCCATTTGGAAGGAATGGAAGCGAAACGGTCGGCGGTGTCACTCTGCTACACAGTGTTTCCGTTGGCTGTGTGAAAAAGAACAGTTAAACTTTCAACCCCCATCAACGCGGAAGCAGATTCTAGAGATAAGTTTAGTTTTGCTGGTTTCTGTGGGTACTTAATGCTTCCCCAAGCGTGAGGTTGGCTTAACTGCATTTTGCGAAAACATTTCCGTTCCAAAAAGTAGTGCACTTCATCGGCCTCCATTGATTATTGAAATACAGTTGCACCTGTAGCATAGACATTTTCAGCAAATATGACAAAACTTTAGATGTAAATATGAATTAAACCATTAAGTTAAACATCAACAGAAAAATCGATGACGCCAAACTATATCGATCAAGAAATGATGAGTGAACATTATGCAAAAGTTATAATGTCAGCTTCAATCTGCTATCTGCCTGGCAACAGATTCTGTAACGACGTCCTTAGTTCCGAAACTGACAGTGAAACTTTTGCTTCCACCGTTTGCTTAATATCACAAAGCATACGAAGCGTCACTTGAGGATTGTGATCGTATTACACATAAGTTTTATTTTTAACTATTTTTTTGCTAATTATCTAATACATGCATTCATCTCTTAGACTAGGTGTTCTGTGTTTTCTTAACACTATTATTTGCTATGTTATATTTTTAGTTATCACTTTAGTTATCACTTTAGTTATCAGCTTTTAGTTATTATTAATACATTTCAATTGCCTCTGGCATTTTGGATTTTTCCTCTGGTTGAATTGAACCATGTAGGAATTACAATGTTTTCAACTTAAACTAAACTTAACCTTATTTATACTAATGGTATGAAAAGCTAATCGTTGGAATAGAAGATTGCAACGATTATTGTCTAAAATTGGAAATTATTTTGATTGACATTTGTTGCAATGTCTCAATATTAGAAATTCTATGAAGTTCATTGGTACTATACCACGGAGGCAACTTTAGACATTTTATTTGATAGTTTAGCTGATAGTTTAGCTGTTTACCTGCAGTGAGCGATCTGATAAATAATTTTGGATAAGTTTAATGTACAGAGAAAAATTAAAATTCATTAATTTCACAATCAAACCTTCATGCCAAACACTGTCAAATGATTTCTATATATAAAAACCCAGATTAATCCACCTAGCGGTGATGGTGCCTTTCTCGACCTTCGTAAAATGTGTGTGCTTGAAAAAAGATGAGCTAGTGGCTAGGAGTAAAAAAGACAAATTTCATTGTCCGTTCTATGAAAATCAGATTATTTATGGCAAAGATATTGTAGATCCAGTTGAAAACCGAAAATCATATTTTGTCCCATTTCCGGATGTCGCAACTGCATCGCGAGTGGTGCCCGACTATGGCACAGTTGCGCACTACTCGCGATGCAGTTGCAACATCCGGAAATGCGAGAAAATGCGATTTCGCGGGACCTCGGTTCGGTTTTCAGCTTGATCTACAATATGCTAATAGGAATTTCGACATTTTGTTTCCTTTTCCAATCTTTTGACGTACATAACCCTGTTTCATTTCACCCAGTCATATATTTTAAGGATATCACTTTTGGATGTTAGTTGAACTGAAGCTCCGACTACACAAAAGAAAACGAAAATGTCATTCCCATCACGCGAGCGGAGGGCAATATTTGTTATGATATAAATCTCATGACCGTCTTTCTGCCAAACTCCCGTATGAAGTGGGAGAGACAGAGACATCATCTCAGTTCGTCGAGCTGAATCGATTGGTATATAACACTATGGGTCTTCAGGCCTTCTGTAAAAGTTTGGTTTTTGAGCGAACATACAGCCTTTTCGTATAAAAAGGCTAAAATGGTGTTTCAGCCATAACTTCCGATCCTATAGTCCGATCTAGCCAATTTTCAATAGGAAACAATGGAACAGGATTCTGCGTCGAATGCAACTTGTTGCGTGTGAATCGATTAAGGTTAGGTGTCCGAAAAATAGGTGACATTTTTTGTGATTTTTATGAAAAAAGGTATTTTGGTCATAACTTCCGATCCCATAGTCCGACCTGTCCAATTTTCAATAGGAAACAATAGGAAAGGATTTTGCGTCGAATGCAATTTGTTGCGAGCAAATCGGTTGAGAATAAGTGCCTGAAAAATGAGTGATATTTCTTACGCGATTTTTTCGTAGGATTTTGTATTTTGGCCATAACTTTCGATCCCATTGTCCGATCTGGCCAATTTCAAAAAGGAAACAATGGGACAGGATTCTGCGTCGAATGCAACTTGTTGCGAGCAAATCGGTTGAGGATAAGTTCCCGAAAAATGAGTGACATTTTTTACGCGATTTTTTCGTATGATTTTGTATTTTGGCCATAACTTTCGATCCCATAGTTCGATCTGGCCAATTTCAAATAGGAATCAATGGGACAGGATTCTGCGTCGAATGCAATTTGTTGCGAGCAAATCGGTTGAGGATAAATTTCCGAAAAATGAGTGACATTTTTTACGCGATTTTTTCAAATGAATTTGTATTTTGGCCATAACTCTCGATCCCATAGTTCGATCTGGCCAATTTCAAATAGGAAACAATGGGACAGGATTCTCCGTCGAATGCAACTTGTTGCGAGCAAATCGGTTGAGGATAAGTGCCCGAAAAATGAGTGACATTTTGTTGAGTAGTTTTGCGCACACACACACACACATACACACACACACACACACACACACACACACACACATCACCTCGATTCGTCGAACTGAGTCGATTGGTATATAACACTATGGGTCTCCGGGCCTTCTATAAAAAGTTTGTTTTTGGAGCGATCATATAGCCTTTACCGTATACTTAGTATACGAGAAAGGCAAAAAAAGCAACTCCAGTCGAATATCCTTCAGATTTGTTGAGTCGAATTAAATTCGTAGCTCTTAATAACTGATGGGTGGTTGAATGCCCATGGCGAAACCCAAATTGCTCATCAGCAAAAATAGAATTATCATTAATATGAACCATCTTTCTATTTAAAATGTTTTTTTTTTTCAAACAGTTTGCTTATTGAAGAAAGCAAAATGATTGGGCGATAACTAGAAGCATCAACTGGATTTTTGTCCGGCTTCAAAATTGGGAGAACTTTGACGGTTTTCCATTTATCTGGAAACATTTGTTAAATACATTAACCAAAAAGGATAAAGAGCTCTCAGGGAGATTTTATTATGCATGATTTCTTGTAAAAATTCCATAAAATTTTCCATGAAAGTTTCCAATAATTTCTTGTGAAAATTTTAAAGAATTTCTCCAAGAATTCAACCGAAAATGAAATCTACAATGGAATTTTCGGAGATTAATTCCCAAAGAAATCCTGAAAGAATTCCGCTGGAAACGTCAAGAGTTTTTATTTTGAGCTTTCATATATTATGGATCCTGGACACCCTAATAAGTTTTTGGGAATCTTTTGAATTTCAACCAACGATTTCTGAATATGATTGGGTCGTAAAGTGAACATGTTCAAGGGAATTCATTTTAGTACCCGTTCAATCTTTGCCCCCTGCCACCCCCATCCTTGCCCCTTTACAATGAAAAAGCAAGAAAACGCCCTATAGTAATAAATGATGAAATTTTCAACTTTCAAATTTGTAACCTGGATGTGTGTGTCATGTCTGGTGAAACCATAAATGTCCGAATCGGATGTCGGCAACATAATTGGTATCGAAATAAAATGTGCTTGCGAAGCTCGTTTCCTCTGACCAAAACCAACCTGTCGGTTTCAATTTTATTTCTCCCAAATTGCCGTGAAATTTCAATCAAGTCGTACCAGTTAATCCTGGAGCAGTAAAAGTTTTAAAATTCATTTAATTGCCACTCTTGATTGGGTTGTGCTACTGCGTATGACACATTCAAGCCAAATATCCGCAGAATCAAGGGAAATATTGGTATGAAGTGTTGAGAGCGCGAAGTGATAAACAATAATCAGACCAATATTTAGGAGATTATATCCACTTGAATTTCCATTTTACAAAACTGTACATGGAATAATTACCTGTATAATCAGGACCGAAGAAGATATGCGGCTTCTGTGGATATTAAAGTCTCTACTCGGATTGGTGCACACTTTTCATACCATTATGTCCTCCAGAGGATGGTCATGGTCAAGCCCGCTAACCCTTTGACAACAAAAGTAGTGTGAAAAAGGAAAGAAAACCCACCTCAACGAGCCCCAGGAAATCGGATAACTTGCACAAGAGAAAAACTCAAATAGAAGATTTAAAAACTATAAAATATATCTCATCTACCCTTTATCATGGGCGAATTGGTACGTCTCCCTGCGGATAGGTTGATGTCAAATGGAGAGCACTTTCTTTGGCATAAAATGGACAGGAACATCGCTTCCGAGAATGACACACAACACAGGATGTTTTATCTTGTTTCCGAGTTGGATCTACGAAAATGTGTGGGAAACCGAAAACAACAAGCGGCAAAAAGGGTAAAACACCATATCTCGAGGGTAATTCAGGAAAACTTGTGCCGTGGTTCTCGACCGTCACCTTTTGGAAATGAATTGCGATTGCACGGCGGCGATGCCATTTTCTTTTTGTATTCTTTATTGTGGAAGCACCTCGCAAAACTTCCTGCAACCGCTTCGGGCTCTGCTGGCGAGACAAAGTTTTTCAATCCAATTCATAAGAGAAGAAAGACAGTTAGGAGAAGTTTGCGTCACATGTGAGCGATTTCCAACTTGCCACTACTGCGATGAGGGATTAAAGATAATCTATTTTTACGTTGGACAAACATTTGGCACCCGTTCTCGTTCATGAACTCATGATCCTACTTGGCGCTTCTGTTTCTTCCACTGATTGTCACTACATACTCATTTCATTTAGATCAGGTACTTACAGAAGCAACATTAGGGAGGTTACGTAAAATTACCTCTATCCTCTATCTGACCCCTTCTTCTTTCCTCGTGTTCGTTGGCTGAGGAATCTAAAACGATTTGTTATCATACTCTTCAAGGCCCAAGACGTATTTTTTGGACGGTCTCTTATGATACTTCTGGCCATTTTCCCCAATAGTTGATACAAAGAAGGATGGTGGCCCATCAAATCAGTACCAACTAGTTGATAAAGTCACCAATCTGAGGTTAGTGAGGTATAAAAAAGATGTTGTGCGTGCTGCTTGGGGAGTAGAGACACCGTTTGTGAAGCTCATTCCTCCAAGTTGTTTTTCCTTTATCGGAATGCATGGGACGCGGGACGGCGAGCGATGTACTTTTGAAGAGCGAAGCGGCGAGGAATGCAGGAGTTGACAGGCCATTCACCGTAAGATGCTTTCGAGGAGCCTTTTTCGTTGTATTGGCCAATAGTCTTGGCGCATTGATACTTATTGTGACGCGGCCGCCGACGTATATTTTTCAGGTGGTAATGTTTGGCAATTAGCCGTGTAAGTTGATAGGAATATGGCAAATGATGTTTAGTCAAGTATGACTGATCTTCCTCCAATTATGAAAACTCCCTGCTGATCGATGAATGGACACAGATGGCGCAAGCTGGAATGTTTAAATACGGATTTCTCCTTACCCAAGCACCTTATATACCTTCTCCGAGTGCATCTGCTTGAGCAAACTTGATGAGTTTCACCCGAGTGTCTTGATCGGATTGTGGTAGTAAGTGAGTGATTTGTGTCAAAAGATGCGGTTCCAGTCGTTATCTCTCAGATTGCCTGCATCTTGCAGCACCATTGGCGCATCGAACAGTAGTTGGCAATTGTCGACTAGTGCGTAGCCAATCCAGAAGTAATTCCGGAAGACTATGCCGAGGAAATCTGTGAGCGTTTTTAGAGGTTTTTGGCAGCTTGGGATTTACTGCCTTGTGACCCACACAGCTTCATTTTCTTTCGAGTTAGGGGACCGGGAGGTTCCAGCGGCATCAGCTGTGGTCATTGATGGTTGAGCGGCGAATGATAGTGATTGATATTCTTACAAATATTTTTTTTTTTCTGGGAGACCAGTTAGAGCCGATGTCCACGTAGTGGTTTTTTAAGCTGCTTTAACGCCGCGTCCACGTAAGGTACTCAGCATCAAATAGAGTTATGCACACCTACACGTGTACACGACTACATTTGATGCAAGGTACCTTGCGTGGACGCGGCGATAACGCAGTTTGAAAAACCGCTACGTGGGCATCGGCCCTTAGCAAGAAAGTTGAGAAGATGTTTTCCAAAGTACAACTGCTAGGAACTAGCAAAAACATGACGTCCAGTGATTTTTTTTGGCAAGATTCTGAATCTGGTTATGTGCTGTTAGTGATTTGAAATGCGCATTATCAAGAAGAGCAACAAGAGAAAGTCGATCTGTGATGAACTTTCTTCAAAACTTAATCGCTTGACGTCGGTAGCACAATCATAGCGTCTGAGTCCACAGACGCCCACCGCTTGGGGCTATAGGATTTCAGGTGGTCATCAATCAAAAATGCCATGTCTTCCAAATAATTTTTAAATATTTTCTCTCTATCATCAATACTCTAATTAAGAGAAATCCAAAATTGCAAGTCTCCAGGTGCACTAGTTCCAGAGATATGAGATGTCGGAGTCAAAAATAAGTAAAAACAAAAAAACAAAAAAAAATTTTAAAAAAATAATCTTTTTTTTAATTATTTTTTAATTGTTTTTCGCTGATCTTAATACATCGTTACCAGGGTTTGCAGAAATCGCTCTCAATAGATAACGGACGACAATAGAAGAGAGGAAAAAATCTCTACAAATCATAGCAAGTCATGAAAACAAAACTATCGCACTTGTATACAAGTTGGAAAAAACTGATTCGGATTTGCGGCCCCACCGAGGGGATTTGATAAAACGCTTTGTTCTCGCCCATTTTATGTTGGGAACCAAATACCGGTGACAAATACCGGTATTCGGTATTTGGTGGAGTCAATACCGGTAATACCGGTAAAATACCGGTTTTTGTGATAATTTCAGGTATTAAGTGAAAAACTTTTCATTTGGACTTCTGGATGAGAAACAATATTTGTTGAAAAACTTCGAATGTTAAAATCATTGTTTGTTGAGCTGCGAAAAGCGAAACATAAGTAATTAATTGGTTTAGTAACTAACATACTGAGTGACTCATCTCCCAATCCGTATTGGATTTTGTTGGCAATGTGGGCTTCGTGGCCGTGCGGATAGCGACGTTAATCGTCTTGACGCATGTGCTATGGAGTGTGGGTTCGATTCCCGCCCGGTAAAGAGAAAACTTTTCGAGATCGAAAAATTCTCCACTGGTCCACTGGGTGTTATGTGTCCTGTCCGTTGTCTCATGCTAGGTGTTAAGTGTTCAGTCTGTACGTCCTCTGGTCGAAGACGGTGTCCCTGTCTTTAATTGTTGCCAACTACTGAGAATCCCTTTTTTGGTTCAACCGAAGTTGGACGAATGGTTTGAAAGCCGTCAAAAATCAGTGTGAAGTACTTTCCCTTAATCCTTTCAGAGGCATTTTCTTCGTACCGATCCTCAGGAATGGTCATTGTCTCAGTTTCAACGATCGCATCAGGAATGATCAGATGCTTCAATATATTGTCCGCTTTCTTAATCAGAGTAGCTTTAGATGTCTTGAAGGTTGAACAGGTTCGAGGGCTTAAATCATTTCCCCAACCGCCAAAAAATATCACCGAAGTTTAATTCGGGTTAAAGCTTCAACTCATAGATCCGTTTGAGCATAGATAACATACTATTTCAGCTCGCTTTGGGGTCAGCCACTTATTCAAATTCTTTTCCGAACTCAGAACGGACATATTTTTGCACAAATCATTTTTTACGTTTTTCTGAGAAACACTACTATGGCTTAGTGATGAACTCTTGTAATAGGAAAAATAACTTTAATAAAGATTTCAAAAAAACTGCTATGGCACGTACCTTCTTCACAATTTCATTTTTTGCGATAAAATTCTTGACGATATCAACAATGTTCATTGAAAAAAAAGTCATTTCGTTGATGATGCTTACTTAGGAAAGATACGTCCATGCGCACATTCAATTGTTGTTTTTTTTGCACGATGAGTCTTTACTGCTTGTAACGCTCTCCCATCTGTGCTGGATTTCCTATTTATATGGGACAGATATGCGATTACATGTTCTTCTTCTTCTTATTGGCATTACATCCCCACACTGGGACAGAGCCGCCTCGCAACTTAGTGTTCATTAAGCACTTCCACAGTTATTAACTGCGAGGTTTCTAAGCCAGGTTACCATTTTTGCATTCATATATCATGAGGCTGGCATGATGATACTTTTATGCCCAGGGAAGTCGAGACAATTTCCAATCCGAAAATTACCTAGACCGGCACCGGGAATCGAACCCACCCACCCTCAGCATGGTCTTGCTTTGTAGCCGCGCGTCTTACCGCACGGCTAAGGAGGGCCCCTTGCGATTACATGTAGTTTAGCTGATATATGTAGGTGGAAACTATTCGAGATCTTTAATTCTGAAATTTGAAATACCGAAAATACCGGTATTTTCCGTCTCTAAAACCGGTATTTTCGGTATCCAAAATTGGCCGGTAATACCGGTATTACCGGTTTCGGTACTACCAGTTAGACCACCCCAATACAGACATGATAAGTGAGAGATTTTCTCATTCTCCTTTGGATTCATACCCTGATCGTAACAAAGGTAATTGTATAAGCTTTAAAATGGTGTGCAAAAACTAGCGGTTACACTGTAAAAATAAAAATAAAAATTTACGGATACAATCACGTTATTTAGACACTTATCAATGTCATTCCGAAAAGTGAATTATCAGTTTTGATTTTTTGTTTTAATGAGTTGTAAAGCTGCTGCCTATTATCTGCCCATGATGGTAGGTAGATTTTTCTTGCAGATTTCTTCTATCATTCTTTAAGTAGGTATTGGGGCCCTCCTTAGCTGTGCGGTAAGATGCGCGGCTACAAAGCAAGACCATGCTGAGGGTGGCTGAGTTCGATTCCCGGTGCCGGTCTAGGCAATTTTCGGATTGGAAATTGACTCGACTTCCCTGGGCATAAAAGTATCATCGTGTTAGCCTCATGATATACGAATGCAAAAATGGTAACCTGGCTTAGAAACCTCGCAGTTAATAACTGTGGATGTGCTTAATGAACACTAAGCTGCGAGGCGGCTCTGTCCCAGTGTGGGGATGTAATGGCAATAAGAAGAAGAAGAAGAAGAAGAAGTAGGTATAAAAATAATACTTTATTCTTTACACCCAACCAGAGATTGCAACATTTTATTGCAATCTCGCTTTAGTTTCGCGTACAGTGTGCCATAATTTGCGACATATGCACAGATTGTATTAAGTAAACGGCAGGCCCTTGCATTAGGTCTCCGGTCACGAGAAAATAAGAACAGGTTATGTGTTAGTGTCTACATTGAATATAATTTTACACTCCCCATCGAGGAGTGACATGCAGTATAGTTCGACAACCTCAGCAACCATACAAAAAAATTCGGTCAAAGACGGGAACTGAACCCGAACCCTCCATACTTAATACATCTAAACTAACGCGCTAATCATCTGGACTATTTGCCAGATAAGGAACGACGCGTCCAAAGGCAATCATAATCCACGTTTCATGCTTCATGCCACGATGTGACAAGTGGAAGGGTAACAGGGACAGCAATGAATGATTATTATTATTATTTATTCAGACTAAGGTCGAAGAGGCCTGTGCGGTATATAAGAGTCTTCTCCATTTGGCTCGGTCCATGGCTACACGTCGCCAACCACGCAGTCTACGGAGGGTCCGCAAGTCATCTTCCACCTGATCGATCCACCTTGCCCGCTGCGCACCTCGCCTTCTTGTGCCCGTCGGATCGTTGTCGAGAACCATTTTCACCGGGTTACTGTCCGACAACTCGTGGTTCATTCGCCTCCTCCACGTACCGTCCGCCATCTGCACCCCACCATAGATGGTACGCAGCACTTTCCTTTCGAAAACTCCAAGTGCGCGTTGGTCCTCCACGAGCATCGTCCAGGTCTCGTGTCCGTAGAGGACTACCGGTCTAATGAGCGTTTTGTAGATTGTCAGTTTGGTACGGCGGCGAACTCTATTTGATCGGAGCGCCTTGCGGAGTCCAAAGTATGTACGATTTCCAGCCCCTATGCGTCTCAGAATTTCTCTGCTGGTATCATTTTCGGCAGTCACCAGTGAGCCCAAGTACACAAATTCTTCTACCTCCTCGATTTCGTCACCACCGATGCAAACTCGCGGTGGGTGGCTCACATTGTCTTCTCTTGAACCTCTTCCTATCATGTACTTCGTCTTCGACGTGTTGATGACTAGTCCGATCCGCTTGGCTTCCCTCTTCAGTCTGATGTAGGCTTCCTCCATCTTCTCAAAGTTACGTGCCATAATATCTATGTCGTCGGCGAAGCCGATCCTGTTAATCCTTGCTCTTCGTATTACCCCTTCCAAAGCGATGTTGTATAGCAGACACGATAGACCATCACCTTGCCGTAACCCTCTGCTGGTTTCGAAGGAACTCGAGAATGCCCCTGCAACTCGAACTACGCACATCACCCGATCCATCGTCGCTTTGATCAACCGTGTCAGTTTATCCGGAAATCCGTGTTCGTGCATTAGCTGCCATAGCTTATCCCTCGATTGTATCATATGCGGCTTTGAAGTCGATGAATAGATGATGTGTGGGCACGTTGTATTCGCGGCATTTCTGCAGTACTTGGCGAATGGCGAACACCTGGTCCGTGGTGGAGCGTTCGCCCATAAAACCCGCCTGGTACTGCCCCACGAACTCTCTTGCAATTGGTGCTAGTCGACGGCATAAAATTTAAGAGAGTACCTGGTAGGCGGCGTTCAGCAATGTGATTGCGCGGTAGTTGCTACAATCCAGCTTATCGCCCTTTTTGTAGATGGGACACACGACACCTTCCATCCACTCCTGCGGCAAAACTTCCTCCTCCCAAATCTTGGTAATGACCCAGTGCAGCGCTCTGTGTCATTGCGCAGAAATAAATGATACGAGTGGAATAAGCACCATGTATATTTGGGTCCTTTTCCGTTGTCAAGCTAAATGGAATCGGGAAGATTGTGTTATATTTCTGTACACGATTCATATACTTGTTCTAGAAGGAGCCAACGAGATTCTTTTGGATGTATTGATCGAAACCAAATAAACCGATTTAATGAGCGGCAATGAGCTGTATTAACAAGTATGACATTCTCTGATCGGTTTGAATGCGAGATTTAATACAGAATGCTTAATGCAAAGAGCGTCGCACAGCATTGTTTTGGGTGTAGTGAATGGCGAAGTGCAACATGTTTTAATAAGAGTAAGTCCGCTAAAAATAAATTTATTTGTAAAGTGGAATAAACGTTCGTACAACGTTTAACCAAAGCCATTGTTGTTACAGTCCCTTCCCGATTTTGGCAACACAACCGGATTTTGATGTTGCCAAAATGGGGATGTTGCCAAAAACGGGAAAAAAATTTCACACAAAATTTCAATTTTTTTTGTTTGCATGGTTGAAGCTAAATACTTAGAATATGTACTACAAAGTATGTGGAGTGTATTTGAGTGATGCACGTGCATCATAATTGACATTTTTTGCGATATTATTCATAACTCGGAGATTGTAGTTCAAACTAAATTGAAACAAACTCAAGAATGGTAATCAAACGATAATGTAACTAATTAGCCAATTTCATGATACAAATTTAATAATAAACCATATTTGAAATTAACTGTAGCGTCGGCCACGTCCTTACAAAAATTTGTGGTGATAAAAATAACGTTTCTATTGTAGTCCATTGAAGTGCTGACTTCAATCCGAAATCTCATATAAATTAGTCCACAGCGATCCAACGGATACAAGATGACTAAATGTGCTACATATTTCGAATTCTTATATAATGGATTTTGATGGAGGCAAACTTTCTTATGGTCGGTGTGATTAAGAATAAATTTCTGTGCACAATTTTCGCTGACATTATGAACGCAAGGCATAAGACATTCCATTGTTTTAGAAAATGATAGCGGAAATCTACATTCTGCACATTAGTCAAGCGTATCCAATGTAGTGTGAGTATGGGTTAACTACACTCGACTCACTAAAACCAAATCCCTTTGCACTAGTCGGTCTCCTAGCACTCAACCCAGGCATATTTCAGCGGCAATGATTGATCCATGAGCACAATATGCACCTCGTACTACGAGTAACAGTGTGGCCAAGTGGAAGCTGGAAGACCATTTGCTGCATGCCACCTCTGACACTCGACAGCAGTCAACCTACGGACAAACTGATGCTCGCTACAGGTCATCACACTCCAGTTCTCCATGCACTACTTTTATTATTATAACTTTGAAAAGATAGAAGAATCCTACATCAGACTGAAGAGGGAAGCAAAGCAGATCGGACTAGTCATTAACACGTTGAAGACGAAATAGGCTCAAGAGAGACGACGGTCATTCACAACGAGCTTGTATCAATGGCGACAAAATCAAAATACTGTAGGGTCATGGGTTCGAGTCCCATCGAAGGGAAAGTGGTTACCTCCAATACATTTTCCAAATCAATATCTTCCACATAACGTACATATTCACATATGAGTTTACATAACATTGTAAATTAACGTCCAAGTCGGGTGGTTCAATCACCGGAAATAGGCAATTACCTTTGAGTGAACTGACAAAATCAAGGTAGTTGAAGAATTCGTGTACTTGGGCTCACTTGACCTCCGATAACTATACCAGCAGATAAATTCGGATACGCAACGTGGCAGGAAAGCGTACGTACTTTGGACTCCAAAAAACACTCCGATCCAATAGAGTTCGCCGCCGTACCGAACAGACTCCCTCATTAAACCGGTGTGGTGGTAGTCCTCCTTGGACACGAGATCTGGACAATGCTTGTGGAGGACCAACGCGCACTTGGAGTAAAAATGGTTCTCTACAAAGATCCGACGGGCACAAGAAGGCAAGGTGTGCAGCAATCAAGGTGGAGCGATCAAATGGAAGACGATTTACGGACCCTCCGTAGACTGCGTGACTGGTAACGTACAGCAGTGGACGGAGACGGCTGTCATGTACCGCAGAGGCCACTCCGGCCTTAGGCTGAATAAATAATAATAAAACCACATGAGACGCATCACTCGCCTATCGAAGCAGCTAGAATTACACCAGTGATCTCATGGGAACTTCATATGAGGAACTCCACTTCTGATACTTCCCCGACTAGAAGGTCATATCATAATTATATCATCCTATGTTATTATGTTACACTCAATTTTTATAACAAAATTTGTTAGAAACATGGTGCAGGATGTTGTTAAAATATCTAAATTTCTATCAAAAACTACACTACTGGAAACAAAAAACTATCAAATTTTGTTAGAATTTTATCATAAAAATAACATATTTTGTTAGAAATTTATAACAGAATCAGATACAAAATATATTGTTTCTGTGCAGTTGGAATTTTTACAGGTCGTGATAGGTCTCCAGATTGTGATCAACAATCATAGTTTTTTGTTTTAGTTTGAACAAGAATATTTTTCAAGCACATGAAATTAACAACATTACAAATAAGGCAAACCTTTTCAAATTACATCAGCGTTGTGATATCTATGGCTGGGAGACTTTGCTACATCTATTTTAATTGCCTACTGTTGGGTAATTCTGTGTTAAGCATTTTTCAAATCATATTATGATATAATCATGTTACAACATTTGAAAGATAATGGCTACCGAGAACAAAATTGTATCAGAATAAGTTATAAATATCACAATATGTTAAAATTGTGTTCAATTTTAGTTATGCTCTTCTAGTCGGGTCGTCATCACAAACAGAACACTCAAGAGCAGGCATTGGAAGTGTGAGTGAGCATTGTGAACATTTATCTATTCCAATCGTAGCATCCATATCCAATGAGTGAACTGCCTCGCTCAGATGGATGCCAAACAAAGAGTAGGAGCGATCGTTGCTGTGATAAACAATGAGCAACACCGTCTAACAAGCCAAGCCGTGGTGAGGTATTTATGTAAGCTACGATTTTTGCATTCGTACCCCGCTTGCTCTAGTACAATGAACCAAACAATCGAACCACATCATGCGTTCTGCTTTATTCGCTCTTCTTTCAAAGTGATAAGATAGTCGAGAGAAAGTATCAACGCCATTTTTAGAATGCTTGAATGGCTTCTTCTATCAGCGCACCGTAACGATGCTCATTGTTGTTCTACCAAGTGATTCGCTTCACTCAATAGGCTTCCATTGGTGAGCGTTGAAGATCATTAAAAGGTGAATCATCGAACATCCAATTTCAAAGATCTTAGGAACCTCATAACTTGCCCCGCGCAAAGCATCAAGATGGCTTAGATTAACCAGTTGATTCTAAAGTATGATTAAGCCGATTTTTTCTCATGATCTGATTTTTTCAAATCAGAGAATCTCGAGAATCTTACGGTTACATGTTACCAAACTCTTACCATTACTGTTGAACTGTTGGCAAACATGCTGGAATCAAAAGGCTCGTTATAAAATTGACACATCAGGAAACTGGAAAAGCCAACAGTCTTCTGATATTAATCTCTAGACAAATTCGCGTCAATTTTAATCAATAAGACTCTTTGAAATAAAATTGTTGCTTACTATCTATACGCGAATGCAGCAGAAAGTCGCATTTTATCCGATAAAATGCCAGTTTCTCGGCTGGTATCAGAAAAGAGGCGCATAATGAGCAAAACGACTTGCTATATAGCGCATTTAGAAAATCGAATGTGCTAATCACTAGCAATTAAACCTGTTGGGGCTTGCTTGCTCCTGGATCACTCATGCAGTATCGGTTGCATTGTGATGTAAACAGCGGGCTTCGCTTAATAGGTGTTGTACTATGTACAACGGTGTGAGTCAGCTTGTCGACGACAAAATCAGTGAGAATATTAAAAATACGACATTCTACGGTGGGCTGGTTAGATTAGGGTAGTGTGAATAGGGACATGGAAAACGCGAATAAAAAGAGCAGATAGGTTTCAATAGAAATTGTTTGCAATGAGCGGTGATACGAGTAGTGGTTCATTATTTTAGTGAAAATGCCCACTATTCGTACATAGCTCATAATACGCATATAAACCTTAAAGACATTCACTTTTGGTTTTGTTTATCCTATTACATATTGATAAAAAGGTTTTAGCTCAAAACAGTAATAAAAAAAGATATTTTCGAGGTTGTTGCCAAAATCGGGAAGAAAATGTTGCCAAAAACGGGTGATGCCAAAATCGGGGGTAGACAAAAACGGGTGTTGCCAAATCGGGATGGGACTGTATTGCAATAAGCGAATTGTCAAACGTTTGTTCAACGTTTCAAAAAGATATAAATAAGGGTCTGTCTCATTTAATTCTCCAAAGTGACAGATCGAAAATTAGCAAAAAACCCGTTCATAAGAATGGCTGCAAAATGATTGATACCCGTCAAAAGTAATCTTGCTTTGCGAGCAGGGTTATTCGATAATTATTGAAATGTCACTTTTAAGTTTAATTTCAGTTTAATATTACAAATGAGACAGAGCCTAAACAAAAATGAAGCAATGATGTTTACTGATAACGTCAATTATTTGACTTTCTAATAAGCTCATGCGTAGAATGTAATAGAGTTTTCAAACGTTTATTCGATGATTCAAAGACAAATTATTCAAATATATGCATCACGCTGCACAGCATAAGCTGTGCAAGCTTAAGTTGTTTGTATTTAGCTAGTTGTTCAATATACATTTCGATTTAAGAAGAAATAAGTCGGTAACGTTTATAAACGTATTATTCAGATACATAGCTGAAAGCAGAACAGAAACTGGTTACTAATGTCAACAATGTTTGCCCAATATGTTATTCCATACTACATATTGTTCAGCTACGAATACTTTAATTAAACTTTAGTTCGACAACGATGTCTATTTGTGGTAATTGATTGTTACTTGGGTTGTCCAATTATTGATAATTGGCCGGATCGGACTATGGGCTTAAGGTGGATTAATCAGGGTTCCTGCAATCGCGATAGCTTGAGTAAATTCGTATTCATTGCACTACTCCAAATGCAATTCATACCCGACTAGAACAGCATAACAAAAATTAAGCGCAATTTTAACATATTGTGATATTTATAACTTATTTTGATACAATTTTGTTCTCAGTAACCATTATTTTTCAAATGTTGTAACAGGATGATAAGATAATATGATTTGAAAAATGCTTAACACCGAATTGCCCAACAGTAGGATAGAAATAGATATAGCAAAGTATATCCCAGCCATAGATATCACAACGCTGATATAATTTGAGAAGGTTGCCTCATTTGTAATGTTGTTAATTTCATGTTCTCGAAAAATATTCTTGTTCACACGAAAACAGATTGTTGATCACAATCTGGAAACCCATCACGTCCTGTAAAATTTCCAACTGCACAGAAACAATATATTTTGTATCTGATTCTGTTATAAATTTCTAACAAAATATGTTATTTTTTTGATAAAATATTAACAAAATTTCATAGTTTTTTGTTTCCAGTAGTGAAGTTTTTGATAGAAATTTAGATATTTTAACAACATCCTGCACCATGTTTCTAATAAATTTTGTTATAAAAATTTAGAATAACATAATAACATAGGATGATATAATTTTGATATGACCTTCTAGTCGGGTATACATTAGGTGAGGATGCACGAATGCAAAATAAATTTTTCATTTTTATTCTTATTGTGCGAACCCGGATAAAAAATATCATTAAAATATCATAAATTTTATTGTTACAACACCATTTAAAAGAAAGTTTTTACCATTGAATATAATGGAATTTTGACAATAAAATCACATGAGAAATAATGGTTTTCCACGATAAAATGAATGGTAAATGGGACTTTTACAATAAAAAAGGGGGGTTGTTATGTATCTTTACAATAAAAAAATCGAAAATTTTCCATACAAAATTCTGAGCAAAACAATTGATTTTACGGTTCTTCAATGGGAGGATTTCGAGCAACAAAACAATAGAAAACATTGTGTTTTAAATGTTTTCAATTACTGTTTCTATTGTGTTACAATAGAAATACAACAGGATTTAGAATACATTATACTCCAGCATTACAATAAAAATACAATACAATTAATTGTTTTACAAATTATTTTATTTTCCATTTAATTTTAATTCAGTTCAAACTTAATTTCCACTCATTTTACGTCACTTTGCTGTTACTTGGCCACGGGTGCATAAACGCTGAAAGTCGGCAATGACGCAGCCCGCTACTCGCCATATACGCCATAACTGCTGCTACTAGAGAAGAGAATTTGATGTATCTCCTATGAGTTATTTTCCTTGCATGGGTGGATCGAAGATATTCTTGAACACACAAATACATACAGTTATAAACCTGTGAAAAATGTAAATTATAAAAGAATGTTAGTTTTATTAGAAAAAGTACGTCGAGAAGAAAAGAAAAACATACCTGCATCAGTTCTTATTATATCCCGTTGGTGAGATTGACCAATGATAGCCACTGAACGATCTTGAATCAGTCAAATCAAATCAAACAGCAAGCACCATCATAAGCTTCATTTCTGTAAAGGAACAAGGATACATGTTACCAGGTATGTCATCAGGTATTGTGATAAAATTTTTATTTATTTTTTGTTCGGGATGAACCACTGCGTCCATTATGTACATTGAACATTTGTAGAATAAGATTACGATTACCGGTGGTAAGTATAAGCCATTTGCCAGCGCAGTATCATTACTTGACACTTTTCGGTCGCTATTGTCTATCCGGAATAAATTTATACCGCTTTTTATACCGAAGTTGGATTTTTCTCCAGATACAGGCAACTTTCCCAACTTCGGAAGTAGTGCGCTGGATTCGCCTAAAGATGCGCTAAACAACGCATCAATTAGTTTGACAAATAAAGAAGGAAGAAAGTTCGGTTCGGAAGTCCCGACTTCCGAATTCTAACTTGGTGCTACGCCGACAATACTAAACGCGCTGCTAAAACAGTAGCCCACCTGACAGGTGATCAAATTTGACAGTGCGATAACAGCACTACTATTTGATGAACTATCAAATGTCAAACTTCATCGGTACGGATTGTAGCCACCAAAATGATAACCGAAAATTGTGACCGATGCGAAAAAGTTTGGCTAATCTAAAATGACAGCACGGCGAAGGTGATCAAAATACTCGTACCCAGTAATGATGCTCTAATGCGCTCTAACACTTTAGATACTTACCACGGTACAGAAGCCATAGTGATCTACCTTTGCCCAGCAGCAGAAACTGTAATGAAAAAGACATTTTCTGCACCCTACAGTTTCATTATTTTCATCTCTTCACAAATTATAAACAAAACTGTACACGCTCAAATGAATCCAGCCATTCTCCGAGTAAAATGATGAGCAAAAGTTTTTGTTCCCTTTCATTTTTTGAATTCAAATTTTTATTGCATAACATTTCTAGACCTGCAATATGAAAATATATTACTTGAGAATCGGTATAACATTTTTATTCATTTAATAAGCAAAGCTATTGTAATTTTATTGTTTTCAATTGTTATTTCATCAATATAATAAATCCATGAAATATTCCAAAATTATATGTAATTAGGTCCTAAAGCCCTACCTTGTTTATGGTTGCAAACGATAGTGCATCGGTCAAGAATACTTGTACCGTTGTTATAAAAATTCTGGTAAAATTCTAAATCAGTAAAAATGATATGTTTGTGTTTAAGACATTTTAAGGCAAATTTTGGGCTGTGCAACATTTCAGAACGAATGAACCATCAGCCCAAAACGTCAGCCCCATATATTAACTGTCAAAGGTTGAGTCATGTGCCCTACGGTGTTTTGCTAGTGCGTTTGAATCCGTACGTCAAACAAGACCGAAAATGTCGAGGAAGCATTTTTCATCTATTTTTCAATTCCAAATTAAACAATGTTCTTTTCGATTTTTGAGTCTAAAGAAAAACTGACACGTTTAGAATGATTACCTTCATCGTTCCCTGAAAGAAAATCGAATATCGATTCTTCATTTTAGGACCCAATTTACTTTAGACGAATTTCCAGATCATCCAAACCGAATACTTTTATAATTTGTTTAGTTTTTGGATGAGCAATTCTAAACATAAGCGAACAATAAAAATATAATAGAATGTATTGGTAACATTTAAATATATTGTTATTTCAATGTAAGCACAATAAAGATCTTTTACAACTGTGAACATATTACAATAAGCGTACAATAGTTTGTATTGTTTTCCACACAATCTATTGTATTTCAATGAGTTGTGTCATAAGAGTTACTGTAAATTTTTATCCGGGAAGTGAATAGTGAGACGTCTCACTTCTCACTTCGCATCACTTACTTTTCACAGTGAGAAGTGGGAAATAAGTAGTGAGAAGTTAGACGTTTCGCTTTTCACACCTCATTTCTCACTTTTCAATGGCCCATTCGGCCAAATAACCTATTCGACCAAATGATCTATTCGACCGGATGACCCGTTCGGCTAAATGACTTTCGGCCAGATGAGCCTCGGCCTAATGGTTTGTTCGGCGTAGTGGCATTCGGCCAAATTGAATTCGGCCGAAAGGGTTTCGGACAAACGACCCTTCCCGATTTTGATAGCTCGATGTATTATGCACTCTTCGATCACTCTTGGTGAGAGTTCTTATTGTTGCAGAGTTAAACCTCAACTGTACTGCGATTAACCACGAAATGTGAAATTACCCGTTGAATAAACCCTTTTTCTTCAAAACACGATCTAAACCGTTGGCAACCACTGCAGTGCATCGACACAATTCAGTGGCAATCATTTAGCAAAGCCAGTTTCATATGCTCAAGCAAACACTGTATATAAAAATACGAGATCCACTTAAGTAGTACAAGACAAGTATTTTTATTCCTACATGTAAAGAATTCGACAATCGAGCATCCATCTAAAAGGATTCACCTAACTGACAGGATCGATGCTTTGCACGAATCTTCGAATGAAGAACCGTAACCATTCTGACGATTCGACTGTCAAAGATTCACAACTATAGATAATAGAATCTATAGATGAGCGAAAGCATGGCTGAGTCGATTTTTTTGCCCGTGCACACGCGCATATGACGTCACAGCCCTTAACGTTTCCATTGAAATCGTGACGTCATGCTCGTTTGGAGACACGTTTGACAGTTCGTTTGGAGACAGAGGATTTATCTTCGCTCATCTATATATTCCACTATCTATATTCACAACCAATTTACAATTGGCTTTAGAGACCAACGTTTCTCGCTGAACGTTCATAACATTCAGTTGTCGTAAAACACAAACCTGAACTGAATTTCCACTTGAAATAAAAAATGTATTTGGTATTTTTTCGCTGTCAGTTTTTGCCGATGGCTGATGTTTACCCTGGCAGAAAGCAAAAAGATTAAAGGTTGATTTATTATTCAAATACATTTATATTTATTGGACACAGCATCCAAGATGGGAAAGATATCCACCTGTGCGGAATCTCAAGCAGCCCGTGTGCTGCACTATCTATTGCACGAGTAATCGATAAGCCAATTTCATCGGAGAATTTACGGAGCATACATACAATATCATGCATTGGTTGCCGCCGGGGTAGAGAAAGAAAAAAAAAGTTATACAGTACAATTCATTTCGTTTGCGAATAAAGATAAACGGAAGCTAGTAACTCAAGGTAGGAGTAACTCACGGTTATTTCTAACTTCTCTGGGTTTGTTAATCTGATTTTGTGGTATTCATTTGGTTTTGACAGTAAAACATGAGCCTATGCCATATACGATAAAGATATGGCTGAAGAAATTTTCTTTCTGCGTGTTCAATTCAATGTCAATCGGTTCCATTGGTTTGACTAAGACAATAATTGATGGGGCACGGTGTGCTGATTAATTTAATCAAAAGTTGATGAAGTCTAGTATAGGGTAAGACGGTATAATGCGCCCCACCTGGCCAAAACGCCCCAGTTTGATTTCTTGAAAACTATAACTAATTAAGGGTCAAAACCAGTTGGTACCTATAAGTATTTGTAAACCCATCATACTATGTGAATGTGGAAGTATTTTTGTATTACACAATGAAAATAATAGCAAAATACAAAAAGTTACAGTTTTGATGTAACTTTTCATGTTTGTTTGCTCAACATTCTGGAGCGACTCTGGCATACTGTCCGCAAAACTTGCACTGGAACACTCAGTTGGGCAACAAAATTACTTTTCTCAGTGATTAATATGATATAAAATTGCTTCCATCTTCAAAAATGTAACGATTTTCGAAAACATGTTTCACTGGCCAAAACGCCCCAGTGTAGGCAGGACGATATGCCCTTACCAACTGGACACAAGCGCAGCGAGCCTGCAGCAGTTGCTTCCAAATTGTATGGAAAATATTGAAATGTAATTCACACCTACTTGAACGGACCTATGTTGGTTTTTTAATGTCAAGCGCATAAGGATTTGTAGCCTTTTTATTATGGGATTGATAAAATACCAATGAAGGGCTATTAAACGTCTTTGGTTGAGGTGGGGCGTATTGCCCAGGCACTATTTAAAATTCATTTTTTCACGACTTTTCAAAAAAGCTTTATTACGTGTTATCTGTAATATTTTTATATGACTACTCACGGGCAATGCATTTGCGACTTCCTGGACTACCAAATAACACAAAGTTTGCATAAATTGCGTTGAAAAGTAAAAAGTTATCAAGGAGTTGCCTTAGGGGGGGCATATTATACCGTCTTACCCTACCTCTGAATTACTCCAAGTTGGTCAGCAGTCAGTCAACAAATTAATCCAGTACACGTGTAGTTGATTGTTCTACGAAAGCTTTTGTGTCAATAGCCACTTGGGATGATGCAGCCGGATGATTCAATTCTTTGGTTTGTCCAAGCACCCACGGCACGACCCAGTCCCAACCATGACCGCTTGCGGAATGAACTCGAGAAAAGGACCGTCGTCGTCCGTCCGTCAGTGCTCAAACAGTTCTGTGATTTATTCCCATAATCCTAAACAACCAGAAGTGGAGGCAACGTCATCGTAGGATTTGAAATTTTATGAAGGATTTATTTAGGATCCGGTTCTTTATCTCTAGCCTGGGGTGGCATTGTGCATCTCGAATCGAATCACTCGATGCATTCGTTTCGAAAAAATTGCGGCATTATGTATTTCGTTCGACTTCATTCAGTCGCAGTACAAGATTTCGAATGGTGCTGTACTAGCTCAATCGAGTATGTTCTGTCAAACCAAATGTAAACAGAGAGAATAAGAGATAGCTGTCTCCGTGTTTAGTATGTCGCCCGCTGGAGAGACAACCTTCGGCGCATGGCGAATGTGAGTAAACAGAGAGAATGAGAGAAATTTCATCTGCGTGTGGGATGTTACCTGTGGGGAAGGCATGCTTCAGGGCATGGATTGGCCATTAATTTATAAACAAGCAAATTATGCTCAATGACTATAAAAGGCAATATTATTTATTGAGCAGTTGCAACCGATTAAAACATTATGTCGATACGATATGTTTTGTAAATTGAAATATTATTACGACACAAATTATAAGTTTTATGTTTGTTCGAGTTTATGCCACAGATCTAATTTTGAGTTAAATAATTTAAAGCTAAAGAAGTATCCGATAATAAATTACTTTGTTTCTATGTGTTTTAGTTAAATGCACTTGGGTCATCTTTTGCGCGTTTTTTTTATTTAACTCAACTATTTTTATGTAGATTTTGGAATATACACGTTTTTACGTAGATTTTTCACGCTGTTTATCGAAATCGTCCAGAAATACGTGAAAACTGCAAAAAACCGTTTTTAGTTGAAGTCGTTTTTACGCGGATTTCACGATAATTAGAGATTGCATTGTCTGGAAAGTGGAAACTATAAAAGTAGGTATACTAATGACATTCTTTCCTTCAAGAAACAATAATGAAACATTTATTCTCTTCCCGTAGAGAAATAATAACAAATATAATTGAAAACTTTCAGCAAGAAATGCCTCTCGAACAACATTCGAAAGCTATAAAGGTGACGAGTGTTTTTCATTCGACTTGAGTCGTTTTTCAGTGTGCTATCGAGTGTCCATAATGCCAAAACATTTCGTTATTCTTGTACCTCTTCGAGCATACTCGAACGATGAGTCGTTTTCGAGATCGAATCGAAAGCCGTAATGCCAAACATGTTCGACTCGATAGAATTACGTTCGAATCGAGATGCACAATGCCACCCCTGGGGTGACATTGCGCATCTCGAATCGAATCACTCGATTCGTACGTTTTTGCATTCGTTTCGAAAAAATTGCGGCATTATGTATTTCGTTCGACTTCATTCAGTCGCAGTACAAGATTTCGAATGGTGCTGTACTAGCTCAATCGAGTATGTTCTGTCAAACCAAATGTAAACAGAGAGAATAAGAGATAGCTGTCTCCGTGTTTAGTATGTCGCCCGCTGGAGAGACAACCTTCGGCGCATGGCGAATGTGAGTAAACAGAGAGAATGAGAGAAATTTCATCTGCGTGTGGGATGTTACCTGTGGGGAAGGCATGCTTCAGGGCATGGATTGGCCATTAATTTATAAACAAGCAAATTATGCTCAATGACTATAAAAGGCAATATTATTTATTGAGCAGTTGCAACCGATTAAAACATTATGTCGATACGATATGTTTTGTAAATTGAGATATTATTACGACACAAATTATAAGTTTTATGTTTGTTCGAGTTTATGCCACAGATCTAATTTTGAGTTAAATAATTTAAAGCTAAAGAAGTATTCGATAATAAATTACTTTGTTTCTATGTGTTTTAGTTAAATGCACTTGGGTCATCTTTTGCGCGTTTTTTTTTTATTTAACTCAACTATTTTTACGTAGATTTTGGAATATACACGTTTTTACGCAGATTTTTCACGCTGTTTATCGAAATCGTCCAGAAATACGTGAAAACTGCAAAAAACCGTTTTTAGTTGAAGTCGTTTTTACGCGGATTTCACGATAATTAGAGATTGCATTGTCTGGAAAGTGGAAACTATAAAAGTAGGTATACTAATGACATTCTTTCCTTCAAGAAACAATAATGAAACATTTATTCTCTTCCCGTAGAGAAATAATAACAAATATAATTGAAAACTTTCAGCAAGAAATGCCTCTCGAACAACATTCGAAAGCTATAAAGGTGACGAGTGTTTTTCATTCGACTTGAGTCGTTTTTCAGTGTGCTATCGAGTGTCCATAATGCCAAAACATCTCGTTATTCTTGTACCTCTTCGAGCATACTCGAACGATGAGTCGTTTTCGAGATCGAATCGTAAGCCGTAATGCCAAAAATGTTCGACTCGATAGAATTACGTTCGAATCGAGATGCGCAATGCCACCCCTGGTCCGGCTATGCACACATACCCGCTCAAGCACAATGCCACAAAAGAATAAGCTTATGTGCTTTCAAGCGAGACATCGACTGAAAACTTTATTTCTATGCAATATACATCTCGAAGGCCCTTTTGTTTCAGATTTCAATTCAATCGGATTTCAGACATGTCAATGAGACAGTTCCAGGGATTAAACGTTTGCCTCTTCATGGTATGCGATGGAGGGTTCCGTTAGACACTTGTTTGAAAACTTTATCTTTTTGTGTGCCTTGAATGGATAAGGAATAGTTTCTGACAAAACCTATAAGATAACGAAAAATGCGATTTTGTATCAGAATAAAGGCATTTACATAATTGACATATCTCATTGACGAGTTGATGTCCTCTCGATTTACTGTGATGTAGAGGATTACCGATTAAAATTAACTTTAATTACCAGCATGATTATGTAGCCTACTGTAGGAGACTATACCTTTTGAAATTGAAATATTTGTAGATATCCAGAAAAGTGTAACATCACCAGAGAATAACAAGACGCCAAACTAATTCTGAAAGTGGACAGTCTGTCCTTTGGGTTTCAGTAACAGTCGGTCTGGTATCCGAAACAATCGTAAGAAATATAGAGCCTCGGAATTTTTGTTCGAAAGTAAAAATAGTGTAGTGACATCGCATTCACTGTTTAAATGGTCACCTAGGGTGTAGGCCACATCCACCCTCCAGTCCATGTCTATTATCAGACCAAAACTGACAAACGTTACGTCAATGTACGACTCGACTAAATTCATACGGAGTGTGCTAGTAGAACCATCATTGGCTATCACTGTGTCAAGCTTCGCAAGCACCTCAAGTAACGCTTGACCCCTGCGATTGGTGCAGCGGCTGCCCCACTCCTCTGCCCAAGCATTAAAGTCTCCAGCTATGACGAACGGTTTCTGGCCCACTAGGTTGGACGATAGCCTGTCGATCATCTGGTTGAACTGTTCTAATGTCGCTGCAGGCAATGTTCCATTTACGCTTCCATACCAACGGCGACAGAACCGCAGTCGCCAAGCGATAGAATCGCGTCGCGTGTGTTTGGAGGAGTGTACCACCTCTTGAACCGGGTACCGTCCCGTCGTGCAAATAGCCGTCATCAAAGAACCGGTCGCCACCTAATTGCCGTTATCAACAGTCCCTGTGCGTCTTACGAGTCGGACAGGAGGGCGACATCGGTTCTCGACTCCGAGACCGACTGCCACAGCAGCAACTGAGCAGATTTATAGGGGTTAAAATTCAGCAACTGTGCAACTTCCACAGCTTCTTCTTGTTTGCCTTTCCGATGAGACACGAAGGTCCACCCATAACGTGATTAAAGGCTTTGCTGGCACTGATGATGCACTTCGGTGCCTTATCGCATTCATACACATTGTGCCCTTCCTCATCATAACGACGACAAAGGTTGCTACGGTCTGGGCCCTAACAGTCGTAGAAATTATGCCCCTACTCTAAGCACCTATAGCACCTGTCCGCTGAAGACCAGCCGATTTTTTACCTCGCTGCATGACCTTTTTGGCTTCCACGACTGGTAGCCTAAGGTAGGCAACTTGCTTCCCAAAGGAACCAACTCTTAGGCGTACAGAGGTCTACTCGATCTTCTCGACCTCGATATCGTCCGCAAATCCTACGAGCATATGCGTTCTTGTGATAATGGTACTGCTTCTTTGCGCACCAGCTCTCCTAATCGCTCCCACGACCGCTATATTGAACAGTAGATTCGAGAGTGCATTACCCTGCTTATCTATCTTTGGTAATAATTGACGTTGATATTTCATCCGCAACCCTTACACTTGATTTCGATCCGTCCAACATTATACGAATCGACCGTATCAGTTTCGCCGGAACACCATGTTCTAGTATAATTTGCCATAATTCATTCCATTTTACTGAATTGTATGCCACCTTGAAATCAATAAACAGATGATGTCAGTTCAATCAATTGCATATTTCCGGGGATTAAACCACCCGACTTGGACGTTAATTTACAATGTTATGAAAACTCATATGTGAATATGTACGTTATGTGGAAGATATTGATTTGGAAAATGTATTGGAGGTAACCACTTTCCCTTCGATGGGACTCGAACCCATGACCCTACAGTACGCTAGACTGGTGCTTTAACCAACTAAGCTACGAAGGACCTCCGTCGGCCTTCGCAACCTAGCGGCTACTGAACGAGCTCGAGATTCCCAAATTGGACGCATAGTCAAATCACTCGCAATCCATTTCCATGTGTATAGTACACGTCCACATTAGAGGAGCGTGAGTATATAGAATGTCTGGCGGCTGTACACATTCTTCATCAGCAACTGTACTGCTGATCAAGTGAGGTTGTGAAAGCTATTTGCCAGTCGGTCGTCAAGCTCAGACCCGACCGCATTGCGTAGGCAAGAGATGATGTGTCTGCAAATTGTACTCTCGGAATTAATCAAGGATTTGTCTCAGGGTAAACATTTGATTCGTCGTTGATCGGCCCTCACGAAAACCTGTCTGGCATTCACCGACGAAGGACTCTTCAAGCGGTCTCAATCTGTTGAACAGAATACGGGACATAATTTTGTACGTCGAATCAAGGAGGGTTATTCCTTGGTAATTGGCGCTCTCCAGTATGTGCCTTTTCTTGAAGAGAGGGCAAATGAGGCGCCCAATCAGCTAACAGGCAATTTCTCGACTTCCAATATTTTCGACACAATATGGTGCAGAACTTCATAAAGCTACTCACTGCCATGTTTAACAAGTTCAGCCGGGAGCTGGCTGGGTTTTTTCTGCTCTTTAAAAGCTTTTCTAACCTAGTGTAGGCTACTCCACGACTTGTCCATTGTCTCTAATATTTATTCTGTTGCACCGTCACTTCCACTATTCAACAAAGTCTCGAAGTGCTGCTTCCATCTGGCAGACACTTCGGTTCTATCTGTCAGCAAATTCCCTTCTTAGTCGTTGCACATGACGGGAGATGGCGCAGTCTTTTTTCGCACGCCATTAACAGTCTCATAAAACCTCCGCATATCATTCTGCTCCATTTTCTCCTGCGCCTTACCAATC